>NC_134836.1:40161516-40793890 GCF_004210375.1 Tachypleus tridentatus
TGTTCTTTCAGAACAATGGTTTGAAAAATTACCTTATACAGCTTTTTATTATTATGTAGTTAACTTATACAGCTATTTATCATGTAGTAATTCACTTATACAGCTATCTACCATGTAGTAGTTAACTTATACAGCTATTTATCATGTAGTAATTCACTTATACAGCTATCTACTATGTAGTAGTTAACTTATACAGCTATTTATCATGTAGTAATTCACTTATACAGCTATCTATCATGTAGTAGTTAACTTATATAGCTATCTATTAGTAGTTAACTAATCTATGTGGTAGTTAACTTATATAGCTATCTATTAGTAGTTAACTAATCTATGTGGTAGTTAACTAATAGAGCTATCTATCATGTAGTGATTAACTTATTATGTTTCAAAGTTTGAATCAGTACCAGTATTTAGTGGGTTCTATTGTTAAACAGTTACCAGCATAGCTATTTATTGTGTTTCGGAGTGCTATTGTTTTTTTTCTTCCTAGTTTTCCTATAGTTCAGATTTATATTAAATAAAATATTCTGGAGAATCTTATAAACCAAAACTCATTAGTATATGAAATACAATATTTAACATTGTTGAACTTGAATACGCAATATACGCCGAAATTAAATCGTACATGTCAAAATACTTAGGTGCCGGAAACACTGGCATTGGGATTCATCACTATTGTATTAATTTATGTTCTTGAATTCAGGGCACGTAAAATAATGGGATAGACTATCAGTTTGCTTATTATGAAGATAGCTTCGAATTAGCACTTTGTGTACTTTCCACCCACTGACTCCATCGCAAATGACAATACAAGTTTCATTAAATACTGAAAGTTTAAAAATACTAGTTAGAGTTGTATTTCATTGCTTCGCTAATCTACGAAGAGAAAATGTTAGTGTGACAATACGGTTTCATTACCATTCACCATGATTTGAAACTGGATATAGAATAGCGTATTATCAAACAATTTTAATTACCAAGATGTTGCATCCTGTTTATCAGCATCCTGTTGAACAAGTGAATGCTTACAATACACGGCACTCGTGTCTTTAAAGCTGATAATTATTAAATATTACAGTTCAGTTATTACGGAAAACACATCAAAGAAGAGTTAATTACCCGACAAAAATACTTACAAAGGTATCTTGTAATTTTAACCTGCTATAATTCAGTAATTAAAATGCATTAAACTGGTCGAAAGCTGCATGTATAAAAGGATAAACTTAGCAGAAAGAAAGTTAAACAATTATATAGGAGAATAAAACGTTTTAATATTAAAGTAAGTAAGCTATACTTAGTGATAAAACAATATCCGTCTTATGTTGGAGTGATTCGTAAAATAAAAATAAATATGTGTATACGGGTTTTGTTTGTTTATTAAACCCTTTTTAAGTTCAGAAAATGATATATATATATATATATATCTTACTACTGAAGGGGTTCTCAGACGTTTTATTGCAGACTGGGTTTCTTGAAGGATTTATACAGCTGTTGACGCTTTTTAAACCCTTTTTCTGCTCGATGGTTTTTAGAAAGTATTTTTTTTCAGTAGTTGGTTCATTAAAATTATTTTATTACCAGTTAGGTTCTTGAACTATTTTTAACTGCTGATGGTGTCCTTCAAACCATTTCGATACAGCTGGTTCTTTGAGTCTTTTTTTTATCACTGGTATTTTTACTACTGTTGGGATCCTTGGATATTTTTCTTATAACTAACTGCGTCTTTGAAATATTTTACTAGAGACTTCGTCATTCAAATATTTTACCGGCTGGATCGTAGAGCTCTTCCATCACCGATACATTAAATCACTTTAAAAATACTTACTTATTCCAAGAAATAATATTCACGTAACTATAACCGACAGTACTACAACTAATTGTGACAAAATTGAAATCGTAATTGATAAGGTGGATTCAAATTGCACATGAAAGGTAGTAAAAAACAAGTAAATTCAATGTCTATAAAATAATCGAAACTTAATCTTTGAAATAGAATATTTAGAATGTTAAAATTTCTTCTCAAGAACAGCAGTCACTGAACAAGTTCTGTTGGTTATTAAACAATAAATTATTAATTATTTAAAGTTATATGTGTGTGTGTTTTTCTTATAGCAAAGCCACATCGGGCTATTTGCTGAGTTCAAAAAGGGGAATCGAACCCCTGGTTTTAGTGTTTAAAGTTAAAGAAAATTACACTACTCATTTGACTTCGATTCACACTGTTTCAAAAGTAACTTCATGTATAACCAAACAGCTATACTATTATACATACGGATATCAGCGTGACTTTCAATACGTACTGTTTCACGCTATGTCGTAACATTCTAAAACATCTCCCGGGTAACAAAATGACCGCACATTTAGATATGACTTTCAACGTGACTTTCAACTCATATATGGTTCTCAGTTAAATCCATTTCACGCTTTTTCGCAATATTTTAAGTCTTTCAAAATTTGTAGTGCATGGTGCATAATAGTTATGAAAAACGACCTTTATACTGGAGATAAATATGAAAAAAATGTATTTCTTTTATATTTATCTAGAGTGTAAACATCGTTTTTTTTTCTTAACTTTCATAATATTTGTAACACTCCAACGTGTAACCCGCTATACATTTAGAAATGACTTTCAACGTAATAGTTGCCACATTTATTACATTGACACATATCATGATGAGAGTTTTAAGGTTACATTTTCTAATGCTGTCCTAACGTCCTAGTAGTATTTTTTTACACGCACATGTGAATGTTTCGGCTACATTTCTAAAGCTACCCAGAATACTGGCTCAAAAACCATAAAGTTATCGCCATTAGGCGTATTACAACTAATGGCAGCATAGATTAAGACTGAAGATCATAGAGAAACAACGTTTATATGTGAAGCAGTGAACTACTTCTCTAAAGTTATCTAGAGTATAAGGCTCTTACACAATAAAGTCCTCCCTATTAGACGTAAAGCCAGTAATGGTAGAGTGGATGAAGACTGTAGATCATGCAAAATCAACATTTATATGTGAAGCAGTGAACTACTTTTTTTTAAAGCTATCTAGAGTATAAGGCTCGTACACAATAAAGTCCTCGCTATTAGACGTAGTACACGTAATGGCAGTGTAGATGAAGACTGTAGATCACGCAGAAGCAATGTTTATATGTGAAGCAGCAACCAAACAGCCTACTAAAGTCTTCAGCTTGTTAAACATGCAAAATCAAAAGATTATTTAAAAATTCTGAAATGAAATATTCATCCTATGAAACAAGGGGATCTTTAAACTCTTCTTTATGGGTTTTTTGCTTTTATTTGAGCTAGGAATTTACGGTATACTTTCACGTGTTAAAGTATAATTCTCTGTTGCCAAGTAAGAGATCTGAAGTATGTGTTGGAAACCGTGTAAAATGAACTAATAAAAAGTCTATATATCTTACAACATTATTTGAAATCTTCCTATTATAATGAAACTCAACAAACAGAGATTTACATCTTTCGTGTTTGTATGATTTAAACAGACAACCGAAAGAGTTTAATTTTTTTTCAAAATAATGAGCTTTCTGCGCTTTATCACCGCAGGGAATCGAACGCTGGGTCTTCGTACGTCGTTAAACCTACCATTGACTCACCTAAGAGTCCACTTGTGAGATAGCGATAAGCCTTGTGATTTAACACGTTCAAATCAGTAATCGTTTACCCTCGTTGAACATAGCAAATTGTTCGAAGTGGCTTTGTTATAAAGAAAAACACATACACACACGCTCATCTGAGAACGCATTTAATACGAAACGTTTCAATTGGTGTTCAGTAATAATCATAAATGTTAATTCGAAAGTCTTTCTTTGCGTGAAAAATATGCACAAATATAAATAATTAATATGCAGGTTGATATTTTATCAAACTCGAGGCTTTGGGGGGAGTGTTAAGGTTTTGAATTTCTGTATGCTTGTTTAAAGTAAAATATTTCTCATTTTAGAAATGTTTGGATTGTTGTTTGATATTTACGTCTCAGTTAGTGTTACGCTAATGCGTATGTTTTAACCTCTATCACATATACATACATATATATATATAAACGGATTTTTTGTTGCATATAAACAGCATAGTGCGGATTGACGAGCTGAGTAATAAAAGCTAGCGAAGCAAGAAAACGAATAGGCCTAATTCGTTATAAGTATCATCTCTGACTTCATATGTTTTGTTTTTTCAATATTTCACTTAAGTAACTTATTACTAATAAGATACGCTTACGATTAACTGAACGTGAGTCGCTCTAGCCAACCCTAAACCGATTAACATACGTATATTATACGCATAATTCACACAAATTCGTAAACAGATGATCATACTATCTTTAATGCTGTAGAAAGCTTATACACCATACAGTATCAGATCACGGGTTTTTGTCCCACTTACTTTTTTTCACGAAGTCTAAGTGGTACGAATATCTGTTTTCAGGTTATTGTCACGGAGATGCGTACATATATGCGAAAAAAAAATTGTTTTCGTTCACACCATCAATGTTACAAGCTTCTTTAGAACGTTCTTACCAATTGTCAAGTCCTGTTCGTCTACAGTATATTTTGTGGGTTTTCTCCTAACAAAATTAAATAAATGTTTCAAGAAATACCATACTAATTACACACATCAAGTCAAGAAGTCGGTATCCTTTCTATTATGCTTTACTCGTATGAATTATTCGGACGGAATCACAGGAAATTTGCTTCTCTGGAGTGTAAAGGATATCAGTCCAGAAAGTGCAGTGTGCTTACATGAGGCTACACTATATCGATATATATTTAAATTAATTACAAAATGCAATTTGCGGAAATTCACGCGAACTTAACATTTCATAAGAAAATTAGGAAGTTTTGAATATAAAGCCAAACGAGTGCTTGTTGCAATGAATAAGGACGTATTTGTTATCCGCAAAACAGCTGAAGAACAGAAAGCAGTCTGAAACTTCAGATTGCTTAAGAAAGCAGCGTCTTAGTTTTGCATAACAGCATTCCTACTGCGAAAAGCAACGTCTTAGTTCTGTATAACAATACTCCTACTGCGAAAAGCAACGTCTTAGTCCTGTATAACAATACTCCTACTGCGAAAAGCAACGTCTTAGTTCTGTATAACAATACTCTAAGAAAAGCAACGTCTGCGAAAAGCAACGTCTTAGTTCTGTATAACAATACTCCTACTGCGAAAAGCAACGTCTTAGTTCTGTATAACAATACTCCTACTGCGAAAAGCAACGTCTTAGTTCTGTATAACAATACTCCTACTGCGAAAAGCAACGTCTTAGTTCTGTATAACAATACTCCTACTGCGAAAAGCAACGTCTTAGTTCTGTATAACAATACTCCTACTGCGAAAAGCAACGTCTTAGTTCTGTATAACAATACTCCTACTGTGAAAAGCAGCGTCTTATTTCTCTATAACAATGACTTCTTTGAAAAGCAACGCCGTAGTAGTTCAATATAACAACATTCCTACTCTGAAAAACAACGTCTTAGTTCTATATGACAATACTCCTTAAAACCAACGTCTTAGTTCTGTATAACAGTACTTCTACTTAGAAAATCAACTTTCTGTACAACAATACTTTTACTTAGAAAAACAACGACCTAGTTCTGTATAACAAAGTCTCCTGTTTAGAATACTAACGTTTTAGTTCTGTATAACAATTACTCCTCCTTAGCAGATCAAAGTTTCAATTCTATGCAAGTAAATAAGATAATAAGTATTTTTGATTATAAAAACAACGACTTCAATCCGTTTTGTTTCGTGTTAATGACGTACTTAGTGGAACCTTAATTAATAAAGTGGTGATTTTACATTACAAGTTCAGAGCCACCTCATCCTGATAACTCAGTAATTACCGTTAAATATCCTGAAGAGTTAGTCTGATTGCATTTATTTCCGTAAATTTTCTATTTAACACTTTCAGGTGTAATACCTTTCCTAATGACAGTGTCCTCCACGAGTTTATCGGATGCTTTGAAATGTGTTTTCTGAACTGTTTCAGCTGAGTGACTTTGAGAGGGCTTAAATTTGATAATGTGATTTGTACGTTTGTTTTGACTCAAAGCTTCTCCATAAAGTCTCTGCGTTCTGTTCACCATTATGAAATGGAACCCAGGTTTTTTACTACTGATTTATGAGAAGGGGAGCATTTTATAGTACAGTATACCTACCTATTTCTATACTATAAAACTGAAACAAATATACACTTTATCAGTGTGTTTATATATATATATATAAACCGCTTTTAAATAAAAGACAGTCTCTTTTATATGTGAACAAGTTTGTTTAATGTAGTTTATAAGACGTGTCGACATAATTGGAATACATCAATTGTACAACAGATTGAGAATATTAAATCAAAGGACGAACTTTACCCATTAACGTGTACTAAATCGAATAAATCTACAACGTTTCGATTTGAACAATCAAAATATTTGCAATTTTACAAACACCTGTTAGCCCGGCATTGCCAAGCGCGTTAAGGCGTTTGACTCATAATCCGAGGGTCGTGGGTTCGAATCCCGGCCACACTGAAACATGCTCGCCCTTTCAGCCCTGGGGGCGTCATAATTGACGGTCAATCCCACTATTCGTTGGTAAAAGAGTTGCCAAGGAGTTGGCGGTGGGTGGTGATGACTAGCTGTCTTCCCTCTAGTCTCACACTGTTAAATCAGGGACGGATAGCGCAGATAGTCCTGGAGTAGCTTTGTGCGACATTCAAAACAAACAACCACCTGTTTTGTTAGTTTACTAAATGTCATTTCTGTTTACGTACCACAGATTGTTAAAAGAAGAATGTCGACAAATGCTTCTGTATAACGCATATATTTTGAAAATATACATACACTGACAATCTGATACAACATATGAGGGATTAAACATTTATATATATCATATTTCATCCTCGGTATTCCATGTCTTTATGACTTAAATTTAAAAATATTTATGTAAAAGAGTTGTCATTTCGTCCTCGGTACTTTATTTCCTTATTATTTCATCTTACCACTACACGTTAAATAATGGGTCTATTATTTTCAATGTTCTATGTTTTCGTGGCTCAGTCTCACTAGTTTACGTAACATAATGAAATTGAAAATCTAATATCTAATGAAATTCCTTTTCGACGCTTTTTTATAACTGGTAAAAGTTAAGAATGAAAAAATATTTCTGTTTTTCTTTCTTTCTTAACTCGGAAAAACCCGCTAAAATTATCTGATTACAGAAGCTGGGTGAGTTATATTAAAACGATTTTAGAGCCTCATAACGTTGTTACAGTCCTTCTAGTAACATTTTATAACCGGGCAACTTTGTAATATCCCGGTAGCATAATTTCCTTTGCAAAAGACTCCAACGTGAGATTGTTATATCTAAACACGAACCCACCTCCCTGCTTTCATTTCTAAAGCCACCTAGTGTACAAGAAAGACGGTTTCTCAGCGACCGTTTCAACAGTTTGAACGCACAGAAAGCTACAGACGCTGCATTTCGGTGACTTGAGAGTTATGGTATGTCTTCGTAGACTCGTATTGCTCTTCCAGACGAAAGTTATTTTTAATTATGTTCCATGCTGTTGCCTAAGTTATATGAGCAGGTTTTGCGAATTCTCACTTCTTATGAAACGCCGTAATTTGCTTACCACAATTAAAATACGACTTGTGGCAGATCCCATTTTGGATGGCCCTGTGTCCCAAGTTGATCTGTATTCCTTTGGGTTTGGCTTATGTGATAGCCCTTTGAGACGCGAGGATGTTATAATATGACGGTCAGTCCTACTATTCATTGATAAAGAGTAAACGGTGGATGGTAATTGACTAGTTAGTCTTTTATTTCAAAATTAAGAACAGTTAACGCAGGAATTCTTCGAATAGCTTTGTAAGAAATTTAAATAAAAATCTAACCTATATTTTCCAACCCCCATTAAGTAAAATGGATATATATATATCCCCGTTTTGTTACCTCTAAGTCCCCATACTGAACACATCCTTATGAGTTAAGCTCATTAATATATTTTTTAATAGGCTGTTCCACACCATTCCCAAAATTAATCAAGTTGGATGCTTCACACTACCTATGAAACACCAGACAATGTCAAAATGTAGTTCTGATGCGTTTCGTTTGATTTCTGTTAACTCGTTTTGATACCAAATATAAAATACTCAATCCTCTGTTTATTAATTTCCTTTAAATATTATTGTTTTATTGTAAAATATCATCTATCAAATTCGATTTTTTGAGTCAACATAAACAAACGTTTGTAAATGAATAGATTAAAATACCTATAAAATACTTGAAATAAATGTTCCACATGTTGCGAGATTAAAATATTCTTATTGGGATACGTGACATTTCTTTTTTTGAAACTTTTAATAACATTTTAATCAAAAGAATGAATCGCGTGTAATGTCTTTCGAAACAATTTACATATCAAGTTTTTTAGTATTTCTGATAAATCTTAATGATTACCGAGGCAAAAAGAAGGAAAGCAAGGTTACTGACTCCAATTTTACTCATGATGTATGAGATTCAAGTAAGGGACTAGAAAATAAAACAATTATATGTGTAATCAATACATACCTAATTAGCTGATTAAATTAAACGTTCTATTCAACCTTCTTTTAGCAGTGATAATAGACACACGTACTGGTTCAGTAATTACTGGGTGAGTTCTTTTACATTTTAAACACAAACTCTCCCTCAACACTCATTTATAATCATTCATGTCTTTTTAAACATAGTCTTCATAGATCAGCTCTAAATAATTTAATAAAATTTACAGTGTTTAGCTAGGTTAGCTATAAACCACATTGAAAGTCGCTTAACATCTCACGCTCGAAATGCTATAAAGTAAGTCTAAGCTAGGCTCAGCAGATAGCCCGATGTGGATTCACTATACGAAAAAAATACGATTAAATAAAAACATATATAAACTACATACTTTCAGTGTTAGAGCTGTAGTTCGTAACACACCAGATTCAAGAACTTTTTGAAGTTACATGGGTTCGAGATTATTTTAAATTACACTGAATTAGGTACTTTTTAACTTAGCTTTCTCTCTCTTCTAATTACGTATAGGAAAGATATACATTATGCATCAATTGCGATGCTTTTTGATATGTAAGAAAAAAGTAACTTAGGGCGTGTAGAGAAAAGTCTCCATAAAGTGCAGACAAAAACAATGTACTTTACTTTGGTTGAGCAAACTTAGGCATCATAATTTAATAATCTTAACGGAGAACCCATAATTCAACTCTAATCAAAACGCACACTTCTTTTTTATTCGGCCTTAATCTTATCTTCGTTCTGGGTCAGCCACTCGGATACTTTGTATTAACTAAAAATATTTTCACTGGAGTGGCAGAGCCTGACAGTAACCCTAAAGGGCGATCATGTTCGATGACGAAGGTTCAGACCCTCTACTCACAGATTGAGAATCGAGCATCCTAACAACCAGGATACGCTAAGCCTTTGGTCAAACACTACAGATGCACACTTAAAAATAATCTACAATCACTTATGGTTGAAGTTCCCATGCCATCTTGGTTGAGACCCTTGTATTCTTAATTTATAGAAATGATTGTTTTTGTTTTTTCTGATATTAAGCGCAAAACTGCACAATGGACTATTTGTACTCTGCCAACCATGGGTATTGAAACACAAAATCTTGCGTTGTAGGTCTGTAGACATACTGCTGTGTCATGGGTGGGGGGTATAGAAGTATAGAAACAAAGTAGCAGACTTTCGCCTAGGTTATCGTTGTCTGTTATATCTTCTTATAAATTGCCTTCTACTTTATGTTATTTTTGTACACACTATTAATGGGAACACTTATTAATGTCACAGCTATTTGTGAAAAATAGCTTTGTATGTTCCGCAGGCCCATACAGGTTCTAGGTCCAAATCTGAGAACCCTTGACTTGTAACATAAGTTTTGCATCATACCTCAGTTATGCTGTATTAGTATTTGTGAAATACGTTCTGAAGCATAGAAAGTTAGCCGTAAAACTAGTCAAATTTTTCAGTCCAATGCCTATTCTTATTATCATTACGAGGTTTATTTAAAGTTTGCCACATTAACCTGTTTATGTTAAATTCATTACATGGTATTAAACCAACGAATTTAATAAAACTAATATACCTTGTTTGTGCATAAATGTTTTTCATTTACTTAAATATCTAGTTAATAAAATATTCTGCTAGTTGTTGTTGTTTTTTAATCTTGAATTATAACATTGAGTTGCCACGTTTTTGTTAAATGTTTCTTTTCAATCGAATTTCATTTTGTAACTGATCCCTCATAAGAAGAATCACCTATTTTCGTTTAATTGTGATGCCTACAAAATAAACCGCTTCAGTCACCTTTCACTCTCAGCAAGCATTACAAGAACAAATCTGTCTTTTGTGAGTTTCAAATATCTCAAATTTCCTTTGTTTACAAACTTGACTAATTTAAAAATTATAACATTACATAACACTGTGAAAAGTCCAGTTATAGACGTATCGATGAAACTTTGTAGAAAGAACGACAACTGCCTGCTGTGGAGACACAAGTGTAGAGGACAACGTTACGAAAGTCTCTGCCTTTCGTCTTCAAGTCAGTGTGTGTGTAGTTGTCGTCCATTCTACAAAGTTTCATCATGAATACTCTGCCTAAACAATTAAACAATCTATCAAAGAATATAGACGTATCGTTTTTAGGAATAACGAAATGGTCCATTTATATATATATATATATATATACTCTGCCAACGGAAAATCTCTTGTAGAAAAAGAAAGACTGGAATAATTAAAACTACACTAGACTTATAAATACATATTATTCTCAATAAGACACAAAATCTTTCTTTCATTTCTACGAAACATAAATTTCTACCATTCAGCATTCCTTACACAATAAATGTAAAAACAGAACTGTTGTAATAGTTACAATAACCAAATTTCCTTCTATTATGATTAAAACTGAACATCGTTCATTCCAAAATATGAAATAAATAAACTGTAAAACTTTAATAAAGTTTAGTTTCTTGTACACATTTGTATTAGATGCCTCGTTCCTGATTTAAATATTTATATTAAGAAATACAACTTTGTTATTGTTTTAAATCTTAAAGCAATAAGCAGCCTGATAGCTGATCTAAAATGTCGAATATTTGAACGAGAGCTAATGATTTACTTGACGCTTTTCATTATTACCACCCCGGTTCGGAAACGCGGAATGCTTCGTGGTATGAGATCCATTACCATTACCGGTTTCATAGCGACTTATGAGCTAAGAATCTATCAACGCTGT
Source organism: Tachypleus tridentatus (assembly GCF_004210375.1). Classification (NCBI taxonomy): domain Eukaryota; kingdom Metazoa; phylum Arthropoda; class Merostomata; order Xiphosura; family Limulidae; genus Tachypleus; species Tachypleus tridentatus. The sequence continues at coordinate 40,172,811 of NC_134836.1, forward strand.
CTCTAATTTACACAAACGATACAGATGTTTTATGTTCATTCATGGTTAAACCGAATATTCACAGATCATTTCCATGCGCCTCACTGACGGAAAAACACTGGTGTTTCGCAAGCGTAATCAGTTTAACCGAAACCCAAAAATGACTGATCATTATAAATGTCAGCCATTAGATGAATTAAAGTGTAATTTAGATCTCGCGGTATTTATGATCTACAGATATCTCGCAAATTATAACTTAAAAGAGGACTGCTTCTGTAATAAAATGAGCAATGTGTATCAATCATAAACTTTACTTAGCTTGTAGGGTAAAGAACGCCTCAACTGAAAGATCATAACAATTAACATGGTGAGAAATTATAAAACGTATCCTGATGTTATGTTGGGTCATTATGTTGCTGCGATTTTATTATCATTATTATGTTTTTGTTTGGAAAAATAGAAGTTTGTTCCCTGTTACGTTACATCATTCTGTTCGTACGATTTCTTTATTTGTTTTTAGAGGGCCATAGGACTCGTGCTAATCAACAAAAGTTTGACCAGGCTGTTTTACCGCTTCTTTCCTTTTGATATAAGATCCTATTCAGCTGTTTCTTGATCTCAAGGCCAAATTAAGGACTTGATGGATCGGGGCGCGTGTTGTAGGGGGTCCTCAAAATTGAACTTTAAAATAAGTCATGTACGTTTCAGTACTATATATTAGTTAAATTTTGAAAGATACACAATCATAATCGATGGGAAGATAGTATATAAACTATTACTTATAATATGTATAATAAATATCATGTAATAGCATCGACTTTTTTAATTAAATAACTAAGTTCGTAGCTCTGACATCTCTTGACTGATTTGGAATGTAATTACAATTTTGAACTTAGGGTATCAAACTCTTTTGATTAATGTTTTGTTCACGCCCAAGGCCTTAGAGATTAATTTACCCTAATTGAGCCTAAAATAATTTCAATTGAATCAACTATACATGTACGCAATACTTGTTATTGCTGACGTACAAAAATATAGCTATTAGAAAATAAAATAAGTGTCCCATAGGTTCATTTACTGTAATCCTGCCTAAAATAATTTAATGTGTCGCGGCTATTGAGGATTCCCTATTGTTTTATTATTTTTCTTTAAGTTGAGTCCTGCGCAATTAGATCCACTTGCCCTTAATCCAATATTCTTCTTGTATATATATATATATTTAATATAACGCATTGCACAACTGGCGTGTTCTGGTTCATGTTTATCATACATATATATATATATGTGTGTGGAGAGAGAGAACTAATTTAACGTATTCTCTAACCCGTATCAACAAAATTTTAGAGGAAATGTCTGGTTTTATGGAATATCTTTGTTGTACTTCCACTGCATGGTGAAAGTTTGATCATTGATTCTAAACTAGTTAAATGTGTCCGCCAGGTTTCGTTCCGCTTGGATGCTGTTCGATTGAGTTTCGACTTACCCAATGTGAACATGTGTTATGCAAATCAACTTCGGATTGATATACTTTTAACAAATAAAGTTTCTCGTCTCTTTATCATAGTGAAAATTCCTGCACATTCGTGAACTTCAGGCCTCAGTGTTGAGAGAAACCTTGATTTACACATCAACATAGTGTACCTATAATTGTTTACATTAGCTAAGAATAGGAAAACAGTTGTCTGTTGCAAAAAAAAATGGAATTAAATTCGATCCTGAGACAGGATTATCCTTCACTTCAATTGATCCTGAGAGAGGATTATCCTTCACTTCTATTGATCCTGAGATAGGATTATCCTTCACTTCTATTGATCCTGAAACAGGACTATCCTTCACTTCTATTGATTCGGATACGGGATTATCCTTCACTTCAATTGATCCTGAGACAAGATTATCCTTCACTTCAATTGATCCTTAGATAGGATTATCCTTCACTTCAATTGATCCTGAGACAAGATTATCCTTCACTTCAATTGATCCTTAGATAGGATTATCCTTCACTTCAATTGATCCTGATACGGGATTATCCTTCACTTCAACTGATCCTTAGACAAGATTATCCTTCACTTCAATTGAAGGGTTTCGTTTCAAACATTCGTAGCGAGTTTGTTTCTAATGTAAACGCAAAAAAAATAGTTGTGTTAGTCGTTAATTTATAAAATCCATAAAATATTTTGAATGGCTGTCAATAGCTCGATTGTGAATAAAAAAATAAAATATTTTGAGATATTTGCTAAAAATTAAACATGTTCTTATAACGTCATTAATTTTTGCCCTCGAAATTGAATAAAAAACATGAATATTGTATCTATTCAAAGATTAAAGTCATGTTGAATTTTCATGTAAAGTGACGACCAACCTTAAGAACTTCAGATTTATTATTATATAAATATTTATGTATTACTCTAATAATATTTGAATTACTTCAGTATGTGGTTCACATTTTACAATGAAATAGATGTTGAACACGTAACTAAATCCGACGAGTTTTGATTAATGCAAAATTATATTTTTCATTGAAACTCACAGCTTGAAAGAGTTCTTTCATAAAAGCCGTCAGTTTCGCTAGATTGCACTTTTAATTGAAAATAAACATTTCTGAAATTGGATGTGCAAGTCGTTGTTTTCTGAAAAGAATACAATAAGCTCAAACTTAAAAAACTTCAAATTCATCACTACTAAATACTTATGCATTACACGAATAACATGTGGTCCAATTTTTACAGTGAAATGGACGTTGAACACTGATAATATATTCCATGAGTTTTAATTAAAGCAAAAACGTTCAAATTATATTTCTTATTGTAAATGAAAGCTTGAAAACGAGTTATTTAGAAGAAAAAAAAAACAATCGGTTTTCGCTAGACTGCGTTTGTAATTGAAAGTAAACATCTCTGAAATTGGATGTTCAAGTCCTTAATTTATGGCAAAAATACAATAAGTTTAATATTGTTTTTCGACATATAGCTTGATCCCAATATAGGTTAAGCATGAAAATAATTGAGTATTTATCGTATGTTAATTATTTTTTTTTAAAAAGGAGTAGAATTCTATATTATAATTATATTTTTCTGCTAATTAATATAAATATATTTATGATATTGATGTCACAATAGAATAATACACTATTCATTTGCCTAAATTCTTTAAATCGTAATAAAAAAAATGAATAAATAGACTTTAAAGTAACTAGACCTAATGATAACACAACGCGATTTAACTCTCCGGTTCAATATTACCTAAGAAATCCTTTTATTTTTGTAAAATTAACTACCTATAACATCAGGCGCTAACTAACATATTTTTTGTATGAAATTTATTTGTCTCCTGACCTACAAATGGAATTAGCACAGATGAGTAGTGTGTTTATAGTGATTATTAGCCGTTATTCGACGGTAATATTACACTATTCAGACTAATTCAACCATGAACAAAATTAATAGACAGAACATTTTACTCGGTGAGGATAAAACAATTTTTACTTTACTGAGTTGTCTTATTTCTCCAAATTTAACTTTTTCTACAGACTGTAAATTAAATATTTAGAAAGTAACCTGAAAAGCAGTATAATCTACGTACATTATTGGCTCTACAGTTGTTTTTTTTTCTGTGGAGCCACTAAGTAACAACAAGACTAGTGTAATGTAAGATCTCTCGTGTACAATAATTTGGGTGTTACAGCACGTACGCAAAGTCATCGCGGATCAAGTCATTATTATTATTACTATATATATTTAATAAAGTTTCTCTCGAGAAAGTAACTAAGTAAAACAATTTACAATAAGCGAATAGAAGCAACAAAAGTAAACATGACCAATTAAAGAACCGACTTATATTCCTAACACTCTTTTAATTGTTTGTAATGTAAACTTTGTTCTGTTAGTGATATTTCTTCTCTTCTTATGCGACTCAAAATGATAACAGTAATGGTATAAAACGTTATTTTCAAAAGTACAAAGGTGTATTCCTTGAGGATTCCAGGACAACTTGAAATCATGCGACAAACAAAGACTTGGCTAAGATGTAAATAACGGTTTGATCGCCCTCCGCCAGTACAGAAGTAAGTCAACGAATTTACCACGCTAAAATCAGGGATTCGATTCCTCTCGGTAGACTCAGCAGATAGCCTGACGTGGCTTTGTTGTAAGAAAAACGCGCACACGGTTTGATCACAGTACAAATAACAACTTGACTATGGTAGAAGCAACAACTTAAGATCGGTATAAACAACAACCACAACTTAATCCCGGTATAAAGTGCGTAATGTTAAGCATGCTTTCTTATTTCTTAGTAAACAAAAAACAAAAAATGAGCAGTACACACCTTTCTATCGATGAAGAGAAAGGATTTAGTGAAGTGTTTGTTTTTGAATTTCGCGCAAAGCTACACAAGAGCTATCTGCTCTAGCCGTTCCTAATTTAGCAGCGTAAGACTAGAGTGAAGGCAGCTACTCATCACCACTCACCGCCAATTCTTGGGCTACTCTTTTACCAACGAATAGTGGGATTGACCGTTACATTATAACGCCCCCACGGCTGAAAAGGCGAGCATGTTTGGTGCGACGGGGATACGAACCCACGACCCTCAGATTGCGAGTCGCACCCCTTAACCCACCTGGCCATGCCGGGCCTTAGTAAAGTGATTTAAGCTTTACGAAAAACATTGGTGTCTCAAAGCCACATTTTTGATAAATAAAACAAATAAGCTAACATCCTCTCCGGATAAAAAAATACACAATATATACATGTATAATGGATTGTGTTACGACAATACAAGAAAGGAAAATTAGCTTATACAAAAGCCCTGCATGATCAGGTGATTAAAGCACTCGCCTCCTAATTAGAGGATCGTGGGTTCGAGTCCCCGTCACACCAAACATGCTCGCCCTTTCAACCGTGAGGTAGTTATAATGTGATGGTCAATCCCACTTTTCGTTGGTAACACAGTAGCCCAAGAGTAGGCGGTAAGTGGTGATAACTAGCTGACTTCCCTGTAGTTTTACATTGTTAAATTTAGGACGGCTAGGGCAGACAGCCCTCGTGTATCTTTGCACGAAATTCAAATAAACAAACAAACATTTCTCAACTTCTTAAATACTGGAACACATGAAAATAAAATAATTATCTAGTCTTTAAAGAACTAAGTTTACGGGTTTATTTTCATTTATAATATTTTTGTATATCATATTAAGCATATCTTCCCGTGTGTGAGTAAATAAAATGGGACACCAGTGACTTTGATTTCTAAGTTTTTAATCTTTTATATCTAATTCTTTTCTTAATTTGACTTTTTTAGCAAGTCAGTTACTGCACGCAACTATTTTATCTGCTTTATCTTCTAAAAATATACATTTTTAATAACTTAATGTATATAAAAATTTCTCCAAAACAAATATATATAAGCTTTTATGGCTTTGTATAAATAGATTAGATTGTTTGTTTGTTTTTGAATTTCGCGCAAAGCTACATGTGGACTATCTGCGATAACCGTCCCTAATTTAGTGTAAGACTAGATGGAATGCAACTAGCTACATGAAGACTATCTGCGCTCGCCGTCCCTAATTTAGTGTAAGACTAGACGGAAGGCAACTAGTCATCATCACCCACCGCCAACTCTTGGGCTAATTTTTTACCAGCAAATAGTGGGATTGATTGCCACTTTATAACACCCCCACGGCTGAAAGCGCGATCATGTTTAGTGTTACGGGGATTCGAACTAGTGGATTACGAGTTGAGTGCCTTTACCACTTGGCCATGCCGGGCCTAATAGATTAGATATTTTTCACATTATGTAATTAATGCATAAAGTCAGACAAAAAGTTCATAAGATGATTATTAATGCACTACCATTTGTTATCCCTTGTTTTTATTTAATTTATCTTAATCAAATATTCATTTAGTGAATTTGCATAACTTTTCGTGTTAACTAATCAATGTGATGCTTTTCTAAGGCCCGACATGGCCAAGTGTGTTTAGGCGTGCGACTCGTCATCTGAGGGTCGCGGGTTCGCATCTCCGTCGCGCCAAACATGCTCGCCCTTCCAGTCGTGGGGGCGTTACAATGTGCGGTCAATCCCACTATTCTTTGGAAAAAAAGAGTAGCCCAAGAGTTGGCGGTGGGTAGTGATGACTAGCTGCCTTCCATCTTGTCTTACACTACTAAATTAGGGACGGCTAGCACAGATACCCCTCGAGTAGCTTTGTGCGAAATTCAAAAACAAACAAACAAGCTTTTCTAAACAACATCAATATATATAATAGTATTGTTACCCTCCCTTCTTAACTAGAAATCTTTCACACCTAGTTCTGAACGTTTCATTTTCAATTCCAAGGGGAGATACGTAACAATACTTATCATATGACTTAATAAAATATTTCTTTTAGTTAACATGATAAACAGAACCGTTATTGCGGTTGCTCAGATTTTCGAATTGCAGATAATCCGTACATCGTACGAAATTTTGTTATAATATATTTTTTTTCAAATTCGACTCTAAAATCGTTTGTGAATATTCCCTTATAACATCTGCGGTATTTTCATTTATGAAACATGGTATTCCATAATTTAATTCCCCCCAGTGACTCAGCGGTATGTCAGCGGACTTACAACGCTAAAAACCTGGTTTCGATACCCGTGGTAGGCAGAGCACAGATAGCCCCTTGTGTAGCTTTGTGCTTAATTTAATAAATATCCTTATCTTTAATGAATTAAAATTCTTTCATTTCTTTCCCTCTCTTCTTCGATTTCTCATTACATTTACATAATTACTGTTTGACATCCAGAATTTATTATTCATAAGAAAACTCGTTGTCCCTAACTATTCAAATTTTTACATTTCCTCGATTACCGTTTTTAGGTCTTCCACAAGAATAGAAACATATTCAGTTTTTGTTTCTAAGCCTATCATCAATTCTAATGACACCGAGTTTTCCTTATGTTCAGTTCGTTTAGATTCTCGCCATCTTCAATTTCCTTAATGTTAGCAGCCGTAACTCATCTCACTTCTTGTTGTTTTGACCTTGTTGTAAACCACAGTAAAGTTTATCGTTGCTATAGACGGTTCTTAGAAGTGATCTTTCTTTTTTAATTTTTTGGCACAGAAAAATAATCAATTGTTTAAATTATTGTTTGAAATTTGATCTACTTTAAGTGATTTTCTCATATAGCATTTAAAATTCTGGTACAATGCACTCTATATATATATATATATTTTTTTTTTTTTTGCAGAAGTTAACAAAACACGTTCATAAAAGTTATTTTCTCACTCGCTACCCATAATCACTTAACTATATTAATAATAATTTTGCGTATTTATATGAATTACGCATATTTCGCTTTAATCTTTATTTCTACTTCATTTCTCAGTATGTTTTGTAAGTGTATCTTCAACCTTATTTCTTTACCTGTAAGTTTGTTTTGGTTTGCTTTGAATTTCGCGCATAGCTGCACAAGGGCTATCTGTACTAGCCGTCCCTAATTTAGCAGTGTCAGACTAGAGGTAAGGAAGCTAGTCATCACCACCCACCGCCAAATCTCAGACTACTCTTTTACTAATGAATGGTGGGATTGACTGTAATATTTTAACGCCCCTACGGCTGAAAGGACGAACATTTTGGTGTGACGGGGATTCAAACCCGCGACCCTCAGATTATTAGTCGAGTGCCTTAGACGTCGGACCTTACCTGTAAGCTAAATTCCCTTTCATGTATTGTCGTATCACAATCCATCATATATATTGTGTGTTTTTTTCTATGATGTTTGTTAAGCAAAAGTTATACAATGGTATAGCTGCTGTGACCACCAAAATTATCGAAACCACATTTTTGGAACTACAAAATTTCAGGCTTACTGCTGAGCCGCTAGGAATTTCCTATAACGTATCAAATTATAGATCAGTACAATTTCTCTTTAAAAAGTACTAATGAAACTAGCCCGGCATGGACAAGTGTGTTAAAGCGTCCGACTCGTGATCCGATGGTCGCCCTTTTAGCCGTGGAGGCGTTATAATTGACGGTCAATCCCACTATTCGTTGGTAAAAGAGTAGTCCAAAAGTTGGCGATAAGTGGTGATGGCTAGCTACCTTCCCTCTAGTCTTACACTGCTAAATTAAGGACGGCTAGCGCAGATAGCCCTAAAGTAGCTTTGCGCGAAATTCAAAAAGAAACAAACAAATGAAACTTTTTTCTGTGTATTTTGGAGTTCTTGTATTTTTATAATTAATGATATTACTATTAAACTGCGATCTCCTGTAAAAAAAGATTTGTTATAATATTTATTAATAAATCACTTTTTTCTAACAAAATACCAACTGTTGTAATATATAACGTATTACCTGATGAAAAGTGACGTTTAGTAAAAATACGTAATGAGATTATCGTGTTTCTCTGAAAATAAGACAGGGCTTATATTAATTTTCACTCCAAAATATGACACTAGGGCTTATTTTCGGGGGATGTCTTATTTTGATATATTAAAAAAAATGAAGTTACAAAGTAAAACTATTAAACTAACAATTTAAAATGAACTATTATTAAACTATTAAACTAACTGATTAATACTTAAACAAACTAATTAACTAACTATTAAACTAATTAATAAATTAATTTTTTTTTATTTCTTTCCTCTTCCTGCCACTCTTAACTAGGGCTTATTTTAAGGGTAGGGCTTATATTAAAACTATCCCCAAAAATCACACTAGGTCTTATTTTATGGGTAGGTCTTATTATTTACTGTAATACAATATCACGTTTAGATATTAAATATGTTTTTACGATTTCGTTCTAGACCGTTAAATGAAAAATATTTAACCAACATTTCCTATATTACGACATAATTTCATTTAAGATTGAGATATGATGTTTCCAGTTATATTTCATAGCTTTACTTTTATAGCCATAAACTTAGCCCAAACAGTTATTATACATCCTTGTCTATTCTATATATTTGTCATTTGACCAACAATGATAAACAGACAGATATATCTTATTTTCCTTTAAAAATGATCGTAAAATCTGCGATAAACATATAATACTGTGATGATCGAAAACTTGGTCATCATAGTAATGATCTCCGTGACTTACACTACATGCCCAAAAGTTTGTGGACACCCCACCATCACACCCATAAGTGCTTGTTGAACATCTCATATCAAAACCATGGGCATTAATATGGAGTTGGTCCCGATTTTGCTGTCATAACAGCCTCTACTCCTCTGGGAAGGCTTTTCACAGGATTTTGGAACATGGCTGCGGGAAGTCGCTCCTGTTCAGCCACAATAACATAAGTGAGGTAGGACACTGATGTCGGGCGAGAAGGCCTGGTTCGCAGTCGGCGTTCAAATTCATCCAAAAGGTGTTCGATGGGGTTGAGGTCAGGGCTCTGTGCAGGCCAGTCAAGTCCTTCCACACCATCCTCGGCAAACCATGTCTTTATGGACCTCGCTTTGTGCACGGGGGCATTGTCATGCTGAAACAATAAAAAGGCCTTCTACAAACTATTGCCACAACGTTGGAAGCACACAATTATCTAGAATATCATTGTATGCTGTAGCATTAAGACTTCTCTTCACTGGAACTAAAGAGATAAATAGCCTAGCCCAAACCATGAAAAACAGCCCCAGACAATTATTTCTCCTCCACACAACTTTACAGTTGACACTATGCATTCGGGCAGGTAGCGTTCTCCTGGCATCCGCCAAATCCAGATTAGTCCATCAGACTGCCAGATAGTGAAGAGTAATTCATCACTCCAGAAAACACGTTTCCACTGCTCCACAGTGCTTTATAGCACTCCAGCAGACGCCTGGCATTGCACATGGTTATCTTAGGTTTGTTTGCGGCTGCTCGGCCATGCAAGTCCATTTCATCAAGCTCCCGACGTACATTTCTTGTGCTGACGCTGCTTTTAGAGGCATTTTGTAACTCGGTAGTGAGTGCTGCAACTGTGGATAGACGATTATTACGCACTACGCGCTGCAGCACGCGGCGGTCCCGTTCTGTGAGCTTGTGTAGCCAACCGCTTCGTAGCTGAGCTGTTGTTGCTTCTAGGCATTTCCCCTTCACACCAACAGCACGTAAAGCTAACCAGGGAAGCTTTAGAAGGGCATACATTTGACGAAATGACTAGTTGGAAAGGTGGCATCCTATGAAAGTGCCACGTTGAAAGTCACTGAGTTCTTCAGTACGACCCATTCTCCCGCCAATATTTGTCTATGGAGATTTCATGGCTGAATGCTTGATTTTATGCACCTGTTAGCAGTGGGTGTGGCTGAAATAGCCGAACCCACAAATTAGACGGGGTGTTCACATACGGTTAGCCATTTAGTGTATATTCTCATACTAATAAAAGCATCATGAAAACTATGGTAGTATATTTAATTTCATGTAAAACATGAAATCGTAAAATTTTGAGCCAAATTTAAAAACATCTTCATCAAATTTGGGTTCAAATTATTTTAAAAATTGTTTGGCAGAATAAATGAATTTCATTGTTGAAACCATTCTACAGATAAGAGACATGTTTCTCATTTTTAAAAATTGCATATTGAGCTTATGATGTGCCTTTATGTGTAATAGCAAGCAAACAAACAATTTAAATAAAATACCTGAAATGTAACTAGATGGTAAAAAACAGCTTCTTCACAAACTTGCACAAATTTTAACTGTACCCCCAAACTTATTTTCAATATAATAAAGGCAAGACAAAATAGTGACAGTGTTGAGTCTCCAATGGACCATATCTGTCCGTATCATTGATATATAAAGAGCGTTTCGTTATCTGTTCTGAGGTATTCCCATATTTCATATCACCTAACGAAGTGCTCAAAATAGAAAACGAAATGTTCCCAATCTCTCTATTCTAAGCAGTGAAATCCCTTGAAACTTAAATTCATAGTTACGTATCAGAAAAAAACATTGCTAACCATTTCCGATCTCGGTTTTTATTGCTTTATATCCTTTATAACAGGGGTGGCCTGTTTTTTTTTTTTCAATTATTGTAATATTTTTCCCTCTTCAAGCAAATACGTAATTTGATTTTCTTTTCATTTTCTGATTCACAAAGCAAAATGCTTGATATTTCTGTTTGATGGTGCTTAAAAATCATTAAATCAAATACAAGGGTGTAAAAACCAAAGCACATTATCCAATAGTTGATCACTCTTTGACTGAAAACATCTTTCAAAATTCTGAGAAGAAAAACAAACTACTGATCAATATATATGTAAAAACGGCTGGTTTGGGTTGAGAAAATTTTTATATAGAGGAACGAACAACGTTTCGACCTTCTTCGTGAACCCGATGATGCCCGGGTTAAACGTTGTTTACTCCTCTATTTAGTGCTTTCCTATCCATACCAGCCGTGTTTACATATATATTTTTCTCTACAAGTGGTTTTTTTCGTCATCACTGATTATTATTTCAAACTACTGATCAATATTTGATCATTTTGACTGAGAGCATCTTTTACAGCTGGAAGCAGGAAATACACTATTTATCAATATATGACCTTATTTTGACTGAGAACACCTTATACAGTTGGTTGCAGAAAATACACTATTTATCAACATTTGATCACATTTTGATTGAGAGCATCTTTCACAGTTGGGAGTAGAAAACAAACTGCTGATCAATATTTGATCACACTTGACTGAGAACGTCTCTCATTAACAGCAAAGAGATAACTGCTGAAAGCTGTTTTGATGTGCCCTAACATAAGTGTTTAAACATGTTATCATGAAAAAGTGGATTTGTTCTTCGATACCTGAACACGGTAAAGGTTACTTTTTCACTCTCCAATAAATTGAAATGTATACATTATTTTGACGTGACCTTGTAAGGAACCACTTATAGTTTTTTTTCTAATCACAGTTATTAGTTATTAATATAGTAATGATGTTTTCCATGGAAACCAAATTAACTTCTTTCCACTCTTGAATGTAAAGAGCCATTCAGAAAATTAGGTGTTAGCAAGAAAATTTAAGATGTCATTTTCACGTGGACACGATATTTGGCTCGTACAAGTTGTCACAAGAAACATGTCTACAACAGAGAATCTTATAGCAGAACTCATAGTTTTACACATATACAGCTGAACTCCTTGCCTGCTCTCAAGTAGCGCAAATTGGAGAGTCTACACTCAAATATTTCTGCGAAATAAGATCCCTTCCAGTTGGATCAAGAAGTTATTATGACACAAATGAACATGGAGAATGACACAAAGAAACAGAAACCGATCTTACAATAATCTTTTTTTTAAACTTCAGATAAGAACTAACATGTGCATTTCACATTCGAAAACATTATTCGAAAGATATAGCGTCATTTATAACAAATTCAAATTTCAAAATCACAGGAAACTGATGGAAAGTTACGAGTTATTCCCATTATTTTTACCTGTGACGTCAGTAATAACAGTGTATTTATGTACAAGAACGTTGTCAGATTTGATGCAGTTATACAGTATGTAAACACATTTTAATTTCTACACAAAGTTCACCTTTGTAACCTAACTTGTTAAATATGATTTACGTATTAAATAAAATCGTTCAAAGTGATAAAGGACAGTTAGCTCTTATAGTTTTGAGAACTTGATAATAATTATTGGGCCTTTTTAGAAGCAACTATCCACAGTATATCGCTATCAGTATTGCTCTATTTCTAAAATCAGGGTTGTTGTTTTTTTTAAATGGTTTGTCTATATAGCCCTTTCATAGATGTTTTACTTAGTGTGGCATCAGCTATGTTTTAAAAGAGATGTTATTATTATTTTATCACTTGCTTATTTATTTCTGGGTTATTCACATAACCATCCCTAATTTCGGAATAGGCTTAGAAGGATGTTTGTTTTTGAATTTCGCGCAAAGCTACTCGAGGGCTACCTGCGCTAGCCGTCCCTAATTTTGCAGTGTAAGACTAGAGAGAAGGCAGCTAGTCATCACCACCCACCGCCAACTCTTGGGCTACCCACGGCTGAAAGAGCGAGTATGTTTGGTGGACTTAGAAGGAAGGCAGTTAATCTTATTAGTTCCTCTTAGTTGACAGAATAGTATAATTTGACTGCCACTTTTATGGTACACGTATTGCCTCGAAATGTAAATTACATCTTTCGTTACGCGAACAAGAACCATGAAATCTAAAATTTACAGTCCGGGTATTTTAAATTATCCATTCACCAGAATATCCCGGACACAATTAAAGACAAAATCATTATCAAAAAGCAGAAGTGTTATTAGGTTTCAAGAAAGTCAGAGGAGTTCGTGGAAAAGAAATTTTATAACGTTTTCTGGAGACAGATGTTGTATCCCTGAAAGAAAAACTAAAAAAAGAATCATATGAAAATACAAATATAATAATCGTGGTTTTTAAAATTTACTCAAGAAGTTGTCATTTCATTTCTGAATCAAAAGTTTCTATCGAAATATTTTGTACGTTATGCATGGGTTAAAATCTTAAATGATAAACTCACGAATTTTTCCTTTTTTTCTTGTATTTCAGAAACAACCAATTATCGAGTTTCTGTATTTAGTTCACAATTTAGTTGCTTTTAAAACTTTTAGTTCGTTGTTGTTCAAGATAAATGGGTTATTTATACTCTACCCACCACGGTTATCAAAAACCAATTCATAGTGTCTTTAAGCCTACAGACTTACTTACCACTGAGCCACTGGGGACGGGGACAGTCTATGTTTAGGAAACGTCCAGTGGCATAGCGTTATGTCTACGGTCTTACAACGCTAGAATCGGTTTTTCGATATCCCTGGTGTAGCTTTGTGTTTAATTACAAACAAACATGTTTTGGACTAGCCATAATGTCGTTCAATTTCTTTTATTATTGAGGTCTCACACAGCCAGGTGGGTTAAGACTTGTAATTTTTAGAGTCGCGGGTTTGAATCTCCGTCAAACCAAACATGCTCGCCCTTCCAGCGGTGAGGACGTTATAATGTGTCAGTCAATTCCACTATTCGTTGGTAATAGAGTAGCCCGAGAGTTGGCTGGTATATGGTCATGACTAGCTGCCTTCCCTCTAGTCTTACACTGCTAAATTAGGGACGACTAGCGCAGATAGCCCTCGTGTAGCTTTGCGAGAAACTCAAAACAAATATTTATTATCGTTTTATTCCTGACGGGAAATTTGTCACTATTAAATCACCAATCATATAATAGTGTGTTTCAAAACTAAATTGTTATTTATTAAGTTGTTTGTTATTAAGATAATTATTTGGCTATTTGTGCTTTGGTCACTTCAAGTATCGAACTTCGAATTTTTACGTTATTAAATCCTAGTATCTCAAGACAGCTATGAGCTATGTTCTTGTTTTTCAAAATATCAATTAGCTAATAAAATAAATTGAAATATAAAGAAATGGACATGTATTAAAAGCTAATGGTCTGCATTAGAACAAATCTTCCATTTTTTCAAACATGTTTGACCCCCCAGTGGTTCAGCGGTATGTCTGCGGACTTACAACGCTAAAAACCGAGTTTCGATAGCCGTCGTGGGCAGAGCACAGATAGCCCATTGTGTAGCTTTGTGCTTAATTCAGAACAACAACAAACGTGTTTGATTTTTTTTCAAATAGAAATAAAATCATAGTGCTCTACAGCAAACTAAACCTTATTGAAAATAGGTTGTAAGCACTTTATATTTCGTGTTAACATCCCTTAAATTTGTCAAGTATAAAACTGTTTATGATTTATCAATTTACAAAATACTGGAAGCATTTCACTAATAATTCCAGTACCAGTGAACTAGCTTCATGATTGCGCAGTTTGATATGAATCGTATATGTAATTTAATAAATAAGTCACGCAACTTTAAAATTTTAAAGTACACGCTTCATCCGCTTTCGATAACGTATTTACATGAATTTATTTTTGTTAACAGTTTTTTTCATGTTTGTTTGATTAAACATTATACGCAGTGTTACACCAACTTGTTATTGCTGCAAATAATCTTGTCAAACCACACTAAATGTCCCCCCTTAACAATAGCACAAAGGAAAATTGCAGCAGGGTAATCGATGAAATCGAATATATATTTACCTTTCTGTTATCAAATCGAAACTTAAACAATAGAGTCCTATTTAGTGAACAGTCTTTTTAGTTGAATAATTAAGTCCCGAAGGCTGATGATAGCTTTAAACATTGTGGTCTAAGCTCAAATACTATTTAAAATTTAATAAATGAAGGAAGCTGATATTCTCAATAGGGGTAGTTTACTATCATCGTTACATAGATCTTAATTGGCTGATATCCAAACAGGAGCCACAAAAACAAAATCAGTCATTTAACGATTTTTTTGAACTACACCTTCATGGTATAGTTATATAATAAACAGCAGATAAACTATTTAGTGCGTATCAGTTCCCTTATTTAATTAAGTTTGATTTCAACCGATATTGTTGGTTGATGTTTTCAATCTGTTTCATACTTATATATTTTTTACTGCTGAATTATGGTTTTTATTCGATCACCAAATATTTAGATACCAGATATAAATGGAAACAGCTTTTTATCTCACAGTTTCATTTTTACAATTAAGAGAAGAAAAAGACACTCGATAGCTCTCAGCTTATCAGGAATCACGTTACCTGGCGCATCTCATATTTGATACTGCATGTCATAAAAGCAATCAAACAAACAGTTGCATTTAGCATTAGCTTTATGCCTTATAAACATCTCTGAGTTACAGAAAAGCTTCCAGACAACTATGTTGTTTTTTTCCACAGAACTCTAATTCACTGAACAAATGTTTCTACAAAACTATATATTGTACAAAACTGTAGCTCACCCTCAGAACTACAGAACAGCTTCCAGGACATTATGTTTCTTGTACAGAAATGTTTCTACGCAACAAAAAACTCTTAACAACCGTGATTCAACAACAACATAAAAAATGTATTTCAATATTTTAGATAACTATTTATGTATTAGTTACAGAACTAGATGCTATCCGTACCATCAAGAAGTACATCTAAGTAAATTATCTAAATGAAACAACAGATAAATAAGAAGATGACAAAATAACTAAATTACACCTCTGGTGATAAATCACATTGAAAACGCTTAGTTATTCTTTATTTTCATGGCAAAGTTTCCAACAACGTTCTTTTTTCTTTAAAGCAAACCAAACTTTTCAGTTAATGATAAATTACTGATGAACATTCCGAAGAAAGGATAAAAATACACGAAAAAAAATGTAACGCGAGACGGAAACGTAAGTGTTGTACAATATAAAAATGACAATATAACAACGTTACGGAAAATAGTGACGATATATTAGCTTAAAACAAGGAAATAAAAGTGATTAAGATATTTTATAAAGACGGCTAATACGTATAAGTTTTTTAAACACACTAAAGAAAGCTGAACAGTTCGTTAATACAAAAAGAACTTATAACTTCTACAACCTAATTTTAAAATTGATTCTTTTCTGATTCTGGTTCTTTGATTGATTATAAAGGAGGCATGTCGTTAAGCAATTACTTTATAATACTTAATGGAACGACCAGCTATGTTGGAATGTCGAATTACAGACTTATCTTGATCTTTGATCGAAGTACTACTTCGGTGTTCTCGCATGCGTTCAACGAACATAAGTTGTTTTTTACTGCGTAGATTTGGTAGCAGTTGCCACAAGTAAAACAATAGATTAAACATTTTGGCGTACAGCTGAAATCGCAATAAACAGAATAATAGGGTGACTTATGGCCTTTAACCCATGTTCTATGATCAATGTAAGGTCAAGTGGTGCACACATTTCTCTGATAACTGAACATACCAGTTTCAATTTGACATGATGGTTGGATGTCGTCCGGAAGCTGTCCTCGATATATAAATATTCTATGTTATCGTCTCGTTTACAAGAAATTGTTGGTTTTTTAGAAAATATGTAAATGATTGTTCTATCCTGTATTATTATGTTAAAGTTGTCGAACAATATTTAGCTATTTGTGTGTTTAGTGAATTATACACAAGTGTTAGGCGAATTTGTTAATGAATAGTGTTAGCAGAAGTGTGTTGCTGAGAGCGAGGTTGAACACTTGTCGTTGTAATTTATAAACTGTTCAGTGTTTAAAAACTGTGAAAAACTGAACCTGAACATTTGTTATGTTTATCTATTTTTCAGCCAGGTAGCCACGCTTTTCGAATAAAAGAAGTATGTGGATAGATTTGTTATTGTATTCTTGGTCGTTAGTCCTACGCAACCTTGTGAGCTCTCATTTGGAAACGATTACTGTGACGAACTGAGAATGATTGGCTGTTGTTGTTGTTGTTTTGAATTAAGCACAAAGCGTCACAACGGGCTATCTGTACTCTGCCCACCACGGGTATCGAAACCCGGATTTTAGCGTTGTAAGTCCGCAGACATACCGCTGAGCCACCGAGGGGCCAATATGTATGTAAAGATATGCGGTAGTTTGATGTGAAACAGAAGGTATGTATTTGGAGTTATGAGTGAAAAGACTTATTGGAAGAAAAAAAAAAGATTGCGTTCATTATTGTTGCATTTAACTGTTTTAAATGGAATCATTGTTATATCTATAATATGAGGGTGAGAGAGCACTTGTATAATTAGGAACATATCTTCAACGTAATCAACAAAGATATTAGCTTAGTATGATAGGAGGAACCTATTTGTGTTCACGTGGCTATACCATTCAGTTGATTATAGAATTAGCTACTGAAGAAAATACATTTAATGATAAAAATTAGTTCAGTTAATAGTATCACGGTCCACATATATGTACCTAGGGTATCCATGGGATGGGAATAAGTTTCTGATAAAGGAAGACTTTTCTCAGATTTGGATGTCCATGTGTTGGCTTATTTCTGAAGTAAGGATTGAAATCGTTGACTGGAGTTGATAGGTAGTGTAGGTCTTTCTTTTCTTAAATTATCTTTGGTAAAAATTTAGAAATTGGGTAAAAACGCAAATGTGTTTTATATTGAACTCAGTTAAGCCTTACTTAATAGAAACAAAGTTTAGGTCTTTATTGAAAATAGAGATCTAACTCTACGTTAGGTGTGGGTCAGGAGGTATTCTGACAATAGAGGGAAGTGGTGTAGCTAAGTAATTTTACAAAATGTGATCCATCGCCAACACTAGCGAAATGTTTCTAGGTAATTATTTAATTGTATAGGACTACAATCCACTAGCAACACAATAGAAATGTTTCCAGGTAAATATGTAATTGTACGGAACTATGATCCACAATCCACAATAAGCAATATATATGTCTTTCAAGGTAACTATGCTGTTATACATGAGCATCGTATAAGCGTTTCTAAGTTTTCAATTTTGGAGGAATGTGATCCATCAATGGACTTGGACAAGTACGTCTAGGTAGCTATGTGGTTTTAAAGAATTGAGATCCACAACCAGCAATAAAGAATTGTTTCGATGACTGTGACAATGAGTTGGACAGAGCTGTGATACGCACGACTTCAGAAGTTTTTCTCCCTAAGCAATCTTCTTTGATATTCCAATAATCTATCTCAGCCACACAGAAACTACTTTCATTCAACGTATAGAAGAATTAACAACACACAGACGAACTAGTTAGATATAACCAAAGCTTTCAGATCAATAAAAAAATAAAATTTTCACTCACGTCTTATCTTATGAAACACTATTTCTAAAAATGTTCATGCTATAGAAGTGCAATAGAATCAACTTAGTCCACAGATCGTTAATAGTCGAATAATTTTATACAGCTTCAGTGTTTAAAGTACTAAATATATAACAGGCAGAGGTATATAACATTTTATAATACTCTAGCTGCAAAATGTAGAATATTAAAAGAGCGAGAAATGTATAACCTAGTATCGTTTTATAGCATTCTAGCGGAAGAGTGTAAAAATACTATAACAGGTGGAAGTGTATAACCTAGTATGATTTTATAACAATACATTGAGCCTTTAAAAAAATCAAACGTAATATACAGAGGCCGGACAAAAGGTGGCCTTCCTCGGAAAATATTTATGATTTGTTATATCTTTTATTAGATAAAAAAATATAAGATTATATGTTTTTAGAATGCACTCAACAAGATTTGTTCAAGTATAATCTAATATCCTATTTTTAACACTGACTTTCATAAATACACGAAAGTGTCATGATTTTAGTTACATTTTCTCATAAAATGTGCTGTGTTTCTGCAATGGTTTCTTAAATTTTCTTATTCCAGTAAGATTACAGAATAATCAAACAAGTTTCTCTGCAATTGTAAAGACCTTGAAAGATATCTTAGAAATAAGATAATTGATGTTTTTGAATGGCCAGGTCAATCACCTAATATCAATACGACTGAAAATGTATGGGCTGAGTTAAACCGATTATCAAAAGATTTCAAGCCAAACACACAAGATGAACTTTTTGAAGTACTCAAAGAGGGACGCCACTCAATCACGCAGGAATATCTATACAAACTCATTGAAACCATGTCACGTTGACGTGAAGCATTACTGAAACCCAAGGGAATGTCGACTAAATATTAACTTGTGAAATTGGTTTGTGTTATTCTGAGTTTCATTTTTACGTTTCATTAATGCAAAGAAACTTGTATGTTTACTGGAATAAAAAGATCTAAGAAACTACAGCAGGTGCACAACACTTTTAAGAGAATATGCAACTAAAATCATGAAAAATTCAGTTATTTGCGAAAGCCAACGTTAAAATTAGGATATGAATCATATTTGAATATACCTCGTTGTGTGCGTTCTAGAAAGATATAATTTTAGATATTTCATGTTATGTAATAAACAACATAACAAATGAGAATTTTCAAGGGTCCACATTTTTGTTCACCTTATGTATATCTTAGTGTTTTTGTTTAACTATATATAGTATAACATTAACACATAAAAGATATAGTTACCAGACAATGTCATTGTATAACATTATAGAGTAACAGTGTGTATAATACTAAACACTGGTATAACTAAAGAGGTGTACTATTAAACAATATTACAGTGCAAAGTAGCACACACACAACATATGACGATTTACAGCGAAACATAACTTTATAACGTTAGAGTGACAATACGTAGAATACTAAAATTTCACAGAATTACACGTGTAACTCATTATTATTTTACAATTTTATACAGCAACAGTGTATAGAATACTAAACACATAAAATATAGAAATATATAGCTTCGCATCATTGTTTGATGTTCCAGTCCCAGAGAGTACTATACTAAATACGTAATATATCAAACTGTACGGCATAACATTATTGCATAACTCTACAACAATAAAGTGTAGAAATATATAGCTTAGCATCATTGTTTAATGTTCCAGTCCCAGAGAGTACTATACTAAATACGTAAGATATCAAACTGTACGTCCTAACATTATTGCATAATTCTACAGCAATAAAGTGTAGAAACATATTGCTTAGCACCATTGTTTAATGTTCCAGTTCCAGAGAGTACTATACTACATACCTAATACATAAAACTTGACGGCAAAACATTATTGCATAACTCTACAGCAATAAAGTGTAGAAATATATAGCTTAATATCATTGTTTAATGTTCCAGTCCCAGAGAGTACTATATTAAATACGTAGGGTATCAAACTGAACGGCCTAACATTATTGGATAACTCTACAGCAATAAAGTGTAGAAATATATAGCTTAATATCATTGTTTAATGTTCCAGTTCCAGAGAGTACAATACTAAACACTTAATATATCAAACTGTACACCTCACATTATTACATAACTCTTCAGCAATAAACTGTAGAAATATATAACTTAAAATTATTGTTTAATGTTCCAGTCCCAGAGAGTACTTAACTAAATATGTAATATATAAACTGTACGGGCTAACACATTTAAATAACTCTACAACAATAAAGTGTAGAAATATATAGCTCAGCATCATTGATAAATGTTCCAGTCCCACAGACTACTATATTAAATACGTAATCAATCAAATTGTACAACCTAAAATTATTGCATAACTCTACAACAATAAAGAGTAGAAATATCTAGCTTAGCATCAATATTTAATGTTCCAGGCCCAAAGAATTCTATATTAAATACGTAAGGTATCAAACTGCACGGCCTAACATTAGTGGATAACTCTACAGCAATAAAGTGTAGAAATATATAGCTTAATATCATTCTTTAATCTTCCAGTCCCAAGGAGTACTATACTAAATACGTAAGATATCAAACTGTACGTCCTAACATTATTGCATAATTCTACAGCAATAAAGTGTAGAAACATATTCTTAGCACCATTGTTTAATGTTCCAGTCCCAGAGAGTACTATATTAAATACGTAATACATAAAACTTGACGGCATAAAATTATTGCATAACTCTAAAGCAATAAAGTGTAGAAATATAAAGCATAGAATCATTGTTTCATATTCCAGTCCCAGAGAGTACTATACTAAATACGTAAAATATCAAACTGTACTGCCTAACATTATTGCATAACTCTAGAGCAATAAAGTGTAAAAATATATAGCTTAAAATCATTGTTTAATGTTCCAGTCTCAGAGAGTACTATTCTAAATACGTAAGATATCAAACTGTAAGGCCTAACATTATTGGATACCTCTACAGCAATAAAGAGTAGAAATATATAGCTTAGCATCATTGTTTAATGTTCCAGTCCCAGAGAGTACTATACTAAATACGTAATACATCAAAATGTTCGGTCTAACATTATTGCATAACTCTACAGCAATAAAGTGTAGAAATATATAGCTTAGAATCATTGTTTAATGTTCCAGTCCCAGAGAGTACTATACTAAATACGTAAAATATCAAATTGTACGGCTAAATTCTTGCTTAACTCTACAGCAATAAAGTGTAGAAATATATAGCTTAAGATCATTGTTTAATGTTCCACTTCTAGAGAGTACTATACTGAATACGTACAATATCAAAGTGAAAGGCCTAACATGATTGCATAACTCTACAGCAAAAAAGTGTACAAATATATAGCTTAGCATCATTGTTTAATGTTCCAGTCCCAGAGAGTACTATACTAAATACGTAATCAATCAGATAGTACGGCCTAAGATTATTGTGTAACTCTACAACAATAAAGTGTAGAAATATATAGCTTATCATCATTGTTTAATGTTCCAGTCCCTGAGAGTACTATACTAAATACGTAAGATATCAAACTGTACGGCCTAACATTATTGCATAACTCTACAGCAATAAAGTATAGAAATATATAATTTAAAATCATTGTTTAATGTTCCAGTCCCAGCAGTACTATACTAAATACGTAAGATATCAAACTGTACGGCCTAACATTATTGCATAACTCTACAGCAATAAATTGTAGAAATATATTGCTTAATATCATTGTTTAATGTTCCAGTAGCAGAGAAATCTATATTAAATACCTAAAGTATCAAACTGTACGGCCTAACATTATTGGATAACTCTACAGCAATAAAGTATAGACATATATTGCTTATGATCAATGTTTAATGTTCCAGTCCCAAAGAGTACTATACTAAATACGTAATATATCAAACTGTACGGTTTAAAATTATTGCATAACTCTACAGCAATAAAGTGTAGAAATATATAGCTTAAGATCATTGTTTAATGTTCCAGTCCCAGAGAGTACTATACTGAATACGTAACATATCAAACCCTACGGCCTAACATTATTGCATAACTCTAAAACAATAAAGTGTAGAAATATCTAGCTTAGCATCAATATTTAATGTTCCAGTCCCAAAGAATTCTATATTAAATACGTAAGTTATAAAACTGCACGGCCTAACATTATTGGATAACTCTACAGCAATAAAGTGTAGAAATATATAGCTTAATATCATTGTTTAATCTTCCAGTCTCAGAGAGTACTATACTAAATACGTAATATATCAAACTGTACGTCCTAACATTATTGCATAATTCTACAGCAATAAAGTGTAGAAATATATAACTTAAAATTATTGTTTAATGTTCCAGTTCCAGAGAGTACTATACTAAATGCGTAATATATAAAACTGACGGCATAACATTATTGCATAACTCTAAAGCAATAAAATGTAGAAATATATAGCTTAGCATCATTGTTTAATGTTCCAGTCCCAGAGACTACTATACTAAATACGTAATCAATCAAACTGTACGGCCTAAAATTATTGCATAACTCTACAACAATAAAGTGTAGAAATATATAACTTAGCATCATTGCTTAATGTTCCAGTCCCAAAGAATAGTATACTAAATACGTAAGTTATCAAACTGTACGGCCTAACATTATTGCTAACTCTACAGCAATAAAGTGTAGAAATATATAGCTTAATATCATTGTTTAATGTTCCAGTCTCAGAGAGTACTATACTAAATACGTAAGATATCAAACTGTAAGGCCTAACATTATTGCATAACTCTACAGCAATAAAGTGTAGAAATATATAGCTTAGCATCATTGTTTAATGTTCCAGTTCCAGAGAGTACTATACTAAATACGTAATACATCAAACTTGTACGGCATAACATTATTGCATAACTCTACAACAATAAAGTGTAGAAATATATAGCTTATCATCATTGTTTAATGTTCCAGTCCCAGAGAGTACTATACTAAATACGTAATCAATCAAACTGTACAGCCTAACATTATTGCATAACTCTACAACAATAAAGTGTAGAAATATATAATTTAAAATCATTGTTTAATGTTCCAGTCCCAGCAGTACTATACTAAATACGTAAGATATCAAACTGTACGGCCTAACATTATTGCATAACTCTACAGCAATAAATTGTAGAAATATATTGCTTAATATCATTGTTTAATGTTCCAGTAGCAGAGAAATCTATATTAAATACCTAAAGTATCAAACTGTACGGCCTAACATTATTGGATAACTCTACAGCAATAAAGTGTAGACATATATTGCTTATGATCAATGTTTGATGTTCCAGTCCCAAAGAGTACTATACTAAATACGTAATATATCAAACTGTACGGTTTAAAATTATTGCATAACTCTACAGCAATAAAGTGTAGAAATATATAGCTTAAGATCATTGTTTAATGTTCCAGTCCCAAAGAGTACTATACTAAATACGTAATATATCAAACTGTACGGTTTAAAATTATTGCATAACTCTACAGCAATAAAGTGTAGAAATATATAGCTTAAGATCATTGTTTAATGTTCCAGTCCCAGAGAGTACGATACTGAATACGTAACATATCAAACCCTACGGCCTAACATTATTGCATAACTCTACAGCAATAAAGTGTAGAAATATATAGCTTAATATCATTGTTTAATATTCCAGTCCCAGAGAGTACTATACTAAATACGTAAGATATCAAACTTTACGGACTACCATTATTGCATAACTCTACAGCAATAAAGTGTAGAAATATACAGCTTAGCATCATTGTTTAATATACCAGTCCGAAAGAGTACTATGCTAAAAACGTAATATATCAAACTGTACACCCCTCATTATTACATAACACTTCAGCAATAAACGGTAGAAATATATAACTTAAAATCATTGTTTAATGTAACAGTCACAGAGAAATCTATATTAAGTACGAAAACTTTCAAACTGTACGGCCTAACATTATTGGATAATTCTACAGCGATAAAGTGTAGAAATATAAAGCTTAAGATCTTTGTATAGTGTTCCAGTAACAGAGAGTACTATACTAAATACGTAACATAAAAAACTGTACGGCCAAACATTATTCCATAACTCTACAAGAATAAAGTGTCGAAAAATATAGCTTAGCATCATTGTTTAATGTTCCAGTCCCAGTTACTACTATACTAAATACGAAAGATATCAAACTGTACGGCCTAACATTATTGCCTAACTCTACAGCAATAAAGTGTAGTATTATACAGCTTAAGTTCATTGTTTAATGTTCCAGTCCCAGAGAGTACTATACTAAATACGTAATCAATCAAACTGTACGGCTGAATAATATTTCATAACTGTACAACAATAAAGTGTAGACATATATAGCTTAAGATCATTGTTTAATGCTCCAATTCCAGAGAGTACTATACTAAACACTTAATATATCAAACTGTACACCTCACATTATTACATAACTCTACAGCAATAAACTGTAGAAATATATAACTTAAAATTCTTGTTTGATATTCCAGTCCAAGAAAGTACTATACTAAATATGTAATATACCAAACTGTACGGCCTAACATTATATGATAACTCTACAGCAATAAAGTGTAGAAATATATAGCTTAAGATCATTCTTTAATGTTCCAGTCCCAGAGAGTACTATACTGAATACGTAACATATCAAACCCTACGGCCTAACATTATTGCATAACTCTACAGCAATAAAGTGTAGAAATATATAGCTTAATCTCATTGTTTAATATTCCAGTCCCAGAGAGTACTATACTAAATACGTAAGATATCAAACTCTACGGACTACCATTATTGCATAACTCTACAGCAATAAAGTGTAGAAATATACAGCTTAGCATCATTGTTTAATATTCCAGTCCGAAAGAGTACTATACTAAAAACGTAATATATCAAACTGTACACCACTCATTACTACATAACACTTCAGCAATAAACTGTAGAAATATATAACTTAAAATTATTGTTTAATGTTCCAGTCCCAGAGAGTATTATACTAAATATGTAATATATCAAACTGTACGGGCTAACACTATTGCATAACTCTAAAACAATAAAGTGTAGAAATATATAGCTCAGCATCATTGATTAATGTTCCAGTCCCACAGACTACTATATTAAATACGTAATCAATCAAATTGTACGGCCTAAAATTATTGCATAACTCTACAACAATAAAGAGTAGAAATATCTAGCTTAGCATCAATATTTAATGTTCCAGTCCCAAAGAATTCTATATTAAATACGTAAGTTATAAAACTGCACGGCCTAACATTATTGGATAACTCTACAGCAATAAAGTGTAGAAATATATAGCTTAATATCATTGTTTAATCTCCCAGTCTCAGAGAGTACTATACTAAATACGTAAGATATCAAACTGTACGTCCTAACATTATTGCATAATTCTACAGCAATAAAGTGTAAAAACATATTGCTTAGCACCATTGTTTAATGTTCCAGTTCCAGAGAGTACTATACTAAATACGTAATACATAAAACTTGACGGCATAACATTATTGCATAACTCTACAGCAATAAAATGTAGAAATATATAGCTTAATATCATTGTTTAATGTTCCAGTCCCAGAGAGTACTATACTAAATACGTAATCAATCAAACTGTACAGCCTTACATTATTAAATAACTCTACAACAATAAAGTGTAGACATATATAACTTAAAATCATTGCTTAATGTTCCAGTTCCAGAGAGTAGTATACTAAACACTTAATATATCAAACTGTACACCTCACATTATTACATAACTCTACAGCAATAAA
This sequence comes from Tachypleus tridentatus, assembly GCF_004210375.1. Classification (NCBI taxonomy): domain Eukaryota; kingdom Metazoa; phylum Arthropoda; class Merostomata; order Xiphosura; family Limulidae; genus Tachypleus; species Tachypleus tridentatus. Next base: position 40,199,213 of record NC_134836.1, read on the forward strand.
CTGTAGAAATGTATAACTTAAAATTATTGTTTAGTGTTCCAGTCCCAGAGATACTATACTAAATATGTAATATATCAAACTGTACGGCCTAACATTAATGCATAACTCAACAACAATAAAGTGTAGAAATATATAGCTCAGCATAATTGATTATTGTTCAGTCCCAGAAAGTACTATATTAAATACGTAAGATATCAAACTGTATGGCCTAACATTATTGAATAACACTACAGCAATAAAGAGTAGAAATATCTAGCTTAGCCTCAATGTTTATTGTTCCAGTCTCAAAGAATTCTATATTAAATACGTAAGGTATCAAACTGCACGGTCTAACATTATTGGATAACTCTACAGCAATAAAGTGTAGAAATATATAGCATAGAATCATTGTTTCATATTCCAGTCCCAGAGAGTACTATACTAAATACGTAAGATATCAAAATGTACGGCCTAATAGCATTGCATAACTCTAAAGAATAAAGTCAGAAATATACAGCTTAAGATCATTGTTTAATGTTCCAGTCCCAGACAGTTCTATGCTAAATAGCATCAACTGTACGGCCTAACATTATTGCATAAGTCTACAGCAATAAAGTGTAGAAATATATAGCTTAATATCATTTTTTAATGTTCCAATCTCAGAGAGTACTATACTAAATACGTAAGATATCAAACTGTGCGGCCTAACATTATTGCATAACTCTAAAGCAATAAAGTGTAGAAATATATAGCATAGAATCATTGTTTCATATTCCAGTCCCAGAGAGTACTATACTAAATACGTAAGATATCAAACTGTACTGCCTAACATTATTCAATAACTCTAGAGCAATAAAGTGTGAAAATATATAGCTTAAAATCATTGTTTAATGTTCCAGTCCCAGAGAGTACTATACTAAATACGTAAGATATCAAACTGTACGGCCTAACATTATTGCATAACTCTACAGCAATAAAGTGTAGAAATATATAGCTTAATATCATTGTTTAATGTTCCAGTCCCAGATAGTACTATACTAAATACGTAATATATCAAACTGTACGGCCTAACATTATTGCATAACTCTACAGCAATAAAGTGTAGAAATATACAGCTTAAGATCATTGTTTAATGTTCCAGTCCAAGACAGTACTATGCTAAAAACGTCATATATCAAACTCTACGGCCTAACATTATTGCATAAGTCTACAGCAATAAAGTGTAGAAATATATAACTTAAAACCATTGTTTAATGTTCCAGTCACCGAGAGTATCTATACTAAATACGTAATATATCATACTACATCCTAACATTATTGATAACTCTACGGCAATAAAGTGTAGAAATATATAGCTTAAGATCATTGTTTAATGTTCCAAAACCAGAGAGTACTATACTAAATACGTAAGATATCAAACTGTGCGGCCTAACATTATTGCATAACTCTACAGCAATAAAGTGTAGAAATATATAGCTTAATAATCATTGTTTAATGTTCCAGTCACAGAGTGTAGTACTATACTAAATACGTAATATATCAAACTGTGTAGACATATATAGCTCAAGATCATTGTATAATGTTCCAGTTCCAGAGAGTACTATTAAACACTTAATATATAACTCTACAGCAATAAAGTGTAGAAATATATAGCTTAAAATCATTGTTTAATGTTCCAGTCTCAGAGAGTACTATTCTAAATACGTAAGATATCAAACTGTAAGGCCTAACATTTTTGGATACCTCTACAGCAATAAAGAGTAGAAATATATAGCTTAGCATCATTGTTTAATGTTCCAGTCCCAGATAGTACTATACTAAATACGTAATACATCAAAGTGTTCGGCCTAACATTATTGCATAACTCTACAGCAATAAAGTGTACAAATATATAGCTTATGATCATTGTTTAATGTTCCAGTCCCAAAGAGTACTATACTAAATACGTAATATATCAAACTGTACGGCCTAACATTATTACATAACTCTACAGCAATAAAGTGTAGAAATATATAACTTAAAATCATTGTTTAATGTTCCAGTCCCAGAGAGTACTATACTAAATACGTAAGATATCAAACTGTACGTCCTAACATTATTGCATAACTCTACAGCAATAAATTGTAGAAATATATTGCTTAAGATCATTGTTTAATGTTCCAGTCCCAGAGAGTACTATACTAAATACGTAATACATAAAACTTGACGGCATAATATTATTGCATAACTCTACAGCAATAAAGTGTAGAAATATATAGCTTAATATCATTGTTTAATGTTCCAGTCCCAGAGAGTACTATACTAAATACGTAATCAATCAAACTGTACAGCCTAACATTATTAAATAACTCTACAACAATAAAGTGTAGACAAATATAGCTTAAAATCATTGTTTAATGTTCCAGTTCCAGAGAGTACTATCCTAAACACTTAATATATCAAACTGTACACCTCACATTATTACATAACTCTACAGCAATAAACTGTAGAAATATATAACTTAAAATTATTGTTTAATGTTCCAGTCTCAGAAAGTACTATACTAAATACGTAATATATCAAACTGTAAGGCCTAACATTATTGGATACCTCTACAGCAATAAACAGTAGAAATATATAGCTTAGAATCATTGTTTAATGTTCCAGTTTTAGATAGTACTATACTAAATACGTAAGATATCAAAATGTACGGCCTAACATTATTGCATAACTCTACAGCAATAAAGTGTACAAATATATAGCTTAATATCATTGTTTAATGTTCCAGTAGCAGAGAAATCTATATTAAATTCCTAAAGTATCAAACTGTACGGCCTAACATTATTGGATATCTCTACAGCAATAAAGTGTAGACATATATTTTTTTAAGATCATTGTTTAATGTTCCAGTCCCAGTTAGTACTATACTAAATACATTATATATCAAACTCTACTACCTAACATTATTGCATAAATCTAAAGCAATAAAATCTAGAAATATACAGCTTAGCATCATTGTTTAATGTTCCAGTCCCAGAGAGTTCTATACTAAATAGAAAGACATCAAACTGTACGGCCTAACATTATAGGATAATTCTACAGCAATAAAGTGTAGTCATATATTGCTTAAGACCATTGTTTAATGTTCCAGTCACAGCAGTACTATATTAAATACCTAATATATCCAACTCTACGACCTAACATTATTGCATAACCCTACATCAATATAGTATAGATATATACAGCGTAATATCATTGTTTAATGTCCCAGTCCCAGAGAGTACTATACTAAATACGTATTATATCAAACTGTACACCTAACATGATTACATAACACTACAGCAATAAACTGTAGAAATATATAGCTTAACATCATTGTTTAATGTTTCAGTCCCAGAGAGTACTATACCAAATATGTAATCAATCAAACTGTACGGCCTAACATTATTGCCTAGCTCTACAGCAATAAAGTGTACAAATATATAGCTTAATATCATTGTTTAATGTTCCAGTAGCAGAGAAATCTATATTAAATACGTAAAATATCAAACTATACGGCCTAACATTATTGGATAACTCTACAGCAATAAAGTATCAATATATATTACTTAAGATCATTGTTTAATGTTCCAGTCCCAGAAAGAACTATACTAAATACGTGATATATCAAAATCTACGGCCTAACATTATTGCATAACTCTACAGCAATAAAGTGTAGAAATATATAACTTAAAACCATTTTTTTATGTTCCAGTCACCGAGAGTACTATACTAAATAGGTAATATATCAAACTGTGTAGCCTAACATTATTGCATAGCTCTCCAACAATAAAGTGTAGAAATATATAGCTTACCATCATTGTTTAATGTTCCAGTCCCAGAGAGTACTACATTAAATACGCAAGATATCAAACTGTACATCCTAACATTATTGAAAACTCTACAGCAATAAAGTGTAGAAATATATAGCTTAAGATCATTGTTTAATGTTCCCGTCCCAGAGAGTACTATACTAAATACGTAAGATATCAAACTGTACGGCCTAACATTATTGCATAACTCTACAACAATAGAGTGTAGAAATATATATCTTAGCATCTTTGTTTAATGTTCCAGTCCCAGAGAGTATTATACAAAATATGTAATCAATAAAAGTGTACGGCTTAACATTATTGCATAACTCTACAACAATAGAGTGTAGAAATATATATCTTAGCATCTTTGTTTAATGTTCCAGTCCCATAGAGTACTATACTAAATACGTAAGATATCAAACTGTACACCTCACATTATTACATAACTCTACAACAATAAAGTGTAGACATATATAGCTTAAAATCATTGTTTAATGTTCCAGTTCCAGAGAGTACTATCCTAAACACTTAATATATCAAACTGTACACCTCACATTATTACATAACTCTACAGCAATAAACTGTAGAAATATATAACTTAAAATTATTGTTTAATGTTCCAGTCTCAGAGAGTACTATTCTAAATACGAAAGATATCAAACTGTAAGGCCTAACATTATTGGATACCTCTACAGCAATAAACAGTAGAAATATATAGCTTAGCATCATTGTTTAATGTTCCAGTTTCAGATAGTACTATACTAAATACGTAATACATCAAATTGTACGGCTGACATTCTTGCTTAACTCTACAGCAATAAATTGTAGAAATATATATAGCTTAAGATCATTGTTTAATGTTCCACTTCTAGAGAGTACTATACTAAATACGTACAATATCAAAGTGTAAGGCCTAACATGATTGCATAACTCAATAGCAATAAAGTGTACAAATATATAGCTTAGCATCATTGTTTAATGTTCCAGTCCCAGAGAGTACTATACTAAACACGTAATCAATCAGATAGTACGGCCTAACATTATTGTAGAACTCTACAACAATAAAGTGTAGAAATATATAGCTTATGATCATTGTTTAATGTTCCAGTCCCTGAGAGTACTATACTAAATACGTAAGATATCAAAATGTACGGCCTAATAGCATTGCATAACTCTAAAGCAATAAAGTGTAGAAATATACAGCTTAAGATCATTGTTTCATGTTCCAGTCCAAGATAGTACTATACTAAATACGTAAGATATCAAACTGTACGGCCTAACATTATTGCCTAGCTCTACAGCAATAAAGTGTACAAATATATAGCTTAATATCATTGTTTAATGTTCCAGTAGCAGAGAAATCTATATTAAATACGTAAAATATCAAACTATACGGCCTAACATTATTGGATAACTCTACAGCAATAAAGTGTCAATATATATTACTTAAGATCATTGTTTAATGTTCCAGTCCCAGAAAGAACTATACTAAATACGTGATATATCAAAATCTACGGCCTAACATTATTGCATAACTCTACAGCAATAAAGTGTAGAAATATATAACTTAAAACCATTTTTTTATGTTCCAGTCACCGAGAGTACTATACTAAATAGGTAATATATCAAACTGTGTAGCCTAACATTATTGCATAGCTCTCCAACAATAAAGTGTAGAAATATATAGCTTACCATCATTGTTTAATGTTCCAGTCCCAGAGAGTACTATATTAAATACGCAAGATATCAAACTGTACATCCTAACATTATTGAAAACTCTACAGCAATAAAGTGTAGAAATATATAGCTTAAGATCATTGTTTAATGTTCCCGTCCCAGAGAGTACTATACTAAATACGTAAGATATCAAACTGTACGGCCTAACATTATTGCATAACTCTACAACAATAGAGTGTAGAAATATATATCTTAGCATCTTTGTTTAATGTTCCAGTCCCAGAGAGTATTATACAAAATATGTAATCAATAAAAGTGTACGGCTTAACATTATTGCATAACTCTACAACAATAGAGTGTAGAAATATATATCTTAGCATCTTTGTTTAATGTTCCAGTCCCATAGAGTACTATACTAAATACGTAAGATATCAAACTGTACACCTCACATTATTACATAACTCTACAACAATAAAGTGTAGACATATATAGCTTAAAATCATTGTTTAATGTTCCAGTTCCAGAGAGTACTATCCTAAACACTTAATATATCAAACTGTACACCTCACATTATTACATAACTCTACAGCAATAAACTGTAGAAATATATAACTTAAAATTATTGTTTAATGTTCCAGTCTCAGAGAGTACTATTCTAAATACGAAAGATATCAAACTGTAAGGCCTAACATTATTGGATACCTCTACAGCAATAAAGAGTAGAAATATATAGCTTAGCATCATTGTTTAATGTTCCAGTTTTAGATAGTACTATACTAAATACGTAATACATCAAATTGTACGGCTGACATTCTTGCTTAACTCTACAGCAATAAATTGTAGAAATATATAGCTTAAGATCATTGTTTAATGTTCCACTTCTAGAGAGTACTATACTAAATACGTACAATATCAAAGTGCAAGGCCTAACATGATTGCATAACTCAATAGCAATAAAGTGTACAAATATATAGCTTAGCATCATTGTTTAATGTTCCAGTCCCAGAGAGTACTATACTAAACACGTAATCAATCAGATAGTACGGCCTAACATTATTGTAGAACTCTACAACAATAAAGTGTAGAAATATATAGCTTATGATCATTGTTTAATGTTCCAGTCCCTGAGAGTACTATACTAAATACGTAAGATATCAAAATGTACGGCCTAATAGCATTGCATAACTCTAAAGCAATAAAGTGTAGAAATATACAGCTTAAGATCATTGTTTAATGTTCCAGTCCAAGATAGTACTATACTAAATACGTAAGATATCAAACTGTACGGCCTAACATTATTGCATAACTCTACAGCAATAAAGTGTAGAAATATATAGCTTAAAATCATTGTTTAATGTTCCAGTCCCAGCAGTACTATACTAAATACGTGAGATATCAAACCGTACGGCCTAACATTATTGCATGACTCTACAGCAATAAAGTGTACAAATATATAGTTTAATATCATTATTTAATGTTCCAGTAGCAGAGAAATCTATATTAAATACCTAAAGTATCAAACTGTACGGCCTAACATTATTGGATAACTCTAAAGCAATAAAATCTAGAAATATACAGCTTAGCATCATTGTTTAATGTTCCAGTCCCAGAGAGTTCTATACTAAATAGAAAGATATCAAACTGTACGGCCTAACATTATAGGATAATTCTACAGCAATAAAGTGTAGACATATATTGCTTAAGATCATTGTTTAATGTTCCAGTCACAGCAGTACTATATTAAATACCTAATATATCCAACTCTACGACCTAACATTATTGCATAACCCTACATCAATATAGTATAGATATATACAGCGTAATATCATTGTTTAATGTCCCAGTCCCAGAGAGTACTATACTAAATACGTATTATATCAAACTGTACACCTAACATGATTACATAACACTACAGCAATAAACTGTAGAAACATATAGCTTAACATCATTGTTTAATGTTTCAGTCCCAGAGAGTACTATACCAAATATGTAATCAATCAAACTGTACGGCCTAACATTATTGCCTAGCTCTACAGCAATAAAGTGTACAAATATATAGCTTAATATCATTGTTTAATGTTCCAGTAGCAGAGAAATCTATATTAAATACGTAAAATATCAAACTATACGGCCTAACATTATTGGATAACTCTACAGCAATAAAGTGTCAATATATATTACTTAAGATCATTGTTTAATGTTCCAGTCCCAGAAAGAACTATACTAAATACGTGATATATCAAAATCTACGGCCTAACATTATTGCATAACTCTACAGCAATAAAGTGAAGAAATATATAACTTAAAATCATTGTTTAAGGTTCTAGTCCCAGAGAGTACTATATTAAATACGTAAGATATCAAACTGTACGTATTAACATTATTGGATAACTCTACAGCAATAAATTGTAGAAATATATAGCTTAAGATCATTCTTTAATGTTCCAGTCCGAGAGAGAACTGTACTAAATGCGTAAGATATCAAAGTGTACGGACTAACATTATTGCATAACTCTACATCTATAAAGTGTAAAAATATATAGCTTAGTATCACTGTTTAATGTTCCAGTCCCAGAGAGTACTATACCAAATATGTAATCAATAAAACATTACGGCCTAACAAAATTGCATAACTCTACAGCAATAAAGTGTAGAAATATATAGCTTAAGATCATTGTTTCATGTTCCCGTCCCAGATAGTACTATACTAAATACGTAAGATATCAAACTGTACGGCCTAACATTATTGCATAACTCTGCAGCAATTAAGTGTAGAAATATATAGTTTAAAATCATTGTTTAATGTTCCAGTCCCAGCAGTACTATACTAAATACGTAATATATCAAACTTTACACCCCTCATTATTACATAACACTTCAGCAATAAACTGTAGAAATATATAACTTAAAATTATTGTTTAATGTTCCAGTCACAGAGAAATCTATATTAAGTACGTAAAGTTTCAAACTGTACGGCCAAACCTTATTGGATAATTCTACAGCGATAAAGTGTAGACATATATTGCTTAAGATCATTGTTTAATGTTCCAGTCCCAGACAGTACTATACTAAATACGTAATATATCAAACTCTACTACCTAACATTATTGCATAAATCTAAACCAATAAAGTGTACAAATATACAGCTTAGCATCATTGTTTAATGTTCCAGTCCCAGAGAGTACTATACTAAATACGTAATATATCAAACTGTACACCTCACATTATTACATAACACTAGAGCAATAAATTGTAGAAATATATAACTTAAAACCATTGTTTAATGTTCCAGTCACAGAGAAATCTATATTAAATACGTAAAGTATCATACTGCACGGACTAACATTATTGGATAACTCTACGGCAATAAATTGTAGAAATATATAGCTTAAGATCATTGTTTATTGTTCCAATCCCAGAGAGTTTTATACTAAATACGTAATACATAAAATTGTGCGGCATAACATTATTGCATAACTCTACAGCAATAAAGTGTAGAAATATATAGCTTAATATCATTGTTTAATGTTACAATCACAGAAAGTACTGTATTAAATACGTAATCAATCAAACTGTACGGCCGAATAATATTGCATAACTCTACAACAATAAAGTGTAGACATATATAGCTCAAGATCATTGTTTAATGCTCCAATTCCAGAGAGTACTATACTAAACACTTAATATATCAAACTGTACACCTCACATTATTACATGACTCTACAGAAATAAACTGTAGAAATATATAACTTAAAATTCTTGTTTGATATTCCAGTCCAAGAAAGTGCTATACTAAATATGTAATATACCAAACTGTACGGCCTAACATTATATGATAACTCTACAACAATAAAGTGTAGAAATATATAGCTTAGCATCATTGTTTAATGTTCCAGTCCCAGAGAGTACTATACTGAATACGTAACATATCAAACCCTACGGCCTAACATTATTGCATAACTCTACAGCAATAAAGTGTAGAAATATATAGCTTAATATAATTGTTTAATATTCCAGTCCCAGAGAGTACTATACTAAATACGTAAGATATCAAACTCTACTACCTAACATTATTGCATAACTCTACAGCAATAAAGTGTAGAAATATACAGCTTAGCATCATTGTTTAATATTCCAGTTCGAAAGAGTACTATACTAAAAACGTAATATATCAAACTGTACACCCCTCATTATTACATAACCCTTCAGCAATAAACTGTAGAAATATATAAAAAATCATTAAAATGTTCCAGTCACAGAGAAATTGTATTAATACGTAAGGTATCAAACTGTACGGCCTAACATTATTGGATAATTCTACAGCGATAAAGTGTAGAAATATATAGCTTAATATCATTGTTTAATATTCCATTCCCAGAGAGTACTATACTAAATACGTAAGATATCAAACTCCACGGAATACCATTATTGCATAACTCTACAGCAATAAAGTGTAGAAATATACAGCTTAGCATCATTGTTTAATATTCCAGTCCGAAAGAGTACTATACTAAAAACGTAATATATCAAACTGTACACCCCTCATTATTACATAACACTTCAGCAATAAACTGTAGAAATATATAACTTAAAATCATTGTTTAATGTTCCAGTCCCAGAGAGTACTATACTGAATACGTAACATATCAAATCTTACGGCCTAACATTATTGCATAACTCTACAGCAATAAAGTGTAGAAATATATAGCTTAATATAATTGTTTAATATTCCAGTCCCATAGAGTGCTATACTAAATACGTAAGATATCAAACTGTACACCTCACATTATTACATAACTCTACAACAATAAAGTGTAGACATATATAGCTTAAAATCATTGTTTAATGTTCCAGTTCCAGAGAGTACTATCCTAAACACTTAATATATCAAACTGTACACCTCACATTATTACATAACTCTACAGCAATAAACTGTAGAAATATATAACTTAAAATTATTGTTTAATGTTCCAGTCTCAGAGAGTACTATTCTAAATACGAAAGATATCAAACTGTAAGGCCTAACATTATTGGATACCTCTACAGCAATAAACAGTAGAAATATATAGCTTAGCATCATTGTTTAATGTTCCAGTTTTAGATAGTACTATACTAAATACGTAATACATCAAATTGTACGGCTAATATTCTTGCTTAACTCTACAGCAATAAAGTGTAGAAATATATAGCTTATGATCATTGTTTAATGTTCCACTTCTAGAGAGTACTATACTAAATACGTACAATATCAAAGTGCAAGGCCTAACATGATTGCATAACTCAATAGCAATAATGTGTACAAATATATAGCTTAGCATCATTGTTTAATGATCCAGTCCCAGAGAGTACTATACTAAATACGTAATCAATCAAATAGTACGGCCTAACATTATTGTAGAACTCTACAACAATAAAGTGTAGAAATATATAGCTTATGATCATTGTTTAATGTTCCAGTCCCTGAGAGTACTATACTAAATACGTAAGATATCAAAATATACGGCCAAATAGCATTGCATAACTCTACAGCAATAAAGTGTAGAAATATATAGCTTAATATCATTGTTTAATGTTCCAGTAGCAGAGAAATCTATATTAAATACCTAAAGTATCAAACTGTACGGCCTAACATTATTGGATATCTCTACAGCAATAAAGTGTAGACATATATTGCTTATGATCATTGTTTAATGTTCCAGTCCCAAATAGTATTATACTAAATACGTTAGATATCAAACTGTACGGCCTAACATTATTGCATAACTCTACAGCAATAAAGTGTAGAAATATATAGTTTAAAATCATTGTTTAATGTTCCAGTCCCAGCAGTACTATACTAAATACGTAAGATATCAAACCGTACGGCCTAACATTATTGCATAACTCTACAGCAATAAAGTGTAGAAATATATAGCTTAATATCATTGTTTAATGTTCCAGTAGCAGAGAAATCTATATTAAATACCTAAAGTATCAAACTGTACGGCCTAACATTATTGGATATCTCTACAGCAATAAAGTGTAGACATATATTGCTTATGATCATTGTTTAATGTTCCAGTCCCAAAGAGTACTATACTAAATACGTAATATATCAAACTGTACGGCCTAAAATTATTGCATAACTCTACAGCAATAAAGTGTAGAAATATATAGCTTAGCATCATTGTTTAATGTTCCAGTTCCAGAGAATACAATATTAAATACGTAAAATATCAAACTGTACGGCCGAACATTATATGATATCTCTACAGCAATAAAGTGTAGAAATATATAGCTTAAGATCATCGTTTAATGTTCCAGTCCCAGTTAGTACTATACTAAATACGTAAGATATCAAACTGTACGGCCTAACATTATTGCATAACTCTACAGCAATAAAGTGTAGAAATATATAGCTTAATATCATTGTTTAATGTTCCAGTAGCAAAGAAATCTATATTAAATACCTAAAGTTTCAAACTGTACGGCCTAACATTATTGCATAACTCTACAGCAATAAAGTGTAGTATTATACAGCTTAAGTTCATTGTTTAATGTTCCAGTCCCAGCAGTACTATACCAAATACGTAAGATATCAAAGTGTACGGCCTAACATTATTACATAACTCTACAGCAATAAAGTGTAGTAATATATAGCTTAATATCATTGTTTAATGTTCCAGTCCCAGAAAGTACTATACTAAATACGTTATATATCAAACTGTACACCTCACGTTATTACATAACACTAGAGCAATAAATTGTAGAAATATACAACTTAAAACCATTGTTTAATGTTCCAGTCACAGAGAAATCTATATTAACTACGTAAAGTATCAAACTGCACAGACTAACATTATTGGATAACTCTACGGCAATAAATTGTAGAAATATATAGCTTAAGATCATTGTTTATTGTTCCAATCCCAGAGAGTTTTATACTAAATACGTAATACATAAAATTTTGCGGCATAACATTATTGCATAACTCTACAGCAATAAAGTGTAGAAATATATAGCTTAATATCATTGTTTAATGTTACAATCACAGAAAGTACTGTATTAAATACGTAATCAATCAAACTGTACGGCCGAATAATATTGCATGACTCTACAACAATAAAGTGTAGAAATATATAGCTTAATATAATTGTTTAATATTCCAGTCCCAGAGAGTACTATACTAAATACGTAAGATATCAAACTCTACTACCTAACATTATTGCATAACTCTACAGCAATAAAGTGTAGAAATATACAACTTAGCATCATTGTTTAATATTCCAGTTCGAAAGAGTACTATACTAAAAACGTAATATATCAAACTGTACACCCCTCATTATTACATAACCCTTCAGCAATAAACTGTAGAAATATATAACTTAAAATCATTGTTTAATGTTACAGTCACAGAGAAATCTGTATTAAGTACGTAAGGTTTCAAACTGTACGGCCTAACATTATTGGATAATTCTACAGCGATAAAGTGTAGAAATATACAGCTTAGCATCATTGTTTAATATTCCAGTCCGAAAGAGTACTATACTAAAAACGTAATATATCAAATTGTACACCCCTCATTATTACATTACACTTCAGCAATAAACTGTAGAAATATATAACTTAAAATCATTGTTTAATGTTCCAGTCACAGAGAAATCTATATTAAGTACGTAAAGTTTCAAACTGTACGGCCTAACATTATTGGATAATTCTACAGCGATAAAGTGTAGACATATATTGCTTAAGATCATTGTTTAATGTCCCAGTCCCAGACAGTACTATACTAAATACGTTATATATCAATCTCTACTACCTAACATTATTGCATAAATCTAAAACAATAAAGTCTAGAAATATACAGCTTAGCATCATTGTTTCATGTTCCAGTCCCAGAGAGTTCTATACTAAATAGAAAGATATCAAACTATACGGCCTAACATTATAGGATAATTCTACAGCAATAAAGTGTAGACATATATTGCTTAAGATCATTGTTTAATGTTCCAGTCACAGCAGTACTATATTAAATACCTAATATATCCAACTCTACGACCTAACATTATTGCATAACCCTACATCAATAAAGTATAGATATATACAGCGTAATATCATTGTTTAATGTCCCAGTCCCAGAGAGTACTATACTAAATACGTATTATATCAAACTGTACACCTAACATGATTACATAACACTACAGCAATAAACTGTAGAAATATATAGCTTAACATCATTGTTTAATGTTTCAGTCCCAGAGAGTACTATACCAAATATGTAATCAATCAAACTGTACGGCCTAACATTATTGCCTAGCTCTACAGCAATAAAGTGTAGAAATATATAGCTTAAGATCATTGTTTAATGTTCCAGTCCCAGCAGTACTATACTAAATACGTAATACATCAAACTCTATGGCCTAACATTATTGCATAACTCTACAGCAATAAAGTGTAGAAATACATACCTTAATATCATTGTTTGATGTTCCAGTCGAAGAGAGTTCTATTCTTAATACGTAATATATAAAACTTTACACCTCACATTATTACATAACTCTACAGCAATAAACTGTAGAAATATATAACTTAAAATCATTGTTTAATGTTCCAGTCCCAAAAAGTACTATACTAAATACGTGGTATATCAAACTGTACGGCCTAACATTATTGCATAACACTACAACAATAAAGTGTAGAAATAGATTGCTCAGCATTATTCAGTCCCAGAGATTAGTATATTAAATACGTAAAATATCATACTATACGGCCTAACATTATTGGATAACTCTACAGCAATAAAGTGTCAAAATATATTACTTAAGATCATTGTTTAATGTTCCAGTCCCAGAAAGAACTATACTAAATACGTGATATATCAAAATCTACGGCCTAACATTATTGCATAATTCTACAGCAATAAAGTGTAGAAATATATAACTTAAAACCATTTTTTAATGTTCCAGTCACCGAGAGTACTATACTAAATAGGTAATATATCAAACTGTGTAGGCTAACATTATTGCATAGCTCTCCAACAATAAAGTGTAGAAATATATAGCTTACCATCATTGTTTAATGTTCCAGTCCCAGAGAGTACTACATTAAATACGCAAGATATCAAACTGTACATCCTAACATTATTGAATAACTCTACAGCAATAAAGTGTAGAAATATATAGCTTAAGATCATTGTTTAATGTTCCCGTCCCAGAGAGTACTATACTAAATACGTAAGATATCAAACTGTACTGCCTAACATTATTGCATAACTCTACAACAATAGAGTGTAGAAATATATATCTTAGCATCTTTGTTTAATGTTCCAGTCCCAGAGAGTATTATACAAAATATGTAATCAATAAAAGTGTACGGCTTAACATTATTGCATAACTCTACAACAATAGAGTGTAGAAATATATATCTTAGCATCTTTGTTTAATGTTCCAGTCCCAGAGAGTACTATACTAAATACTTAAGATATCAAACTGTACGACCTAACATTATTGCATACCTCAACAGCAATAAAGTGTAGAAATATATAGCTTAGAATCATTGTTTTATGTTCCAGTCCCATAGAGTACTATACTAAATACGTAAGATATCAAACTGTACACCTCACATTATTACATAACTCTACAGCAATAAAGTGAAGAAATATATAGCTTAAGATCATTGTTTAATGTTCCAGTCCCAGAGAGAACTGTACTAAATGCGTAAGATATCAAAGTGTACGGACTAACATTATTGCATAACTCTACAACAATAGAGTGTAGAAATATATATCTTAGCATCTTTGTTTAATGTTCCAGTCCCAGAGAGTATTATACAAAATATGTAATCAATAAAAGTGTACGGCTTAACATTATTGCATAACTCTACAACAATAGAGTGTAGAAATATATATCTTAGCATCTTTGTTTAATGTTCCAGTCCCAGAGAGTACTATACTAAATACGTAAGATATCAAACTGTACGGCCTAACATTATTGCATAACTCTACAACAACAGAGTGTAGAAATATATATCTTACCATTTTTGATTAATGTTCCAGTCCCAGAGAGTACTATACTAAATACTTAAGATATCAAACTGTACGACCTAACATTATTGCATACCTCAACAGCAATGAAGTGTAGAAACATATAGCTTAAGATCATTGTTTAATGTTCCCGTCCCAGAGAGTACTATACTAAATACGTAAGATATCAAACTGTACGGCCTAACATTATTGCATAACTCTACAGCAATAGAGTTTAGAAATATATAGCTTAGCATCATTGTTTAATGTTCCAGAGAGTACTATACTAAATACGTAAAGTATCAAATTGTAAGGCCTAACATTATTGCATAATTCTACAATAAAGTGTAGAAATATATAGCTTAGCATCATTGTTTAATGTTCCAGAGAGTACTATACTAAATACGTAAAGTATCATATTGTAAGGCCTTAGCTTAGCATCATTGTTTAATGTTCCAGAGAGTACTATACTAAATACGTAAAGTATCAAATTGTAAGGCCTAACATTATTGCATAATTCTACAATAAAGTGTAGAAATATATAGCTTAGCATCATTGTTTAATGTTCCAGAGAGTACTATACTAAATACGTAAAGTATCATATTGTAAGGCCTAACATTATTGCACAACTCTATAGCAATAAAGTGTAGAAATATATAACTTAAAATCATTGTTTAATGTTTCATTTCCAAAGTGTACTACACTAAATACGTAAGATATTAAACTGTACGGCTTAACATTATTGCATAACTCTTCAACAATAAAGTGTACAAATGTTTTGCTAATATCATTGTTTAATGTTCCAGTTCCAGAGAGTACTATACTAAATACGTAATATATCAAACATTACGGCCTAACATTATTGGATAACTCTACAGCAATAAAGTGTAGACATATATAGCTTAAGATCATTGTTTAATGTTCCAGAGAGTACTATACTAAATACGTAAAGTATTAAATTGTAAGGCCTAACATTATTGGATAACTCTACAGCAATAAAGTGTAGAAATATATAGCTTATCATCATTGTTTAATGTTGCAGTCCCAGAGTGTACTGCACTAAATACGTAATATATTAAACTGTACGGCCTAACATTATTGCATAACTCTACAGCGATGAAGTGTAGAAATATATATTTTAAGATCATTGTTTAATGCAACAATAACAGAGTGTAGAGATAAATTATCGTCATTATACAACAATTTATGACCCTGGTGTTCATAATATTATAATCATAAAATACAGAGTTATGTAGTCGTATGTCATTAGAAAACGTCATTTAAAAGAAATTTTATATGTATGCACATCGGACCACACGAACCTAAGTTCGTTTTCCTTACTCTTGGCCCAGCATAGATTGGTGGTTAAGGCGTTCGATTCGTATTCTGAGGATCGCCGGCTCGAATCCCGGTCGTACCAAACATGCTCGTCCTTTCAGCCGTGAGTTTGGTATAATGTGCGACCAATCCTACTATTCGTTAGTAAAAGAGTAGCCCACGAGTCGACGGTGGGTGGTGACGACTAACTGCCTTCCGTCTAGTTTTTACGCAAAATTCAAACAAACAAACATCCTTACTCTCCAGAAGACTTGTTGAACATCATGGTAATTTCCAGTCTAAGAAGATAATTCTACATTTTCACCTATTTTAGTGTTTCTCAGGACAAGCTTTTCAACTACGTTTTTTACAGCTTGTAAACACCTAAATATGTATATATTTTTAATATGGCCTAGCAGAGCTATCTAAATATGTATATATTTTTAATATGGCCTGGCAGAGTTGTCTAAATATGTATGTATTTTTAATATGGCCTAGCAGAGCTGTCTAAATATGTATATATTTTTAATATGGCCTAGCAGAGCTGTCTAAATATGTATATATTTTTAATATGGCCTAGCAGAGCTGTCTAAATATGTATATATTTTTAATATGGCCTAGCAGAGCTGTCTAAATATGTATATATTTTTAATATGGCCTAGCAGAGGTGTCTAAATATGTATATATTTTTAATATGGCCTGGCAGAGCTATCTCGCACGTCCACATTTAATTTCCATCCCGTGTTTCGGTTTATGTCGTCATTAAAATTTCTCTCTTTCCACCAAGTTAGTTCTATTCTTGAATACTTGAATTTAATATTTCAAATCTTGTCGAACTTACTCTATGACAAAAAATATTTTTATTTGCACAACACCCACTTTAATTCAATTTATATTAGTTACTGAATGATGGGTATTTATACGTAAGTAGGCAGAATAATGTGTACAGAAATAGGTATCAAGATGTTAAACTATAACGCTGTTAAAAAATTGAGTTCTGTTTTGCAAAAAACAGTAATTTTTATCAGACTTGTTAAAACTAATTAAATATGTGTATGTCAAAATAATTTTATTAAATTCAACAATAGAATGTAAACTACTAAACACTCAAATTTCTTACAAATTGTACAATTTAAATACGTACCACAGTATCAGGCTAATATTCTTGTATAATCAGAGCTTACGAAGGACTTAAAGATACGTTTTTTGTTATAGCATGTAGGTATACATAATAGTATAATAAAACCTTCAAAGGTAGTTAAAAACCCCACCTGCCTTCTGTTACGTAAGGCTAAAAGCGTATATTTCATTTCTTATCCAACAGCTTACTAATGATCGTTACTGACAATGTTAAAATGAGTAATTCTGGTTATAAAATAGCTAAATAGAACGACAGTATATGTCAGAGATATCCAATTTTTAAATAGAATATAAAGATATACATACGAACATGATATTCATTCAGTAATACCTGCACAGAACTGTAATAAAGCAAATTAATATGTTCAGAAAGATGTAGCGGAGTTCACAAGTGGCGGCGTGCTCTCTCAATATATACAAGGCGATGTACAGGCTTTATACAATAATGTAATCATTCTTAAAGTCGACCGATCAACCAAAATTTCGTACGCTATCATTAACCCTAAACCTACTTGTTTTAAGTGTAACTTACCTTGCAACTTGCCAATTAAAAGAAGCCAAATTGCTTGACAAAGTTTGGTGTTTATATTCATTCTCTTGAATGCTGTTGAAACACTTCTGCGATACATTTGATTTATACAGGTGTAATATGGACAGTTTTGTTTTTTGTTTTATATATCATTTACCGTTCCATCTCTCAGGTGACATTTTGATATTCAAGGACCTTTTCTTCCTATCTGTTGTCTTCTTTTTTCGCGTTTCTTGGAAATGCGTTTCTGGGATGTCCCACAAATTGTACTTTCTAACCGCTAGTTGAGTATAGCTGCATTAAGTACATCACCACAAGCCACCAGGAGACAATAGCCGCTTTTCCTGGTGGTACCTAACTACTTTGTAAAATCGTACCGCCTCTTCTATCGATCCCTAAAAATCGTGATACACCTAGATGGCGCTTTAGAATAGGAATGTCTCTCAGCGAGCTAAATAGTCCGATTTGACCTGTGGGAAAATTAAGGCAATGAATGGTTAATTAGACATTTATTCTTATTGTATATAATAAGTCACGCTCACATTCTGTAGCATTAATTATATTAATACGAAAATTAAATTCATAAATTAATTTAGAAATGAAACTTTAGTTCGTAACAAACTTTTGGGGGCTAAACTTATTACTTAACATTTATAAGCAGAATATGATATAAATCAGTAAAAAAACATATTCCTGACTTTTAAATAATTAATACTCACGAAGAACGTGACGATTACAATGTACAGACTTATATTTATACTCTTATTTCTCTTATTTATGGGCCTGGCATGGCCGGCCAGGTGGGTTAAGGCGTGCGACTCCTAATCTGAGGGTCGCAGGTTTGAATCCCCGTCGCACAAAACATGTACGCCCTTTTTGCCGTGGGGGCGTTATAATGTTTGGTCAATCCTACTATTCATTGGTAACAGAGTAGCCCAAGAGTTGGCGGTGGGTGGTGATGACTAGCTGCCTTCCCACTTGTCTTACACTGCGAAATTAGGGACGGCGAGCGACCGATTTAATCCAGTCACTGCTGACATAGTTAACAAATTACATCAGGCAGAGTAATTTCATGCATTAGTCTGTTATGTAAATCAGAGTAAAGTGAAGACCAATGCCATAGGATCAGATCATAAACTTTCTATATAATATATATATACCTAACCCCTGCAATAACTAGTGAAATGAGCTACTGTAATGACGATACGTTCGCTTAGATATTTTTTTATATGACTCATAAGTTATTATGAACTCTGTAGTAAGTATAAGCAAATGGAATCATGTACGTGTTTCCCTTGGTTAAGGTGTTATGTTATATGCATTAAACTGGATCTTTAGAAAGCTAGGAACTGTGAGAGTGCTTCAGATGGCTGATGTTCTACACTCAGTCATTCTGTCAGAAACATGCTAGTCTGATTATTTTGTATATTTGTTGGAGAATCAGACTATTAGCAACATCAGAGAGGATGCAGCCACTTATGTATGATCAAGTATTGTCTTCTTTTGACTTAGTGTTTCACTTGGCTGATTGGATAAGATTTTTTTTATCTACAGAATTTCAGAAGTAATGTAAGAAAAATAAAGGTTAATTATAGATACTTATAGATGCTTCTTTTAACCATGAAAATAACCTATGCACAACAACTAACTAGCTTTGTACATAACATAAAATAATTCTATAATAACATCATTAAAACTACCTTTCTGAATAAAAACTATTAGTTCAATACAGCAATTTGATAGTCCGCGTAATTTACGACCGCAAATTTGTGTACGAGTTAGGCCAAATGTCACCTAACGGCTTACACGCCGAACTGCGAATAGAAAGGTCCGAAATTTGAGCCTGATGTGTAGATGCACCTGCTTTGCACTTTCACCGGAAAACAATCTATGGTTGTGACTTGACTACTCGATTACAAATGGACGAATAATGAGCGGTGCGCTCTGATCATTGATTGTCTGTTTTGAATTTTGTGCAAAGCTACACGAAGGCTATCTGCGCTAGCTGTCCCTAATTGTACAGTGTAAGACTAGAGAAAAGGAAGCTGGTCGTCACCACCCACCGCCAACTCTTAGATTACTCTCTTCATCAACGAATAGTGGGATTGACCGAACGTTATAACGTCTCCACGGCTAAAAGGATGAGCATGTTTGGTGCAACGGGGATTGGAACCCGCGACTCACGGATTAGGAATCGAGTGCCTTAACTACCTGGCCGTGCGGACCTTTTTCTTCAGAAAAGAGAACCATTCCCACTATTTAAGGTGAACGCCCCTGTAGGCACATTGTCATCATCTGATTAGTAGTTCTAATTAAGAAAAAGCTTAAAGGTTTTGATTCGATCGTTAAGCCCAGATATTGCACAATGTTTCGTTTACATTGAAAATACCTAACGTTTCCAAAGACATAGCACCGTTAAAACCACTCTAATGTTTATGTAACCTTAGGATTTACATTTCAACTGAGTATATTAATATAAAAAAAAAGACTCGAATTTTCAGATTGCTAAATGATAATGATATAAATTACTTTATTTCAAAACACGGATACTGGAATGCAAATACATTCTTTTATTATTTTCATGTTTGAATGAAAAAAAGTTGTGGTCTAGCGGACCAAGTATAATACCCCAGAACAACCTAATTGTGAATATTATAAAGACATATAGAAAATAATAACACACTTAAGTTTGTACTTAAAAAAATAGTGATTTAATTGCTATAATTACATATGTTGTCTTTACAGACGACGGTATGTATAACACTGATTTACAACTCACAGTTTGCTGAATATACATGGATTCGAAAACGGAATTTTTAAACTAGTGCATGATTCATAAAAGTAGACAAATTGCTTTTCTGCTGTGTTTTTTCTTATAAACTTCTGTATTTTAATAAATTTTCATTGGAGGTTCGTCAGATAAACCTAGTAATCAAGAATGATGGTTACATCTTTTAAATGTTCTCTTTCTCGAATGCATCCATTTTCTCAGTCTATCGTACAAGAATGTACACGTCAGGCCCACGGGATTAGGGTTATGGAAACCACGTCATTCTAGACTTCTTTAGTATGCTACACTAAAACAATTTTTTTTATTCTTTTATATCATGCATGTAAACCCCCTGCGGCATCTAACACGTACTATATGAAATTACCGCCGTAACACAGGCGGAAAATAATCTGGTAAAAGATTCAGCGGACCCGCTTAAAGGATCTGACAGAAACTGAGCCAGGTTTTTCTGAGACTTCGTCCTCAAAAGGAACCTTTTGTGATTTGTGCATCAAAAAGGAATTGATTATCTTAAGCATTTTGGGAAGCTTTGTAGGCTGTTTAGGAAAAATGTTAAGTTAAGAATGTTAGAAAATCCTATTATCTTAATTTACTAACAGAAAGTCGAAATACGATATCAAGATTAAAACGTTGTAAAAAAGTTTAAACTCGTGGAGTGAAATTCTGAGTTTTTACACGTTTAAAGGTTACCTGACACTATTACTAACCAACTTTCTTTCATGGCTAAGAGTAAATTGTTTGTTTGTTTTTTGAATATCGTGCAAAGCTACTCGAGGGCTATCTGCGCTAGCTGTCCCTATTTTAGCAGTGTAAGACTAGAGGGAAGGCAGCTAGTTATCACCACCCACCGCCAACGCTTGGGCTACTCTTTTACCAACGAATAGTGGGGTTGACTGTCACTTATAATGCCCCCACGGCTGAAAGGGGGCGAGCATATTTGGTGCGACCGAGATTCGAACCCGCGACCCTCGGATTACGAGTCGAATGCCTCAACACGCTTGGCCATGCCAGGCCCCAATAGATTATTTAAAACATGGGCTAAACAGCTAACTCAGAGACCCTAAGGTTAAGTCATAATCTCCTACAACTTAGAACTGATAAAGATAAACAGCCAAGTTAAAGACCCAAAGGTTAAATCATAGCCTCCTACAATTTAACACTGACGACGATAAACAGCAAAGTCAGAGACCTCAAAACCAAAACCCTTGAATTCTCAGTCCCGTATATTGTTTAACTTGTAACGGTCTAAAATGTGTGTGTGTTTCTCTTATAGCAAAACCACATCAAGCTGTCTGCTGAGCCCATCGAGGGGAATCGAACCCCTGATTTTAGCGTATAGATCCTTAGACTTACCGGGTCTAAAATGAACATATCGCTGCAGTCATGGATCAACAACAAAAACAGTTTATTCACGAACAGCAATACTTATAAACAAATTAAATACTTACCAGAACCCCAATAATAAACACGTGCCTGACCAGGACTTGGCAGTAATATTAATAAACATTATATTATAAATAACAATAGAATTTCAAACAACAGAATCAGAATAAACAACCAGGAAGAAAAAATTAATTCATGAAAAACAACAGTACACACAGTATTCCAAAAATATCTTTTAGTATTAATAACAATATTGAGTGACAAACAACAATAATTCATTAACTAGATCGTTCATTAACAATCTCATGGCTCTTTCTTCTGCCGGGGTATTTATTCACTGAGTACGTCACGAGACTACATCTCATGTGATCATAAAATGACACAATCTTCTGTTACATTAATAGTATCTATACGTCACCGTTAGGGAAGATGTGTCAACTTCATCATATAAATTTATTTGCTCAAAATACAAATGATAAACTAGAATGCGAGTTAACGTTTTAGTGTAACTAAAAATTCATAGGTGAACTATACAATAGAAAGAAGCAATAAATGAACGATAAATACAACCATAACCATAAATAAAATATAATTTGCTATCTCCCAAACTCAATTATAACAAAAACGTTTTCAATGGTATATCGTGGCTTGAACTTTATATTTTTTGATCCGCAGCCCATTACGCTAATTATAATGTAACGCCTTGCCCTGAACATTCGCCAAAATGACTTCTTTGCAGAAAACTGTTAGAAGAGGGTTCTTGAATAAAAGCAATTTAACATATCGTTATTTTCAATATTTACATTGTTGAGAAACAGAGAAAACAATCGGAAAAATAGGTATACCCTATTCCCTATTTAATACACTTTTCTCAGCTTCTTGTATATTGAAGTACACTTGAAAGTAAGTCTCTTTTTTATTCTTTACACACTTCGTTTTACTCTAAGGTCCACGCAGCATAAGTTGTAGTAACTAAGCCATTTAGTCTAACCAAAGCTGATAACACAAAAAATAAATTACCAAATGCGGAGGAATCTTATTACATATGAATGGCTGTTTGCGAAAGCACTTTAAAGTGCGACTGCTATACGAAAGGTTTATTACTTCTCTGTCATTACGAATAAATCTTCAGGGTAACCCCTTTTGTTCAGCCAGAGAAACACTTTGCCCTCCGGGATTGTTTCTAGGCCTAGCTTTATGAAAACGTTTGTTAGAAAACCTATTTATGGGTATGCTGTTAACACGAGTGTCAGCTGAATTGCTTGGTTGAAAGAAGAACTATATTTGATAAATAGCCAATACACTGGCCGTTAATTAACTACAAAGCTCTTCATTTGATTTGACTGAATAAATTTCACAAAGAGTTGAAAGATAAGATCATTAGGACAAACATAATTTAGAATTACCACAACACAAACGTACGTCAACCTGACAATTGAGTTAGGACTTGCTGTGGAGCTATTATTTAAATTTTATTTTAAAAATAACCAGAAAAATATAATGTCTTGGTCTTTTTATTGTAAGAGTATAAAAATATTTGTAGGGTATTCTTATGTTAGTGTAATAAAAACATTTTTAAACAAATTCATTGTTTTCTTAATCGTTTCAACAACATTCAGCCAAATTCATTAACCTTCGCTACAATAGATCCAGAAAACAATTTTTATTTTTTTTTATATACAGTAAGTTCAACTTTCAGTTTCTGGTTTGTACTTCATAGCATCTCTTGATATGCAACAGATGGTACAAAGAGTTAAATAAAGATGAAGAAGTAATAGATGGCTCAAAATTCTTTATGTTAAATTGTATACAAAACTGATCATGCGAATTTTTAATGTGTTTGTAGGTCTTAACTCATGCAAACTACTGCACTCCTGGTGATAACGCATTAAGATATTGAAATATGTAGAGTTTATGAGATTGTTACCAGTTTTACGGTACTTTATTGTTATGAATAAAGAATTAAGTAAAATAATTTTAATATTGTACTTTAACATTCAGGGACCGTCTCCTTTTAAATACTTGTTGTGTGTTATTAAACTTTGGCTTTATTTCTTTAATACATCTGTGTTATTGATGTATCAATAGTTATGGTGTTGTTTCATTCTTATGTCAAATTTACACATTCTTTCAAATGCAAAAATCAGGTTGTTTATTGTTATGCCAAACGTAAAAATATGTTTCGAAAACTGAAATCAACTTTTTTATTGTTAAACCAGAATTTAAAAACACTTGTTATTAACCACAATCAAGTTTTTAATGTTAAACAAGAGTTTAATAATATGTTTTATCAACTACAATCATAGTTTCATTGTTTTGCGAGACTCAAATAAACTCTTCAACAGTTTGTTTTTTTGGAATTTCGCACAAAGCTACTCGAGGGCTATCTGTGCTAGCCGTCCCTAATTTAGCAGTGTAAGACTAGAGGGAAAGCAGCTAGTCATCACCACCCACCGCCAACTCTTGGGCTACTCTTTTACCAACGAATAGTGGGATTGACCGTCACATTATACACCCCCACGGCTGGGAGGGCGAGCATGTTTAGCGCGACGCGGGCGCGAACCCGCGACCCTCGGATTACGAGTCGCACGCCTTACGCGCTCGGCCATGCCGGGCCCTCTTCAACAGACACGATGACGTTTTCATTGACATAAAAAACCTAATAATATACTTAAACAATTACGATCAGGTTTTCAATGCTACGCCTGACTTATGTTATATCTCAAGAAAAAGCAGGTTTTCATTGTTCTACCAGTCATACATAAACGTTTCAACAACCACACACTGGTTTTCGTTAGTATGCGATACAAATATTTCTATGATGACAAATCGTCGTTTCGTTCGCTGAAATAATTGAAAAGTTGCTATGTTCCCATGAAGATATCTGGTTGTTTTCTTTGTTAGGAGGATAAAAGTGTTCTCGTTTTCGCGCGGACAGCTGGTTATTTTCTTCGTTGAGCATATGGAACATCAGTAATGTTTCCATAGAAACAACTGATTGTTTTCTTCTTCCTTTGAGAGATTGAAAACTAGTAAAATGTCTATAACGGTAATTTCTTTTCTTCGCCAGCAAAATGTAAATGCTGCCATGTTTCCACCAGGACATCAAACTGTCTTCTTTATTAGGCAGATGAAAAAATTATCATGTTTCTTTAAGAGTATTGGCTAATTTGTAGATTATGAAGATAAAACAGTTGTCATGTTTCAATGAGAGTAAGTGGTTGTTTCCTTCGTTAGAAGAACGTAACTCTTGCTCTCGATAACATAAAATTTAAAAGATCCAATACATAAAAACAGTACATAAGAAGAAACGTTACTGTCAAATTTTACAACGAAATACTGAACAGCTTAAAAACAAAAAAGCAGTGCATAATAAGTCAGGCTACAAAAAATACAGCTAACATGACAATATACAATACTGATCCGACCAAACGAAAAAAAACAAAAGCAGTCCATAAGTAACCCTATAGTTAATAACATCACAATATTCAATACTGATCCAACCAAACAAAAAAAACAAAAAACAGTCAAGGAAGTAACCCTGTAGCTAAAAAATCGGTCATTTCATATCATACGAGTGAAAAATTACAGAAGGTTTTGAGAGCAGACTTGATTCATAACGTTGTGACACAAGTTTTTAATTTACAAAAGATTTTAAGCGTAGACTTACTTGTTAGTGCCTGCATACAGAAGGTTTTAAAAACAGTCTTGTTTCGTAGTGATGTATTACAGAAGATTTGAAGGGTATATTTTCTTCGTAGAGGTGTGGATAAAATGCGCAAGTCCCTTAAAGAGTAAATTTGCTTTATAGTTAAGCGATACAAATGCTGCTTCACAGAGTAAGTTTACTTTTTAGTGGCGTTTAACAGAAGAAGGTTTTAGCAGCAGAATTGCTTCATAATAACATGGCAGAGAGTGTTTTAGACAAAACCCAGATTTATAATGGTGTATGGTACAACGACTTTCAATAGTAGCTTTGTTTTGTAGTGGCATAATATACAGAAAGTTAATGTTAAGCTTGCTTCACAGAGAAGTGATACAAGAATGTTTAATTATTAGACTTGCTTCGTAGTGTGTGAGCTTAGAATTCACATAAAAAAATTTTGCGAGTAAGCTTACTTCATGGTGGTGTGTAATAGAATGTGTAAAAAGTAAATTTATTTCATCGTGGGTCAAAACAATTTAACGCTAGATTCGATTTTTGTTGCCACGATACACATGGTTTTAAGAGTAGATTTGTTCCGTAATAACGTGATACAAAATGCTCTAAAAGTAGGCCTACTTTATAATCAGATGGTACAAATAATTTAAAGAATATATTGACTTATTCGTAGTGCTATAGTACAGGGGTTTTAATGAGTAACATTCCTTCTTAATGACATTTTACAGAAGGTTTTAGAAAACACTTGTTTTATGATGAAATGGTACATGTTTAAAGAGTATGCCTGCTTCATAGAAGTGTAGATAGACGGTTTCACTAGAAGGTTTTTTCGTACTGTTGTGGTACAGAGGATTTCACAATGAGTAACCTTGTTTTGTAATGGCATGCTACAGAAAGTTGTTTAAAATACTTTTAACAGTAGACTTGCTTCGTGGTGGGGTGAAAGATTTTTTTTTCTAATAGTAGTCATTCCTCATTGTGACGTTGTTCAGGGTGTTTTCAAAAGTAAACTTGTTTTGTAGTGAGATGATATAGAGGATTTTAATAGTGCTATTGATTCGTAGTGACGTGCTACAGAGGGTTTTAAGAGTTTCTATTTTGATGCCACGACAGCAAATGTAGGTGATCTGCAAGTCATAAGGTCTTTCTTGTGTTTGCAAGAAAGTTATCTTTTACACGCTTTATTTCGCAACGCAAGCATGATAGAATCAATTTCCTCAAAAGTAAGCAGATATTGATTATCACTGCTAACAATTCAGAACTGTGAAAAAACGTTCTCTTCTAGTTTGGCACATAGATTTATATTTCCAGATTTAATTTAAAAATACGTTAAATATTTCAAAAGTTTAAAAGGCGTGCTTTTATTTTTTGCACGTGATATAAATGACTATTTTCAATATTGTAGATGTCCTCATTCCTCATGCATGGGTTGCTTACATTTTACTATTTTTTCCAATATCCGTTCACATATACAATCGGCTGCGTTCCTAATCCAAATTCACTCGCTTCCAAGCTTACAGGGGTCGCCCAGCATGGTAACTCTCGATAACATGTTACTTTGTTACGATGAAAGTTATTGGTTTGATACCTGCCCCCCTGCATACAACCCGACTCTGCATAGAAACTATGGTGAGGATACACTTTTACTTTTTCGAAGATCAAATCACATTAAACAAATATTAGATTATTTAAACTCAAAACACCCTAATATTAGCCTTCTAATAGGCCCGGCATGGCCAGGTGGTGAAGGCACTCCACTCGTAAACCAAGGATCGCGGGTTCGAATCCCCATCACACTAAACATGCTCGCACTTTCAGCCGTGGGAGTGTTTTAATGTTACGGCCAATCCCACTATTCGTTGGTAAAAGAGTAGCCCAAGAGTTGGCGGTGGGTGGTGATGACTAGCTGCCGTCCCTTCAGTCTTACACTGATAAATTAAGGATGGCTAGCGCAGAGAGCCCTCGTGTAGCTTTGCGCGAAGTTTAAAAAAACAAACAAAAACAATTATCCATCTAATGGCACAGTACCACGTCTGAGGACTCACACCATTAGGAACCAGATTTCAACACCCGTGGTAGACAGAGCACAAATAGCCCATTGTCTCGTTTTGTGCTTATTTTCAAAACAACCAATAGATACCAATAGATTTATTTGTGAAACAGAGGAAAAGGTGAATTTCCTTTTCTTGACTTTCAAATCAACAGATTAAATAGCCATTTCACAATATCTGTTTATCATAAACATATATAAACTTTTATTCCGAATTTCTTTAAACCTTATAGTCTTAGTCTTCTCAATACAATATATAACTACCTCTCTCTTCATTACAGGACATTCCAATAAACAACGGCTATCCCTTGCATTTGATTAAAGTCCTAACACGCAAATTCCCAAAGAAATTATATATATTTTGATAAATACCCATAAATACTGGACGTTTCCTTTTATAGGTAAGCAGAGTTTGACAGTAAAGTCCCAACTTTTAAGAATAATTATAACTTCTTATCCATAGGGTAAACTACAAATTATATTTAAATCACCTTTCAAAATTACTTCCTCCTGTTATTCAATGGTCGTATTTAAATAAACATGTGGTCGCTGTAATGTCATGACAAAGGCAAAACTCCACGCCAATTACACCGACCTGCCTGCAAACGTATGGTTTGTTTGTTTGTTTTGAATTTCTCGTAAACCTACTCGAGGGCTGTCTGCGCTAGCCGTCCCAAATTTAGCAGTGTAAGGCTAGAGGGAAGACAGCTAGTGATCACCACTCACCGCCAACCGTTGGGCTACTCTTTTATCAACGAATAGTGGGATTGACCGTAACATTATAACGCCTCCACGACTGAAAGGGCGAGCATGTTTGGTGTGACGGGAATTTGAACCCGCGACCCTCAGATTACGAGTCGAGTGCCTTAACCACCTGGCCATGCTGGGCCGAGAACGCATGGAAATATCAAGTAAGAACTGATAAACATTTTGTCAAATCTACCAGACTCCACAATTCACACACATAGTTGAAACAGCCAAAACCCCTTCTTAATTATGAAGTTCATTCATCTCATCTGGATCGTCCATTACTGAAGGTTTAATAAAGTTTATTTATTATAAATGAGCTTCCAACTTTAAATATTAACACTGCTTCACGCGGGAGCGTTACAGATAGCCTCTCGTGTAGCTTTGCTTTTAAAACAAATCAAACCAAAATAACTTGTATAATATTGTTACAATTGTTGCATTGTCCATTTTTAGTTCTTTGTTTGTGTGTCGTTTAATTTATTTCATTTTTTTATTCTATATTTCAATTACTCTTCATAAAATTATTGATCTTTGTAAATCTGTGCACCTGATATTTTACTCTGTTGAATATAAAATGCTGAAAATGGAGTATATATATTCTGAAACGTTGAAGAATAAAATGTATTTTACTGTACACATGTGTCAAATGTTATTGTAGTCTTTCTACTGTTCAGCTCAAACTTCAATTCGCGTCGAATGAGCCTGTTGCATATACAACCAAAACATGAACTTTATTTAAAATTTCTTTCGTGGTCGATACTGAGAGTTAACCTGACCTGAATCATCTTCACATGAGTGTCTATCTCGCTTAAACTCATAACACCACATATTTTTTTTCTGTTAAATATGCCAAATAACCCTCCTCTAATACTGTTTTCATGTCCTGATGTATTTCTAGTGAGGTTGTCTTGCTCACAGTACGAAATTCCATCTTCTGCATGACGTTTAAAATTGTTCACTTCTCTCTTTTAAAAATCCACAACACACAAAACAAGCTCGTTAAGTTATATGTTTACTAATGTTTGCTCGTAAAGAGATTCAGTTAATATTTATACATTCCAGTATGTTTAGGTCAGGGCACCAACTTTACGGACAACCCTCGTGTATCTTTATAACTTGTTTAACATCGGTTTTTGTAACCGTTATAATACCAAATGTGACTATGGTTTATTTAGAAAAAAAAATGTTTAATAAATTTTAGTTCAAAATAAATTTCGTGAAAATTTAAACAGAATAACCATGCGGTACGTAAACAAGCTAGACTATTGTTCGGTCGATTAAACAAGAAAGTAA
This sequence comes from Tachypleus tridentatus, assembly GCF_004210375.1. Lineage (NCBI taxonomy): Eukaryota > Metazoa > Arthropoda > Merostomata > Xiphosura > Limulidae > Tachypleus > Tachypleus tridentatus. The sequence continues at coordinate 40,229,616 of NC_134836.1, forward strand.
AACATTTAAAAACGATACTAATTTAATACATTAAAATCAAAATAAAACATATTAAACTTAGAGATTTTGGTTTTATTTTAGAGAAATGAGACTTTTATTTGTGATAGTTTTGCTGAGAACAACATTACTGTCACAGTATCACATTCTAAGTGAAACATTTTGGATATTAGTGTGGATTAGGTATCAGTCACTAGTATTGAAAGTATACATAAAAATCATTAGATCCTGACTGCTGACAGATAAAAATAGATTCTTATCCATCACATCATCTTCCCAGGTACCAGATCTGTTGGCAGAATCTCATCTTCCAGTAAGAAAATGTTCTCAAGCATGCAATAGCTTTTATGACAATCCATGGAAAAGTAAGGGGACAAGTGGAGTACTTCCTTCCATGGCTTATCCTTTATAATACCTCATTATGAGCGTATTCATTATGTGCTTATCCTTTATAATACCTCATTATGAGCGTATTCATTATGTGCTTATCCTTTATAATACCTCATTATGAGCGTATTCATTATGTGCTTATCCTTTATAATACCTCATTATGAGCGTATTCATTATGTGCTTATCCTTTATAATACCTCATTATGAGCGTATTCATTATGTGCTTATCCTTTATAATACCTCATTATGAGCGTATTCATTATGTGCTTATCTTTATAATTCCTCATTATAAGCGTATTCATTATGTGCTTATCCTTTATAATACCTCATTATGAGCGTATTCATTATGTGCTTATCCTTTATAATACCTCATTATGAGCGTATTCATTATGTGCTTATCCTTTATAATACCTCATTATGAGCGTATTCATTATGTGCTCATCCTTTATAATACCTCATTATGAGCGTATTCGTTATGTGCTTATCCTTTATAATACCTCATTATGAGCGTATTCATTATGTGCTTATCCTTTATAATACCTCATTATGAGCGTATTCATTATGTGCTTATCCTTTATAATACCTCATTATGAGCGTATTCATTATGTGCTTATCCTTTATAATACCTCATTATGAGCGTATTCATTATGTGCTTATCCTTTATAATACCTCATTATGAGCGTATTCATTATGTGCTTATCCTTTATAATACCTCATTATGAGCGTATTCATTATGTGCTTATCCTTTATAATACCTCATTATGAGCGTATTCATTATGTGCTTATCCTTTATAATACCTCATTATAAGCGTATTCATTATGTGCTTATCCTTTATAATACCTCATTATGAGCGTATTCGTTATGTGCTTATCCTTTATAATACCTCATTATGAGCGTATTCATTATATGCTTATCCTTTATAATACCTCATCATGTGCGTATTCATTATGTGCTTATCCTTTATAATACCTCATTATGAGCGTATTCATTATGTGCTTATCCTTTATAATACCTCATTATGAGCGTATTCATTATGTGCTCATCCTTTATAATACCTCATTATGAGCGTATTCATTATGTGCTTATCCTTTATAATACCTCATAATGAGCGTATTCATTATGTGCTCATCCTTTATAATACCTCATTATGAGCGTATTCATTATATGCTTATCCTTTATAATACCTCATCATGTGCGTGTTCATAATGTGCTTATCCTTTACAATACCTCATAATGAGCGTATTCATTATGTGCTAAAAACACGTAGGTCCATGAAGTCTTGATAAAACTGAAATAGAAACCCGTATAACCCGAGCGCTTTCGAAAGGTGAACCTTTCTTTTTCATGGGCAATCTGGGAATCACTCCCAAATGGTCATACATTGACCATTCAGTTGCATATGACTTAATGTTTCTAACTCCGGTAAGCCTATCTTCTGTAAGTTGCTATAATTTTTTTCAATATTTTATGTCGATATTTTGAATAGATTTCCTTTATTTGTTTATAAAATCAAACTGCCATTTAGGTCACCTGAATAATACATACATTTCCACATAAATGACTTAAAAATAAGGACGAAGCAGGATAGTTTTCTAATACTTTATGTAAATAGAAGCTGCATACATTATGCATACTCAGAGTTTTGGTATATTTAACGAAGGCTGAACTCAAACAGAATAGAAAATATTTGTAATTTTCCTTTCTTATAATTTTATTTAGTTATGTTAAATACTTCTACGTAAAGTTGGTTTAGGACATAATACAGGAAGATTTATAATTAATAACAATAACAAAAAGAATTACAACACATTAACTCGAATGAAGGCTAATAGCTTCACGAGGTACTTACTATGTAATAATAATTACAGAACCATTTTATAAGCAAGGTTAATATTTAATGAATGAAAAAATATCACTTATTTCTACTTTTATCTAACATTTATTCTTTAAAGCTTATAAATAAATCTTAAACTGTTCTCGAATTCTTAAACTCAAGGTTTGAGGCTTTTTTGTTTATTTACTATTTTATTTTAAAGTTTTTTAATTAAATTTCTGTAACAATTTTTGTTTTCAGAATAAAGTCAAAGGAAAGCATTGACAAGTTTGTCATATTTTTTATATCTTTTCATAGAATCTTGACAAATCTATTATATTACTTCTTTTAATTAATATTAGCACATCTTTAAAAAAGTAAATGAAATATTTAGCATTTATTATAAATGGCATTACAAAAACTTAAGATTTGAGAGAATTATTGAATAAGTATTGTTTAATAGCCTTTCAAAGATCAAAATTATGTTGCATATGGTATGATTTATTAAGGTTTAATTATACAAATTCCAAAATGTACTTTTGTAACATACATATACGTTTGTGCCACCTTGTGTTATTTCTACATTTAATAAAATATGAACTTGATTTTGAAAAAAATTAAATTAAAGAAGAATGTTTATAAAAAATGTAACACATATCTGTATATTGTTTTTTTTTAAATTTTCTAAACCTTAGTTTCGTTACAGTGCTATATGAAACTAATACTACGAGTAATCAAGGTCAAAATATGCTAAATTTTTATTATGTATACAACGTTGACATATCTATAGTTTATTTGATTTGTAGTTATAAAAAAACTATTAATTCGGTGAATTTGGTTTTGCAGTTCATAGAGAATGTTTACATAAATTTAGCTGGTTCTGTAGTTCATCAGAACTAATTACCTTCATTTAAAACTAAATTGGACCGGCCTTGTGTAAAGCACTTATTAACAACTCAATATGACAACGTTAAAATTTGAACAATGCTTTATAAAGGCACCAAGATGAGACACAATGCCTGATATTGTCTTATTGAGTTTCTGATTGTTAATTTTCTTCAATTATGGGTTTAAACACTTTGCCTTAAGTAGTGCGTTTTTATAAGTTATATTTTTCAACCTTTCAACATTAAATATTTTAAAACGTGAGTTTCGTTGTGAGTCATACACCACGTAGGTTTAAACAAAATCAATTAGCAAACGTATTGAAAGTTACATCATAAAACAGACTACATCCAACAGCTGTTATTGTTAGGACGAAATGTAGAGCATCCGAAACGTATGGTTGTCCGTGCTTCAAACGAATAGAATAGATTGTCGACATTTGATGTTTAGTACAATTGAGGAAGAAGAAAAAAAAACAGTATAGAGTGAAGTATCAGTTTTAAACAGCTGTAGTCTTCCTATTAATAATTCATGACTTCTCAAAATGTCATTTTTTATGTTATTCATATGTTGAAGATACGACTGAATTTCAGTTGTTGATTCAAGCGCTCACGAGTACTTGAAATAGACTTTCCAGTGGATTAACCTTAAGTAAGTCACTTTTACTTTAAAATTATTAACACATTCCTTCAGCCGCTGCTTTCCAAGTAAAATACATTTAGATCTAGGTGTTTATGTTCTTTTAATTTCAATCACGTTTTCATATCATCGGGAATAAAGTCCTATATCAAAGACGTGACTCTTTGGATTCATAACTGTGAACACAGTTTCAAATGTTTATAGAATTGACATAGGTTGTAGTCACAATAAAGGAATTTTTATGTCTCCAAGGACTGGATAAGAAACCCACTCTCTTCAGTTACTGGTGTACATTTTGAAATTCTTTCTCCCTTTATCGAATGCACTAGAACATGATAATAATAACACAATAGTATTTCTTAACCGACTTGTTATATAACACATATTATCACTGAGATTTATATGTTTGATCATTTTGATAAATTCTATGTTTTTGTTTGTAATAACAATCAAATTAAATCACTGCTAAAATGGTATAATTCAGTTATTCCACACGTAAAATATGCATACATGATATCCAAACAGTAATTAATGGTATCAGTTGCAACATCGACAGAAGTTGTTGTTGTTTTTGTATTAGAAAAATATGTTGGAATGTTGTTAGAACCCACACGTTAATTTTAAGTTAACAGTTATAGATTCGTGTAAAGAGAGTTTAGAAATATTGAAAACCACCACAACTGATGACTGTTTACCTTTTCCTCATCCTGAATATTTTAACTACTTACTAACGCTGTAGAAACATTATTAAAAGTAACAGTTATCAGCCTTCATTAGGCTTAATGAAAGCAGGTTTTACAGGGATTTATTAATGGTTTCTTTTTAACATGTCTCTGAAGAAAGATTTTACGATAAAACCGGTATTTCCGCATCATTGTGTTATCATGAGACAAGAATGAAAAATGATTTATTATTCACGCTCTGCAAACTTTAGCACTTTGGTAGGCCTCCGATATTGAACATCAGGCGTGGTATGTTGGTGAATAAAAACACGAATGCACCGCCTCATCGAGGTGTTGTACCATGGAGCTCATGCGTGTCAAAAGCCGTTCTAGCATAAGTAAAATACAAGCAACTAGAGGCAAACAACTATCGTACACCCTGTCTTTTCTCCTTAAGACTAGCTTACCAAAAATAGCTTCTACTTAACAACAGTGATCCTATCTGTAACACTTAATCCTACTTCTGTTTCTGATGGCTGTGTACCTTTGTCTACGAGTACCTTATTATTTTCTCTTTCAGAAAATTACGAGATTTGAAGGTTCTTTCAATATAACAAGATTGAAGCTATTGTAACGACACTGTCTTGGTGGAAATAGGTTATTTGCTAAACTTCAACATGATTTTTATTTTTTAGCAATATAAACATTGTTTAAAATAATACAAACTCACATATTAATTGGCTTTTAAATTATGATTATTTGTTTATTTGTTGTTAAGTGCAATGGGCGATCTATGTTCTGTCCATCACTGGTATCGAAAACAGATTGTTAACTTCATATGTCTGAAGAGTTACCGCTTAGTCACCTCCAATTAATGATATTAATGTTAAACATGACAGCAGAATCTAGTATAATGAAATGAAAGTGTCGGTTTTAAGATCTTTGAAGCGTTAAAATATTATGTGTGCAATCTACAGATTTTGATACTGTATTGATTTATTTTTAAACATATATTACATAAAATATATTACCACGTCCGTGGTTACTGCATTTAATTCATTTTATATAGGATTATTTTATGAATATCTCTTGTTTCTATTTAGAAACTTTTGCACTTACCTCAAACAACAACAAATAAAAGTATCCAAGTATAAATTTAAATCTATAGGCAGGCATCGTGTAGTTTAAGTCATGTGTTTTTAAAGGGCCCGGCATGGCCAAGCGTGTTAAGGCGTTGACTCGTAATCCGAGGGTCTCGGGCTCGAATCCCGCTCGTATCAAACATGCTCGCCCTTTCAGCCGTGGGGGCGTTATAATGTGACGGTCAATCCCACTATTTGTTGGTAAAAGAGTAGCCCAAGAGTTGGCGGTGGGTGGTGATGACTAACTGCCTTCCCTCTAGTCTTACACTGCTAAATTAGGGACGGCTAGCGCAGATAGCCCTTGAGTAGCTTTGCGCGAAATTAAAAACAAACAAACTGTTTCTAAAACTTGTGGTTAATTTCATATTAAAATATCTCAGTTCAACAATTTTTTACATTCTTCCGTAAAACTAATTATTAAATAACCGAGTTATATGAAAGTAAAAATAAAGCGACAGGCTAGGTTTTATCTTGCAGAATTTATAGAGAAACAACAAGTAAAAAATGTATGTACCTTAACGGGCTGATCAAAGATTAAACCTCGGTATGTTGGACATGAGAGAAATATCCCAGGAGAGGTACAAACAGAATGATATAGAAAAAAACAAGCAAAGTTAGGATCTGATACCTAAAATATTAAAGAGCAGATGAGGTCATACTCTGGTTTACACAGAATCTGAAGCTGAATCAGAAGCTGACTATAAATAGTGTCTGATGCATACAGAATCAGAAGCTAATGTCTGGTATACGCAGAATCAAGAACTTGTGTTCAGTGAGTACAGAATCAGAAGCTGACCATGAATAGTGTCTGATGCATACAGAATCAGGAGCTGACTATAAATAGTGTCTGATGCATAGAGAATCAGGAGCTGACCATGAATAGTGTCTGGTGTATACAGAATCAGGAGCTGACCATGAATAGTGTCTGGTGTATACAGAATCAGGAGCTGACCATACGTAGTTTAATTTCCAGCATATAAGATATGTAAAAGCTGATCAAAGCTAATGTCTAGAATACAAAACAATTATGCTTAGATTCTTGTATAAAAAGTATGGAATAATAAGGATCATTTTGCCTGGCGCTACATATTTATTATTAAAAGCTGACTACAGTTAATATACGAAAGGTATGTATGTAAGAGCTGGTCAAAAATTTCCGGTATGTATCACGATTTTAATCTGTCAAAGTTCTAAACGTAAACTGACCAGCTAATTAATTGAAACCTACGCCTCATATCAGGTTGGACAAAATTACCTTGTTTGATTGTATTCCATTTGTTTAGGTTTATGCTCTGTTCAGAGAATTTGGTTGGTAAATGACACTTTCAAGCTTATCCTGAAGACATAGTCAAAGAACAAGATTGAAGTCACTTTTCAACTCGTACTTAACTAGATGGGTGTGAAGGGTTGTTGCTTTATTAGTTTGGAAATGAAATTATTCGTCAAGTTTAAAATGCAGGGTTATATATAAAACACGATCAACCACAAAATGCAGCTACAATCTATATGTTAGTTGTATTTTCAGAAGAATCAAATAATTTTCATAAAGGTATTTCCACGTCATTTCACCAACTTTAGATGCACGCACTATCAGAACATGGAAACAAAGTTAAATGTAGCAAGTGGTTATTAATACATTTAACTATGCTGTTTATGGAACAAAATTGTAGAAAGCGACTAATCAAATTAAGTCACACCTTTTTAGTCATTGTGGCCCAAGATTCCACGAAAGAAACGGTAGAGGTGTTTTAATTTATTCACAATAGTAATTTTAAAAATGATATATTAAATATTTATAAGCTATAGATCCAGTATTATCACAAAGCATAAGCAAATAAAATTATGTTGGTATATTAATATTTAAGACTATTACTACGTTTTGAAGTTTGAACAGCAGAGCAAAGTGATACAAAGTATTACATGAAATTGTATGAGGCTGTATTACTTCTTATTATGTTGGATTAATCTTAGTAACGTCATGAAGTTTGTTTGTTTGTTTTTGAATTTCGCGCAAAGCTACACGAGGGCTATCTGCGCTGGCCCTCCTTAATTTAGCAGTGTAAGACTAGAGGGATGGCAGCTAGTCATCATCTCCCACCGCCGACTCTTGGGCTATTTTTTTACCAACGAATAGTGGGATTGACCGTCACATTATAACGCCCCCACCGCTAAAAGGGCGAGTACGTTTAGTGCGACGAGGATTCGAACCCGTGACCCTCAGGTTACGAGTCGAACGCCTTAACCCAACTGGCCATGCCGGGCCCGTTATGAAGTAAAACTATAATAACACATATGCATCTTGGACTCTTGAACAAAATATAAACGTCGACGTAACGTATTCTTTCAATTACTTCACTATAAAGAAACCATTTTTAAGGTCAACTTTCTGCATTAAAGATTAAAACTTTCTCAGTGATGCTTAAATATGATAAGATACCACTTCTTAATACGTTGTTGCATCCTCTTTGCTTCAGCAATAGTCACATCACGAATAATGCATTTTACCACATTGTATTTCAGGTTTTTTCACAAAGGTTTTTCAGGTTTGTGAACCTGACGATGACCGAAGAAGGTCGAAACGTTGTTCACTCCTCTACGTAAAAAATTTTCTCAACCCAAACGAGCCGTTTTTACATATATATTTCTCTACAAGTGGGTTTTCTCGACATCACTGATTTAATAATTCGTACCTGGCACATGTTAACAAGTGACGGCAGAGCATTTTCCGCCGTTACTCGTAACTAGTAATAGCGTGTAAGTCGAAAAGCAAGCGTCATTATATCTTACTATAGCTCAGCAGGAAATGTTACGAACATATTTCTAATGCATTAAAATTTCAAGTGTGTCCGGGTAAAATCTCAATATACAGAAAACAAATGTGAAAATGTAATGGTTTTCAGTGAAATAATCCAATAAGCAATAATCCTAAGTGCAGTAATTTTCAATATGTAATTTATAAACAATATCTTGAGTGCAGTAATTTTGAATATATAATTTATAAGCAATAATCTTGAGTAAAGCAATTTTTAGTGTAAAGTTTGTAAGCAATAATCTTGAGTGTAATAATTTTCAATAAAGAATTTGAAGCTACAATCTTAAGTGTAGTAATTTCAATACAGATTTTGTAAGCAGTAATCTTGAGCGAAGTAATTTTCAATATAGAGTTTGTAAGCAACAATCTTGAGTGTAATAATATAGAATGTATTAAACTTGTAAGTATTTGGTTTTCTTTACGAAAATTAAATGTGAGCGCCTGAAATCAGTTTGTTGACTTCAAAAGAAATACAAATTTAGAAACTACGAGAAGTTTCCAGAAAAAAAAAAAACGTTACCATTACGACAGAATTAATGATAGTTATGACAAAATAAGTAACTCTTAAACAGTACAACCTTCCAATAAAAATACCTGCTTTAAAAGATTATACGGTCGTCGAAACTGTACTATTGTGGCAGGTGCAAAACAAAAACAAAAAGAACCTTAAATTATACTTTCTGAATATAATTTTCATTTTTTCCTCGAGGGGAAACATTCGAGTGAAATTGAGAGAAATAATACTAAGATAAAAAAAAAATATTTTCATGATTACTTACGATAACATTCGTTTAAAAATATATTCTAAATCAAATAATATGCAAATAAAACATTCTGCAACTGATAGGTGAACAGTTTTGTAAATTTAAGAAGGCAGCAGTAGTTTAGGTTATCAGTTTGCAGTAAATATCTTGCAATAATGACACAGTTAGTTTAAATCAAGCTGACTAAAAGAAGCTTTGACATGCAAATGAGATTTCAGATACTTGCGGATCTCCACCAGTTCTGCGAAGATTAAGAAACAGGAAGATTCCTCGTTCGTGTTTCATTCTATCAGAGATAAAGCGTTAAAGATTAAACCGAAAAAGCAACAACTTAACTTAGTTCAAGAATTTTGACACCGATGAAGGTGGTTATACAAATTCGAATCAGAAGCCACCTAATTTGCAATCACTTTTTTGTTGTGTAACCGTACAGTCTTAATTATTAGTATTTATTTCAAAATAAATCATATCAATATCAATTTTTTAGACCGTGTTTGTTTGTTTGCTGTTGTCAAGAGTAAAAAAGTCATAATATTTGAACTTCTTTACGTGTAAAAATAAACTTTATCATATATTTATATCTTAACCCTAGTGTTCACCGTACTTTCACTATCAGATTATTAAATTTGGAGCTTGTTGCACATTTACCAAAGCTTTCCTTTGACTTTCCACTTATATATTGACCAAGTAAATTCTTGTTAGATAAAGTCCTGATACTTTGTATTTATTATAGATACCAACTTTATTTTCAGTAAAACTATCCGAAACTTTTTATTGCATCTTGTAAGAAAAACTTTATGTAATGAAAAGCAGTATAAATCTATCTGTAATAAAACTATTCAACACGAAAGTTTATTATCAAAGTAATCAGATGCTTCTATTATGCATGGGGTTATTATAATAAAATCAAAACCCGTGCATTACGCATGCGTATCTTTCAATGTTCTTAGGGACAGGTTCGTAAGCCTAATAAAGGTTAACAGTTATTTAGTAAAAATACGAGCATCGCGTTTATATAATTTTGTAATTTTATTTTTTAATGTTATTTTTCAAGTTTAAGGATAAACACAGAAACAGCATTAATTAAAATAAATATTTAAAAAAATGCTGACACCTTACTTGACTGTATGCTGTTTATTAGCTGCTTTATCTGCTTCTTGCTTTGGAGTAGTTCCACAAATTATGTTTTTTTGCTATCTATTATTCTATCATATTTTATAGACTATATTTCTGTTCTTACTTTCAACTGTATCCTGTATCCAAACTAGCAACTTTTACATCAAAACTGTTACTAAAACATGGATTGTTTAAACGCTGTTCATCAGAAACAATTACTTCAACAGGTGCTTGCACGTTTTTTTAAGCTAAAAGCTTAATTTAAAACATTTTGAAAATGAGAATCATATTTGGCCTTATGTTTATTCTGATTGATTTCTTCCACTAATAACAAGGCCCGGCATGACCAGGTGGTTAAGGTTTTCAACTCGTAATCTAAGGGTCACGGGTTCGAATCCCGGTCGCACCAAACACGCTCGCCCTTTCAGCCGTGGGGGCGTTATAATGTGACGGTCAATCCCACTATTTGTTGGTAAAAGAGTAGCCCAAGAGTTGGCGGTGGGTGGTGATGACTAGCTGCCATCCCTCTAGTCTTACACTGCTAAATTAGGCACGACTAGCGTAGATAGCCCTCGAGTAGCTTTGCGCGAAATTCAAAAAAACAAACTTATATACTTTCAGCAAAATTTAATATAAGAGCTCTAGACGTCTCTCGAAGTTTTTCCTACGTGATCGATTTAATTTTTTTTGTTGATTATAAAACACAAAACTTCAAACGTTTTCCTAAGAGTATTTTTTCTATGAAAATTGTATCACATCTATAGAAACAAATTAAAAACACATTAATTACATGCTATTAGGTTCAACTCAGTGTGCGATGCGAAACTAGATTTGTTAAAACGAAAATTTAGTGATATCTGGCAGTATTTAAGTTAAATATGGATAAACACACTTTGCTTACTGTAAGGGGAGATAGGTATAGAGTTGAAAAAACATTTGTAAATACAAATTGAGAACAGACTAATTAGTTTTTAGATTTGGGTCGATGTGGGAGATGACATTGAATTTATCAACACAGAACTCTTAGTGATCTCTTACAGTATTTTCGGTTGCAGTAAAACATGGATAAACATATTATTTTTTTATTTTAACAGAACGTAGGTATAAGACTGACTTGTTGCGCTCAGTCTTTTACTTGTATGCTTACGTTTTGATATTTAACATTTTCAATGTGAACGGCACCTCTCTATTGACATTGTGAGACACCATTACTACAAAGACAAAACTCAACAAAACGTAACGTTGGTCAGTATAAATACCAAAAAGGTTGGAGTACAGTCATCCGTAACTTTGAACGGCAGACCACTCTTTATGGAATAGTGAAGCCCATTCTCACAGTTACGACACTTCAGTCATATCGTTTAAACCTTCAACTCTGCAATCTAACACGCTGACCATTAGGTAATTTCTGGCCAACATATAAATAACATTTGAAGATGTACTACTGTTCCACCAGAGGACCAGTTCAAAAACCTCATACGCTCAGATTTAACAGTAATTTATTAATACACTTCAAGCTTTATTGGACTTCTTAACCTTTGGTATGTTAGATATTACAATACAGATTGACTCCGAGTCTAGACAAACACTATATTACCAATCCATAATAAAAATACGTATGTCGTTGCGCTTAATTGTGATAAATTGCACTATTTAAAAACTTTGTAAATTTACGTGAGCATTCAGATCAGTAGCCTGAAAAAGTTAACTTCCAAACTGCTATTATACAGATATATTCAATCGGAAGACAGAAAATTGTGTAAAATGAATGTTTACTCTGTAAACCTACGTGAACGCTAAGCCAGCAACTCAGAAAGGTCAACCGAAAACGAGACAATGCTGTGACAATTCTCACATATTAGGTACTGGTTTAGAATTATTCTTTAGAATACAAGTTATAGAAGTTTAGGTATATCATATTTTCCTGAAAGAACAGAGAAGATATTGACTGAAACCTGGGAAGGTTAAGATATATAGTCCATTAAGTTTTACAATGCATGTATTACACTACTTGAGAATTCTATGCAATGTAAGGTGTAGAACTATGAATGACTTGTTTTTGTAGTACTTCAGAAACACGTTAATTCAGGATGTTTACTTCAGAAACCTAACGACAATATATATTTTAAACTAACCTAAGACACTACGCATGCGAAACCGCAAATGGTACATAAAGAATTAAAAAGCATTAAATATTCGAGGCACCATAGAATATTACTCAAGTTTAATTAATATTAACAACATCTTTGCAAGTTGGTAAAATCGTCAGAGGCTACATGTAAGTGGATCATAATACACTAGTCTTGTTACAAACTGTATAATTTGATTATACCCAACAATGGTAAGAAGAGGAACATACTTATATTTAATAATATAGTCTACATTCTGTTATCTTTAGCTGGTTTGCTTATGTATATAGAATAATTAATGTAATAAGCTAGCGACTCAGTCTTGAACTTCATATCTTGAATATTTTGAATTGTAAGTCTGAACCATGTACCTCACTGTAAGGCTTCCGGGATTTCAGATTTTCCTATTAATAATTCAAATTTTAATCCTTTTCAAATTTGTTCAATAGAACTTACGTCAAAACTAAGTAATAATAACAGTGTAACATTATTTAGATATAATTATTGTTCTTACACAGGGTAAGTACAATTAACCATTTATGATGAAAGACGAGAATCTTTATCTACACACTGGAATCAGTGCATTTTCCTAAATTCTGTTGAACGAAAGTCATTTTCCAATTTAAAAAAACTATTCAATATTTTGTATTGATATTATTTATTTATATACAACGCGCCCCACGCTAGTACAGCGGTATGTCTTCGGATTTACAACGCAAAATTAGCGGTTCGATTCCCTCGGTGGTCTCAGCAGATAGCCCGACGTGGCTTTGTTATAAGAAAACACACACGTATATACAATGTTGTTAACGAGATAAATTTTACTTTAATATGTATAAAACCTGGGAAAGTTATTAGCGTTTTTAAACTACTATAATAATAAAGCATCTGGTCGCCTTTATTTGTAATACGCGATCCTTAAGGAGACCCTACCATTTCAAGGACACTTAAGTATTATAAATTCTAACTTTTCATCTGGTTTTACTACGTGATGGGTTGGCTAATTCATTATACCGATCTGGAAAGGCCAACGTCTAGAAATTGAGCTAGTCTCACCAAACCCAAATTATACTTGAATGAAACTATTATGGGATGACGATGGATGCTCAGTTACTGCTGAGCTACTTAAATATTTTATAGTTTTTGTTATTTTGTAATAACTGTCTGTGTGTGGAGTTTGGGTGCTTCAAAAATGTAAAACCTAAAGGTGGTTTTAAGAACAAACATTTTTACAGTTGTCTATACTTAAAGAGTGGAGCTTTACAAATGTAGAAATTAAGGTTGATTCTAAGAACAAAATTTTTTAGCTATTTAAATTTAAAGTGTGGGGATTATTGTTTGATAAATATTAAAAATTGAAGCAATTTTTATAGAAATATTTCTATTATGGTATTACTTTTAACACCTTTAATGGCTTTTGTGGGTAACTACCATGTCTACAACCGGCTGTGAACGAGGTAAGTTGTAATCAGTGCTGGGATGCTTATGGGTTAAAGTACCCAACTGTCTCTTTATCCATCTGTGTTATTTTGAACTATGTCTAGTAAACGGGATTAATCCCACGTCATTTGGGAGTTATCATTACATATATTTTCCTTTGAAAATTATATCTTTGGTATTTTCTTAACAAATAGTAAACATTTTTATTTGTTTATTGAGTTTTAATAGCCCATAATGAGTTTATTCCATTCAGGTTTGTTTAATAAAATACATACTTTATTCTATTCAGGTTTGTTTAATAAAATACATACTTTATTCCATTCAAATTTGTTTAATAAAATACATACTTTATTCTATTCAGGTTTGTTTAATAAAATATACACTTTATTCCATTCAGGTTTGTTTAATAAAATACATACTTTATTCCATTCAGGTTTGTTTAATAAAATACATACTTTATTCCATTCAGGTTTGTTTAATAAAATACATACTTTATTCCATTCAGGTTTGTTTAATAAAATACACACTTTATTCCATTCAGGTTTGTTTAATAAAATACACACTTTATTCCATTCAGGTTTGTTTAATACTTTCTGGATTTTATCGTTTGTGACACTTCTTTTTATTAGTTTCTTTTTTTTTAAAATACATTTTGGTTTTGTTATATGTGTGTATAAAACTTAAACTTCCAGAGATTTTGTTTGACGACTACTATTTTTAACAATATTATTTATTATTTTTAATATCTTGGATTTGAAGCTATATTTATTGTTTACTTTTTGCTTTAATTTTTGGAAACATTTGAATTATGGCAAGAAAACTCGCAAGCGGGGTTTTCTCTCTAACCTTATTTTATTATTAACTCTCTAAACTTATTTTTTTATGATCTGATGGCCCACATTTACAAATATACATATTTATAAGTGTGGTCATATCATATATACCTAATTTCAAGCCATTTTCCATTGTGCTCACATTCTTTCGTGAAATTCTACCTAAATGAGGAAACATATTTGCAACTGCTAAAAAATGTTAATTTTTTTAAGTTTTGGAATTACACACGTCAAGTAAGGTCGTTTGAAATAGACTAAAAAAATCCCATTCTGTACGCATTGAAAAAAACACACTTCAAAACAAAGTATTTTGGAATTATGTAAATGAACGTAGGTTTCTTTTCACAACACAATGAACTTGGGTCAAGTCGTACACTTTTACAAAGAGCACAATGAGAGCGCGTAGAGGAAAAGGTTGAGATACTTGTTTAAAAGTGACATTGGTAATGTCTTGTCTACGCCACAAGTGCTTCAGAATTACAGAATTGTTCCTTCATCCCAAGGTAAAGCTATTTCGGAGACGTGCTTGGGTACTTAATTTCGAGATCAACTAGGGAAAGTAGGAATTCGAGTCCGTTTTGTTGATGTTGTTGTTTGAAGAATCATTCTATTTATTCGTTCATTTTGTGATATTCACTTTTCTTAGAGCTTACTAATCATACGAAGTAGAACCTATTCCCGATTGAGAGTAGGTGTACTTTCTTACACGAGATGAAACTTTTAGCATTGAGATGACAAGAATTATAACTAAGACTGAAATAGTTTAAACATGCATTTCAAATTAAATTACAAACCATAGTTTCCGACTTATTAACATTTAGTAATATCAAAATTACATTTCATTCCTCAAGTATTTAGAATGATAAATTCCATAAAATAAGAGTTTAAAGAGAACTGAAACAATATTACAAAATAATTAAAAGTCTGTTCATGAAGGATCTACAGTGAGGATCATAGGAAAGTACGAGAAAACTGACCTTTACCTGAAAATTTAGAAATTACCACTAACTATTCACAATTAGGCTAATCAGGAACAGTGGTCATAGCGAACCTTTAACCTTGCCATGCACATTCCTTCATGGTTTTAGTACGATTCTAGTGGTCTTCAAAATTGATGGTGAATTTTCAAGTATACAGTATATACTCAATACATTGTTGTATTGGACAGTGGATTTTCGAAGAGACTTAACCTAGTAGGTTAAGCACTATGCTCACTAGCTTTACTAAAGAATCCACTTTAACCTATCCATTTTGATCTATTTAAAGTATTCAAACTAAATACCTTTAATAAAAAAATATACTGTGTTCTGAGAGATCTATGTCAGAGAGTGAAATTATACATTAATTATAGTCTAAATTCACAAATTCACAGTTCACAAATTTTTGTTCTCCCTCCTTTATTTACTTATTCCAAATTAACGTCCTTGTCTTCCCGTTAACCTCTCTTGTGGCTAGCTGACTGTACTCTCCAACACTTCACCTGCTCATTCCAACATCCTTCTAAACTTTCTCGTGGCTAATTGAGCTCCCACTCTATATCCCATCTGTTATTTAATCATTACACTAATCTTGTTTGCATTCGATAGTTGTACAGTTTCGAGCTAAACAAAGACTTGTTGTAAAAAGATACAAAACACTAAAAAATAAATCTGCATCATTTGTTAAAAATCAACGTGGACTGAACGGGACCCAATAGGTGGCATTTTGCTATTTATATCTGAATGTTTAAGGTTCGAACCAGCGATAAACCGCTGATAACACTCCACAATTATTTGTGATCAAGTCATAATATTGAAGGTCAATCCAGCTATTCATTGTAGGAGATTGATGCTGCTAACTTTTTTCTGTCTATCTGTTTTAAATTAATAACTACCATTCTGAACCTTGGAATTCTATCTGGCTGCTTAACCAAAGTGGCACGTGAGGTTTTTTTTAGTTTAAAAATCTATAAAGGTACTCGCATATAATCGATCGCCGAATATTATACTGACAGTTACAAATGTGATGTCTTGAACACTGGATAGTTTTAACAGTTTCATTTCAGTTGGTGTATATTTTAATCAATGATACAGGATGATTATGACATAACTGCACATACTAGGTGTATTTCGAATATCAATATATTTTCTACATTAGTTTATTGCCCATTTTCGTAATCAATTAAAAAATAGAAAATAATAAGTTGAAACGTGTTTTATTAGTGACAATCATCTCTTAACACACTTGTGTTTAGTACGTATTTTGTACGTTTAATGAATCACAAACTTAAGTTTTCACTGCGTTCATATACACCCAACAACAACTTAGGCAGTATAAAATTACACTTTTAACATAGTATTTGAAGTAAAAACTAAAAAGTTACTCACCAAAGCCCAATGCTCTTATAAAACACAAAAACATGTTCATATGTCCGTCGTTATTAATGGATACAGACCTATTTTAACAGGACTATGAGTTTGTTTGTTTTCTGAATTTCGCACAAAGCTGCTCGAGGGCTATCTGCGCTAGCCGTCCCTAATTTAGCAGTGTAAGACTAGAGGGAAGGAGCTAGTCATCAGCACCCACCGCCAACTTTTGGGCTACTCTTTTACCAACAAATAGTGGGATTGACCGTAACGTTATAACGCCCCGTGGCTGAAAGGGCGAGTATGTTTGATGCGATGGAGATTCGAACCCGCGACCCTCGGATTACGAGTCGAACGCCTTAACTCACTTGAGCATGCCGAGCCAGGGCTATTGAAAATAATATTCTACATAGTTTCTTCAAATTTCATTAAAATTCGAAAGCCACTCACCAAAGGCAAACATCCGCAACTCTCTGAAAAAACACAAAAACATGTTCATATGTCCGTCGTTATCAATGGACACAGACCTATTTTGAAAGGACTATAGCAAATAATATTATACATATTTTCACCAAGTTTCATTAAAATTCGATAGGTTTTGGTCAAGTTATAGATCAAGAATAGTTTGAAAAGTTACTTCCCATGTTAACAGATAGGGATGTTTTGGATTTCCGTGACCTTGCTAGGAATTTGAACCCGAGTTATATCCAAATCCACTCAACCGTTTTCAAGAAATCTTTCTGAAAACACACACATACAGGGGTGAAAACATGGTCTCCGTCAACCTTCGATGGCAAATGTAACGAACTCGCAAAATATTATACTGTCATAGAGTAAATTAAACAGATTATTTCTCCATATACAGCATGTTCACCAATTCTATTCAAACTGAAACGTTCCATCGAAATCCAGTTCTTAATTTCAATAATAAAATTCAGTCTTTAACTTTATCATATTTAAGCTCGAAAAATTAGGCTTAATGACGCATTATAGTTACTCTTATCAGGTTTACTTTAAAACTAAAGTTCTTGTGTTGGAAAAATGAAATATATTCATTAAGCCTAATAATTAATGCGAAATCTAAAATTGACTAATTAAATAAAAAGTTACAACAAGAACAGTCAAATATGATTTTCATCAGAAGTGATCAGCTTTTTAAAAGTTTCTACTAGTTGTTAGCCTCAAATAGACATGTTTACTGTTTCTGCGTTACTTTATTAATATATTTACATAATAAACATTTATGCGACATTTAGATTACTTTTATATCTTCTTAAAAAGAAACTAAAGAAAATACGGTGTAATTTATTCCTAATATTTCTACCTGTAGTATATAATTTGTTGCAACCTAGTTAGGTTATCTGTCGCGATTCCTAATTTTAAACTACTGACCAGAGGAAAAGCAATCTTGACCGTCACTCTAACAATGCACCCCAAGATTAAAGGGCAGAAATATTTTGTGGTGTCGCACAGATTCGTCCACAGTTCGCCAGTTCTGAAATACAGTGCTATGTTGCACGCGCTCTAATAGCTCTAATAACTACATTCGTAGCTGAAAGTTAATTCCACCACATGCAAAGGACGATTCCAAAGTTGTTTCGTTATATTACATTTTTCAATTTTAAAATGTAAAACATCTTTTTATAAAACTTCTTTAACCTCAGTAGGATCAAATATACAGCTGTTACTAGATAGGCCAAGCAAGATTTATTTTTACTAAATCGTGGATATGAGAAAACCTGTATTACCTTTCAAGCAATAAGCACCTTTCAGAAAGAAAACTTGTAACACCAAGTATCACGTAACAGCAAACTTTAAAAATCATCTCACAACAATAAAAGGTTGATAGAGATTCAACAACGTAATATAAAGGCAAATGGCATAACGACAAAAACAGTTAGACGTCTTTAAACATTAATTAATTGAATTGTCGTGCCTGGAAATTACGTATTTATATCGAATATATTGATCTTATTTTTTTTTTTAGATTTCTTCTTGTATACACTTGTGGAATTAACACAAAATCGTGCTTCGTTGGCTTGGTTATTAACGTATCATAGCAACACATTAAAAATAATTAAGTTTGTTAAATCCATTAATCATAATTGAATAATTAGTTTAAACAAATTTGTGATCTGTTTCTAATATTCATTAATTATTCAGATACATGTAATTAGAATATGTTTTTCATGAAATTCGACCTTTTCAGGATATAGTGTTAGTATTAATAACAGACGTACTGCACTTATCCAATCAGACTTGGAAGTAAAAATGAAACATTATTTCGCATTCACTTCAATGAGAAAATCAATTATAAATAGCTGAAAATCATACAACTAAGCAAATTGAGATCAAAAACTGATTGTACCAGTATTATAGAATGTAGTATCTTCAGCCAATGGAATGGTTTGTTCCGTTTACATGTAATACACTCTTGAGTATGAAAGCTGTATCTTAATTAATTAAAGTTCATGTCAGTTGTTATAAATCCAAGCTTAAAAATAACGTAGCTGAAAAGATAACAGACATGTTTTATTTCCATTGTCTTAAATACTTCATCTTACACCAAAATAACCTTTAATTAATCCTAATATTACTTTGTGTTGTTACAAAAGTGAATTCGCTGTCGTTCGTTAGTTGCAACTTTTAACACGTCCTACCCTGATACAGATTTTGGTAAAAACCCATAATAAAAAAACTAAGTTACAGTTTTAATTTCTTATTGCTGTTGTAGGCTTCTGAAATTACTCACACTTTATATGAACAAGATCCTAGATCCTGTGCTGTCCTTGCAAATTTTTTCCCTCATTTTTAATCGAAATCCCTCTAATGACCACAACTGAACTCTTGCATGACCCTACAGTTTCGATTGTAACAAACTTCTGAGAAGGATTGTAAGATCGCTCTTATTTCACACATCTTGACAGATTGTTTCCCAGTACTACATGAATGTCGGCTTCTACGACCAGGCTGAAAGCCCAAAAGTTCTTTGAGTATGCATCGGAGGATTTCAAATATGCCATCAAATAAGACTGCTCTAATTCCAGTTTTTTCGGTCATTTTATTCATGCAAACAACAGCTGATTTGGAAGTGTGGTTAGTAAATAATAAACTCCAGGATTATGAACCTTCGTCAACTTCAAATCCTTGTTTATCAGTACCAGAAGACATGCTCAACTATACAAAATGGTTCTTTGAACTGGATGATTTTCTATATTAACTACAGCTTTCGCTTTCCAAATGAGGACGTTAATACTTATTGATAAAAATAAACACATAGTTTGTTTGAAGTTAAGTATAAGTTAGATAGTGGGTTACTTACATTCTTCACACCACGGGTATCGAAACCCGTTTTCTATCATTTAAGTCTGAAGACATATCGCTGTGTCACTGGAGGGCAAACACATAGTAAAATCAAGTACACGATATGGGAAAAAATGTACAGGGTGAATAACGACTTATATATACATATATAGTGAGAGATAATCTAGAAGTAACAGTGCAAACATATAATAAAGTAAAAAGGCATATATATATATATCAACTAACAACTGTAACCCAACTTGTAAGGAACCAGAACTAACTTTAAGCAACTTCCAGTATAAAGTAAGAATATAAAACACGGAGTAAACAACTACGTCCATAAAGTAAGAGTACTGAACTGCAGTGTAAATTACCACTATATCCTAGACCGTTACCCTTAGTTTTGAGAATGTACTGCTTCGTCAGTGTAAAACAGTAAGACAAGGTTAGACGCTCTAGTAACAACCATATAGCGAACGCACATTATACAAATCTTAATTTCACGGCTCAGCCAGTAAGTAACTCGCGTAATTCGTGAAACAGCACGTTGTGTTTTAATTATGAGCAATTTTCATCAGTTTCCTAATTGAACACTCGGATCTGCTGAGGTAAATAAGTTTAGAAGTGAAACGCATTATCTCCAAAGGCCTATGATACTAAATGAAATATTTATTGTGTGCATAGTGTTAAATATCACATTTCTTAAATTTCTTGTATCATATGTGTGACGATTTTCTGACTTAATTTTAGCTGATATGTTTTGGCTTATAATAGTCTATTAATTGGATATTTTTGTATAAAGCTACTAATTGGGCGTGGCGTATTGGCTGTTTTATCAGGCAGGGTCTGCGAATCAAAGAGTCCAGAATTCACAGAACGCACACATCACTTTCAGTTGTGTCCACGACATAATAGTCAGAGTGAGACTTCATGTTGCTTTCCCTCTGGTAAGTAGTTGAGAATTAGAGACGATTATACCTCTATCATAAGTATCTAATATGTCCACAGATACATGCATACCGTTTATATAAATTTGTAATTTTTTACTAGGATCGCGTGCTGCGTCATAAATAGTTGAAACATTACTAAACCTTACAAGGTATATATTGCCTCTCAATTGTGTTTTATTTTTCACAAGTGCTTGACTGAGAATCTAGAGCAAAATTCAGATGTGTTGTGTAACTAAAAACTGAATCAAAATTATGTGATACTGAAAACAAGAATATATCTTGAATCATTATTTGAGTACTGAAATTTTACTAATGAATTTATTATACATTCCTCCTAATTCTATTTATAGTTGTTAGGATTACAACAGAATCTGATTTGTTTTTCTAGGCTAATTACACAAGATTACTCTGACAGCTAATTACTATTGAATTCTCACATATAAATCAAAATAAACTAAACTTATCATAGTACCAACCTCTTGTTGCTGTTGTCAGACATCCCATTCTACAGTTTGTACGTGAGAACTAAAGCCATGTAATAAGAAATAAAAAGTATTGTTTTTTTTTTTAAAAAAAGCTTTATATGAATTTATATAGAGAGTGTGATCGACACCGTGCGTGCGTGGGCTATACAGAGGGGCTGGAGCCTAGGCATAGCTATGCCCAAAAGAAGAGCAGCCAACCAGAAGCATCAACGATCACAAGGGCTTTGTCGGGCTTTTTGAACCAAATAATGGGACTTAATCTCACTTTTATAACGCTTCTGAAGCTGAATGTGTGAAGCATTCTTCAGTGAAATCTCATTTTGAACACTAGACCATCCGATCCACAACCCGACACATTACACCGTTCAGCCACACATGATTCGTACAGCTTTTATAGATCCAACTTGATTGGCATTTTATCAGCTTAAAAAAATCTTATAATTAAATAACTTTTGTTTCTGTTTGTTTTTCCAAACAAATCTTTCAGTTTTTTTTTATTATTATCAGAGGCAAGGTACAATTTCTGGTGTGATATTTAGGCACTTGCCCCTTGTTTGGACATTGTGAGATCGACATCCATCATTAATAATAACACAGACCTATGGTGGTTTTATTGTCTTGAAAAGTTTACATTTTCTACAGTAGCTCCTTTACGCTGAATTCAAAAATGATATACATTTTTCTCCATCACGTGTAGATTATTCACAAAACGTTATATAAAATTTTACATAAGTGAATCGTTTTCATCAAAAGTGTGTAACATTTTATTGTGCTTAAAATGTTGACAACCATTGGCTATAGATCTGTATACACCAATCGCCGAGTGAGGATCTTATCGATTGTTCTAAAACCCACGACAAACACACTGTTATTATATAAACGGTTAGAAGGCCACATGATGTATTATTTCTTGATAATATTTGTTTGTGCGTAAACTTTGACAATATGATTTTTCAATGTTATTTATTTGTCGCTGTGGCAAAATAGGTGTAAATGACCCAAAAATATTCTGATGTATTTGTGATAAATTTGTTGTAAGTTTGATCAAAGTAAAAGTTGTTGTAGTTTGTTTGGTTTTTTACAATCTGTAAAATAGTTTTAAGGTGATAAAAAATGAATATTATTTTCGAAGTTTGCTTAGTCGAATTATGAAAAATCTTTTACGAAGTTAAAATTCACAGGTCTGTGTAATTATAGCTTTACAGATTAATTAACAGCATTTGTTAAATTGTGCTGTGTATATATGTTTGTAATGAAGATTAATTTGCATTGTCAGCTTAATTTATAAGTTTAGAATTCTCCTCAATCCTAAGCTTTCCAAATTTTGCGCGACATTATTAGGGCTACGACAGAAACTACCGCTAATAGCGGGGATACCAAATTGATGGATCAATGTATTCTAATCATTATGAATTTGTTTCATGGCTTTTCTTACTCTAATTGAAACTAATATATTAAACAAGATAAATTCATTAATGGAATACTTTAGGTTCTTAAATATGAAAGTAGTTCCTGTGAGCAGAAGTTATCGATAATAATACATGTAATTTAAATTTCCTGTCTTGTTCCCTTTACTGAAATGTATATTTCTTTTACATCAATAAATCAAGAGTATTCCGTGAAAAGATTTTTGTTTCTTATATTTTAACAAGAAGTTATCATGATTACATATCAAAAGAAAGCTAATACGTCGAAATACACGAAACTGATATAGAGAAATACGACACGTGGAATGTTATTGACCTTCTCCCAAATGTTTCTACGGTGAAATATAGAGGATTACAGTTTATCGTACCACTGTAGCTTTCGGTATGATTTCCTGTTTATAGTAACTCTCATAACTTTCCAACCGGAAAACTGGTCTTGCATCAGTAACAGACCTAAAATGTTCTTTGACACTCAGTAACTGCAAAAATTATTGAATTTTGATTACTTGGGAAGAAACAAGTACGTGTAAATGTTTGCTTGGAATGCTGAGCAGTTCTTGAAGTAATCTTGAATTTTATTTTTATGTCAGTTCCTGACAGCACAACTAGAGACTTATAATATCTGATGCGGTGTCTAGGTGGGTAAGTTAGCCCTACGAACGTTTTAAACACACTTATTAAATCAAATTTTTTTCGACTCGTAATCTGAGGGTCGCGGGTTCAAATCCTCGTCACACCAAACATGCTGCTCTTTCAGCCGTGGAGGCGTTATAATGTGACTGTCAATCCCACTAATCTTTGGTAAAAGAGTATCCCAAGAGTTGGCGGTGGGTGGTGATGACTAGCTACCTTCTTTCTAGTCTTACACTACTAAATTAGGGACGGCTAGCGCAGATAGCCCTCGTGTAGCTTTGCGCAATCTTCAAAACAAACCAAACCAAATTACTTTGTTAGTTACAATATCTCTAATAATATACCGGTTGTACACGAAGCAAAAATACCACCAACATCACAAATAATCATAATAATTCTTGATTGGATTCTCTATACATTTTACTCAGAAAGAAAGTGAGTTGTTTTGCCCCTCTTTGCCAGTTGTTTTAACTAAATAATGTAACAGACAAAATGATAAACGTTGTACATCGTTTTGGGCCCGGCATGGCCAAGCGCGTTGAGGCGTGCGACTCGTAATCTGAGGGTCGCGGGTTCTCATCCCCGTCGCGCTGAACATGCTCGCCCTTTCAGCCGTGGGGGCGTTATAATGTGACGGTAAATCCCACTATTCGTTGGTAAAAGAGTAGCCCAAGAGTTGGCGGTGGGTAGTGATGACTAGCTGCCTTCCCTCTAGTCTTACACTGCTAAATTAGGGACGGCTAGCACAGATAGCTCTCGAGTAGTTTTGTGCGAAATTCAAAAACAAACAAACAATATATATCGTAACACCTGGACACCTGATATAAAAGCATGTCTGGAAGTTGAAGGACAAGGTTTCCAACTGGACTGGAAGTTCTAATAGACACTAGGTTTAGAAACTGTACTTGATAAACTTAGTTTTCACTATTGTAAGGAGTATGCAGAAAATTGGTTAATTTTATTCTCTAAACTTTTACTCTTGAAAAGTAAAACATTTCTCTGTGATAAAATAGCTGAAGAACGAATTCAACTGAAAATAGAACTCTGTGTTTCAGACCTGGAAAGATCTGTTCGTGTGAGACCACTAAGCATCACTTCTTTTTATCCTCCCCAGAGGCTAAAAGCAGTTGGTGCGTTATAAGAGTAACATCCATATATTTAGTATGGATGGCGGAAAAGAGTGGTAATAGCTTTGCCATAAAAAATAGTAGTACATAAAACAACATGGCTTAGTGGCTAGTTCTTTAAACTCGCAGTCAAAACGTTGGAGATTCGAGAATATCACGAGCCACGTCGTTATATCTTTCAGTGAGACACTTTACCCCAATTGTTTCGTCATACCTAACTGTTAAACGAGTGCAACTTGATGTCATCGAGTTAACTTGCGATAGAATGGTATCCCATCTAGGAAAAATGAGTTTGTCTTATTCTAAACCGCTTTTGCCATTAAAATTGGAATTAAGCAACGCCTCCTATATGCAGTTTATACATGAGTGGATCTAACTATTTTTTATTCTCATAAAATCTTTGTCTAGCAGAAGACCTCACTTACAACGAACCTTTCTAGAATAAAGAATATTTCAGATATTGTATGGAAAATATCTTTTAACAGACAAATAAACAATTTAAGATAATACTTGATATTGGTTATTAATTTATATTTATCCAATATCATTATGTATAGGACCCGGCATGGCCTAGCGTAATCCGAGAGTCACACCGGTCGCACCAAACATGCTCGCCCTATCAGCCATGTGGGCGTTATAAGTTACGGTTATCCCACTATTCGTTGGTAAAAGAGTAGCTAAAGAGTTGGCGGTGGGTGATGATGACTATCTGCCTTCCCTCTAGTCTTACACTGCTAAATTCTACACATATCAAATTGTCAGTAAACATCGATTCACTAATAAAAACTCTAAAATGAATGCACCAGTTACCTTTTGTTTGTGTTTGTTTTTGAATTTTGCGCAAAGCTACATGAGAAATATCTGCGCTAGCCGTACTTAATTTATCAGTGTAAGACTAGAGGGAAGGCAGCTAGTCATCACCACCCACCGCCAACTCTTGGGCTACTCTTTTACCAACGAATAGTGGGATTAACCGTCACTTATAATGCCCCCACAGCTGAAAAGGCGAGCATGTTTGGTACGACGGGGACCAGTTAGCTTAATATGCGTCTAAATAAAACAAAAACTAAAAATCCATATCATTATCATAAAAAATATTTGTGATGAATTAACAATAAATAATCGGACAATCTTAATTACGGAATTTTATCATTACCGTTGTTAGGATCAGGAAATAAGTTTGAAATATATATATGTACGGTCATCATGTGAAAGTTATTAAGATCTATGGTTTAAATTTTTGGAACAACTTAAAATATAAATCAAAAGGAAAAAAATGTTTTGGTGTCATAGTTATAATGCTATTCAGTTTTAAAGTGTAATTATGATATTGGTTCAATACGAAATTCTATACTAATGTATTCTTGTTCTTGAGAATATTTAAACTGATGATATAGGAGTAAATAGTTATGATAGTCATAATATATCTAATATTAGCTCTTCAAAAACTGTACTAAAGACTTATAACGTAAAAAAACAAACAAATGTTCAGTGAACTTTTACTTTTTATCTGAAGAGCCATCTTCGTGTTTATTCTATAAGGATAGGGCTGGCATGGCCAGATGGTTAAGGCACTCGACTAGTAATCTGAGGGTCGCGGGTTCGAATTCCTGTCGCACCAAACATGCTCGTCCTTTCAGCCGTGGGGGCGTTATAATGTGACAGTCAATCCCACTATTCGTTGGTAAAAGAGTAGACAAAAGTTGATGGTGGGTGGTGATGACTAGCTGCCTTCCATCTAGTCTTACACTGCTAAATTAGGGACGGTTAACGCAGATAGCCCTCGAGTAGCTTTGCACCAAATTCAAAAAACAAACAATAAGGATATTTCTGACCGTCCAGTTTCTAATTAGTTCTATAGTCGTGTGCTCTGAATCTTTTAATTTTATAGATGTAATATTTTATAACAAATATATTGTATGACAAACCGAATTAATTGTTATTTCAAGAACCCAATTCTACATCAGGTTATGCAATACAATAATACAGAATTACATCAATAAGACAGTAGACGTGTACGTTTATCTGGAAATTTGAATGACCTCAAATAAATTTTCTGATCTAGATAAATAAATTATGTTTGGAAGCACTATTTTACTTCAAAGGCACCTTGCCTACACTTCGGCTAAATGGTCAGAGTTTCTTCTGTTTATTTAAACTGAAGAGACGTCACATATCTCACCCATAGCTGAAAACGCTTGTTCAGTAATCGCATCTCGAACTTTAAATCCTTTTATCTCCATCCCAACAAACTGATTACTAGGCCATGTCTAACTTAATATAATAATGCAAGATATAAAATATGTTTATTTCTTTCTTAAACCAGCGAGACGGTTTGGGGTTAATAGTAGACTATTAACTAAAAACTGCAAAATTTGTATAATACAAACTACATGTTTTCACTTTGTATAGTACACATTGGTTTTTCAACACATTCTCCTGGTCACCTAAAATGCAGGGCACGTTGGTGTTGCTACGCATTAACCTCATAATCTAAAACAATTGCCCACTCAGTGGCTCAGCTGTAAGGCGAAATCTATAAAGGCAAAAAAATTTGGACTTCGATACCCATGATGAACACAACACAGACAGCCCGTTGTGTAGTTTTTTGCTCAGTTGCAAAAAGAACTAAAACCTCTTGTATCCGAAGTGTTTCTCATTTGGTTCTGGACAAATAAAATATTTCAAACAATATAATCATCACTTATGGCCCGATAATTTCCATTGATCTGTACAATGCTTTTGTTTGTGGATCTTATTAATGTCTACAAGACGTCACTGTACGAGGTTTCTCCTTGAAGAGGTATCTCTTTAGTTTACGATGTATGTCATTCCTTATACTGAATAACGGGACGTAAGGTGCCAGCTGTCGTCTCGCAACACATATCCACTGATTCTTGCCACTTATCAAATGTGGCGTTTGATGGTATTCAAGGAATGTAATGGACGAAGCCCGGTAGTAAAGGAAATTTCCGTTGTTGACGTCTGCTATTGTTGATGGAGTACGTGTTGTAAAGGAGCATAACTGATGTGAATCTCCAGTCCGACAACTCAGTCTTCCCCTACCTTCCCTTAAAACAATTTTTAACTTCTCCTTTTCTGCGTGGATGAGACCCTCTTGTCTATCGTGTGTTCGTGTCACTATCTAGATAGCTTTATAAATCCAAACCTGATAATATATTAATCTGTTGTATCTGTGTATTATCTGTAAGTGTTCTGCAACATTTGCATATCATATATTAGCCTGTAATATATAATCATTTATTTTAGGTTCATATGTCATATCTGCCTATAATATTTTAGTTCTTTGTATTTGTATATTCTTTAAGTTTTTATAACACTTGTATGTGATATTTCTGCTTACTGTATGTGTGAATATATTATTTTCTAGTTTCCCACCCCAGTATGTCTACAGACTTACAACGCTAGAATCCGGCTTTCAATGCCTGTGATGATTATAACACAGATAGTCAATTTGTAGCTTTGTGTTTAATCACAAACAAACTCTAGTTTTCCAATGTTCTTCAAACACCAAGTAACAATAAATGATCACAAGTAATCAGTTCTACAAATGTTCTCTATTAATTCAACAGACAAGTTTTTTCTATTTGCCCGATAAATCGGAAGTAGGTTCTTTCTTGTTTCAGTTTTTTTCAGTTCCGTATGACTGATTAAAGTAGCTTTTCTTACTTTCTTTGCAGTAGCTCCGATTTCCCCTAAAAGTGGTAAGATAGATCCGCTAGATAACAGGAGATTCATCACGATTATTACCACGAAATGATTTTATATTCTTTGAATAACAGAGTTATTGGGGAATACAGACTGAACACAAAAGTTTAAAATAACCAACTTTTATTTACAACAAAGACAGTGAGAATTTACTTTTTAATTGTCTCAACGGACAGCGGCATTTACTAGGGAGTTAGTTTGAAGTTGATATAATTAATTTGCGATCATAAACAAGACTAAAGCAGTTTACCTCATGTTCCAAGATATTTCAGCTTAAATTGTGTTCCATACTGTATCTGTCGAGATTGTGTTTCATTCTAAATAATTCTCATGCTATTTAATTAATACATTAATATGAAACTTGCCCAGAGCGACTAGCGCTTATCACGTGACTGGTCGTTTCAAATGAAACTTGACTGCCAGTGAAAAAGAAAAAAAACGTGTTACTATATTCTATTTGAAGAACACAGGATAATAACAAAGTGTTATGTGGGAACTATATGCTCCTACAAAAATATTTCTGTATTAATATAAAAGGTAGAAAACCAACGTTATACTAATATACCAGTCATCCCGAACACGTGTTTCGTATCTAACTTTTGTACTTTACGCACAATTTGAGTTTTAAGGACGATAAACTCGTAATAGCCCTGATTTTCCGAATCTATAGAGAGAAACTTTTGAGCATTACCGGTATTATACATAACTTTGATTTCCTCGGGTTTCAACAATACTGACTTATGAACTCCAAATTTAATTTTGTAAATTGTTTCACGTTATAATTTTTTTGTTTTTATCATTTTCATTCATAACTACACAAGAGTTTCCTGGGTATAGCTGTCCATAATTTTGAACTGACTAACTAGTGGAAAACAGGTGGTCAACAAAACCCACCGCCAACTCATCTTCTGTCTTACATAACGACAGATTTCAAGCTATGATGGCATCCAATTTGAACAACCCATAACAGTTTAATAGTTTCACAGTGTTGCTCTATATATTTCTTTATACTTAGACCTTCAAAACCAGAATATTTTAAGTGCATTATAAAGCTAATTCTACATAACAAGTTGGATCTTGTAACCCTCAAAATTTGGTTTTGATACCTGCAGTGGGCAGAGCAAGAATTGTCCAATGTGCAGGTTTAAGCTTATTGACAAACATAACAAGCTGACAAGAAGTCTCGTCCAATCAGTCAAATAAAAAAAAAACGGATTTAAATGCATCAAATAATCCTTTGGTGCCCTGCCTTTACCGATACTTTTCGGTCGTAAACCCAGTAATATCTCACAATGTTTACCCACCTTAGGAAAATTCCTGTTAGTCCGAAATCTGTGTAGTAAACTAACGTTGAACCCCCCGCTAGTACAGCGGTAAGCCTACGGATTTACAACGCTAAAATCTGGGGTTCGATTCCCCTCGATGGGCTCAGCAGATAACCTGATGTAGCTTCGAAAACAACACACATGCACTAACTTTGAAATTAATCGTTAAAAGCTTAATAATTTTATTAAATACTAGAATATGTTAAAATTATATAAAAAATAACAGTAATAAATGTTTAAAAATTAGCTACAATTTTGTTGCTCTTGCCTGATTATCAAAGCTCAATTTCAGACTTGTATGCAACTTTTGGAGACTTCATTACATTTGCTCTTTAGGGACTTTACAAAATATGTAATCAACACTAATTATTTTCTGTTTCAGAAAAATTACTGAAATGTTTCAAAACGCTTTGCATTTCGAATATACTTGAAAATGGAAACCATTGTTTTACTCCAACTGCGTTTCAGGTTTCAATGGAAATTCCTGTTTACCGAGTTCAAGACAAACGTACCTTCAGCCCATTCATTGAAATACATACTGTTTCCAGCTTTGAGATTTTTGACTTAAAATATCTATATACTTTTTACTCCTTACATCTTTCCCCAGAGTTTGCAGAGGTTGACAACACGATACCACTTATTTGACTTTAGTGTTCCCACTAGGACATACCGATCTGTGCACTAGAAACATTCAACATTCGACCAAATAACTAAAACCTTAGAAATTGGAAGAACAATTGTAAAGAAATATTCCTTTGAAATATTTTGTCTTTTTACGTTGTTTTATAAAATCCAAATGTTCAAGAATAAAGTGGAGATGACATATACTTTTTTAAAACTATGAAGGACCGATACAGAATAGTGATAAATGTGTATTTTTCTTTTAGCAAAGCCACATCGGGCTATCTGCTGAACCCACCGAGAGGAATCGAACCCCTGATTTTAGCGTTGTAAATCCCTATACTAGTGATAAATAATCTAGTCTTCTTAAACACACTTAACATGGTCAGGTGGTTAAGACACTCGACTCGTAATCTGAAAGTCACGGTTTCGAATTCCTGTCACACCAAACATGCTCGCTTTTTCAGCAGTGGGGGCGTTATAATATGACGATCAATCCCACTATTCGTTGGTAAAAGAGTATCCCAAGAGCTGGCGGTGATGACTCGCTGCCTTTCCTCTAGTCTTACACTGGTAAATTAGGAACGGCTAGCGCAGATAGCTCTCGAGTAGCTTTGCGCGAAATTCAAAACAAACAAACGACTCTTGTTTTCTTCAAGTATTTAACTACGTTTGCGAAACAACTACATTTAATCAACTGTAGATGAAAAGCTACTAGCTATTGCTAATTACATACAATAGTTAACTACTGTCTGAGTGATTTGGGGTTCAACAAGATTTTTAACCTCCATTAAACTACGGTTAATGATACTATTAATATTTATAAATCTGTAAATATGTTATAAAGTATAACATTATTTATTAATCTGTAAGTATATTATTCAAGTACAAGACTATATGATTGTACTTTATAGGCAGTAATGAAATAATAATTCTGTACGCTCGATACCTTTTTTTACTTTTTGCTGTTAGCAGACGAATGTGCTGTTTTACTTCCCTTACATAAAGCTGATTCAAACTGTGCGTCAGCAAGCTACGAGAAGCACGCGAAATCTAGTTTTAAACTTGTATCTACGTCTTGCGAAAGACTGATATACAATAAGACTAAAACACAAGTGTTTCAATAAAGTTTGTCGTCTGGAATTTCGGACCGTGTCTTCACACAGTTTACTGGAAACTATCTAGGGAGTGGTGTGTGTGTTTGTTTTTTACAAAATGTTACAGTGTGAACGGATTAAAACTTGTCAACGTTCACCTGTCGTCAAAGTAAACAATAGTACCTGTCAATCAGTGAGGATATCGGATTTATATATTGCTCTTTTAGGCTTAAATACAAAAACTTTATAAGTGTTAAAATAGAAACGTGCACATTTAAAATAGTTACGATTATATTTATATTTACTTTATTTTACAAAGTGACTTATGGTGTTTGTTTATATCAACTGAGTGTTTAACTTAAGAAACAACCTCATATTTAGTGTTTTATAACTCAAAAGGGGAAAACTGCACTCAACATACACATTGAGTCACGTGAAATCAGAGAACTCTAATATATTTATTTTAGTTTTAACTTTGACTAAGTATAGATATAGCCTCAGCAGCTTTAACCTATACGGTAAATAGCATATTATGCGACACAGGTGTTTAACGACCAGTCAGACACCCGTAATGTCAGAATCTGTTATAATAATACTTAATTTTTGTTTGTTCTGCGAATTCGCACACACTTCATTTCAGCAGAAGTAAATATAATTCAGTAATCATTTTCTATAACAACATATTAAACGCTTATCAAAGCTCGTAAGTTCTAACGTTAAGTCATAGAATAACATTATTAGTTTATTTATTAATGGTATTAAGTACGGTGAAAACGTCTTAACTAAACTAAGTTTTAAAAAGTTCACAAACTGCAGTATTAATTTATCTCTTGATCGATTATAGGCCGTGCTTAATAAAGGCTTAACTATTATTAGGCCTTAGACAAATGGACTTAAATTTCCGTGTTTGCGATCACAATTCTTTTATATTCACCTAAAAATCCTGTATTTAAAGACATACTATTGCAATGAATATATTAATTTGAACTGCAGGTATCTGCTAATTAAAAATACTCACCAGAGGGAAGAGATGGCAGCCAGTCAGAAGTACCCTGCATCACAAGATTCTTCTTGGATCTTTGAACCGAATAACGAGATTAAAGGTCAGTTTTATGATTACTTACAACTGAGAAAACGGATAATAATATGGCTTTCCCTGCATTCTTGATGAGAAAGTTGAGGCTTTCCCTGCATTCTTGATGAGAAAATTGAGGCTTTCCCTGCATTCGTGATGAGAAAGTTGAAGCTTTTCCTGCCTTCTTGATGAGAAACTTTAGGCTTTTCCTGCATTCCTGATTAGATGAATGCAATTTTAGTTTAAAGATCAAATAAAAAAATAACTTTTGAAAGAATTCCTTCAAGAAATACACTGTTAATATTAGAAGCTATTGCTAATTAGTCTATCAACATAAGCATAGTGTTCATATTTATGGACTATTGTCTGAAAAGTGCATCAGTGTTTCAGTGTATTTTCCCTAAACAATCGACAATAAGCTTTTCTTCACTGAAAGTTTGAAGTCAATTAAATGTTTTAAGCTATTATTGTTGACCTTTAAAATGCAAAATGAGATGTTTTCATATTAATGTAAACTTTACAGAAACACAGCTCAAAGCACTTAAGATATAATCTTAATAATATATAAGATATAATCTTATATCTTAAGATATAAGAGTTTTCTATACTCTAACTATGTTAAGACTCGGTTATCGTTGTGAAACGATATCAGTATTACTACTGAATTGGTATGCAAGATAAGTGTAACGTGACTGGTCAAGTTAAATGTTTTGTGAATATCAATGGTGTAGGGAGTTAAAAGACAGTGTGTTTTTAACTAGCAGTAGAACTCCAACAAAGATGTTTGGATATTCCCATTATGTGGCTGGCAATGAGCAAACTAGCAGCTGATTGAACCAGATTCGTTGCAAGATGGGTATTTATCTCACATATTGTGGTTGAAAAAATCTGGATTCGCTTCCAGACCGCCATTACAACTGTCCAGAGACATGCATAGTGTAAACCACTGCCCACAGCCGCTCGACACAACAACTATTTTAAAATATTAGAAATATGTATACAGCGGATCTTAACTTCCCACCTGAAACAGCAGGTTAAAAATATAAATGGACAGCAAGTCATCATATAAACCGTCAGAAACAGATGACCAATGCCCATCGACACGAAACAAGTATTTATCAGTAATTTTAAGAAAATGTCTACTGTTTAAACTACATGTAAATGTCTTGATCAATGATAAATTGCGTTTTACCTTACAACCACATACGAGTTATGTACGTTTTTCAGAGTGTCCAGGGCTAGAAATAATAATAATTTTACGCTTGAAAGATACATATAAGATTAAGGGGAGCAATGATTAGTATTGGTGCAAAATAAGATGGGCTATCATAAGATAAGGGAAAGTTGAGTATTTTCCTACACAGGAGCACTCGGTGAAGTTTATTCGATCAATTATAACGTGCGTTCCCCATATGCTCAGTTGATTAGCGACAGCCTGCAACAAGAAGTTACCCGTCCAGTGGACTAACCAGTACACCCACTGAATTTGAATCTGATTGATTCAAAATAATGAAATAATTTGTGTAAACACTTGCTAATACGTCCAATTCTTCTCCAAACGGTTTAGATGAACTGAAAGCAGCTACGACAGAGAGATGGCTTATAACTATTTCAGGGGCTCATTGTTTCACTCGGTTTAAGCATGCCACATTGACGTATGACTTGCAAAAAATTGTGAGATTATCACATGCCTCGTGTTCTACTCATTTACTGGACTGCAGAATTTGTATAAATAATTGAGCATTTAGGGACATGATTTCTAATAACAAAATTATGCTTGTATATCAGGTGATATGATTGATACTGATATTATTTTATAATAGTAGTTTTGCCTTTTCATGACTTGGTTATACAGAAAACTACGATAATCTATTGATTCTTCTGAGCGGTGTACAAACTGATTATTTTAATCACACTACTGTGAATACTCAGCGGAACATGTTATTAAACAGGACGGATATTTTTTGACAATATGATAAATTTTAAAACAATGTAAACATTTTATCATACGTGAAACAGTTTGATATCTGAATTCGCTTTTTATTTCTATTTTTATTTGTTGTGTCATGAATGAGTAAGAGAATGGTCTCAAAGAATCATGATTTCAAACTTCATAAAATAATTAAATGAAAAGGAAAAAAGAAAACAATTATTTCTTTAAGATTGTAGGTGGAACAAGATAAATGGATTGTCTTTCTTTTGGAATATCTACTCGCAGACAACACACTCCACAGTTTTTAGTGCATCTCACGACATAATTACCACCGACGTCTGTTCTGATTATTCTTAGCGAAACCCATCAATTGTAGGTTAATGCTAAACTAGTTCCGCTCATTAAACTCGAAATTGACGTTTTTATGCGACAAAACGTGAACAAAAACGGCCATTAGTGAAGATAAGACTAAATCATATTTTAAAATCGAACTGAAAATAAGATCTTGGAAAAAGTTTTATTTCTAATTCTGCCTTCTACATGTATGAAGGACTGACCATGTTAATGAGCGTATAAAAATACTACGTTTCTTAGGTAGTTAGCTTTTAAACGTGTTCCTAATGTTCCATCATATCCAATGTTATTTTTTAAAGTTTCAATTACTATATATGAAATATATATCAAGTGATAATTAACGTGTAACAAACACCTTGGATTTCTGAAATGTCTTCAATATTCTACATCTCTCCTAACATTCCCACTTTTCATAACCATTGGTATCTAAAGTCACCACGGATTGTTAGTTACATGTATAAACAAAAGAATATATATCTGTATTTAAAGTTATAATGTACAATGTATCAATTCTTATTGGTTACAGGTAAATGATACATGGACATTTTTAAATCATATACTTCTTTACAAGAAACTTAAAAAATGGTTCTCATCTTTATTAAATTTGTCCATGGCTTACACCACCTGTGACGTAAACTATATAATCCACTTCATTGGCTCAATAAAAGAAAAAGTTGCACTAGATTTTTAATCATGAATGAACAAAATAAAAACAGACTGATTAGACATCTGAGATGAGGTTGTTTTGTATATCATGAATTTGCTGTGTATAGTACTGTACTGAAGAGTATAGTTTTCAACCTAAAAGGTTACTGAAACACCTGTTCAGTTTCTTTTTAAAGTGCTTGCAATGAACAGAATACGTTTCGAAGCTGAATCTTAAATAAACATGAAGTACTAAAAAAGACGGAGGATAAAAGAAACTAAATCTCAATAGAATGTTTCGAACAAACAGATATTTTATAAAGACCTTATGGGAACTTTTTGCCAATGAAACCATTTATCTCTTTATTGTATATTTTGAACGTTAAATATTTCTTTCAGGTTTCCTTTCTATATGAGATGATAAAAACTGAGAAATGAATACTAGAACTGGCACTTCTCTGCAACGCATTGGTTCAAGTCGAGTTACATTTTTAAAAGTAAGAAACTCGGTAAAATCGTGATGGGAATTCCAATGCCTTCCTTGTTACACTTTTTCTTTGATAAAGAACTTCAACAAAAAAATACTTTCTGTATAGCTAGTGTAACATGAGAATCAGGCCTTTTAAGTTTCGATCATTTTCAGTGAATAGAAATGTTTTTCCCAATAACAGCTAGAGGGTAGTCAGATAGTCAACACCACCTCTGGTCAACTCTTGAATGCTCTTGTCACACTTAACATGGCGGAGACTTTTATAACGCCCCCCACAGCCACAAAATGCAGAGGGCTACTTTACTTATTTACTTATTGCAGTAACGCTGGTTTCAAACCACGTAAATGTAGTTCTGTATTTCACCGCATTAAAGAGGAGGCTACACTCGACCGTAATGGCCAATTAATCTAATTGTTTTTCATATCTTTGACTTATAGATTTAATTCAATTATTTTCTTTACATAACAAACTCCATGTATTTATAAGTAACCTAACAGATTTGCACGACCTTCGTTTCAGAACACAATCTACCTCAAATTGAAACCAACACTTAAGAACTATCTGAGATCTAGTAGTTAATTGTTGAAATCTGCACTGAAAGATAATATAATTTTAAACAGTACTTGTAGTATAAAATTTCACTCACATAAAAAAAGAACAGGTGTGTTTTAAAATGTCAATGATATTTTAGGTGAAATTGGGCCATAATTTAATCACAAATATCAGGAAATTCTAATTTACACATTCAGTTGTGTGTATTTAGTTTGGTTTGGTTTAAATTTTTGCGCAAGGCTACATGAGAGCTATCTGCGCTAGCCGTCTCTAATTTAGCAGTGTAAGGCCAGAGGGAAGGCGGCTAGTCATCACCACCCATCGCCAACTCTTGAGCTACTCTTTTACTAACGAATAGTGGGATTGACAATCACATTATAACGCCCCCACGGCTGAAAGGGCGAGTATATTTGGTGTGACGGGGATTCGAATCCGCGACCCTCGGATTCCGAGTCAAGTGTTTTAACCACCTGGCCATGCCGGGCCTATAATAACGTGACCAGCTACATCTGGCGAAATAACTCATTTCGCATGTAAAATATATATAGAATACCGACGGCAATTCGTGGAATTAACTGGAATATTGATTGTATTTATCATTATTTAATCTCCCACTAATGTTACAGAAGCAAGCACATCTGCGAACTTACAACGCTAGAAACATTTTTAATCCTATGATGGGCAGAGCACAGATAGCCCATTGTGTAGCTTTGTAGCTTTGTGTTTAACTTCAAAACAAACAAACAAAACACATTTTCTTTAACCTCTTTCGTTATTTGTATATTATTAAAGATCCAATAACCGACAGAATCATAAGTTTAATATGTAAATAATTAAAAAAAATGTTGGTTTTGTTCTCTACAGTTTTAGCTGTTTGACGGATAAACAAGTAACAAATTCAAACATCAACCAAATCTACATATGTCATTAATCTTTACATTAATTTGATCAGACCACATATGCCTGTACATTTATAAAACATGTAATTCTCATTCAGTTCTGCCAAATATTCGAACAGATAGATTAATTCTAAACTTTGCGTACTTTCCATTAAATTTTATGACAAACACGAAAATCAAGAACCCCAAATACTGTTCAGTCACTGGAGAGTTGAACATACTTCACTCATTGGAACAAAAAACTTACTCTTCTCGAAGTCTAGAAGTGTTAGATATTTTATTATCGCCTTTCTGCCCCAAAGAAATGAAAAATTAAACTTAAAACTACGACTTTTTTACTGCTGATTGAGTTTTTAAATATTTAACTTTCACGTTTTTCCATTTTCTCATTATATACAGAGTTTAGTATATTTGGCAGGGCATGGTCTCGTTGTGTGACATACTAGGATACAGAACAGATCATACAAGGCTTATTTCGGTCCATGCCACTGTGCACAATTAGAACTGTCAACTGTGGGAGCGTTATAGCAGTGACAGTCAATCTCGTTATACAGCTAAAAGTAGGAGTATATATGGCACGTGCTGCTAAGTAATTGCACAGTTTCTGATCAGCAGTTCTAAAGTAGGACAGCTATACCGAATTTTAAGGATCTCTGACTTGAGCTTTTAGTTTAAGTCACATATTTATTTCCAGCTAAATATCCCTGGCCTTTCTCTTACTCGTATCTTAGTGGAGAATACGCTTTGTTCATCTCAGCACATATAAATATTTGGTACGTATGAGTATTATTAAAAACATTCACGACGCCACATTCAACACTGTGGATCCATTAATTAACTATTAAGTGGACTTATATTAAGATGAAGGTAGTTGATTTTAACGTAAAGAAAACTAGTTTAATAATTTAGTTCCCCGATACGACAGTGGCAAATCTATGGACTTACAATGCTAAACTTCAGGATTCGATTCCACTTGGCAGATGGACACAGCAGGTAGTCAGATGTGGCTAAGCTCTAAAACAAACAAACAGGGAAATGTGTTTATTATTTTAGTTCCCCAGCATGTTAGTGGCAAATATACAGACTTCCAACTTTAAAATCCAGCGTTCGACTCCACTCGGTAGATGTACACAGCAGATAGCCAGATGTGGCTATGCTCTTAAACAAACAAAAGTAATATTTTGAAATTATATATGATTTGAAGTAATAATACGTGTGAGTAGCTTAGACACTAGTTCTAATACTAAGTTTAATTTTTGTTTTGTTTTCTTCTCTTCTTGTATTCACATATTGCTCTAAAGATATAAGTTTTATTTACCATAATGTTTGTAGAATGATGGTTGGCTGGCCAAAAGAAAACATAGATCCAGTTTTTTTAGCTCTGAAAAAAGCAAATATTGAGTGACTCTATTGTCTTGCTATTAGCGCACTTGTGGTAAAGAAAATTTCTAAATGGTTGGTGAAACAACTATTCAGTAAAATTAGCTGCAATTTTGTTAATATTTTCATATAAATGTTTAGTACCATTAATAAAATATAACAGATACTTTCAGCCGGTGATTCTCAATCAGTAGGCAATGAGACGCACTGTTATAGATCACTTGTCGATCGGGACACTTGTGTCTGTCATGAGTCAGTGATGAGCAAACTTTTTTTATGGCACTCCATTTCTAATCATGCGTTTTCTTGCTCTCTGCCTGCTCTCGGCATAAAAATAAAGGTTTTAATTTACTCAGCAATATAGCGTGAAGAATGGGCTTGAGTTTGGAATAATATGAAGTCTATTCTTAGCTGAATTGTTGACACAGCGACTCAGAGATTCTCGTCTATCATCAGACGATAATCTTGTCAGAGTATAAGATGCTCATTTGCAATGGTATGTTGATGTGAAAAACTAAAAGAACATCCCACGGTTTCCTCGATACAGTATTAGCTGCGAACTAGTAGCCAGAAGTTCCAAAAAAGTACTGACTTGAATTTTGCCTGAAAGGTTTTACCATTGTACAGCTAGTTTTATAAGCGTTTTTTGAAGTGCTCTTAAATGGATTCCAGGTCTAGTTGTGTTTTTCCGTTTATTCTTGGAATTTATCTGCAAATCGACAGGGAAGTTTTTATAGATGAATAGAAAGAAATAAGATTATGATACAATACATTTTGTTATAAAAACTCACTAAAGAAACATTTTACAATTTCCATTTTAAAACTGTTTTTTTTACAGCACCATTTTGTTACATAACTGAAAATATTTCTATTCCGACCCTTCAATGACAAATTAAGGTCGTTGATTTTGTTGAAAATATTTGTCTGTGTTCGTTCTTGTACATCTGGCTTTCTGCTGTGACCACTAAGAAGACTGAACCCCTGACTTTAGCTTCGTAAATCCGCTGTCCCACCATCAGTTAAATAACACAGCACTAATAGCAACTTTTCAACCATTACTGTACTGCTAGTATGGGACTGGAATCAAATAACAAACACAAAGTTCGTCTTTTAGCTGCTCAATACGATTGAATACCTCCCCATGAGACAACCATCGAACTTTTATATGCAGCAGGAGGTTGTTGTAAATGTATCTCCTTTGTCCACAAAGAATAGAATACAATCTGCTGTTTAAAGCTCTTAGTTTCATAATATTCACTGAACCTTTGTTTCATTTGGACTGTAATATATTTGAAGCTAGTGGTCCCCTGTGTATGTAACAATGTTTAAAAGTTAAACCTGAAGCAAAAGTATTCATTTCACTCTGGATCCTTTCCTGTTCTCCGTACATGTAACTGCCTCATCAGTGCATACCACAACACAATTAATTCAAGAAGTATCATCTGCGGTGAAAATTCATCAACAAGTCAGAAGTTGGTTGTCTTTGTAGCTCTCCCCTCTAGTGCTTGGTAAAACAGAAATTTTTCATACACTTTCTCTTCGTAACAGTATCGTACAAATTCCAGAAACGGAGGTAAATTTGTCATATCTGACATTCCATCTTGTTTCATAACAAATATCGGCCTTCTCTAGATGTATTTTATCAACTGCTTTTTTATATCAGCAGAAATTACAGTTAAACATTTTGCGATAGCGCCACATGATACAGGGGTAAACT
This sequence comes from Tachypleus tridentatus, assembly GCF_004210375.1. Taxonomy (NCBI): domain Eukaryota; kingdom Metazoa; phylum Arthropoda; class Merostomata; order Xiphosura; family Limulidae; genus Tachypleus; species Tachypleus tridentatus. The sequence continues at coordinate 40,270,327 of NC_134836.1, forward strand.
TCAAGACACGATACGTCTCTATATATGTATCTTACACAGTTTTATTGCCGCAGAAGAAACTAAAGGTTCTCTTATATTATTTTGGGTTTGCGATTTTCTGACCACATGAGGTGCTTCAAAAGAAGATTTCAAGCCTTATGATAGAAAAGTGTGTTTTTTTTTCAAACAACCGGCTTTGATCTTTCAGTTGTTTCTCTTGTTATTTAGAGAACTCAATGTTTGTGGCCATATGTTTGATTTCTTAACGTCTCTCAGGTTTATTTAGCTACATGTTGTCGTTAATCTGTGAATAAATAACGCCTCGCTGTTGTTCCTAACGACTCTTTAAGGTAGTAAAGTTTTAAATAATCTTTCTGATACTTGAGCACTTTAGCTTTTGGTTTTGTGTTCGGTTTACTGAAACCGTAGAGGTGCTTAATCCAGTTTCAACTTGTTGATCTCAATTATCACCGTCATTTAACGAGTTCTTCTATTCGTTTACTTCTGAATGGTGACGCTCGAAACCACGAGATCATATTTTGATAATACGTAGCACTCATTTATCCATAAATAAATTAGTGAGTGTACACTAATGCTACAAAACTATAAAAACTAACAAGTTGACAAATGTGTAAGAAAAAGCTCTAATGCCATCCTAGCCATCCCATGAGCAGTCACGTTGTTTATTGCATAGAAAAAGCCATGAATACAGACTACATATCATACCTACATTTATAACAGTTATTATATGATAATCAGGCCTTTATCCAATCTATATCTGCGCCACAATCAATAAAAGAGTGTTCATGGTTGAGGGTTTGATGCTTCCAACGCAATTAACATTTTAAACGTTGCATTTGCAATATTTAAACAACGCAAACGGCATTTATTTGCTGAATTAATCAGTTCTTTTCTGTAGACAGTGATAAACCTAACAAACACAAAAAGATAAAAAATAAATGCAATGATGGTTTAATTAGGTAAATGGAGGAATTAATTATTAATTAAACAGGTTCAGGGACGACTTGTCATCGTCACCTATAAACTCAGTTTCACCGACAATAATTATTCAAAATTATTAGTGGCGTGAATGGAAACTAAATATTTTCGTAACTTGGAAATTACACAATAAGTAACTTGGTGCAATGTTCTGTGACAATCATAGCCCTACCCCAATTATCACCAATAAGTAACTTTGTGCAATGTTCTGTGTCAATCATAGCCCTACCCCAATTATCACCAATAAGTAACTTGGTGCAATGTTCTGTGACAATCATAGCCCTACCCCAATTATCACCAATAAGCAACTTGGTGCAATGTTCTGTGACAATCATAGCCCTACCCCCAATTATCACCAATAAGCAACTTGGTGCAATGTTCTGTGACAATCATAGCCCTACCCCAATTATCACCAATAAGTAACTTGGTGCAATGTTCTGTGACAATCATAGCCCTACCCCAATTATCACCAATAAGCAACTTGGTGCAATGTTCTGTGACAATCATAGCCCTTCCCCAAAAAAAAAAAAAAAAACAACACAGTATTAGATTTCCTATACCTGAAGTGGAAAGATGCTTTCTCGTTTGTACAAAACTGTTTATATACAAGATTATTTGTGTACATAAGAGACTTTTTCTACGCTTAAAATTAAAAAGAAAGATACTAAAACATATAACGTTTCGGATGTGCAGTCTATCTGTCTACTCACTTTCAGCGTGGTATTAACTTCTGACACCGCTCTTCACTCTAACTTATTTCTGTAAATGTCATTTTTACCATGTCAATTCTTGTTACTATATCACATTTGTACAGCAGTTTTTAGAAACTACTTTATTTTTAGATTTCTTCTTTTAGATATCACTTATATGCTCCTGTTGTCATAGTCGCACGCCCTATACCAACTCTTTGCACCCTCTTGGGTGAGCTCCACTATTTGCTGTTGTTGTTAGGGTTGATATTAAGTACAAAGCTACACAAATGGCTATCTGTTCTCTGCCCACCACGGGTATCGAAACCTGGCTTATAGCCCACTGTTTGCATACCAGGCCTTGAACTAATGAATCATCAACTACAAATGTAGGCCTTTACTACTGCTAAATTACTACCTTAACCTTGAGGTACAAAAGATTGAGAAACCATGTGTAAACACAAGGTCACGGAACCGCGAACAAACTTGGAATTGCTTATTGCTAATTTATAAACGATATTTTGTATCACGTTTTGTTGATTTTTTTTTCAGTAGATAAAACCTCTGTGTTACTGGTGAATGAAGTTTTAAATTAGTGCTTTCAACACAACACATTTCTGCTGTATTTCATGCAGCAAAAATATTTTTACATTTAATAAGAGCCTATTTCAATTTTATTGTGCAATGAAATGTCAAACTTACAAAATAAGCTAATATAAATAAGTATAAACTATTCTCGTCGCCATAGAGAGAACATACAGCAATATTACATCAATAACATTATTTGTCTAACGTAAATACATAATTTGTTTGAATTAAACATGCATCCATTTTCTTAAATTTCTGAACAACAGTATTGTCTTTTTTCCAATCTAAGAACAGAACTTTATCGTTCAAAAACCTATTCTTAAATTTTAAAAGTCATTTATTTTGGTCATTCGAAACTCAATTTTTATGTCTTTAGTTCCAAAAGGAAGATTTTCGTCATGCATGACAAGTCGCGTCATCTAATTTTTTTTCATTCAGTTTTCTTGAAGTCTGACACTCCACTATTCATTGATTTTTCAATCATCATCCCAACTTACTAACATCGTCATATTCTTTCCAAATCAACTTTGGATGAGCAATTTCAAGATTGAACACGCTTTTCAAACTGAGATTGTTCATCTGGCGAAATCTAGGTCTTGCATTCTGCCTTTCCACCCACCATCGGCTAGCAGATTTAAAAATAATATACTTTCTTTTAAAAGGTATGTGAATTACCTTTTTATGTTATTGAGGTTGCTACTTATCGCTCATGCAATCCATTTTTGAATCTTTGTCGTAAAAATGTTCGATACATCAACCTTATGTAAACGTAATAAATTTTAAAAACATGAATAGCTGTTCTTATTTATGAAGCTATGGAGAGACATCTGTTTTTATATTTAGATATTATATTTAATTTAGTTTTAGATTTTAGGCACAGTTGAATAACTTGCAAAGAAGTTTAAAGTAGTACAATATATTACTTTCAAGAACTCTTTATAAACATTCTTCAGTTGAGTCAAAAAATAAAATATGCAAAGATGGCTGAGTAAATTATGTTCAAACAGTTTTAGTGTGTAAATAAAAAGTTATGTCCAAACTTAGTAAAATTAAAGTCGCGATGGAACTGAATGTAACAGAGATACATTTTAACACTATTTGGCGCATCATAAATAGTGTTTTGCTACCGAAAATTTGATCTCTTTTGAAAAGAATGTGCAGGAGCCTTTCCCGATGCAACCTACTCCTGCACTCAGATAATAAACATGGGCTCAGATCGAGAATTTCACTTGCACATAACAGCACCGCCACAATCCAGAAAACGATCTGCAACAAGTCATATCCCAGTTGTGAACACACTGATCCACAAATATTATCAAAAAAAAAAGTTCATGCGTCCCAAACAACGGTCACAATATGACCAAGTAAGACCTCAGTTTGGAAAAACATTACGTGTGCAGAAACAATATAACCAAGTAGGACCACAGTTTGGAAAAACGTTACTTGTGCAAAAACAATATAACCAAGTAGGACCTCAGTTTGGAAAAACGTTACGTGTGCAAAAGTTGTTTCCACGACCTATCCATTAAACCGCAGCATACCTCAAGAACAATCAATCAAGTCAAAAACTGCATCTGCTGTAGATTTCTGTAAGAGCGAACTGTTAAACTGGAGAAATCATCGTCCTTATTCACTAGGTGGATTGTGGATAGCCTAAAGGGAACAGGAGATTGTTTTGATAATAACGACGGAACATAGAAAATACATTGCAGTCCCGTAATGGCCAGGTGGTTAGAGTTCTCGATTAACAATCTGAGGGTAGCGTCTTTGAATCCATGTTCCATCAAACATGCTCGCCTTTTCAGTCGTAAGGGCGTTATAATGTGACGGTCAATACCACTATTCGTTGATATAAAATAGTAGCCTAAGAGTTGGTTATCAGTGGGTGGGGATGACTAGTTGCCTTCTCTTTTGTTTTATACTATTAAATTAGGGACTACTAGTGCAGACACATTGTGTAGCTTTGTGCGAAGTTCAAAAATAAACAAACAAACAAACCATTGTCAACATCCAAGATCGTCAACTAGAGCATAACTGGGCATAACAATATGAATTGTATCGATGTAGTACAGCTCCAAAATCATTTTAATATAGTGTATTCAACATATAGCACAATCCCAAAATCGTTTTAATGTAGCTTATTCAACATATGGTACAGCTTCAAAATCGTTTTAAAAAAACGTATTCAACATATTTATCTTCCAGATTCAATCTTCAAATAAATTTGTCATTCGTCAGAAAAAAGAAACAAACACAAACAAACAGTTGAGGGTTAAATTTAGAAACAAAATCAAAGACTCGTTATTATTAAGTGTATCAATTTAATAACAACATAACTGTTTAAATTTTAGTTGATTAAAATCACTACATGTACCTTTTATGATAAAACAAAAGCTTAATCACACTATCACTGCAATTACAATCAGACTTGTTAAGCCCTATGTATTTGATTCATGGCGAATTCCCGACCTTATGACAGTACCACACCTTCATGGATAAACATTTGTCTTTGAGATGTTTCCAAAGGCAAATGCTCATAAAGCGAGACTGGTGGGTGGTTTACAGCTTAAGGATTCACCTTTTCAGAAACCATACCCAAATTAAAAACAATGGTCATCAAAGAGAACCCTTTGATCCAAATTCCAGTCGTATTAGATGAGCCGTGTGTATTTGATAGTACATTTACTAATCTAATTATGACACATGAACTCTCAGTCCATATCGAAATCAATGGCTGTTTTCACGTAAAGGAAGTTAAAGAAATTGGAACGATAAGAAATATATTTTACCACATTATTCTCTAGTCCCTTGATACAACGTTAATGAACTATTGTATGTTTGCTCAAACATTGTTTTGGAAGCCTATACTAATTTACAATGGAAGTTTGTTGATAGGTGATCAATAGTACATAATCATGGAATGAGTTGTTATCAATAGTACATAATCATGGAATGAGTTGTTATCAATAGTACATAATCATGGAATGAGTTGTTATCAATAGTACTGCAGGCCGCAACTTTTACTAATTTATAATCTCGTGAAAATAAAACATGGGGTTAGTTTTTATTTATTATCAATAATGGATGTGAGGAAACAGCTTTGAAGAACTAAAAGGTTCCTTGTTGTCCTTGTGGTATGTTATTTACCATGGTTACCCGACAGAGTACATTCAATAAGGAAAAACTAGCTCCAAAGACGAGCACGGTTTTGTTTGTGTTTAAACGCAAAGCACTCAATGAACTATTTGGTCTATGTTTACCTCAAGAATCGAATTCTGATGTTTGTTATCATAAACCCGCAAGCTTAACACGAGAATTGGACGTGAAACGTCGTAAAAATTATGGTAATTTTAATTGGAAAAGGATGTTTTTATTCTTGCTTAAGGTTAGTAGTAATGAAAGTTATTAGATTAAGTTTCTGTTTCATATTGTTTGCAGTACTACAAAAACACTATCCTATGTACAGAGTGTACAAGCTAAAACAGAAACTAAGTTCGTTGAATAAAACTATTTGATGTTGAATTTACTTTTACTTACCTATTAACCTTTTAAACAATAAATGTCTTTGTTGCTGATTAAGTGTTTCCTACAAAATTATGAAAAAAACACACGAACTAATCCATGTTATAACGCTGTCTTCCAGATATGGTGTGTATTTGTTGCGGAACCTGGATTACCGAACAAAGCTAATTTATTTATTGATTGTCGTGTTATACAGTGCACATAAATATATAAATATAGCATTGCAGACGGCCCGGCATGGCCAACCGTGTTGAGGCGTGCGACTCGTAATCTGAGGGTCGCGGGTTCGCATTCCCGTCGCGCCAAACATGCTCGCCCTTTCAGCCGTAGGGGCGTTAGAATGTGACGGTCAATCCCACTATTCGTTGGTAAAAGAGTAGCCCAAGAGTTGGCGGTGGATGGTGATGACTAGCTGCCTTCCCTCTAGTCTTACACTGCTAAATTAGGGACGGCGAGCACAGATAGTCCTCAGACTAGCTTTGTGCGAAATTCAAAAACAAACAAACAAAAGCATTGCAGACATACCGCTGTCCCTCTGTGGAGACAGGTAATAAGAATCTTTGCTATTATTCATACACGTTTGTTTTAGCCAAATAACCCAACAGGCACGCAAATATTTTTATTATATTTTTCTAAATATAAATTCTAAAACAAACAAGACTAAACATTTGCTTCAGAATCATAAAAAAATAACTTGAAAACTTCTAAAGTACTTATTTGCAATCAAAAATGAGCAATATTATTGTGGTGTTTTTAGGCCTAGTGATTTACTTTACAAAGAAGAATGTTATAAAATGAATGGTAGTAAATGTAACTCAGAGTAATGCTGAATTACTGACTCTGTCTGATTTTAAAAATAAAGCAAATAAAGTGCAAACTAATCATTATTTTGCAATGAAAATCAAAATGGACGAGAGTGAAATGGAAAGGACAACTTGGCTCTCTTATGGTCCAGAACTCTGTAAGTGAGATGAGATCTGGTTCACGACACATTTCTCAAGTAAAAAAGGGAAGGCATAATATCAAAGTATCATTAAACCTACTACACAGTTGATGTCCCTGGTGTAATATGCAACTCCACAAGAACCTGTTCAGTAAAAATATGTAACTGGCAACAAAGAGAAACGAACTATGATAATGATAAATCAAAGCACTGGCACTGTAGGTACATACCTTAATACATTTGCTATTATTAAAACCGTTACGCGTCCAGTTATAAAACATTGAGAGAAGCGCTCTTCTGTTTAGAATAAAAGAAAAATAAATGTCTGATATATTTCGCATAGTACTTAACAGAAAGATAAATGTCTGGTGTTTTTTATACATCCAAAATATTATAGTAATTAATATACTGTTATATATATACATATATTTGTATTAAAATATGTTCGCAATTAATGTATATACTTTGCACTTAAAGATGTTATTATTCTACCATAAGTTCTCATCTTAAATCAATATAAATGCTAGGAAAACACTAAGAGATATATATATATAAAAGTGTTTTCAACGATTAAGGTCATTATTTTCATATTAGATCAGAGAAACCTAATCAACTTTATCTTAGTAATATTTTAAACACTTTACAAACATAATTTCAAAGTAATAGTGTGATCCAAAATCAGACGTCTATACTTAAATATCTGGAGTACTTACAACTTTATATTTGTAGCATTAAAGCTTGTTATTTCTTTTTCAGTTTCTGTTTTGTACGCTTAATGCATATACATGACTTACATATTAATATGAAATACAATTCGCAATAACAATTATTAGATCTAATGAAGTGTCACTAGTTTCTTTTATTTTCTACTCATAGAAAAGCAATAGTTTTACTGACAAAAAAATGTATAGTATAAAATATCTATCAATCAAATAAGGGGTAAATAACATTTAACAAGTCGAGATGTTTTGTTGTTTAATTTTGATAGACTTCTATTACAAGATGATGGATGTTCAGTTACAAACAAAAAGCAACCAGATGAGTTAGTGAAAGTGTTCGTTATTGGAAGGCAACATTAACGAAAATGGTTTGTTTGTTTGTTTTGGAATTTCGCACAAAGCTACTCGAGGGCTATCTGTGCTAGCCGTCCCTAATTTAGCAGTGTAAGACTAGAGGGAAGGCAGCTAGTCATCACCACCCACCGCCAACTCTTGGGCTACTCTTTTACCAACGAATAGTGGGATTGAACGTCACATTTTAACGCCCCCACGGCTGGGAGGGCGAGCATGTTTGGCGCGAACCCGCGACCCTCAGATTACGAAGCGCACGTCTTAACGCGCTAGGCCATGCCAGGCCTAACGAAAATGGAGAAGCTCAAATTTGCAGAACGTTGTGTGTCTTGAATGTCACTGCTAAATTAAAACAATTTCAATAATTTCATTAAATAATCAATATTAGAGTTCAACACTGTGTGATACTCGGAACTATTTGGGAAATTGGTTTATTAAAAGCTTTTATTATATTTTCTATTATTGTCCTGTAACAATCTTTTAGATGGATAAAAGTTAACTTAGAGTAAAAAACTTACAATAAAACTTCAACTCCAGGAGAACTTTTATGTAGGGTTTTCTAATTTATCTTTCATTGGATGTCCTTTTCTTCTTGCTTTACGTAAGTTTATCATTACACTATAGATCGTCTCTGATGCTCTGATATCTTTTCTAGATCTACTTCTATTGGATTTACTTAGATGTGTGAGGTGGCTTTGCTACACACTCTAGCAGACAGAATCCACCTTTTCTCTCTTTCATCAACAAATAATGTCTTGACGATACTGTGAGCAGATCTTTTCATGCAAGTAACTTACTCCAACTGTCAAGGTACTCGACCAGACTGTAATTTATTGTCGCCTTGCTGCACATTTCTCATAGCATGACTTTACTTTAATGATGTCTGTATGGGATACTCTTCCAGACCTAGTGATTTATGTGTGACAAACAAATTTCTGCAAGTCCAGTGAGAACTAATAACGTGGCTGCGAAACAATCTCAGTTTTTAAATTGGAATATTATAAGGTAAGCCAGCATTTTTATATTTGTAGATAAGTTCCCATTCCAAAAATAGAAGTTATGTTATTGTTACTCAATGTTTACGTCATAAACAAACCCTTCTTTAAGAAGGCAGATACACTCAGTTTAAGAAACGAAATGCTAGATGGAAATTAACTTTGATATACTAAACAGTTAGATAAACACCAACTATTTCTTTTCTGGGACAATAGTATGTTAACTTGTAATGTTAAAATCTGAAGATCAACTCCCCGCGGTGGACAAAACGCAAACTGCGACAATTTATACCTTGCAAAAGAAACAAAAATCAACATAACTATTTTTACTCTAGCAAGTTGTTTGCTTGTTAGACTTAACATTACTTTGTTTGTTTGTTTAGAATTCAACACAAACCTGCACAATAGGCTATGCGTGCTCTGCTTATCACAGGTATTGAAACCCGGTTTCTAGCGCGGTGAAGGCCTGCATGGTCAGGTGGTTAAGACACTCGACTCGTAGTCCGAGAGTCGCAGATTCTAATCCCCGTTACACCAAACATGCTCGCCCTTTCAGCAATGAGGGCGTTATAATGTTACGGTCAATCCCACTATTCGTTGGTAAAACAGAAGCCCAAGAGTTGGCGGTGGGTGGGGATGACTAGCTGCCTTCCCTCTATTCTTACACTGCTAAATTAGGGGCAGATAGCGCAGACAGCTCTCGAGTAGCTTTGCGCGAAATTAAACAAAAATTCATCAGTCCAAATTATGTTTTATATGAAAGACATATTTAATTTCATATTCATGAGTCTTTGGTAACGTCTTTGCTTTTCGATTTGTTGGACGAAGTAGTAAGCAATATAAAAATTAGCATTTATGATGTTAGAAAAACACGTCGGTTCAAAATGTCTTGACAGGAATGTATAAAATCCCTATACCCCGAGTGCGTTCGATAGGTTCACCTTTAGGAAGCGTTCGGGTTATAAGAATTTTATTCATTTCTGAAAATTGGCATGTTATTCATAAGTCAAGACTGCAAGCCAGTCCTATGTCAGGATCGTGCCGTTATAAATACGTGGGTGCGTGTTTTCTTATAGGAAAGCCACATAGGACTACCTGCTGAGCCCACAGAAGGGAATCGAACCCCTGATTTTAGCGTTGTAAATCGGGAGACTTACCGCTGTGCTAGCAGGGGGTCAAATAGTTTTGTCTTTGTCTGTATGGAAATAAATTGTAAGCTTTTAATCAATAACTGTAATTGAAAAAAAAAAATTACTTTTAGTAACACTTCCAATCAAAACAACTTCTCTGAAGTAATGAAGTAAACTGGATTTTTTTTATTGTGAATGAGCTGCTTCTTGTCAGTTTAGATTTTACGGAAATGCTTCGTTGTCTCAAAGTTACTCACTTTGTCTTAATCAACACCTACATCATTTATGATAGAGAGGCATTAAAAAAATCTGTGGTGACTGTTGTTTGTTTAATTTCGCGCAAAGATACACAAGGACTACCTGCGCTAGTCGTCCCTAATTTGGCAGTGTAAGACAAGACGAGAGGCAGCTAGTCACCACCACCCACTGCCAACTCTTGAGCTACTCTTTTACCAAAGAATAGTGGGATTGACCGTAACTTTATAACGTCACAACGGCTAACAGGACGAGCATGTTTGGTGTTACGGGAATCCGAACCTACAACCCTCGGATTACGAGTCGAGTGCCTTAACCACCTTGCCATTCTGGGTAAGAAGGCCTTCTCCGTATTTTATTTTATATTGTCATGGTTAGATTTCCAACTATATTTCACTGGTAAATGATATTTTTTTATTATTTTATTCCTTAAAATAGTTTCAGTTTATATTATTATCAGTTTCAAACAACTGATTCACAAATCAAGAAGTAGTTATAGTTTTGTTGGTTTTATCATTGAAAGTCGACGAAATTATAAATTGTATTGAAGTACATGCTTATTGATTTTAAATCTAGCTTTCCTAACTTAAACCCTGTCGCACCAAATATGCTCGCCATTTTAGCTGTGGGGGCATTATAATGTAATGGAAATCCCACTATTCGTTGGTAAAATATTAGCCCAAGAGTTGGCGGTGGGTGGTGATGACTATCTGTCTTCCCTCTAGTCTTACACTGCTATATTAAGGACGGCTAGAGCATAGAGCCTTCGTGTAGGTTTACACAAACAAACACGTACCAATAACAAATAAATTTCTTTTCCCTTTAATCTTTGTTCCAGTCTCTTTCATTTGTAGGCTTAAGTTCAAACGCAATGTTTTCAATACATACCAATATAAATACTGAAGGCCTAATATGATAATGATGTTTAAGAGATATTCTCATGATTCACAACAAACTTGAATTATTTATTGAATCACTCACTCAAATGCTTCACTGAATTCACAATGAACCTTCGCTTACTGGTTACTCGTATTTATAAATAATGTATGTGCCCTCGCTTCTAGATATTAGACAAAGATTCTCGGTTTTTAAGCAATATAAAAATACACCATTGCACAACTATTGTGGTGTTTCTTTCCCTTCCAAAGATTATGGTATATAGAAGTGTTGATCTTTTTTTTTTATCATCGCGAATTATCCTGTTGCTGATGCTGTTTGGTTTGAGTTGGTAGTCAAATGAATCCACTGGCAATTCCATCTTTGAATATCTTCTAAAAGATGGTTTTTCAGAAACCTTGGACTCTTCAGCAAGTTGGCTTTCCAAAGGCAATTTCCTATTTGAAATTATCCAGTTGTTTTTCTCTCGCTCGTCTACTTCCAAAGTCGAACATAGTGATTATATTTTGGATTGGACAACCTCTCCTTCAGGATTCTGTAAACTACATCATTTATGATATTCACTCAAACATACGGTCATTCCTAATACCTGTTTAACTTTGAATCTTGTTCCTTTATGTGGCGGGGTTCTACAACTATACCTTGAGCAAATTGTGGAATCTGGTCTTAACAGCATTAAAATCAGATAGGCTTTTCTCCGTATCACATGGTGATTTAAGAATTTTAAGCATTTCTGAAATGAAATCATGTGTGACATCATTGTGGTTCAGACCCACGAGAGACTTCTCAAAAACCAGTATCTCTATTCATGTGGGAATGATTGTTTTCGCTATGATTTAGTCACTAGTTCAAGGTTTATTCCTACTAACTCCTGATATTTCACTTCATTGTTGTGCCATGACTAATCTCCTTTTTGTCACTGGAACTTCAACCCATACTGTAGTAATTTCCATGTAATACACAGGAATCTTCTGGTAAAGAACATTGAAGCATGATGTCGGTTTCCAATATGCATTCTTCTTAAATACCAGTTACTCACGCATCGTGATGTATACTTGGCTTCTTACAATATAAATAATTTCTAACTTTTTTCTTGCTGAAACTTTATGTTCACCTGCTTTTTGTATCAATCCCACTTCTTTCTTAATATATAAATTTTATTTCCCACCATTTATTACTAAATCAGGTTAAAAAAAAGTGTGCCTGTGGATCTAGGATCGAATAGTACGCTGTAAAATAATTAATAAACCAGTAAACTTGTGGATGATTTCCACAAATATGAACTTTCATCCTATTTGTAGCAGAAGGAACATTCCCATTTGAACTTTTTCTAATAAATCTTCGTAGTTCCCATTTTTTTTATGTCTAGTTAGCTCTTTGTTGCTGTTTTGGTATGATTGGCTTCAAACATTTGTTTTGGAATTGTTGCTTCCTTGTTGGCCCAGCATGTCCAGGTCGCGAGTTCGAATCCTCGAATAAGCTCGATTTTTCATCCATTAAGGTGTTATTATGTGATAGTCAATCTCAGTATTTGTTGATAAAAGAGTTGGCAGTGGATGGTGATAAGTAGCTGCATTCACTCTAGTTCTTAATTGCTGAATTAGGGAGGGCTAGCGCAGATAACCTTCCTGTAGCTTTGCGCGAAATTCAAAATAAACCAAATCACGCATCTTTAGCTTAATGACTGTTGTTGATTTATTACAGCCTCGACTGAAATGGCCATGTTTCCTACATCTATTACAGTTTCTATGCCATACAAGCTCTTGTCTGTACTTCTGAGCAATGTGGCTTTTCAACTTATACCTAGTGTCTTGTGATTTATTTATTTCTTTTATTCTCTCTAGTTATTTCTTTAAGTTCTTCTTTACTATCATCAGAAAAAGTTGACGTTTCAATCCTGCTTGACCTGATAATACCACAACGTCTAGAAGGTCATCTATGATTTATATGAATTCAAGTGCCACCCTTAACTGCACAGCTTTAAAGATTTACATTATTCATTTCAGTCTAATTATCACATCTTTATAAATATATTGTTCATCACATCTAATTCTAATGGACAATGAAGTAAAAGCTGTTGGGTTGGAAAATACACCAGTAGTAGTGATAATATGTGGCCAAAGTAACCAGGTAACAACTGAAATCAGAGAAAACTCTGAAATATATTCTGACAGTGACTGATTTTTCCACTATATGTGCAGAGTCAGTAACAATATATTATACGAAATAGCACTGAAGCTAATAGTGATATTCTCAAAGATTGGGTTTCTTAAAGAATTCTTATCATAATTAGGTAGCAATTTTCACTCAAAAATAATGCAAGTATTGGCATGGATGATAGAGGCATTGCAAATGTCATCCCTGCAATCATCTTTGGACTGTTTTTAAAGGATTTGATAATAACCATTCCTATGTTTACTTCTTTTCTCAAGGTTTTTACTTGCTTTTTTTAATACAGTGTTTCAATATACATAGAAAATTTGTAGTTATAAACAAGTTATAAATACAATGAGTTTCCAACTGTAGCATTTATTGTTTATCTATTTATGGTTGATAATTCCTGTTTCACTCTGTAGTTCAGCTTTATAAAGGAACACTAAATGTTTCTAAGAAAGCTAATTTCAAGGTGTAAAGATAACATAGTTTACACCAGAATTGTGATTTTTTTAATTTAATACTAGTTATTAATAATACATATAAAACGGATACTTCGTTTCAAACTGTCATCTCAGTGAAGTTGGTTGACATTATTGTTCTAATTTTTAAATTATCGTGTAATAAAAAAGAGGTAAAAGAAAAAAGTACAAGGAATTCAAACTTTCAACTATTATAGTTACAGACGTTACCAACTTGTAACTCAGTCATTATATGGATATTATTGTAAAATAAAACAGTGTGTAGTATTTCTTGATAAAAAGAAACGCAATTCAAATAAAAACGTATCTCAGAACGGCTGATATGGCAATTAACTGATAAGGAGAGAACAACGTTTCGACCTTTCTGGGTCATCTTCAGATTAAGAAAGAGAGAGTGTTTGAATGTGACCGTTGCGGACACATGTCTTCGGGACGAGGGTATGAACGGGTACCGGATTGTAAGGGGCATTGCAGGTGGATGTTAGGTTATTAATTAGTATAGGTATAAAGGTGTTCCTTTATATTAGTTTAATTTTAGTTTCAGTTGCTGTTCACCTGTGTACAGGAAAAAACTAACCAAACAGCATTTCATAACCTCAAAATCCCTAGAACTGATATACAATTAAAAACAGATATGCACGAAAAAATCACCCATACTGGATTATACATTCCCTGAGACTCAGCACAAGAAACAAAAAAAAAACTCAACATATTAAGAAACCAAAACAAATAAACACAGCCACAAAGCTATGCTCACCCGATACGTGTTATTTACGTAATAAATTTTCTCAACCCAAACGAGCCGTTTTTACATATATAGTGCTACCGCCTGTCTGATAATTTTTCAACGGATACTATTGTAACTAATTTAAGCCTAATACGTCACTAAAGTTTGACATAAATTCCCTTGATTGGTAAAAACATGACTAGTGTCATAAATCATTCGCTAAATTCTTCACTGATTACTCATATCTATAAATAGCGTACCGATATTTCTATAGATTACAGATGAAGCTTCTCGTTATAACACAGTCATCACAATTAGTAGATCTTTCTATAAAACAACTAAGTTATAGCATTAAAAATATGAAATACAACACATTATTTAAGAATTTTGTACAAAGCTAAGCTAAGTCTACTGAGAACCATGCCCCATTTTGAAGTGATAGTTTAGAAGAAAAGCACCTACTCAACAGTAATCTTCGCCAACCCTTAAAATACTCTCGTCTTGCCTAACAGTGAGATATGACTATTAGCACACCCTCAGCGCCAAAGAGTAAAGTGAGTTTTGACGTCAAGAGATGAGAACCAGACATACACAGACATGATAAACATATAATTCAGAAAAGAACGCCCATGAGAAATATTTATCAGTAATATAGCGAGAACTACGTGTTTCATTAATTTATGATCTTCAGTTTCATCTGAGTTTGTTTTTTTATATTTTTTTGAAATTATTAGACTTTTTAAAAAATTAGAGACATAATATATAACTCGTTACTAATTTTCGAAAACTATTTATTCGTTTCTTCATTTAGTAACGGATTGTTATCAGTATTTCCCCAGCGGATCGGCAGTAAGTTTACAAACTTACTACGTAAAGTCCAGTGTGGACAGAGTGTAGGTAGTCCATTGTGTCGCTTTGCACTAAAACAATAACTACATCTTACCTTCTGTACTTCAAAACTTTTGTGGCTGTTCTCTGTTGACTATCTGTAGCTGAGGCGAATTTTCTTCACTTCTAAAAAGAGCTGTATAGCAACATTAGTGGCAGAAATATTTCGTGATTAAAAATCGGATTTTTTCAAACATGTGATGAAGTCACAACAAAGTCCACTTCTCTGCATGTTACTCATCTCTCTTATAATGACCTTTATTACAAATTAAAATAATATCAGATCACATTTTCACTATGCCTTGCAAATGAATGCATTCACAATTGTTAGCCTTACTTTGGTCTCTTGACGTCCCAATAATTCTGAGTATGATGTTATTCTGGATTCTAAATTATATCGTCTAGCGACCAGTACACAACCAGACCATCCATTTCAACTCAGCTTTCAAGACTCTTTCACCTGCTATATGTCTTCCACTTCACGAGCCAAACTATTTCAACAACAACTCTTAATTCTAATTAACCTGTTGCGCGTCTTCCACTTCACCAACCAGGCTGCCCATTTTAACAGCAATTCTGGGCTCTAATCATCTTGATATGTGTTTTCTAATTCACCAGCCAAACTATAAAACATAATTCTTTATTTATTTATTTGGCGTATACATATAACTTTCTATTCAAACCACAATTTCAATCAACTCTGCCCCCCCCCGGAAACATTTCTACAGACACCCATGATCCCCTGAAGCTTGGAAACGACTCTAGATTTATTATTTCTTACACTACGATCAATCTAGTACCATTTAAGGACGACCAGTTAAGTTTGTATATTTGAATTTATGATTCGAATTGCCACTCGCTATAACAGTGGTAAGTCTACGGATTTACAACGCTATAATCAGGGGTTCGATTCCTCTCGGTGGGCTCAGCAGATAACCCGATGTGGCTTTACTGTAAGAAAACACACAAACACACACATGATTCCAATTAAAAATCTTTAACATGAATTTGGTGAAGAAAATCTTCTTGGCATATTTGGTGCTTATTCAAACCAACTGGCACATTTATTTTTGTTCACAAACTTGCAAACACAATCGTTTTGTATAGAAGCTTGTTGCTATATTTATTGTTGGCATATACTTGCGTCTTGTAAGCATGTCAACAGATACCTTTAAGCACACTAGTATAATAAAAAGTATATCTTGACATAAATGTCAGTACAGTGACACATCTTTCCGTAATACAACTCATGATAACCTGCTGCATCTTTTCATAACAAAAATTTAAAATTTAAAGACGCTGGTACATCCATACCTTAAAACAAATTAAACTACATTCATCACAGACACTCTTTTGCCGTCAAATAACTCCAACTATCAAAACTATAACGCATTATTACCTCTGAAGAAATCAAAATATTGATACAATGATAATTTTACCGCTACAAAATTCAAAATACCGATACCGATGTAGATTATTAACCTTAAAAAAACTCAAAATATCAACACAGACAACTCATTGCTCAAAAGAGTTATAAAGATAAACATATATTTTATTGCTTTCTTTGAATGGATCTCGGAAGATTTCTTTTTAGGACAAAAAAACAATTACATGTCAGAGTGTCTTTGCAAACCCTGTAATTAGAGCTCGGCCTGGCATGGTCAAGTGGGTTAAGGCGTTCGACTCGTAATCTGAGGGTCGCGGGTTCAAATCCCCGTCGCACCAAACATGCTTGCCTTTCAGCCGTGGGGCGTTATAATGTGACGGTCAATCCCACTATTTATTGGTAAGAGAGTAGTCCAAGAGTTGGCGGTAGGTGATGATAGCTAGCCGCCTTCTCTCTAGTCTCACACTGCTAAATCAGGGACGGCTAGCGCAAATAACTCTCATGTAGCTTTGCGCGGAATTCCAAAACAAACAAATACTCTGTAATTAGAACTCATTTGTGAAACGTTCTAGGAAAAGTTGCACTCCTAATACGTCTAATTAATCAGAGTGTTACATGTAATTCAACTTGACCAATGAAAACTATTTTCCCTTTGTCTTAATCAATTAAACATACAATGTTCTGGGTTATTTGATATATTACGTGAATTCATATGTATATTATAATCTAATTTATATGCAGCAGCGAAAGTGCTTAAGTTACAGATTTATTACGTGAGACAAAATAATTATTTAGGCTTGTAAAAGATATAAAGTATAAGGGATATTAGCGGTTTTACATATCTGAAACGAACTTCTTTTTACTTCAAATAAATAGTTTTATTTAGTTTTTTGTAATTTCATATCTTAATTTATTACTTTATTCAGCGAAAAACTATACTTTGGGTTATTTGTGTTCTGTTAATCAAGTGATCTGAGTTGAGAATGAAGCGACAATTCCTGGTATTTCGTCGAAATATTTTGACCTATCATGTGGAAGAGTTAAGAAAAAATTTTTTATAGATGTTACTATTGGCCTGCTGGTTGTATATCATCCTACTGAGACACATCTGTTGCTTTTCCTAGCTTTACTTTACAACAATTTTAATTCCATCTGAAAGTCTGTGAAAACTTTTCATATGGTTGACGTTGTTGCCTGAATAACGTTTGTTTGTTTGTTTGTTTTGGAATTTTGCACAAAGCTACTCGAGGGCAATCTGTGCTAGCCGTCCCTAATTTAGCAGTGTAAGGCTAGAGGGAAGGCAGCTAGTCATCACCACCCACCGCCAACCCTTGGGTTACTCTTTTACCAACGAATAGTGGGATTGACCGTCACATTATACGCCCCCACGGCTGAGAGGGCGAGCATGTTTAGCGCGACGCGGGCGCGAACCCGCGACCCTCGGATTACGAATCACACGCCTTTCGCGCTTGGCCATGCCAGGCCAGCCTGAATAACGCAAGGGAGGTCGTTATCCTGCCAGTAGAGTTGTGGTGGATTTAATATGGGGGACTTCTCATACGAGCCTGCCAGCTTCCACGTTCAGTTCTACCCTTGCAAGACTTGACACAAATTTCCAGGTGATGATCTTATCTTTCAGTTCATTGCTTTTTGCAATTAATTCAGTGGTCAACTATCCTGGTACTGCCTTCCGACCATGAGTTTATTTGTCACCTAAATCAGATTTGCGACTGACTTACAGGCAGTACAGTGTAAAGTTTTACCACGGGGATCTATCTTCTAATTCTGCCTTAAAAGCCTTAAATCTTTCCCAGTTAGAAATGTTATGCTGGATTGTGTGAAAACTGTACATTGTTGTGAAGAAAGGAAAATATGAAAATCAATATCAAATCATATTTTCATCGTAGAAGAGAGAAAAATCAGCTATGATTTTTTTTGTTTCAGTCTTTTACGTGAAACTATCAATACATATTTGCAAATAACTGTGCTTAATGTTGAACTGATAGATAATGGGGAAGGAAACAAATCCACAGTAACTTACATCAACTCCTGCAGTGGCACAGCTGTAAGTCTGTGAGCTAACAATGCTAGAAACCGGGTTTCGATACCTCGGTATGCAAAGCACAGATAGCCCGTTATGTAACTATGTGCTTAACTTGAAACAAACAAACAACTCTTGAGCTAGCTGTCACCAACGGAAAGTGTGGCTGATCCTCAAATTATAACACCCGAGGTTAAAAAGTTCGATGAAGAAATTCGAGCCTACTAGCCAAATATTACGAATCGAGCGGCAGTTTAGAGTTTAAAATATATATATGTGTGTGTGTGTATGTGAATATATATATTTTTGATGACATAACTTACAGTTTTAGTTGAGATGAAACACTTTTATCGAGTGAACTTTCCTTCGAACCATTAAATATCTACATAATAACAACAAAAAGTGATTCAACACGGATATCAGTTTTCTGGGATATGCAAGCGCTATTACAAAACCTAGATTCGACATTAATATAAACCTGACGCTTAATACCAAGTAGATGTTATCGTGATCAGCACGCGCGATGAAATATATAAAAGTTGATTATTTTTTATGATTTTTCTGTGTCCTGATAAGTATGATTCATGATATTTAATCACATTCAAAGAGTAAGAATATATCCAAAATTGCGAGTGAAATCTTACTTTATTAAACAGATAGTTTGTCGCCTAGTGGTTAGTAAATTCACTTCTTTGTATCAGAAGAAACACGGTGATTAATCTCGTAAATAGAGTGAAAAATGAAAGACAAAATTATTTTTGACATGAACCACTCTGATCTGAGCCGATAAACCTTCTCTGAAACGCTTCACTAAATGATAAATATCCACTGTATACATAACTCACATGATTAACCTAATATATACATATATATATATACATAAACTTAATATATACATATATATATATAAACTTAATATATACATATATAGTTCAATATCGCCAGGACTTCCCATACTCTTCACAACAGAGTATATAGTAACCATTAGGCGCTATAAAACTGTTTTATATGTATTACCATTAATTGATTGCCATTGTTTGTGAAAAACGTTTCAAATCAATTAAGTTTATATATATATATACATACTTACATCATATACATATGAGTGTAAGTGAAATAATGCTGATAAATCACATTCAGTACAATCTGATAAAACGCTAGATCAAGTGAGATTCTTTCTTTTCCATTTATGAAAACTGATCCACTCGTGAAAAGCGCTGATGTTTTGTCGGGCTTTGCTTGAATGTTATATGTATATCTAATCTTAACATATATCATTTTTCTCTTATAATTCTATTCTAAGATTGTACTTGTGAAACTGGAACACAAGGAGTTTAAATAAACAATAAAAACGAATTGATATCTTCATATTTGTGAGACATAAGCTTGAAAGATGTACCGTAGAATATAAGTGAAAAGGAAAGGATCGAAGTGATACATCAGAAAAGATGAAATAATCAAAATGGCTTTGATCCTTAGAGTCAATATGCTGGGGCTACTTATGAAATATTTAGAAAAGCAAGCATCATATTTAGAAACATACTTAACACAAAAGTGAAGCACTTCAAAGGGTTTGTACAAGATTTGTTTATTTAAACTTTCTTCATTTAGAAATCTTCAAAGCGTCCTTAGGTGCTTGAAAATTATAACAGGGAGAGATCCTTTCAGATGTCATATTCTTATAGTTTATTTGATCTTTTGGATTTTCGTCTGCATCTTAGGTTTAACTGAATAGATACATTACTTTGTATGTGTTTGTTTTAAGTTAAGCACAAAACTACGCAATGGGCTATCTTTGTTTCACCCACCAAGGCATCTCGCTGTGTCACAGTGGGAATAGATACATGTATATGGTATAGTAAGCATGATGTTTCAATATGTTTGTCTACGACTGCACAAGTAAGAAAAATGCACCATGAATAAAATTAACACAGAAAATCTTGGAGACACTGATGGATAATTGTCCAGTTCATTCTTCTATTGGCCAGTATAATATGTTAAAATGTATAGTGGTAGACAAATGTATTGAAACATTAAACTTACTAAACCATGTGTGAAAATAACACTTTAAGAAAAGCATTTAGTAAGTTTTAATCACATTTGATAATGCAAAATTACCAAATACAAACTTCCTAGAAAGTTGACAAATAATCTCTATTAAAAAAGAAACATTTATTTTATTTAAAATACATGTTCGAGACAAAAGTATTGGCAAAGCTCTTTTAATATTTTCTGTATTCTCTTTTTGCTTTATTACAGCTTCATACATTTACTCAGCCGTGCATTACATTTTGTTGAGAAAATCGGGACCATCCTTTACCGCAAATTTATTCAACCTAAACAAATTGGACATATATTACATGACTACATCCTTTCCATCAGTGAAATATGGTGACAGTAAAGACCATTCCAGAAATTTTATTTTTATTTTTTTCAAAAATTCCATATCGACTTAGACATTGTCGTGCTGGAAGTTAAATCATCTATTAATTAGCCTATGAGCACGTGGTATCATAATAATTTGTAGAATATTTTGATGCCTGGCGCGTACATCACACGAGCCTTTCCAGTCCCGACAGTACTAACACACCTCACATTATAATCGAACCACCATCTTGTTTAACCGTAAGGCTTTCCTCTTTTTATCCAAACATACTGTGATCAATTTTGAAGGAAAAATTCAATTTTAACTTCAACAGACAATGATTTTTTTAAAGATTACTGTTTACATTTGTTTTGCAAATTTTAGACGGGTTGATTTAATAATTTTTATTTAAAGTGTCTTGTAAAAGAAAAAAATCTACGAACATGCAATTCTTCTATATTCAAGTGTCCTGATTTAGTTCTATCATGCACTATTATGATTGATGCTTCTAAGTATTTCTTTAATTCCTTGGCTATTAACCTTGGACTTTGTTTTATCTGCTCGAGCGAATCTTTTACCTTTAATTTTCGCTAGTCGTCCAATTTTTTCAGGTGCTTCAGTTTAATTTTTTACTGTTGTATTTCTTGACTAATCCTTTGATTTTGTATTTTGGTACCCCAGTTTCCTCTGATACAATTCTGCAAACGTCTCTTCTTTATATTTACTGTCATCTTCTTTGTTACCACAAAGTTCTTCTTTTATAGATATTGGCAATCATTACTTATTAGTAATAATCATATATTATTATCCTATAATGAAATGGTTTTCAATCAATCATTATATTTTTAAATCAATTCTTTTAAAATTTTACCGTCTTTTAATGAAAGTTGTCAATACTTTGTGATAAGGAAATATTTGAACTTATTTAAATTAGTTTGTATTTTATAAAGATTGTTTATTAAAACACCAAATGTTGTATGTTATTGTGTTTATCAGCTTAATTATGATCAACTCTTGAATTTCTTGTATTTCACATGCCTTCTTGAATTATCTTATACTGAGTGCTGGGTGACAATACAGGGTGTATTTAAGTGAAAGGTGAAGTTTCGTGGCATTGCCGTTACGTCGCGACTATAATACTTAATATTATACGCATATCGACTTATTTACAATACCCAAACAGTTTTGTGAAAGTAGCGTTTAGTGTTGCAGAGTTCTGTTCCAACGAGTACCGTTTAAGAAATGGTAGCGTGCGTTATGTGGTTAGCTGAGCTAAAATCGGTGAAGTTTGTCCAACGACAATTTAGAAGAGAGTACAATAAAGGTCGCCCACATGAAAACAACATACCAGGGTGGTTTAAGTAATTCCAAGAAACAGACAGTATCCAGAAAATGGCATCAACAGGAAGATCTAGAGTATCCGAAGAAACTGTAGAGGCTGTCATACAGTTTTGCATTAGAAGTTCTCAAAAATCAATTCGCCACCTTAGTCTAGAGTTAAATGTTCCGCAGTCATGTGTTAACAAAGTGATGCGGAAGAGGCTGAAAGTCCATGTATATGAGATACAGATACCACATGAGATGAAACTAAATAACAAGACACAGAAAGCTGCGTTTGTCAGAGACATTCTCCAAAACTTTGATGGTCAACCCGAGTTCCTGAACAGCATTTTGTTTTTAAATAGGTCATCCTACATTGACGGGACTGTCAACCAATACAACAGTAGAATATGAGGGTTGTAAAATACACAAGTTACACAAGAGCATGTACTTTCGTCTGTATTTATATATATGGCTGAAACGTCAGACAGCTTTTTACACAAATTATAGCTGGCATGTTGGACAGTTCCTTATATAAATTATAGCTGGCATGTTGGACAGTTCCTTATATAAATTATAGCTGGCCAACATGCTGGACAGCTTTTTATACAAAGTATAGCTGGCCAACATGCTGGGCAGCTTTTTATACAAATTATAGCTGGCCAACATGCTGGACAGCTTATTACATAAATTATAGCTGTCTGACATGTTAGACAGCTTTTTACACAAATTATAGCTGGCATCTTGGACAGCTTTTTATACAAATTATAGATGGCCAACATGCTGGACAGCTTTTTATACAAATAATAAATGGCCAACATGCTGGACAGCTTATTACATAAATTATAACTGGCTGGCATGTTAGACAGCTTTTTACACAAATTATAGCTGGCATCTTGGACAGCTTTTTACACAAATTATAGCTGGCTGACATGCTGGAGAGCTTTTTACACAAGTTATAACCAGCTGGCATACTGTACAGCTCTTTATACAAGTCTCTATATCCCCAAACACAACCGGTCAGTAGTAGTTTTTAGTGATTCTATATTATTCGATTTAGCTATGCCTAAATGTCCTGCTAATTCTCCTTGCTTTATAGTTATCGGTGAAGTGACAAAAATTACTTAATTGCTATACCTGTTCCACATTATTCAGTCACTTAAACTACTTAATAAACTGAAATATAAGGGCATTTTTAGTACTTTTTTTAGTCTGCTCTCTATGATAATTGTGATGATGCACTTATAAATTAAACTATGAACTAAAACCACTGTAACTAGCATTGTGGTATTGTGTTAATACATTAGCAACCCAACTGTAAACTAAAACTACGATAATTTGCATTGTAAAGATGTATTTATCAACCCTACTATGAACCAAAACACTGCAACAATGTATTTATCAACCCTACTATGAACCAAAACACTGCAACAATGTGTTTAGCAACCATACTATGAACCAAAAGTACTGTAGCTAGCCTTGTGATGATACATTTAACAAAAAACTAGATATCGACAACACAGGAAACCGTTTTATTATGGATGTTTATTTGAGAGGTTATGTCTTCCACCGGTAACAATAATAACATTCTGATATGTAATGTCAGTAGACAGCTTCATCAGAACACTAATTGTGAGGATACTGGTGTTGTATCTCGCGGTACAAGTCTTCGGATTTACAACGCTAAAATAAGGGGTTCGATTGTCCTCCGTGGCCACAGCAAATAGCCCGCTGTGGCTTTGCTATAAGAAAAGGACACTGATACTGTGTTATACTGATGTCTCATTTCTAATTTATCAATTTCAAATTATATTTATGATACTTAAAGGGAGAGACAAGAATTATATTTCATAGTATGGAGTTTTATTAGAAAACGTTTTTAGAGTTATAAAAAGTTATGAAGTTAATCACTATTAAACTAATTAATCAGTCACAATAAAAACTAGACTGTCGCTACCAAATAAAACAATCGCTATTAAACTAATTAATCAGTCACGATAAAAACTAAACTGTCACTATCAAATAAAACAATCACTATTAAATTAATTAATCAGCCACAATAAAAACTAGACTGTCATTGCCAAATTTGTTAACCAGTCATAATAAAAACTAAGCTGTTGCTACCAAATAAAACAATAACTATTAAACTAATTAATCAGTCATAACAAAAACTAAACTGTCAGTATCAAATAAAACAATCACTATTAAACTAATTAATCAGTCACAATAAAAACTGAGTTGTCACTGCCAAATTTGTTAACCAGTTATAACAAAAACTAAACTGTCACTATGAAATCAAACAAACACTAGTAAACTAATTAGTTGTAGTCTAATTAATCAGACACAAACAAACATAAGAAAAATGTTAATGAAATTAATAATCATTACGTTTTCAAACAAATCCTTAAAGAATAAGTTAAAACTGCTCAATTCACGAACCGCAAAACAAGGCTGAAACTTGTTCAGTATATCTATATAGGTAAGAGAACCAATATGAAAATACGTCTCAAATGTCATAAATAAGGTGCAGATTTTTACTTAGATTTTAAGGGTACTACACTAGGGCAGCAAACTTTAGGATGTTTTTATCTAAACATGTGGGTTTTGTCAATGTGTGTGTAAGCTGTTGTTTTGTCTTTTGAAAACATACAACCATGAAACCAAAAGTGACATTTATGCATGTCTTTTCTTCTTTATGTTCGTGTGTATGTCACAGTTCGTTCTTATTAAGTTAGTTAGAGTAGTTGTAGCAGCATCCTATATTTTTCTCCTATCTTCAAGGTAGCAAAGAGAAACATATGGCCAATGTTATTAACGTTGAAATGATATATTATGCGATATATGTGAAAGTACCTGTTACGTGTTATATATTTTATTTCGGACGAGTCTCCAGTTTATTATATTACATACGCTAGGTATTACTATTTGAAATAACCGAAAATTTGAATTTGAATTTAGAAGTTAATTAAATGTTTATATGTTGCAAATTTGTTGTACACAAAAGTTTTACATACTTACAAACAATACAGTCTTATATTTGGTCTAGAACTGAATCTTTTATCAACCCTCTCGGAGAGCAAATTAATTCTTTGTTGACTTACCTGTATATTTTTTTGACGACTGGATAAGCTTGAAACATTCGTAAGTTGTTTCCGGCAATAATATCTAATGTCCTCATAGAAACAACAAAGTTCGAAGCCAGTTTACCGAAGTCAAATGGTTTGCAATGTTAGAACTATACAAACGTTCCCGGTCAAACCCTTTACTTTTTCCAAGTAATAGGCACCAATCACAATTATATCCTCCAAGGCCTATAACATACTGGCTGTAGCTGATTAATAATATTGTTTTGTCTCTTGACTAGCCGCTTTTATACGAATCACGCGAGTTTCTGAAAGTTTCAGCAATGTTCGAATATTCGTCAACGTTTTCGTAAACAAATATTGTTCATTCTTACTCTCAAGAATCTTCTACAAATTTCGAAAACAGGCGGGATATGCGCAATATATAGTCAAGAATATACGTCACATGCAAAAAGGAAAACTACATTGAAACAAACGTATTAAAATAAATGTGTAAAAGTAAATCCTTACATAACCTAAAGATTTTGTAAACAATTATCATAAGTCGCTGGACCAGGATATGCTAATATTAGCAAAGAGCGTGACCTTGCTAAACCAATTGTTCCATGATCTGCTCTTGTTGAAAATCAAAGAGCTAGCACTTTTGTACTTTTCTTCTGTAATTAATATGCGTGATATATTTCAAGAAACTCAACTTTGTGTCAGGATATTACGTGGGGATGGTATGCGTGAGGATGATATAATTTACAAGAGAAATAAGAACCTTCCACTTGTCATTTCTAGAAATATAGCTCTATTTATCCGCCTATTCAGACAATATACATACATATGTGTAAAACAAAAAACCTTTAAAACAGCTGCCAGCTCTCCCAGATTAACACTGTCATATCATAAGTCATTTTCAAAGAAACTCTTGTATTTCATTTTTTCATCTTTACTTCATTTTTCTTAATCTTACAAACATGCACTATCATTTGCCAGTAAGAGAAGGAAGAGATTGGAAGAGGCCCTTAGGAATAGCTGCCAACACATCTGTTCCACACTGACTGATATCATATAGTCTCATGAGACCTCGCTCTTTTTTCTTCCTGCAGAACCCTTTTCACTTCCTCGTAGTCAACAGCAACGTAACAAGTGTGCTGTAAGATGCTATAAACGTAGAAAGTCATGAAACAAATAATACCGAACCAATTACCTTTCGTAAGGAACAACAAAGTTACAAAGTTCTAAAGCTAACAATTAACTCAAGTAATTCCTGTTTGTGTTTTGATGAAATTATTTATCAAGAACTAGTGAAGTCTCAGAGGAGTGATCAGTTAAATTCCGGGGATAATTCGAGCAAACAAAACCTTAAAAACCAATATGTTGAACAAGGAAAACAAGCCAAATATCTTCTGGTATTCTTCCAAAGAAGGACTTTTTTATTATATAAATTTACTTCAGTTTTGAAAAGAGATTTAATCTTTTGAAGGTTATCATGTTTGACAAGTATGTGAATGGTATTAAAATCTACTAAAATTATGCAGCTAATAACAATTTGTACATCTTTTGAAAATATATATATTCCTACAATGAAAACAATTCAAGTTGTCCTTATTTCATTTTACTGGTTAGTAAAAGCTGAGAAGTCGAATCTATAATTAAATACTGTTTTCGATTTTATTCAGTGAGAATTGGAGTGAAACTCCTTTCTGTACTCTACACCAACAAACTTGAACGATTCTACATCTCCCTACAGTCTTGTTAAAGACATCCAAACGCTTTGACATCTTAGTATAGACCCAGTCAATACATTCGAACACTCACACTCCTCCATAAAGTTGCTTTTTCTCGTGCTCGATGACGAAACAAAACCAGTCTAACACACGTGGAATTTTAATTAACTCTTCTCACTAGTTTTTTTTTTTTTTCTTATCGTCGGTCATACAACATGACTTTACATCGGTTACATCGTATTCATTTCCTCAAAGAACAAATATAATTATTCCACGTGTTTTATCTATGAAATAGAAACATGATGTTTTGTCGTCAAGAGGTAGCGCTCGTGACAAAATCAATTTGGTTGAGCGCTGTACGGCAGAGCTTTTCTGCAACTGACAGTTTTGTAAAGAAACTCGCAGAACGAAATCTCTAGCTGAAGATTGTCCTTTCTGAATGATGAAATGTTTCGAACACAAAGGTACGTGAAATCCAAACAGTCAACTATTAAAGCAAAGACCTCCCGCCATTACTGACTTTTTGTTTTGTGCATAGTGACACAATATCAGTATTTTTTTTCTCGATAACTATTTGGAAGAAATTCTTCACTCTGCTAACAATGATTAAAATTGCCAGATTATGCAAACCGCTGTGTATTTTAGTAAGTATCATTGCGTTCAAGAGTAAATATTACTATACATATGAAAACTGCGCAAGTTCTTTTCGGTTGAAGGGAGGCTGAGAGTTTCTACATCTGTACGAGACATGTTTGAATAACCAACAAGTGTATTGTTTAATACTGCCTGCACGTTGAACATTTGGTTTGACTATACATTGGCACACAGGTACTGATTTATCCAAATACGTATGACAACATATTTTTAGTAAATTGATTTTGTTATATTCATAAGTTAAAAAAATAAAAAAGATTGATACACAATTTCCATTTTGACACAAATATATTTTAATATGCAAACAACAAATACAAAAAAGACTACACCGATTAAAACTGGTTTTCTGTGTATTTTCTTATAGCAAAATCCCATCGGCCTATCTATTGCGCCCACCAACAGGAATCGAAGGCTGGATTTCAGTGTTGTAAATCAGTGGACTTATAGCTGTACTAGCGGGTAACATAAATGTATGTACACAACAGTTTCACAAGCTTATAAACAATACTGAGTCTTATATCCGGTCTAGAACTGAATATTTTATCGACAGTTAGGTCCACGAAGAGCAAATTAATTTTAAGTTGATTCTGTCGTACCTCGCTTAAGCTAGCTGGTTTGGTTGGCCTAACGCCGCTTATAAGCTGACTTTTACCAATGAAGTTGTTTAATGTCCTCACAGAAATACTAACATCTGAAATTAATTTAATAAAGTTGAACCCTTTATATTGTTCGAAATTTATAAACATTCCAGGTCCCAGTCTGTAATTTTCTGATTAATAGGCGCTAATCACAGTTATTGCTTCCAAAGCCTATATCACAATAACTGTTGTTGTTGTTTGTTGTTGTTTGAATTAAACACAAAGCTACACAATGGGCTATCTGTGCTCTGCCCACTAAGGGTATCGAAACCCGATTTTTAGCGTTGTAAGTCCGCAGACATACCACTGAGCCACTGGGGGGCACACACACACTGACTGCAGTTAACAAATAACAATCTTTCTCTCTCTTGGCGCGTTGCTTTTATGTGAACCATGCGAGACTCTAAAACGTTCACCAATATTCGCTTGCTAACAGTACTATCAATCACCAGTATTATATACACACCTAGTAGAATGTTAATTTTTACACTCAAGAATATTCTACAAATTTCAAGAACAGGCGAAACTTGCACAAAACACAGCTAAAAATATACGTCATAGGTAAAAATTAAAATTATAATGAAACAAACATAGGCACTAAAAGAATAAATAACGGTAAATCCGTTACAAGGGTGTAAGTAAGGCCAAACAAAAACAAAGTTAGTTAGCTTAAGCGAGGCGTAACAATATCAATTCGAAATTAATTTGTTCAACGTGGATCTGGATCGTCGATAAAATATTTAGTTCTAGACTTGATATACAACTCAATATTATATGTAAGTTTGTAAAACTCTTTTATATAAACCACAAATTTAATAACTATTAGCAGTAACCGTTATTATAAATTGTATTGTTCTTCGTTTGTATATTAAAACATATATTTGTGTTTGAAAAGAAAATTGCGTATATCAATCTTGTTGACAAATATAATAAACTTGATACATATTAATAATTAATTGACTTTGAAATGTAAATTGAAATTTCTGTTTATTTGAAATATTAATACGTATCGTATCATATAATAAATCGGAGACTCGTCCGAAATAAAGTACAATATGTAACAAAGTTTGTTTGTTTGTTATTTTTTAATTTCGCGCAAAGTTACTCGAGGGCTATCTGCGCTAGCCGTCCTGCGACCCTCAGATTACGAATTAAACGCCTTAACTCACCTGGCTATGCCTGGCCTATGTAACAAAGCAACCATCGTTACATTCTAAATTTTCGATATAAATTTTTAAAACCAAATAGCTCATGAGGAAGTGATTCTTGAGAACGAGAAACAGAAATGAAATATTTTTGAGGTCCTGACTGTCTCAAAATGACCTAGACACAGCATGATTGGCGTTTCTATTTGTTGTCGTTCGTTTATTATTAATGAGCTATTACGATATTTTAATTAAGACTTCGGTACTTTCGAACAACTTTTTACAAAACCCAGTGTGTTTAAATGGTTTGTTTGTTTGTTTTGAATTTCGCGCAAAGCTACACGAGAGCTATCTGCGCTAGCCGTCCCTAATTTAGCAGAGTAAGACGAGAGGGAAGGAAGCTAGTCAGCACCACCCACCACCAACTCTTGGGCTACTCTTTTACCAACGAACAGTGAGATTGACCGTCACATTATAACGCCCTCACGGCTGAAAGGGCAAGCATGTTTGGCGCGACGGGGATGCGAACCCGAGACCCTCAGATTACGAGTTGCATACCTTAACATGCTTGGCCATGCCGGGCCAGCGTTCAGAAAACACAGTCGCTTTGGCGCATAAATAAGTAATAAAAGTGTATTTAAGAAGTCCGTGTATTTTATAGATTTCCATGGTTATTCTAAAATTAAAATTAGAATTGTTATTTTTTATGCGTTTATTAGTTTTTTCTTGACAAAAAATGTGCATCATTTGTGGTTTTTCCCATGTATAGACGACAAACAATATAAGCAATAATCATTATTTGGTCCTAAAGAAATCCCTTATCGATTTCCAAAATATTTCTATGGTTCGAGCTCACGTCAGATATTTTATATCAGAAACGTTTTCTACTTAACAGGTTATCCAATTTAATGCGTACTTAACTGCTTTTTTCTTCAAGAAACGTGTTGTCACTACAAGTGGGGCACTTTAAGGCTCAAAGTTAGGACATTTGCTCTTTTGGATTTTCATAAATGACACAAATGAAGGAAGTGTCAATAGATTACATTAACTGATGGTATTACAGTTTTCATGTTGCTGGATGTGAGTAGAACGCTACTGCCTTACAAAAGTATTTGGAGAATTTGATAAGTTGAGAAAATAAATGGCAAATGACTTTTAATTCTAACAAATGTACAGTAATTCCCGGAAGATTTCTTCCCATCTTTGCGTATTTTTGGCTTTTAGGAAGATTGGTGTTATATCAAACCGCATGAAATATAGAAGTTTTGTAAACTATCGTCCTTAAAGAGATTCAGCATGGTATACGAAACAGCCATATATAAAAGCACTTCTGCAAATAGTATGGTATGCTTACCTTAGTCACCTCTCCATTGTCAAAACGTTGAATAAATTGCTGGCAGGCACAAACCTTCTAAAATACTTCTTTCTATTTTCCAGTTTGTTTGTTTTTTTTCAAAACTATTTCGTTTGCCGCAACCACATAAACCTTTCTTCTTCTTTTTTTCTAAATAAAACATGTTTCGCAATTTCCGATAAAACCGTTATTGTTGTCAATATAGCAAAGAGAAAATTAGTTATTTTTTATCTCGGCATTCAGCCCTGTGTAATTAGAATTCCAATCTAAAAACCACATTAAAGTAGGAGCTGTACTCAAATGAAATGAATGCTTTCTTCCAACTCATCACTAAGATGTTTCTCAAATCTATAAATGTTCTTATAAGATATGACTTACAGCTTTTCTTTGGCCATTTCCACGGAGCCTGGTTCGTGTTTTCTCATTTGAAGCATGCTTGCATATTACAGTTAATGGTAAGTAATACTGAATAAAATTGAGTATTATACACTCACTTATTCAGAGAAATTTTACCCACAGAAATATTGAAAAAAAATTGGAATGAAAGCGTGGATCAGTTGATGGAATTCTTTGTGCAGCGTTTAACAAAAGTTTTGGAATTCGTATCTTTTTCGTTCCATTAACACACGAGCTATGGTCATTTTCACCATCTATATGAAAATATAACAAAATTAAATATTTCACCACTCTTGCTACGTACAAGGCACAACACGTGAGAACGACCTAATCTTTAAAAATTCATTGTTAATAAGTTCACAATCCGCAGAAAGTATCCAAGAAACGAGATGATTTCCAGGCTTTAGCATTACAAACAGCGCGGAAATAAGAGTTCGCTGGCTGTTTCCAGTAGATTTTCTCACAAAGCTTAATATTTATATCCTGTTGTACTTACATTGAACATTTTTAAACAGCTTTCTAATGATTGAATCCATTAGAAACTAATTTAAACCTAAACTAAATGCATAACCTAGCATTGTTACACACATGCCAGGAAATTTTAAGTTTTGCTCCAAAGCCACATGTTGAAAACCCGCACATTTTTCGTTTGAATGAAATTAAAGAAGTAGTGATAAGAAAATCTGTTAAGTTTGATTTCCCGTAAAACGCAAACACTATTTGTTTCAAGTAATGTTTGGGACTCGTAAGATGTTTAAGAAATCCAAACAGACTCTTCGGTTAGTATAACAATATCGTTACACGATATATAAGAAAAAAATAAAGGAAATATAACTTTTCTATGTAAAACTATTGTCAAATAGAATGGAGCTTGATTAATATTGTCTATAAGATATCGAATGTATCCCCGATAGACTGGGTTACATCTCCAGAAAGAAATAATTTGGTACAGAATGTAACCTCTTCTTACTGCAAAACAACAAACTTAAAGGATTTTTCAGTTTTATTTATCTATTTTCCCTTGAAGTAACTTGACTCATCATTCAGAAAAACTGGCGAACCAACAATTTTAGTCTGGTGTTTGTGGATATTTTCTGCTATACATTTCCTGAGTAAACTCAAGATCCAGTGATAAGTCAGTCTGGTTAGCATATATCAACCTTCCTGGATATCAGAATGGAGCTAAGCTCCAACGAAGGGTGAGAGATTAACATGTATTGTATAAATCTAATTTTTCTCCTTATGTAGTGGAGCTTTACGACCCCTAAATGGTAGGTAAAAGGAACAAGCATGGTGATTCAGAGTAGTTATGACATCTACGACATTGGACTTTGCGTGTAAATACATGTCTTTTATAATGGCCGATACTATATGTAATATAGATAGATGTTTATGACAGGAATAGTATTTTCTGTTTATTATAATCTAAGATTACTCTTACGTGCATGATATTGTTGAAGTTGTAGTGATCTAATTCCTTAGGTGACAACAGAGGCCTAACAACTATTCAGCACGCAAAAAAGCAACTCACATTGTAATCAGTTTCGAGGAAATCAGGTTATCTCCTAAACTTTGATTTTATTTGCTCAAATAAGCATTGGTTCTTATGTTATAATAAGCGCGTGTGGGAAACTACACAAACGTGTTATCCGTTAGAAACATATATGAACCAGTTTAATTGAATCATGAATGTGATAAATATACGAAAGCATAGCTAATGAGGCAAATAGATAATTTTAATTATTGTAGTGTGGATTGTTCACTAAAGACTTCACATATTAGCTCAGGTAACAGAAAATGGTAAACAAATGTATTGTGTATTTTCTTCATACGGGTAAAGACTACATACGACTTGGTTTCAAGCTTGAATATTCGTAAATACGTGGTTTCTATCTCTTAGAAAAGACACTTTTTTAAATATAATCTACATTACATCAACTGGAAACATATTGCAGGTATTGTTTTCAGAGGTATTGATAAGAGAACATCTTTCAGTTTTTGGTAACTAAAATATTCTTCGTTTATACAACTCATTTTGAATTACATTAAATCACA
Organism: Tachypleus tridentatus; assembly: GCF_004210375.1. NCBI lineage: Eukaryota > Metazoa > Arthropoda > Merostomata > Xiphosura > Limulidae > Tachypleus > Tachypleus tridentatus. The sequence continues at coordinate 40,303,798 of NC_134836.1, forward strand.
ATCACTTGTTTGTGCAAAATGAAGGAAAATGCATATGTTGTAAGTTGGCTTGGCATGCTTGGCAGTTAGGGTACTCGACTTGCATTCTAATAATTATGGGTTCGAATCTCGTCCCAAAACATTAGTAAGGTGTTGTAATCATAGCTTTCAAGTTTGAAACACAGCACAACCATCATAGAGCAATCAAAGTTTTGGATAATCTAGGAGAATAGTAAGATACAAATTGGTATAGAGTGGTTTCAGAAAACATGTAGATGCTCAAAAATCATTGCTAAGACGAAGTAACTCAGCTAAAAATTGAACCATAGACCAAAGAATAATCAAATCTGTAGATCATGATTAATACACATAAATCCAAGCTCTGTTTTTTTTCCAAAACATTCAACAACAGCTTATTTGTCAGCCGAGACCAGAACGTTGTCATAGCGGATCGTTTACATTTATAAATTTAGGCTGGATATCAGCCTGTGATGTCCATTATTTATATAGAATTGATGGCACCCTGACTGCTGACAAATACAGGCAGGTCTTGTCATTTTTCTTCCTGCAAGGATACAGCAAATGTGATGATACGATATCTTAACAGAGAAGGTATTGGTGGAACACTTATGACTATGTCATAGCTTCCACAGTGTCCTGATATGAATATTTATGAGACATATAAAAACAATGAGAAGGTCAAAAGGCAACGAAATGACATGTTTGAGTTGATTTAGGGTAATACAAAACACATGAGGTAATATTCTACTTTCGTTGATAAAATACAGAGCAGCACAATATAAAATGTGCAATTATCTGTGCAAATCAACCATTTTATATATGAAATGCTAACACATTGTACAATGTATTTGCTTTTATTTTGTAATTTTAGTTTTAGTTAACATTCATGCGTTACTTCATGTACCTCTGCTCTAGCCGTTTCAAAGTGATGAACTAGACTGAAGGCAGATAGCGAACACCACTTACCACCAACTCACGGTCTCATTAAATCAAACAATTATATCTGACCGACACTCTTATAACAAGTTCAAGGCCCCAAATTCTAAAGCGCAATTTAATTTTTCGTAATCAGTAATGAGGCATGAACAAAGAAACGTGAGATCCACCATCACGCAATGAATTGTTTCTAATAATGTTTTACATGATCGATAAATCCACATACATATTTACCTAATTCGGAGTTTGACTTTCTTATATGCGTAACTTTTATGTTTCTATGATTATTTCCAAAACTAAGTATACTATACTAGGAATAATAACAAAACAAACACGTTTTTTGCCCACGTACAGCACGCCATCTGAGAGTAGCCTAATCGAGACAAACCGATTACTTTTCACATTCACAACTCTTCACTTGAATAAGCTACTTATTAGCTTAACTTCGCTTTTAATTTGTCTTTAGTTGTCAATTAAAAATTTAACAAAACTTTAGCTTTGTATTTGTGCAATTCTGAACATTTCCCAAATATATTGGCATGTATATAAATAAACATAGCGACTTTCTATTATTCTATTGGAACTGTATTAATTACTTTAATCACGTATGTTGCTGTTAAAAATCTTTAAAAGGTATCATACAGTTGTGAACTTTTTACTGCAAATCGACTTAACTGGTTGCGAAAAAAGGATCTCTAAATTCAAATTATTACAATATAAACATTAGGACTTCACGTCTTTGAGACCTCTGTTTAAAAGTCAAATGATACGGTTTTCTAGCCTCTGTGACTGAAGGTAAGCTAGGTAAAACCTTCGTGTATAATGTTATTGATTTATTTCCACATGTTAATATATTTGATATTCCTTCTTTGTACCGGTCGATCTGCTGTGTCTTCCGAGGTAAATCAAACCCCTGATTTTAACGTTGTAAATCCGAAGACTCAGCGCTGTCCCAGCGGGGAACCTGGAGATAGATGCAGAATTATTGAACGTTACCTCTTGTTCCTCTGTAAAACAGCGTTAGGTTTACGAGCTTACAACACTAAAATCTACTGTTCGATTCCATGCGATAGACATAACAGATGGCTCAATGTGGTATTCTTCTAGAACAAAAGTTACCTCCTTTTGATGGCCACATTGAATCTGGAAAAACAGCTTCGTGTCACTTACAATAACAACACTCACTCCCTGAGGTTTATATCTGGCCCCAAATTCTCACTGCACGTACCAGATCGCCAAGAGCTAGCAATAACAGTAAATACAAGAAATTTTGCCGATACACAAGATGTGGCGTCTTTGTTCTCATTAGTTGCTTTCATACGTGTATATAGTCGACTCTAACAAGAAACGACTAATAAACGACTGTACATTTTCAGGGATTTTCACTTGAATAACCTTTGAAATAACACTTGAATGAAGTGCTAATTAAAAATACTTCACATTTACTGTTGCACACGTGAATAAAATGCTGATTAACAATGGTCTACTTTTACTACTCTTTAGTTGAGTGAACTGCTAATTAACAATTGTCTACTTTTACTACAATTCACTTCAGTTAACTGCTAATTAACAATGGTCTACTTTTACTACTCTTCAGTTGAGTGAACTGCTAATTAACAACTGCCCGTTATTCACTTAACAGCTGATTAACAACTGCCTAGTTTTACTATTATTCACTTAAATGAACGTCTTCCAGTGGCATAGCAGTGTGTCTGAAGACTTACAGCGCGTGAAGCCGTGTTTCGATACCTGTGATGGGCAGAGTACAGATACCCAGTTGTGTGGCTTTGTATTTAACACAAAATAAATTTAAACGAATCGCTACTTTAAAATGACATGCTTTTACTACTGTCATTTGCATAAAATTGACATTAATAATAAATGTTCATTCCTTTTTATATATTTTAGTTGTTTTTATAATAAAAGCATTTTGAAACATACAAGTCTAATAAGACGACAAAATGGAATTAGAAAACATAAAACTCACGGTACAAAAGGTTATGAGAAGGTGTAATTTATAAAGCACGAGCTCTTTATGTTCTATTCGTCATTTTGTAATATTTGGTTTTACTATTTTTTCTTCAGTATCTATTTCAATTATTATTTTCTGCAATGTTTACTTTGTTCTATTTTATGTTTATTATTATTTTTATTTCTCTCGCATTTTAAGATGTGGTTGCATTATAAGAATAACAGCCATTCTCTTAGCATGATTAGTTAGTTGGTTACACGGTACAACTGAATGATTGTCTTTTCTCTTACAAGTAGTTTAAAATTAAGGATGGCTGCAGATAGCCTTCGTAGTTTGCTGCAAATACAGTTACAAGTATTACTTCATTTGTATTTGAGTAAATTTTTCTTATTTTTTAGTTACACAATGTAAAATTCACAATAAAAATAAAACAGAATTTTTACATTATAAAAGCATATTAGATGAACTTATAATGATACATTTATTTTTCTCACGTACTTTTCATAAACGTTGGAAAAAAGCGTAACAAAAGCTTTAGCCCGTTGTATAAAGCCCAGCACTGAAACTTTCAACTCTTTAGATAGTGAGAAAGCCACGCCAAAGAAGGGATCGAAACTTGTATACAGGGATTTAGTTTCAAGAAGCGGCCCGGCATGGCCTATCGCGTTAAGGCGTGCGCTTCGAAATCTGAGGATCGCGGGTTCGCGCCCGAGTCGCGCCAAACATGCTCGCCCTCCCAGCCGTGAGGGCGTTATAATGTTACGCTCAATCCCACTATTCGTTGGTACAAAAGTAGCCCAAGAGTTGGCGGTGGGTGGTGATGACTAGCTGCCTTCCCTCTAGTCTTACACTGCTAAATTAGGGACGGCTAGCACAGATAGCCCTCGAGTAGAAATTCCAAAAACAAACAAACAGTTTCAAGAACATACACAGCATTCATAAAATGTTTACTAACTCATCTCTCAGCAACGAAGATATTATCGACTTCTTGGAAATAAAGATTTCCGATCTTCGTAGTATTTCCAGGAGAAGTTAAGAAATACAAATGTTGTGTGATTTTTGTAATACTTTTCTAGATATACATGGGGTGGACAAAAAAGTGGATCCATTGAAAATGTTGTTAATTTGTTATATAATGTATTAGATAATAGAAAAAAATTAAAATTCTTTGTTTTTAGAATGCACTGGACGAGATCTGTTCAAATATGATTGTTTGTTTGTTTTGAATTTCGCGCAAAGCCACACGAGGACTATCTGCGCTAGCCGTCCCTAATTTAGCAGTGTAAGACTAGAGGGAAGGTAGCTCGTCATCACCACTCACCGCCAACTTTTGAGCTACTCTTTTACCAACAAAGAGTGGGATTGACCGAAACATTATAACGCCTACAAGCAGATAGCCCTCGAGTGGTTTTACGCAAAAATTCAAAACAAACCAAACCAAACTGAGCAGACACAGTGAATGAGCTCAAACAAAACTGATATAAAAACTGTAATTACAGAAACAAATACCTTCTGCAGTTTATAAATCTTCATGAACTTTTATCCAGCTATATGCACGATTGTACCTTTTTGAATTTTGGCCAACCTACCTGGAATATGATTCCGAAGGTTCATGGTTCCTGCTCTACTGTCGCGAAAATGCGCTCCGCACGTTTGAATCATATATGCACCTTTCTGTGAGACAAGAATAGTCCTCGAATTAGTGTTGGGAGCTTTTGGCTAGCTGCTTTCCTTATGATCCATAATTTATTCTTCGTTGGCTAGCTGCTTTCCTTATAATCCATAGTTTATTCTTTGTTGGCTAGCTGCTTTCCTTATAATTCATAGTTTATTCTTCGTTGGCTAGCTGCTTTCCTTATAATCTATCAGTTTAAAACTGGGGTAACAATGCTTTCCGCAAAAATATGAAACGATTTTAAATTATGTTCACTGTTCCACTGTGTTAGTTCCACTTATTTTATTCATTGAATTTTTATCACATAGAGAGCTTGTGAGTAATTATTTATTGTTTGCTCACGTATACACTAGTTTATATGTTTTATTAAAAGCTCCTTTCATGAGAAAACGCTTTACACCAAAGTTATTTGATTACAAATCTAGTCGGTATTGTAATTGTTTTATTATAGCTTGTGTATGAAACCTTAAAATCTAAAAAACTGCGTAATAGTAACTTTTCTGAAAGAATTTTTAGATATTAAAGCTTAATAAGATGTGCCTGTTTACGAACAGTTTTGTAAGATATATCATAACAAAAGCTAATGGTAAACAGGTATTGAAATGTCAAACTAAGTAGCTTTATACGTGAAAACATTTACCTTTATATACAGAGAGAAATAGTCGTACACTGTCTTCAATACAATTTTAGAATTTGCGCTGTTTTAAAATAATTGAATTAATTAAAATATAATTTGTTTGAAGAGTTCGTGGTTTCCAACTATCTGAATAGTAGATAATTTGATTTAAAACTATCTCAATGTTTTAAAGTAATATTTTCTTTTTACGTAAAAATACCTGTTAATTTACGATCTTCGCAATTACAAAGAACATCACTAAGTCTCAGAAATTTGAGCATAGATTTCCTTAGAGATATAAAATAATAAATCCTAGCTTCACAAATTTAACAATATTTCTCTAAAGCATAATTACGAACGTTTACGGATTGCATCCTGCTAAGTGTGCATGTTGACAGCATTTTATCTCTAAGCTAAGCCTTTTTATCTTGCAATTGAAATTGTTAAAATAGTGCTACATGAGCGGGCCTATGTTGAATATGCAATTGTATTTTTTCTTAATTGTTTAATCTTAATCCACCAAGCTCCACTGAATTTATCTTAATCTAACCAGTTACACTGGATTTGACTTAACCCATGAATCTTACTGTTATTTAGAATTAATCACATTAATTGTTTTATATTAAGTTTGATACAATTGAGTACAATAGGTTTTATTTTAATCCGTAAAGTTATACTAGATTCAGTTTAACCCAACCAAGTTACCTTGGATGAGGAGCAGTCCTTCTGGTTATTAACACGTTGTAAAAATAAACTCCTACATTTTAAATGTTGCCAAATCCTTATTCTAAATAAATCCAATTTACCATTTCATAGTTAAACTTGTTATCCGAACACAGTGTTATACTAAATAAAGGGTCCGGCACGACCTCGTGGTTAGGACGCTCGACTCATATTCTGAAGGCGATGGTTCGAATCCCCATCACACCAAACATGTTTGTTCTTTCAAACAGTAAGGCGTTTTAATGTTACGGTAAATCCTACTATTCGTTGGTAAATGAGTAGCCCAAGAATTGATGGTGATTACTAGCTGCCTTTCCTCTAGACTACTAAATTAGGAAAGGCTAGCGCAAATAGCCCTCGTGTAGTTTTGCGCGAAGTTCAAAAACAAATTAAATAAAAAACTGATCAGCTGATTCATATCCCCTTAAAGTACATTATCTCGTCTGAGTCACATTATAGAAAAATAAATTATCACAGTTCACTCATATCTTGTTTTGTTTGTTTTGGAATTTCGCACAAAGCTACTCGAGGGCTATCTGTGCTAGCCGTCCCTAATTTAACAGTGTAAGACTAGAGAGAAGGCAGCTAGTCATCACCACCCACCGCCAACTCTTGGGCTACTCTTTTACCAACGAATAGTGGGATTGACCGTCACATTATACGCCCCTACGGCTGGGAGGGCGAGCATGTTTAGCGCGACGCGGGCGCAAACCCGCGCCCCTCGGATTACGAGTCGCACGCCTTACGCGTTTGGCCATGCCAGGCCTCAGTCATATCACAACCAAATATTATTTTAAACCCGGTTATGATACAATTAAATAAAACATTCAGACTTAATCACATTCTATATAATAAAGTACTTTTAACATATATGAACTAATTTAAAACAATATTAGGACTTGGTTCTATTCTACGAAATATAGAAACAATTAACTAAAATATAATTCGATACAACTTTTAAATCTGGTCATATTTTAAAAAAGTAAAATATCGTATCTTGACTATCAAACTTGACTGTATTTGAAGTAAGTAAAATATTTCAGCCGGGTCATATATTGTGTGTTATGTAAATTGACAGAGTAAAACGCTGAAGAATTTAAAATATGCAATTTATTACAAATATTGCAAATGCATGCTAAAAAGCAACGTAAAAAATATATATTTTTAATGAATACCACGCAATTTTCACAGGGGAGTTTTGAAGTGTTTGATAAGGTTATATCTTTAGTGCCTGTATACAGAGCGTTATATTTAAGACTGTGGGTGTGGCCTAACGGTTATCATTCAAGATAGAGAAAGCTAAGGTTCGAGTAGCGATATGGCGATGAATATTGTAACTGATCAAGTTATGGTAGCTTATGTAAGGTGAATGTTCTTGACTGGTTGCCTCCTTCTTGTCGTTCTTTGGACCAACGGTGAGTTTACAGGACTTACAAAATCAGGGACTCAGATCCCTGCTGCGGACTCAGTAGGTAACGTAATGTAGTTTTATGCCAAAACTACTCTCTTTTGTCAGCAGCTATAAATTAAAAATGAATACGTTTGCATTTTGTAGGCCTTTAACCTAGCCATTTAGTGAATCTAACGCATAAAGTATTCATGTATATATACCAGGATTTGTTTTAACTATAACTGTAAAAAGCGTCTGTGGAGAAAACTATATGATTAGATATATGTTTATACTTCAATATTTGTAAATATTAGGTCACATCACTATAACTTCACCATAACTTCAAAACAATAGTAATCTTTATTAGTATGTTTCCCTGAAAGAAGAACAGACGAGTTTGTTTTTGAATTTCGCGCAAAGCTACTCGAGGGCTATCTGCGTTAGCCGTCCCTAATTTAGCAATGTAAGACTAGAGAGAAGACAGCTAGTCATCACCACCCACCGCCATCTCTTAGGCTACTCTTTTACCAACGAATAGTGGGATTGACCGTCACATTATAAAGCCTCCACGGCTGAGGGGTGAACATGTTTGGTCCAACCGAGATTCGAACCCGCCACCTTCAGATTACGAGTTGAACGCTTTAACACACTTGGCCGAACAGACGAGATACTGAATTATTCGACAACGACAAAAAAAAGTACCATACAACTGGAAGACTCTTTTAAAATTTATTTAATTAATTAAAATAACAATAAATTACAAATTACAGTTTTTATGAACTCAATATACCATGACATTTTATGATTTCTCACAAAGCCTTGGAAAGCAAATTTGTAACGGTTCAATACAAAGAAGAAATATTTTCAGAATTACCCAGTTTCTTTTTCTCTTATAATATAATTATCTTATTTCAACTTAAACTGAACAGTAAGGAGAGAAGTTTAGACATTTCATAAAACGAATTACAGAGTTTTCTTTTCAAGCTTAGCTTCGTTCAACATGAGTTATATCTCGGTGCAGTACGATTTAATTTTCAATAAGAAGCTCACTAAAAGGAAGTCGCAATACACTCATACATTTATTTACAAGAAAATATGTTTTTGTTAGGGAAGTAAAACATTTACAAGTAGCTATTATTGTGGAACACTAAATTCATAATATCAGTAGCAAGGGCAATGTTTACCTCCGAGAATTTTGTGTAACAAGATAAACAAGTCTTGCAAAGAAGAAAACAAGTCTAAGCCTTTTAGTCTGAGCGCTCTATGTGTTCATACTTGTCAGATATTCTTACACCAAAACTACTAGGTGTAAAACGTACCCAGAAGATGTTGATCCTGTTAAGATATCCTTGAAAATTATAATATTTGCAAACACTTTTTTTAAGATAATGGCATTAAGGTGTTACTCGGATGTTTGCTTTTATGCTGATTCTCTCTTGTACATAAAGGACTTTTATTGTCTCTAAGGCTTAATTTGATTAGCAATCCAAGTAATCCACATACCCCATTAAAAATAGCTGTACAAACTGAATCTACTGCTGCTGCCTTAAGATACATGCTTTTCTGCTTTCTGTTTCTGCACGTTCATCAATTAGAAATCTCTCCCAGGGGACAAAACGTCCTGAAAATCTCTTGCATATCCAAGACAATGCGGTTCTCGAGGAAAATCTCTTTAAAATAATCTATTATTTTAGAACAATGAAAACACTGTGCACTGAAACATATAACTTTCTCAAATTGAATCTTAAGCATTTTTTTAATGTGTGTACGATCGAACATTATTATGTTTCACTACGAATAATGTATACTGGCTTCTAACTCAAGCAGTTTCGTTGTTCATTCTTCTTTATTCAATGTTAATTATATAAGTATCTCTCACACAAGTTCCCTGCTTCCTCCTTCCATAGATATAAATAAATATATATATATATACAAATACTCATTCGTGAAACAGATTAATGGTCTTCAACTTGGTAAATAATCACTCTGTCTTCTAGCCGCGTGGCTCTGTTTATTAATGTATGTCCTTGTCTTGTTTGCTTTAACTACTCAGCGACTCCAGAAAGGCAATTCTTATACGGTTTCATGTGAAGTAATATAATAATTTTGCAAACATGGATAGGAAGAGTTTCCCAGAAAAAAATTACAAAACTTGTTAAGAGTAAAAGGTTTTACGTTAGAATGTACAGACTGCGATAAAAGCTTTCTTCCATTAACCCACTTTTACCATTTCAACTACTTCATGTAAAAAAAAAAAAAAAACATATTTTGGTCTTTAAAAATTGTATAACTACATTCTTAATAAAATTAATAATCTCCCAGCGTTAAGTACTTGATGTAAACATGAAGAAACAGGATGTGAATAAAAATAACATTTTTTAAAATATGTTCTAGGGTTAAAAATTGGCCAACATCTAGATTCAACGAAATATTTGTCATTGAGCTATTGAATTCTTTAGAGATTTCGCAAAGTTTCATTTCGATGGGTCTGGCACAAGTCTTGCACTGAATTATGTGTCAAAATCTTTTGTTATAACATGTAAAATAAGATTTTTGTAGCCGTTTAGAGCATTGTCTTTACTTATTTAGCTCATAATTTTGCCTCGTGTTATTTTTCAACATCTGAAAATAAAGTTTCTCAGATAATCAACTTATGTACGTCAAATTAGAAAGGCTGGTGAATTACTTTAAAAAGAAAAAAAAAAGGGCTTTCGATTCGTAGGGTTTTTTCTTCCTCGAGGCTAAAACACTGAAGTCCTATGGTTGTATAAGTACAAATATTATTGAACGAGAAAACATGATACTGGTCTATGAGTTTTGCAGAATGTATTATTTTATAATGCTGGAAAAACATTTATTATATTAAAGGAATTATCATTAAACGTCAATGACATTTTAATCGCTAACATGTAGGTAGCAGTCTATATCGCTTATTTGTTGTTTTTGTTTTGATTTTCATTCTTTTCCACAGAATCAATCAAAAATATGGATATGTTGATTTAGATTTGGAATTACTTTTGTCTCTGGGTATTTTGATATCTAAAAGAAAAAATAACAAAGAGCTTTAATCGACTTACTAAATTGTTTGTTTCTTTTGGAATTTCGCACAAAGCTACTCGAGGGCTATCTGTGCTAGCCGTCCCTAATTTAGCAGTGTAAGACTAGAGGGAAAGTAGTTAGTCATCACCACCCACCGCCAATTCTTGGGCTACTCTTTTACCAACCAATAGTGGGATTGACCGTCACATTAGACCGCCTCCACGGCTGAAAGGGCAAGCATGTTTGGCGCGAACGGGATGTGAACCCGCGACCCTCAGATTACGAGTCGCACGCCTTAACACGCTTGGCCATGACGGGCCTACTTACTAAATATTAATAAAATAATAAGTTGTAGGTTCTAGTAAAAACAAGTAATAAATAAAATGCGACTTCAGATTTCAGTAAAACAAGTTGATAAAGAAATTCTAAGCTACAATTTCCAGTAAAAAACAACTTATAAAGAAATTTCAAATGTAAATTCTGGTCAAAACTGATGATAATATTTTATTGCAGATTCTATTAAAAGCAGTTAATCAGGAATTTCAAAGAAAATAATACTAATTGTGATTTTGGTTGTTTTTATGTTTACGAGCAAAGATACATTGGGCTTTCTGCTATGTAAACCTCAAAACTCGAATGCCAGATTTTAGCACAGCAAAGTCCGTAAAATTATCTTTGTCCTACCCGTAGGCAAATGTAATTTTACTGTAGGTTATAATGAAGGCAACTAGGCCCGGCATGGCCAGGTGGGTTAAGGCGTGAGACTTGTAATGCGAGGGTTGCGGGTTTTCATCCCTGTCGCACCCAACATGCTCGCTTTTTCAGCAGTGGGGGCGTTATAATGTGACGATCAATCCCACTATTCGTTGGTAAAAGAGTAGCCCAAGAGTTGGCGGTGGGTGGTGATGACTAGCTACCTTCTCTGTAGTCTCACACTGCTAAATTAGGGACATCTAGCGCAGATAGCCCTCGAATAGCTTTGCGCGAAATTCAAAAAACAACTACAAAGCAACTAGTAAAAAAATATTTTACTACGTTTTTCAGTAAAAATAATTAACAAAATTTATTTTTATGCAATGTCCACTAATTACAGACGCGTGTACAGTGACTATTTTACTTAACCAAAAAAAGATTTTTTTATAAGCTCACATAATATTAAAATACAAAAGGCATTTTAAAATTTCTGTAAATAAAGATAATTATATTGTCAAGGTTTCATGGGGCTCTTTAATGACCGTTTGGCAGAAATGTAAGCATTTCAAAAACAGTGAAAAACCTGAAACGTGGTTAACTTCCACTATGGGCTTCGAAACTGTTGTTCCGTCGAACATTTGGTCAAACTTGTTCTGAGTCACGTTGATGTGTCAAAAATTATTCGACAACAGAAATAGGAGGCTTTCTTAGAATGGTATCTTTTTTTACAATTTTTTGTTTTACTTTCACGAATTCCAGGAAAACTTTTTCATTCTTCCAAATCCTGTTTAAAATATCAAAAGACCGATAAATCTGTTCTCACTAAGTCTGTTTAGACTTAAAATTCTCTGTCTTGGTTGGAAATTATTAACGATATAGAAAAGAATTTTGTGAAACATTCCAACATTTTGTTTTTCAGTTTAGTATCTTGAATATTCGAAATACTAGATATTGTGGTAGACTTAGATTAATGTTTCCACGAATATCTGTCCTGTCAAATTACTGATAAAATTATAAATATGTTACACTGGTATGCAATGACTTTAATGAACGCAAGATGAATCGCTACTTTACTCGTGAGAGATAAAATTACTTTGAATCAACAAATAAATTCGTCATGTTTCAGCTACAACTGTCACATTTTCTCTGAGGATTTACTCTCTAGCCCGCGAACCAGGCATGGCCAAGCGTGTTAAGCCGTTCGACTCGTAATTCGAGGGTCGCGGGTTCGAATCCCGGGTCGCACCAAACGTGCTCGCCCTCCCAGCCATGGGGGCGTTATAACGTGATGGTCAATCCCACTATTCGTTGGTAAAAGAGTAGCCCAAGAGTTGGCGGTGGGTGGTGATGACTAGCTGCCTTCCTTCTAGTCTTACACTGATAAGTTAGGGACGGCTAGCGCAGATAACCCTCGAGTAGCTTCAGGCAAAATTCAAAAACAAACTCTAGCTCGTAATAGCATGATAACATGACTTATTGTTGCGTCATAAAATGTCTTCATGAATTAACATTAGAACTTTGATGTGCAGATAAAAAAACTATAAAGGCTAAATGACATTATAAGATATCTTCAAAACACAGGTATTTGAAATGTGAATTCATAAGATACAGTGTAACTGCATGAAAAACTTGTGCTATTACATATTTCTTTATTCTTTTTACAATTATTCAGAGTTACCATAACAGTGTATGGAATATTTTTATAATATTACTTTTGTGTTTAGGCGCGGCATGGCTAGGTGGGTTAAGGTGTGCGACTCGTAATCTGAGGGTCGAGGGTTCTAATCCCTCTCCCCCTAAACATGCTCGTCCTTTCAGCCGTGAGGGCATTATAATGTGACGGTCAATCCTACTATCCGTTGGTAAAAGTAGCCCAAGAGTTGGCGGTAGGTGGTGATGACTAGCTGCCTTCCCTCTAGTCTTACACTGCTAAATTATGGTCGGCTAGCGCAGTTAACCCAGTGCAGCTTTGCGCGAAATTAAAAAAAAACAAAGTTTTGTGTTTTAAAATAAATTTCATTTTTTTTTGTTGCACTTTGCGATTTTACTCGATCATGGAATGAAAATAAAAACGACCAAAGATAAGAAAATTTAAAATTGTCAACATGAAGCGCCAGGATCGTTAAGATTCGGATATATTCGTCCCTAATTTTGAACTAATGACCAAAAGATGACCCAGATAGCATATTATGCTGCCACAAGGGATTTGCCTGACTCTTTAATCCAAAAAACGGATTGACTGCCAACTTTACAAAGAGTCTATTGCTGAAAATATTAAGCGTATTCAGGAATATATTAAATCTTCAACCTTGGAGTCCTTGTTTAACAGTCCGGCAATCTAATCACCATACAACCAAAGTGAAATAAAACTTGATGATCTAGATTTACAATCTGTTTATTTTTTTTTCTGCAGTCTCGTTTTCGATAACTGATTAAAATTTAAAATTGTGTTTTAAAAATTTTAATATTTTATCGGTGAACTGTGTTTTCTTATTGCAAAGTAACATCCTGCTATCTGCTGACCCCACCGAGGGAAATCGAACCGTTGATTTTAGCGTTGTAACGGGGGGCGCCTGTGAACTGGATGTCAGAAATTTCAAGAAGCATCTGCTTTATGTACAAGATATCAACAATTTTAACAAGCACTTATTTTTTGATGACACCTCGTAAGATATCAACAAGTAAATGAGAAGAAAAATATACCAGCAGTTAGTACATGAAAAAAATATATGTATATATTCTGCATGCTACACATTGGATATATCTACCATTATAAATACAAGCGTTGACTCAGAATAAAATATAACTAAATAAAAGTAAGCTACAAGAGTTGTTTGAAAGATCACTTGTCACATTGTCTCTGGGATTGTTAGCAAGTATGTTTTAGATCATTATTTGAATGGGCAACTGGCAGGGTAAGAAATAGGTCCAGTACAGCCGAAACGTTATGGAAATCTCTGCTTTATATATCCATAATTCCCAAGTATATTCTCCTCTTATTCATCGAGTGTACACCAGTAAACGTTTTGTACTTCCAGCCAGTTTACAATTTCAGTACCAAACGGAAACTCAGTTTTCTGTGTATGAAAACAAAATATTTTGATTAACTACTTACTTACCTAGCGATCCGGCAATGCCAGGTTGTTAAGGCACTCCACTCGTAATGTGAGGGTCGCGGGTTCGAACCCCCTCACACCCAATATGCTCTCCCTTTCTGGACGAGCATGTTTGATGTGACAGGGATTCGAACCCGCGAGCCTCAGATTAACCAAGTGTCCATGCTAGGCCTAAAGAGTGTGATTTTATACTGTGACACTGCTCTGAATTTTGGAATTGTCAAACATTTTTCAAACTCATGCTATACCTTAAAATATTCTATTAAACACTTACCGTAGATTCTGGATGGTAGACCACTGTTGGCTAGTTTTCTTCAATTTGGTCAAATATTAAAAACAGTGGCAGATAATCATAAAAATAACAACTCTATCAGTGAAATGTCAATGAAATTATACATGTCACTTTAGTATTAATTTATGAATTTGTACTCACCATTAAAAAACATATACACATCACATTAGTGAGGCCTTCATCTCTCTGTATAAAACAAAAATACTTACAGCATCTTGGTTTAAATAGTATGGAGTCAACCAATAAAATGTCAATAAAATAATGATTTACCTATATTATTTTGAGGTAACCAAAACTAAATAGTAATGGTTTATAAACTCTGAAAAATAAAGAAAGAGAGAATTAGTAAATTTGATTTGCAATTTGAAGACTTAAAATAAAACATGTCTTTCATATTTTGTTTTCTTAAACCTGTCATGCGGTTATAAGGTAATAGTTATTACCACGACACACATACCAGAATGCTTGGAACAATTTATGTGAGTAGAGACAAGAAGGAAGAAGATGAATATTTTCATTTCCTGCTTAACTCTTCTGTGAAAATTAATGAACTATTTTAATTAGTTTAATAAAATGTGAAATAGAGAAAATCAAACTAAGAAAACGGGTTCATATGTTGAACTGCTGATAAAGAATATTCTAATTGCAATTTCAAATAATTTCTTTATTGATATATAATCTCATCTTTCAATAATTGAATTTATTGTTTTTTATATGACTCTGATTTACACATTTTCTATCATGAGACAACTTGAAAGTTCCAAAGAATTAACTTGAAGAAAAAATTGCATTCTTCCAAAACTTCTGAAAGGTCTGGCATGGCCAGGTAGTTAAGGCACGCGACTCGTAATCCGAGAGTCGCGGGTTCGAATCCCGGTCACACCCAACATGCTCGCCCTTTCAGCCTTGGGAGCGTTATAATGTGACAGTCAATCCCACTATTCATTGGTAAAAGAGTAGCCCAAGAGTTGGAGGTGGGTGGTGGTGGCTAACTGCCATCCCTCTAGTCTTTTACCTATAAAATTAGAGACGGCTAGCTCAGATAGCTCTCGTGTATCTTTGCGCGGCCCCCCGCTAGTACAGCGGTAAGTATATGGATTTACAACACTAAAATCAGGGGTTAGATTCCCCTCGGTGGGCTCAGCAGATAGCCCGATGTGGCTTTGCTAAAGAAAACAAACACACACAGCTTTGCGCGAAATTCAAAACAAATTTCTAAATGAAGACTACATCGTGAATATGAAAATAATTACAAAGCAGTTTTATTAAAACGGTCTGTTATTTTTAACTGCTCGCTATAATCTGTTTTTCTTTACTAAGAATATTTGAAACAGTGTAGTTTTTCACTTTTCTCTTACTTTTTTTCAGAGTTTTACTTAAAACTTCACAATAGCTATCTGCAATAACTGTCCTCACTTTTGTGATTTAATATTTTTGAAAATCAAATTTTAACCATACAGAACTTGCAAGCCATGGTCATATAAAGCAATACAAATAAAGTTCCATAAAAATAATATTGTTGATAATGTAAGTTATATAATGCTTTAAAGTTGTAATTAAAATATTCAGTTTAAAATACTGAGAGGTTACGACTATAATAATGTTTCAGTATTATTTTATGTATACGTGTACACAATAATGTCTTGAAATTTGGCTCACATATGTATTTATTTATTTATTCCTTATCTAATATTTAGTGCATGGCTCGCGTGAATCTACACGAGAGCTATCTGTGCTAGCCGTCCCTAATTTAGCAGTGTAAGACTAGAGGGAAGGCAGTTAGTCAACATCACCCACCGCCAACTCTTGGGCTACTCTTTTACTAACGAATTATGAGATTGACTGTAACATTATAACACCCCCACATCTTATTAAGCCAGGTGGTAAAAGCACTCGACTCGTAATATGAGTGAGGGTCGCGGGTTCGAATCCTGCGTCGCACCAAACATCCTTGCTCTTTCAGCCATAGTGGCGTTTAATGTGACGTTCAATCCCACTATTCTTTGGTAAAAGAGTAGCCAAAGAGTTGGCGCTAGATGGTGGTGACTAGCTGTTTTCCCTCTAGTCTTGCACTGCTAAATTAGGGAGGGCTAACGCAGATAGCCCTCGTGTAACTTTGTGCGAAATTCCAAAAAACAAACAAACAAACAAGTTCTTAATCCGTACCTTTACATCGTTATGCTTTACTCAAGAGATTCCCAAATATTTTATTGAGGTATTTCAAGTGTGTGTTATGTTTTACTCATAGCAATGCCACATCGGGCTATCTGCTGAGCCTACCGACAGGAATCGAACCCCTGATTTTAGCGTTGTAAATCTCTAAACTTATAGCCGTACTAGCGAGGAAGCATGTATCTAAAGACATTAGTTTTTTAAAGTATAACTACTGTGAAATACCTTATTTTCAACCTACTTTGTTTTTATTTGATTGTTTATTTGGTTTGGAAATAATTCACAATGCAAATATTATGTCATTATGTTGATTTCGGTAAATAAAATTATCATTGAAAATAACGCTTTGTTCAGTGTCAATACAGATTTATCGAATATATCTTTACGTGTACGGAGTTTCCCTTCAGATGGCGTTTCGGATCCTATTTTGGTGCACAACATCTCCTTCCCCATTTTAGAAAACAAAGCCTTAAAATCACAGTTATTCTTACAAAGAGTTATTTAGTTTTAACCTACTTTCCTAACTTAAGTTTATGCTGAAATATTCTGCTTGTGTTACTTGTTTTGTTTGTGGTAAAGAGCAATAGAACAAACATGAAAGATTCTACAATAATGCACGCATTCTTTCGTGTCCAAACCTACTTCACTATCTTTAATGAACTCGACGTAAAGTGTGGCGGATAAGGCATTACGCAGCAATCTTCAGATTGTGTGGGGTTTGTAACGTAATAAGACTTGATGTACTGCATTTTCGTACAGCTAAAGTTCTTTGGTTGAACCAGCTAACAGATGAAGACGTACAAGATAGGTTTTCTGTGGTTATTGTTAATCACAGTACACGAAACATTCAAGTTGTTGTTTAGAAACTTAGAGCTTTCCATACAAGTGGAGCACGAGCTTGATGAGACAAAACACGGGTCAAAACATGATTCAAAGTACCAAGTGTATGTTCCATGCACATGATACTGTAAAATTAGCATTGTGATACTGTTATTGTACAAGAACGTTAACGTATTAAGGAATGTTTTGGTTTATTAGCCAGTTCTTCCCAATATGTTCAGTTTTCAGTGGTGAAGTGAATTGAACTTTAAAAATGGCGGATAAGATATATTTAATACTTGTAGAATACAAAGTAGAAAGATAAACCTTCAGGCTAGATATAAGAACACGAACATATGTTCTTTACCTTAAATTACCTGAACCAAGAAAATACTAAGCAAATAGAACCTCGGAAGGTATCTCTCCTTCAAAGCTAAATTTCCACCCATGTGTTTTTATAAGAATATTCTTATCCGAGGAGATTGGTAACTAAACAATTAAATATTTTTATAAAGAGTTCTGTGCAGAACATCAGAATCAGACTATATAAATATATTACGTTCACACTTAGACCTTATTATGATACTATATGGATTCGACTATGCACCATTTTGCTTCGATATAAAATGAAAGATATCAAGACAAATATTTAGTCTATAACAGAAATCGAATATATGTCAATTTGTATTCTCACTACTGATATGTATTAGATTAATCAATTTCTGTTCAGATCCATGATGTTAAGTCGATTATGTCATTTAAAATATGGATATATCAAGTCTTCATTTTTATGTTTTGGATTTTCAAATGCTTGCAGGAAAATTTTTAATTAAATGTATTTTATGTTGGTTTTAATGTATAGGCTTTACAAGAAATTGATTTTTTTAAACTCAAAGTGTTAGTAAACATGAACGATTCTGTGGATGAGCTACTCTACATAGCAGGGTACAAATATTTTAATGTCTAAAGATTCACTGCTTATCACCACTACAAATCGAAAAAAAGTTAAATAAATATTTCAGTAGGTATTACATTTTCGATAAAAAATAAAAAATCGACATTCGAGGTTTCAAAAATCTCTTAGATATTTACAGTAAACAAGACTGTTTTAAAACACTTTGACATAAAACAGTGTTCTATTAATGTGAAACAAAACTTTCAAGAAACACTTTGACATAAAACAGTGTTCTATTAATGTGAAACAAAACTTTCAAGAAACACTTTGACATAAAACAGTGTTCTATTAATGTGAAACAAAACTTTCAAGAAACACTTTGACATAAAACAGTGTGCTGTCAATGTAAAGCAAAATTTTCAAGAAACACTTTGACATATAGCAGTGTGCTACCAATGTAAAACAAAACGTTAAAGAAACACTTTGACATAAAGCCTTGTGATATCAATGTAAAACAAAACTTTCAAAAAACACTTTGACATAAAGCCTTGTGATATCAATGTAAAACAAAACGTTGAAGAAACACTTTGACATAAAGCCTTGTGATATCAATGTAAAACAAAACTTTCAAAAAACACTTTGACATAAAGCAAGGTGATATCAATGTAAAACAAAACTTTCAAAAAACACTTTGTAAGATAGCAGTGTGATATCAATGTAAAACAAAACGTTTAAGAAACACTTTGACATATAGCAGGGTGATTTCAATACAATAAGAACTGTCCTGTAACAGCAGGAAACCAATATTAAATTAAAAGGAAAACAGCTAGAAAAATAAACTCGGTTGCACAATCTCTTCTTTCAATATCTCTAAGTTGTATCCACGTTTTTTTACGCGTCTTAAAGTGAACTGTCATTAAAAATGTATTATTATTTACTTATTAATTCTCATTAAGCATTCATAATTTGGACCTAAACTTGTCATTTTTTTTCCACTGATGAGGTTACGTAAGAGACCACAAGAATATTGGATTAATAACCAATAGGAAGATTGTTAGCCAGCAACAGTTACTTTCACAAAAGATTTGTCTGTCCACTTATAATGAATAACATAACTTGTATAAATCAGCTACGGTTAAAAGTGCAGACTGAGTTCAATGGCCTCATGTCTTAAACCCTGGACCTTTGAACAACAGCCCGAATAATATAAAAAGAAAACACCCTTGCAAAGAAAAGCCACTATGGTACTATTTATACTATATAAAAAAATCTAAACTTCTGGTTTCGG
Organism: Tachypleus tridentatus; assembly: GCF_004210375.1. Taxonomy (NCBI): domain Eukaryota; kingdom Metazoa; phylum Arthropoda; class Merostomata; order Xiphosura; family Limulidae; genus Tachypleus; species Tachypleus tridentatus. The sequence continues at coordinate 40,323,424 of NC_134836.1, forward strand.
TGTGAACTTGTCTTCAGAGAAAAACCACTCAATAAAAGTCCAGATTTGTTGCACGTTAAAATTCCAACACTAATGGTCCTTTGCACGAGAATGAAACTCCTTGATTTGAAGCTTTGTTTCAATTTTTTTTTTACTTCATCCTACAGTACAAACAGCATGTGTATTTGTTTGTAACGGTAAATCATGCAATGGAGCAATTACTAATTATCTTATTTTTATCCAGAGACACAATAACTATAAATTGTCGTGCATTAAATAAAACAGTGTAATCGTTTTGGACAAAAGAGGGAAGCAAAACTATTGGATGTTCGTTAGAAATTTATCCACCATGTTAAAAATTATATTTTGGATAATTTATAATCTGGGTAATTCTCTTAGGTCATTATCTTTTGTCACCATAAGTCCAATATATTTATCCTCATTACAAGGTTACTATAGAAGCAATATTTTTATTGGGGGAGTGAGAGAGTGCCATGACTACAATGGATTGGGGGAGTGGGAGAGTGCCATGACCACAATGGAAGTTTAAAAATCATGATTAATTAACATTCAAAGTAAAAGACGAAGATAACGATTTGAAAAATTCCCGTTATTGATCTTCGATTTCACACAGTTTGAGATTTGCATGCCTGTACCAAATGGTGCGATTGGAAAGCAAATATTACGAGTTACGCTTACGTCATGATATAGTGTGTTTCACATCAATGAGAACGGAAAAGAAATAATAGCAAAAACGATAGATTTGCAAGAATACGAAAACGTCACTTATAGCTGAAAACGCGGAGAGTATCACTTATAAATGTATAAATAGATTCGCTAGTTCAAAGGAAAACTTCAAAAACTATTAGTTTAGTTATTAGCGTAAAGTTGCACAATGAGCTAGCGATTAGCTCATTGGTAACAGCTGGTATCAAATCCTGCTTTCCAGCTAATAAGCTTACATTTTAGCCACAGTGTAAGAAGAATGAAAAAAGACTTAAAATTGAAAAGAAATTTCCGAATAAGTGGTAAAACTTTTAGTTGCTATCCCCTAGAAAATGTCCCCACACGTAAGAAAGTCTGCCCACAAGTTCCTAATTTATAATAATCCAATAACAAACTGAAGTGGTTATTACATCCGATTTGACGTTGGAAAACAGTTACTATCCTGTTATTTGTCAGGTTATTTTTATTCATTTCACAGTGAAATTCGAACAGAAAAGGAAGTAGTTATGTTATACTAATACGTTTTTGAATCACCAAATTAGCTGGGCACGAGAAAAAAGCAACAAATATGAAGTCGAGATGGAACGGAATGTTTCAGAATTACATTTGAACATTGTGTGGCGTTTTTCAGTACTATAATTCCAACGAAAATTTATCGCTTTTGGAAAGAGCATGTAACAGCCCTTTTCGAGGCAAAATATTGATACACTCAGAAAGATGCGATCAAATAACTGACTAATTTACAATTTTCAAGACTTGATTATCCCTTGTACTTAAAGGAATTAAAAATCAAAGAAATGTAGATCAAAATCGTACTCCGGGCATGGTAAGCAAATTGTGACGTCTTGTAACACGTGAGAATCCAAGAACACATAGAAGTGTCTAGGTGTGCCAGGCAAGAGTACTAATTCTTCTATTCCTTTTACGTTTATTAAAGTGGGACAAACAAATTAAAACCTGAATTTTAAAATGGCCGGGACAGAAAAAGTTGTCCGTTTAGAAGAAAACTACAATGGAAAGATTTAAGGGTCTCAGGTTAATAACTTGTAGGCCCACAATGACCTTGAAAACGGGACAGAAAAAGTTGTCTGTTTAGAAGAAAGCTACAATGGAAAGATTTAAGGGTCTCAGGTTAATAACTTGTAGGCCCACAATGACCTTGAAAACTTTTACTCAATACGAAGACAATTTCGGAATTTTGAGAGCAGCTTGTCAAAAACAAAGTCCAACAGATCTTCCTTAATGATACTGTATAGCAGACCTGAATAGAAATGTTGTTGTCATTTGAAAATTAAAAAAAAGCCAGGTTTCTAGTGTTGTAAGTCCGCAGACATCCTGCTGTGCCACTAGGAGGAGGGAGCTTGGATAAAAATTTGGAAGATTAGATCTACCACAATTGAACCTTGTGTGTGAAATTAAAGTTTGTAAATAATAACTCTTTCTTTTCTTATGCGCGCAAGAAATAAAAATAAAATACGCTCTCTTGGATCCACTAACCAGTACCCGAACATAAACATATACTATCAGGAAAACGTTTCTACTGACTACATATACACAAAATGTACGCCAGTACAATATTTTTGGATTCTAGAATAATTAGAGAATGTACATTTAGTAAATATTTTTGCTTGCATATTTGCATACATGCGAGGTTTAGTAAAACATTTGGATTCAACTTTATATAAATTTGCATGTTTAGTAAAGCGCTTTGGCACGTATATTAGTGCGAATACATACTTTTAATAAACCGTTTCAGGTTTGTAATTAGTAAGAGCATGTATGTTCAAATGATAATTTTAAGATTCTATATTACTGTGATCATCTATGCTTACTAAAACATTTTGTATTTCTACCTTAATAAAGACATGTGTGTTTAATGAACATTTTCAATTTTAGCCTCGGCTTATTGTCTTATTTAATGGCTCTGAGTTTTTCAAGTGCAAACATTTAGCTCATATAACTCCATCATCACTTGACCGATTTCAGATCTAGTTAGAGTTTTAGACTCAATAGGTCAAACCTTTCGATTGATGTATTTGACCACGCCCACACTCTCAAAGTCCCAGTGGTAAGTTTACTTTCATCCTGCCTGAAGTCATTTCAGTTTGAAGGTGGACTGGTAGATTCTGATGAGTAATAAACTCGAATTGGTTATACGCGCACCCCGAGCTGGGTATTTCTGGCAAAAAATGTAGAGCTCATAAAAAGAAAAAATGTCTCATAGATTAATTTATTCTAATCTTCTGCCTAAAAGAATTTCAGGTTTCAAGAGCTGCAACTATTGAGGGTTCCCTCTTGTTACATAATTAAGAACGCGTATGCTTCGTACGTTTTTTGTTTTTTTCTATTAGTGTTAATGTATACACTTACTAAAAACTTGTTGGTTTCTACAATAAGTATCCCGTTCTTAGTAAAATATTATTTTTGTATACATAAGTATAAACATATGTAGTTGACATGCGTGCTGTATTAACGTTTTGTTTTGTTTTTGTATTATTATATAGGTCCATGCCAAATAAAACTTTATTTTTACTTTACTACGGATATAAATTCTTAGTAAAACGTATATACTTTCTTCCCAATAACAAAGATGTACGTTTTCTTTTCTACATAATAGAGAAGCATATATTTTGAGTAAAATATGGAAAATAAAGCCTGAATTTTGTAGAAATATAATCATGAAGAGATTGTTTATCTCAATTTTTTGCAATTATTAGTTTTATTTACATTCTAGTCGCTCAGGAATTGAAGGGAAGGAGGGGTCATGTAGTTTATAGCTTTTGTAATACTGTTATATTTTGTTGTTGTTTTTTGCTTGGTTGGTTTCGTCTAGATCAGGAGTGCTCAGTTTCCACAAGTTAGATTAAATGAAGGTTGGAAAACCCCCACTTGTAACAGCACAAATTTTGATTTGATTCGACGTTCAATCTTGGTAACATATTAACTATAAAAATTATAAAACAATGTAAACAGGTATATATGATATGTAGTGACTGTACTCTTCGCGTAATCGAAATTCATATTTACCGATAAGTATACGTAAAGATCATGTGATCGATTATCTTCAAATTTATATGTATAATCTAGTTTTGTTATATATAATATAAATCTATATTTGTAGTTTTTGTACAAAGTTTGTGTCAATTATTTTTTACTTTTTGATAGAATAATCTCAAGCTATAGAAACAGAGGAAAACTATAACAACCGCTATAATAACTATATAAATCTGGTTTAACTTACCTTCATATAGTATTGAATATTTTGCTTGACAAATATGTAATTACACTAGATTGACACTCAAGTCTTATAATTAAGACTTGTAAAAAATGTTTTAGCTTGTTTTAAAAGTCATTTTGTGAATTTAAAATCCATTTATGAAATCAACAGTTAACGTGTATTTTTAAAGATTAAGCTTTTCACTGTGATATGTCATTTTCCGTGATGTATTTGCTACCTAAAAACCATAACGTATTATATGTATTTATTTAAGTCATAATGTGACAAAATAATACTTCTATATGTGATTCACAGGCGTTGCGCTTTTTGTGTAACCAAGATAAATAGTTAACTATTAAGATATTTACTGAATCTTGTGTTATAAGAAGACATTATTAATTTATTTAATAATAATAATTTAGTATTAATTTGTTTTCTCAGAATTAGAATTTGAACTGGTACTTAGATTTATAGTATACCTTACGCCGTCCATAATTTTAAAATTGTGACTATACGAAAGTCTGCAGCACCTTATCGTATATAATCATCATTAGAGAATTGATGAAACCATAGCTTAAGGTGCAGAAAATATGACATGGCGCGCATTCGAGACGGGGTCGTCCATGCTGTCGACCACACACATACACTTCCGCAAGTGACAGAACTGTGGTATTTCAATAAATATATGAAAATAAATATTTATGTATCTGACTTATTCTTCACAAATTAGATTGAAAATATAATCCTAACTTAAGCGTGACAAAGATTAGCGCCTAGCTTGTCAGACTGTGGTATTTATCGTATATAATCATCATTAGACGGGAAACCATCGTCCATCGCGCGCATTCGAGACTGTCGACCACACACATACACTTCCGCAAGTGACAGAACTGTGGTATTTCAATAAATATATGAAAATAAATATTTATGTATCTGACTTATTCTTCACAAATTAGATTGAAAATATAATCCTAACTTAAGCGTGACTTAAAGATTAGCGCTTCAAGCTACAGATTGAAAGTCCTAGAGACTTGTCAGACTGTGGTACGTGGAAATAATGTCGGTCGCACACGACACAGTTAACATAAAAAATCATAAAATGTGTAATAACATCTATATGAGCTTCCCACGTTCATATAAATGCTACTTCGCTCACTTCATAGAGTCACCCTTTACTTACATTGACTTGCCAATATTTTCTTCCCTTAAAATTCGTGCCAGAAAAAAACGATCATATTCGTTGCATTACTGAGTAAGGGTTAAATATAATAAATTTTTATTACTGTGATTTTACCTTTTTCTAAACCCATCACCAAATATGTTCGCCTGTTAGCCATAGGGACATCATAATATTACGATCAATCTCACTACTCTTTAGTAAAGATTAGGCCAAACATGAGCAGTAAGTGATATTGGTTAGCTATTTTCCTTATTGTCTATCACTCTTAAATTACAAATGGCTAGAACGAAGGAGCCATCGAATCGTTCTGCATAAAATTCAACACATGAACAAACTTTCAACAATAGTGACACGACAACTATAAAATCCATCTCTCTATTTTACTACAAGCAGACATATTTGAGAAGTGATACAAGCTGATTAACCTATCTCGTGGCCAACAATCCTAAATTAGGGATGGCTATGCCTGAGACTTGAACTTTGTAACCTGACTGTTTAGTCTGTCTGTTCTATAAGATGCACTCGACTTGTAATCTAAAGGTCGCTGGTTCGAATCCCCGTCACACCAAACATGCTTGCTCTTTCAGACGTAGAGGTGTTATAATGTTACGGTCAATCCCACTCTTCGTTGGTAAAAGAGTAGTCCAAGAGTTGGTGGTGGGTGGTGATGACTAGTTCCCTTCCCTCTAGTTTTACACTTCTAAATTAGGGACGACGAGCACAGATAGCGCTCGTGTAGCTTTGCGTGAAATTGAGACCAAACTCTTCTTTAAGATGTCATTCAAGTTTAAGTCCTAAATACTGTTCTTCAAATGACAATGTATTTCTTTCTGTTTAAAAGCTTGAAATAATTATGTATATTATCAAAATAGTTATTAAGTCAAACGTTCTAAACAACAGCTAAGAATCTTTGTCGAAAACATTTATGATGAATGTTTCACAGAAGTAATGCTTTGATTGTTGATATTTTTAATACTGCAAAAAAGAATCAATATATTTTGTACTTAATAACTTTATTATTAAATGTATTGAGATGTAAACTGATAGGCCTAATTCAGTTGTACACTGTCTTGGAGACCTCTCCACTTGTTTATGGGTATTAGGGTATGCTGATAATTATATACCCAGAAGGGTCAGGTGCAAAAACACCTCTTCCTCCATCCCTAACTTTAAATGGCAACTACTACTATGATGAAATGTTAGTGCTTGAGGACCAGAGTAGCCCACACTTTCTCCGGCCCCTTTCATGGCAATATCCATATATATTGTTTACAATCCTACTTTTTTAAATCTAATCATATAAAAATATTTATTAAGTATGTATATGAAACTAAATCTAAATGTCGAGTGTTTGTTGGCCTGCTTAATTTCTATTTCTTAAATATATATTCATAGGAGAGAGTTACTTAGACTATGTTCATCGTGTACGTGGTATCTATCGAGGTCACACAATAAATCCTTTTCATGTCAATTTTTAGTAAAATAGTTTAGTGCATATTACAAGAGTCTATCGGATACTATTTTTAAGTTTGCATACTTGTGTATGAATGCTAATGAAGTGCTGCGCGGTACTTTATATAGTATGGTGATGACTGAATTTTGTGTGACCTTTGCAGTTTGGTTTGGTTTGTTTTGAATTTCGCGCAAAGCTACACGAGGGTTATCTGCACTAGCCATCCCTAATTTTGGAGTGTAAGGCTAGAGGAAAGGTAGTTAGTGATCATCACCCACCGCCAACTCTTGGGCTACTCTTTTACCAACGAATAGTGAGATTGACGGTCACATTATAACACCTCTACGTCTGAAAGGGCGAGCGTGTTTGGTGTGACGGAGAATTAGAGCCCGCGACCCTCGGATTACGAGTCGAGTGTCTTAACCACCTGACCACCTGGTTATGCCAGGCCCCTCTGTACTTTAATATTCTAAAGGAAAAAATCATCAAAAAAACTTCATTAACGTACGTGTTTGACTCTTACTTATTATTTCAATTGTTGTTGTTTATACAGTCAGCATCCCACAGGTATTACCGTGTTGAAGGATAAAATACACGGTTGTATATTTGTAATTCCCTATCTGTTATTTAACAATTTCTTGATGAGTTAGCGCTAAATTTGACAATTATTTGTGATCGGACATGAACGAGTAAACTGGCCGCTCGACTCGCAATCTGAGAGTCTCGGGTTCGAATCCTAGTCACATCAGTCATGCACACCCTTTCAGTCATGGGAGTTTTATCATGTAACGGTCAATCCCACTCTTCGTTGGTAAAAAAGTAGCCCAAAAGTTGGCGGTGGGCGGTAATGACTAGCTGCCTTCCATCTAGTCTTACATTGTTTAATTAGGGACGGCTAGCGCAGATAGCCCTCGTGTAGCTTTGCGCGAAATTCAATCCAAACTAAACAATCTTCTATTGATAACAAGGCCCGACATGGCCAGGTGGTAAAGGCACTCGACTTGTAATCCGAGGCTCGCGGGTTTGAATCATCGTCACACCAAACATGCTTGTCCTTTCAGCCGTGAGGGAGTTATAAATGTTACGGTCAATCCCACTCTTCGTTAATAAAAAAAGTAGCCCAAGAGTTGGCAGTGGGTGGTGATGACTAACTGCTTTCCCTATAGTCTTACACTTCTAAAATAGAGACTGCTAGCTAAGATAGCCCTCGTGTAGCATTACGTGAAATCCAAAACAAAATCAAACCAAACTGAATCCCAGGTACGCTAACCCTTAGACCACGTTGGGTATTTTTATTTGGGAAGATGTTTTAGATTAACATAATATTTATCAAAAAATAAAAAAAGAAACAGCCAAACGTATTTAGGTGCAACAAAGTTGGCGATATAGTGATCATATCCTATATTAGTGCACACTTGAACAAACACTAGAAAGCATGGATGATTAATATGAGGCAATAAATCCCAGAATGCAATACGATATTCGAATCCTATTTATTGGTTGGGTAAGTTCAGTCATGAAGTAGATGAACACGCAGCGTTATACTAAAAATCTCATTAATAAAATCGAGACACTGTGTACATTTTAAGAGATTTTTTTTTCTCAGAGCGATACGTCATCTTAAGCCTAAAGAAATTATTAAAGAATTTTGACAAGCTGAGTATATTACCATATTCAACAACTTTGAAAACGTTTCTCAAACTCTGCTTACAATAATATATATACGTAAAGATTTAAAAAAATCTATTAATATCGTAGATCGTTAATTTGAAATACAAATTTAATGAACGATATGAATAACCCATAAGGCTTGTCGTATTATCAATTTCATACATTTAACGGTTTACGTATGTTCGCCTCCATTTTTGCAGAAATAGTTAAAGGAGTTTCGAATGGCATTTAATAATGTGTAATACTATACAGCATCGTCAATATTAATTATAATGTGAATTAAGGTTTCATCAATATTAAAATACTTCGTAAATTCAGACAACTGTGTACATTCTAGATTATTTTTGTCACATTTAAGCCACAAAATGCTTAAATACGACATCGTATCTCATGATAACTTTCTGTATAGATGTACAATGAGACCTTGTAAACACTACAACAACTAATATGCTTGAACTAAAGGAAACCCCCGTAGACATTGTCTTTAGTAAAGCCTACAGGTTGTTAATTTTGATACTGTCCCCGTAAGAGATACTTATCAGAATAAATCATAAACTTAAAATTAATATACTGTCCTAACATATCCCATCATGCTTAGTTGTATATATTAATCGTGGTTGATATTAAGACAGATACATAATATATTTGTTGCAAGCAATTCAAGTAAAACAAGAGCCCAAAGGATTTCTTTACATGCTCTTCATGTTGTCATCATACTTTACCATACTATTGCCATATGCTCTTCATGTTGTCATCATACTCCACCATACTATCACCACATGCTCTTCCACGTTGTCATCATACTCTACCATACTATCACCATTTGCTCTTCCATATTGTCATCATACTCAGAGTATGTTTTTTTTATCTAATACCTTAATCTATCTTGGATGGGACGCAATAAGTAGGACAAAGGTTTGGTAATAGTTTACTGAACATTTCCTGAAGTTGCATCTTGGTTTCTTGAATCAGATACTGGTATGTTCAAATAAATCAGTAATATCACCAACGGTTATCTGGAAACCATGGCACCTTTCTAGGTGGCGTGTAATAGCTTTTCAAACAATTTAAAATGACAAGTGTTGTTCTTACGTTATAATCACTACCACAACATGGATTTCCTTTTCGGTTACCATTTATGCATTCAGAAAAAATAGCATGAACATTTCTCCGGATGTTTTCTTTGAAACTTGTAATGTTTTAACTACTATTTCCTCGTGCAACTCATTTATTGTTACTTTTCTTTCAATCTCCTTAACCGATGCAACAAACTAGAGATTAAGACTTTCTCTTTCAACGTGTTTTTCTTACAAAATAATGTCGCCATGTTAGTCGACCTACACCTACAAATTATTCTCAAAAGAGTGCGTAACTGTCGTACTTCTGATGAACTCAATCACGGAAAATTTTCCGACTGACCTATTACTGGTGATGGTTGGAAGACAGAAACCTATAGGTTTCTCGTCAACTCAAGAGGCTCTTCTACTGTCATTAATAAGGTAGAAGCAATCTTGTAGCAAGCCGAAAGACGCCTGAAATAATCACACGGCTAATGGGACATACCAAACTGTTATTACTGAGGTTTTACTCGTTCTGATATCATACGAGGAGATTAAGGCTATAGATGTATGTCATACTTAGTAGCTTCAAAATCAGAATGATGAAATCCCTTACAAAGTTTTCAATAAAAGATAAACATATTATGTGTTTGGCTATTTGATAATATCCACCGACTACCACTGTAGAGATATTTAGAGTAATAGGATTTGTGTCCAGTTTTGACAAAGCCATTAATTTAGTATATTAATTGGAATCGGTTCAAATATAGTATTCCAAGTAATTCTCTTTGGAATCAACACTAACCTGTGATGTTTTGTTTTTAACTTAACCGTTATTTAGCTGATTACGTGTAAAATCTTTTGTTTCAAATAATAAACACAAAATAATTCTTCGTGAAAATGAAGACTAGACTTTACCTAATTTTAGATTCGTGAACAAAAGTATATTTTTTTAACCTGGATGTTTATTCGTCGAAATACAAAAATATTGACAACAGTAAAGATTAAAGAATGTTTTCATTTCGTAATGTGAAGATATTCTGAAAACTACTACATTTCTAGTGACTCATCAAAGCTGATTCTTTTTATTTACTAGTTTAAAGCTTGTACTATAGATGTAAACATGTTAGATGGAAACAGACAAGAAGATCAGGAATTATATTTAAGTTGCTCATTCCATATCCGTACTGCCGTATTTGAAATAACCGCCAATTTCGGTGGATTCTATCTGTCGACGCAGATTAAAAACATTTCTATAAACAACAGGCGGCAGTATATTCGCGTTGTGTGAAAAACAGAGCCGACTTTAAAGTATCCGCGGTAAATCCATCCATTACCTGTGGCAAGTGTGTGTAATAATAATATGTTACCCGCCTTAAGTAGATACGAATTGTTCATATCAAATATGTGTATATGTGTAAGCTTTTACCCTACATGTCACTCGTGTGTATAATAATAGTAAAATACACGTCACCTGCGTGTAACAACTGTATATTACATAATACACACTTGACATTACATGTAATCCGTGTGGATACAATTTGTAATCTAAATGTCGTGTAACATATAAAAGTTATGCTTGCATGCTTTCTCAGAGTGTATAAGAATTGTATATTACTTTGCATGTGTGTTTATAAGAAAGATACATTAGATATTATATATTAGATTTCATATATGTAAAAGTTTCAATACGTTGTATTAAAACAATTTTGAATAAGTAAATCAGCTCGTCACGTGTTCACCACAGCCAATATAAAGTAGCGGAAGAATTAATGTATCAGAACTACATTTCCGCATTGGTTGACGTTACTAGATAGTGTGACGCCCCCCAAAATTAATTCTTTAGATTCACAGCTCTTTACTACTTCAAATATTAATACGCTTAGATCGAAATGATGTGTAATTATCGGTGATTTACAAATTTTGTTTGTTTTGTTTTTGCAACAAGCGTACCCTTGATGCGGTAAATAAAATGCGTTGTATTGTAACAAATGAGAATCCATAAACACAGAGATCGGAGGAGAAACACTATCAACGCATCCCAAGCAATAAAGCAATACACTTAAAACCGATTTGTGTCTAAAAACAAAGCCAACGAGGTACAGGCTTACCAACGTACGGCTTCTAGCTATAAATCACGTTCAACTATTGCATAATCAAGCCAGTTTGACAATAAAATACAATACAATGGTGTTCATGTTCTTCCATATGAAGACATATGGTTCAAGTCAGTGAATGCACGCCTATATTTTCTTGTGTGATCGGTTTGTTAAAACTAGCGCTAAGAACCATCAGCTTCGTGCACTAAAAAGACTATGGAGAGCATGAACAGAAGAGTTGTGTGCTTTTTATGTGACAGCCTTACGATGGATTCTTTTATCGTGGAACCTACGCTGAAGGGCTATTTTCAAAATACAAAGTCATCAAATAGAGCATGACTGGATATAGCTACATGGGCTATAACGACTTGGTAAGGCTCCAAAATAACGTTTATGTATGAGAAACTTGTTTCGTTGACTTTTTAATCTCATGAAAAAACCACAGCCAATTTTTATCCACAACTGGATAAATCGATTACAGTGGCCAGACATGGTAACTGATATACCTATGGAATGCAATGTAAGATACTGATTTGAGATGGGCATCAAATTTGAGAAATTTCAAAGCATTTAGTTATGAAATTTCATTAAGTCTGTCCATAAACTCTATGTTTTTGTTTTACATATAAGTACTATAACGAAAAGAAAAGCATTAGGAACAGTTAATCATGATACTTTAACAGTTACATCATTCAGTTAAACAAAATTAAATTCTCCATTATTTTTTCACGGAAGTAATTTCTGCAATAATTGATTTTTCTAAATAAATCTCACCTATGAAGTGAAAGCCACACATGCATATTAGGTGAATTGAGCTGTTAAACCTTTCAAATATTTCATTTTAATAACTATAGTTCAACTCTCAAATGTGGCCTAGTGGGCAGCGTATTAGGGTGCGAATCGAACAATTTGGGGCCACACACACTTTCAGTTTGTGAACGTGTCATAAATATGAGTAAATTCTGTTATTCACTTCCCAACGTAAGACAAAATTATTGTGGAAGTGGGTTTTACTGGCTTAAGGCTCTGGTCACTGAGGGGACAACTGTTTCCGAGTCCAAGGGACCTTTCACAGGACGTTCTAGTCCATGCGCGAGAGAAATTCAGTTCCAATTTATATTTCGAACTAGTCATTTGTTTCTCTTTTTAATAATAACTTATATTTCGGTAGTGTGTTGAGCGTTAGCTATCACTTAACATTCGTGAAATCTAATTTTTTTTCCAACCACCTGTACTCAGCACATTCATACGAATCATATCATAATCTATGCACACAGATATTTTATACAACAACATCATTATAGTGAGTAAATCTTTGTTACTAATGAAAAACGTAACTTTTCTTCGATTACTTTCCATGTTTATTCAAAACGAGTTGGTTTAAAAAGGGCGAAAGGATTACTTCCACATGCTCTAATTGTTCGACGCAGTTTGATAATCTGTAATTATCGCACAGAAGTTAACACCACATCGATTAATTAAATGGTCTAAGGCTGAAGTTTAAATCGAAAAGTACTGGATACGTTGTTTGTAGAATCGATGTAGTGCAAGCTTATTTGTTTGGCTTTGTTTTAGCTCCATAATGACCTGAGGAAAGACAGCTAGCTTTGCAGACCCGCCATAACAAGAGCTTTGTGTTGCTATGTGAAAGGAATAAAAGAATTGGTTACTTTTATGACAAACCCACTTGGAATTATAACGTTATAAGCCTCAAGGCTCACCGCTGAGTTACTAGGGGACAGACGCCATATTAAAGACAAATTGTAAAGTAACAAAAACGTTATCTTTAATGTTTCAATTCTTAGTGAAGTTATACCTGTATAAGTGCTTCTACAGTGTGTTCCACTGCTTCTCTTCTTTACACACAAAGAGCGCTTTGATTTAATTAGGATTCCTCTCACCTGGAAAGGCTTTGTCCAATGGTCCCTCTCGAGGACATCCATTCAAGTGTAAAGTAACAGAGAAAGTCAATAAATAAAATATAAAGACACACAACTTAGAAATATAACATTCTAACGAAAGTGAAAAGGTTATAACATCCATTAATCGCATTTACTTCTTCGTACGATTTCAAGATTATTTTAATAATTCAGGTAAAGAAACATAATAAAAGAAAGTTTAAGATTATTTAGTTCTCCAGCTCTAAACACAGTACGTGGATTTCCGAATCTTGCCGACATATAGACACAGAAGGATGCTGTAGTTAACACTTGGTATCGACTCGCAATAAACTAGTTAGCTCGAAACTGATCACAACGTAACTTTATTGTCAAATATGACGAAATAAGTTTAACTTTGCAATTAGTATTAATGCTGTAATATAAGTACATGACTGACGATTTTTACATTACGAGAGCCACTTAAGGAAACTGAAGATCTTATTTCGACTTAAACTTTATTCCACACGATACATTGTTACATCTGTACAAACATAATAGATACATTATATCAATTCTCACACATCACCGCAATGTATATTTAGAGCTCACGCATTAGCAAAGCGATAAGTCTGCGACCTTACAACGCCAAAACCTGGTTTTCGATATCCATGGTGGGTACAAAACAAGTAGCCCATTGAGCAACTTTGTAGCTTTGTGATTAACCGCAAACAAATAATTGTTGAGACAAACCGTCTTCAATGCTAGCACCATCTAGTGGTTACTTTACATAAAACAAATAAGCAGGCGAACGAAGGAGGAAATTTATCTGATTTTTTTTTTTTTTTGAATTTCGCGCAAAGCTACTCGAGGGCTATCTGTGCTAGTCGTCCCTAATTTAGCAGTGTAAGACTAGAGGGAAGGCAGCTAGTCATCACCACCCACCGCCAACTCTTGGGCTACTCTTTTACCAACGAATAGTGGGATTGACTGTCACATTATAACGTCCCCAGGGCTTAAAGGGCGAACATGTTTGGTGCGACCGGAATTTGAACCCGCGACCCTTAGTTGAGCCCGGCATGGCCAAGCGTGTTAAGGCATGCGACTCGTAATCTGAGGGTCGCGGGTTCGTATCTCCATCGCATCAAACATGCTCGCCCTTTCAGCCTTTGTTTCCTAAGAATTTTTGTAACACATTTAAAAGCAATTCATGCTTCTTCTTTTTTTCAAACTTCCTCATCGTTCTTTCAAACTGTTCATCAGAAATATGTTTCGTAATCTGAGGTAAAAAATCTCTGATTTTTTTAAGTTTCGCTTCTGGAAGAGCTGAAAATTACTCATATAGATATCTGAACAGTGGCGATCTTTGTCTAAGGCCTTTACAAACTGTTTCATCCAGCCCAGTCTTATGACGTGAAGTTGATAGGACTTTCTTTGTAAGCCCAGTTTTATGTGAAGTGAAGGTAATAGAACTTGCTTTATAAGCCCAGTTTTATGTAAAGTGAAGATAATAGAACTTATTTTATAAGCCCAGTTTTATGTGTAGTGAAAGTGATAGGACTTTCTTTGTAAGCCCAGTTTTATGTGTAGTGAAGGTGATAGGAATTTCTTTGTAAGCCCAGTTTTATGTGAAGTGAAGGTAATAAAACTTACTTTATAAGCCCAGTTTTATGTGAAGTGAAAGTGATAGGACTTTCTTTATAAGCCCAGTTTTATCTGAAGTGAAGGTAATAGGACTTTCTTTGTAAGCCCAGTTTTATCTGAAGTGAAGGTGATAGGACTTTATTTGTAAGCCCAGTTTTATCTGAAGTGAAGGTGATAGGACTTTCTTTGTATCAACAAAACTTTCACGCATAATTTTTTCCAATCGTGGTATCAGGCTGGCTCTGCGTGGGCATTGTTTTTTTATCCAGTGCTGATTTCGTGCTCTGCTGTCTCATTTACATAACGTAAAACGTCGAAACTTTGTATAACTGAATTGTTGACCCAGTGATATATAAAGAACTTTTAAATTTCCACGCAGTAACCAACAACGTTCTTTGTATTTTATGTTATTAAGACGTTCAAGATTTTTGTAAGTTTCCTCCAAAGGAACCAGATGCACATATATTACATTGTGAAGGAGAACACCTTTTAGACTTCTTTTGGAGGAATCAGTGAACAATCTTTCTTACGCGGTTCATGGATAGCAGCTTCCAGCACTGGTATTAATCCAACAATATTCTTACAATACAGCAGTAGGAGGAATCGTTGAACAATCTTTCTTACGCGGTTCATGGATAGCAGCTTCCAGCACTGGTATTAATCCAACAATATTCTTACAATACAGCAGTAGGAGGAATCGTTGAACAATCTTTCTTACGCGGTTCATGGATAGCAGCTTCCAGCACTGGTATTAATCCAACAATATCCTTACAATACAGCAGTAAAACTTTCTGCAAACTGTTTATAACTGTTGACCGTTTGTATACTAACAATTTCTCGTGGATTCTAGAGCAATTGCAATTTGTCTAGAAAAACATATAGCCAGAGGTTGTCAACATTTTAAGCATAATAAAATGTAACCTAAATGAAAACTTATGTAAAACTACATTTAACGTTTTGTGAAAAATCTGTAGTGATAGAAAATTTCCAAAGAATAAAATTATCACAAACCTGTATAATTTTCCAGGAGAATCTTTACCTCATAGATACTCCTATAATAGTACTTTCTAAATAGTTACATTTCCCTATTTTTCATAATTCCCCAAATATAATCCCTATTTGGTAATTTTACAAAATATTTCACCTTGAATATTCCTTGCTTAATAATTTTCGTAAAAGAATCTATCATTGGTAATTACCCATTAGGTCAACGGATAATATTACAAATTTGCAAAGCTAAAATCTAGAGCTCAATTCCCCACAACTCACAAAGTGTAATACAGTATTTCTTGGTGTTAAGTAACCACAAATAACTCAATGGTAATTTCCTTCCCATAACTTTTTTGTTAACTCTTTAAAGATATTTATGTTTCGATGGTTTCAGGCATGCACTATTTTATTATAGTGAAAATATCACACGCCAGAGAAAACAAGAACCGTTATAAGATATCCTAAGGATATCACAATGGTTGCGCCTCCAGGCGAAGGAATTTTGTTGTTTTTTTTGTTTTGGAATTTCGCGCAAAACTACACAAGGGCTATCTGTGCTAGCCGTCCTTAATTTAGCAGTGTAATACTAGAGGGAAGCCAGCTAGTCATCACCACCCACCGCCAACTCTTGGGCTACTCTTTTACCAACGAAAAATGGGATTGACCGTCACATTATAACGCCCCTACGGCGACCCTCGGGCGCCAGGCCTAGGCGAAAGAAATAAAAAGGTTTTAGTTTGTTCCGTAACAAGAGCTTCGAAGTTAATTATTTGTATTTTTCGATACAAATAAATAGAAAACACTTTTGTAACAAAATCAATGTGTCTGACTTTAAAAGTTAACAGTACTCGTAGGAAGTCTGAGCAATCAGTCTGTTAAAATATGCTTTCTCTCTCTGCTTTTCTTAAATTTATAAGTGGAAGATAATATGTAAAAATAAGCACCGTATATAACATCCAATCATAAACTTCACTAAAATAACCCATATTATATGGTAACGTGTATTACACTGCTATGTAGCACTGGTGTTCCTCGAAATGAGTCAAGAAAGTTCTACACGCAACTGTGAAGATTTATTGATACATTTCGTATTGCGATAAACAACAATCATTATGACTTAATACAAACAAACTACCAGTGACCAATTAGAAGATCTTCTTTGCTATTGGTTGCTTTCTAAACGCTTGCATGAAAAGACGTTTTCTTTCAGTTTATTTGTTTGTGCAAGACATTTCACTGACAACATTAAGACCATACTGAAATGTATATATATAAAAGTGTGTGTGTGTAGAAATAATCTTCGTTGTCAGAATAGTTAAAATAACTTGGCAATGTTAACATAAGTAATATCGGTTTTCTTTCTTTTCAGGGTGATTACGTCTCTTACTATTTCGTATTTTGGTATATATATCTTTATTACTTCAAATGCGTTAGTATTTTCGAACTCACCGAAAAGGGAGCTAAGAAGAAATGTGTCTTTGGAGAGCAATACTTCAGAAAATCCATAATTTTGAGAACTGCATACACTAACAGGAAATTTTATGTGATATATAACACTATAGAGTGTTGTACTGTAAATAATAAATAAAGAACCCTCCACATCTTGATAGGCAAAATTTATTGGTTATTTTGGTTTGAATAAATCAGAGAAGTAAACTTATTTGATGCAGTTAAGTTTCGTAGTTTGATTCTACTACAACAGTTAAAAAACACAATTCAAACAAAATTTTAGTTGAAAGAGAAATTTTTATATTTAAGCTCAAATACGGGTACCAAAAACTGATATTCAGCTTTATAAGCCCTCAAAGTTATAGCTGACTCGCCAGAGAGCCATTTGTAAAATTTTATATTAGAATATCTAATAAGATTAGAGTAACCATTTATACAATGTACATATAAAACGATGTGATGGACCGTTTTCTCTTACGCTTCACTTTACAGCTTGATTCGCATTTAACTAAATAAATTTATTTTTTGTTGTTAAAATTGTTTTAAGATTCAGAAAAAGAAAAATAAATACGAAGTTACAGAGCTCTAAAAGTAGTATCAATCCAAAAAAGTTCACTTCGTACAAACTCCTTAGTTTGAACCAGTACACCAATAAAATTTATTCCCATAAACCGGTTTTATATTGTGTGTCATGAAGTACCGGGCTTCTCTATTTTTTACAACGTTAAAATGTTCGATTAATGTAAAAAACACGTTCCGAAAATATTGTCAACAAATGTAATCCACTTGAAAGTTATTGAAAAGGAAAGTCTGCTAGATAAAATAATGATTACACAACGTTTCGATCGACCTCTGTTCTGTGCTCATCATGTTACGAATACCGTTTCAAAATTCATTATTTTCTTCTCCATGGCTTGATAATAAACTTCTTCGGGGACAAAGAACTGCAATTTCCAGTAACATTAATAACGGCCCGGCATAGCCAGGTGGTTAAGGCACTCGACTCGTAATCCGAGGCTTGCGGGTTCGAATACCCGTCACACCAAATATGCTCGCTCTTTCAGCCGTGGAGGCGTTATAATGTGACGATTAATCCCACTATTCTTTTGTTAAAGAGTTGGCAGCGGTTGTTGATGACTAGCTGCTTTCCCTCTAGTCTTACACTGCTAAATTAAGGACGGCTAGCACAGATAGCCCTCGTGTAGTTTTGCGCGAAATTCAAAACAAACAAACAAACAATAGTAATTGTCAGTTATATTAATACTCCATTTTCGTTATTGAACATCTTATAACAGTTAATGACGATACTTATATAGGTTTTCTCTAAACATTAGCTACAGTTATGTGAAAAAGTTAGGATGAAAGCCTGTGTATTTGTGTAACATTTTTGGATATACAGATATTTAATCTCAATTTCAAAAATACTGAGAGATTATAGGAATATTACTAAACAATTAAAACTGAAGAAAAGACTTTTCAAGATCTTCTGTAAATGTCATGCTACAAAAATGCATATTCGAACTGATGAAAAAGTTAGGATACCCTACCCCTTAACAGCTAGTGTTACCCCCTTTGATTGAAATAACTGCAGTGAGACGCTTCTTGTAGCCATCTACCAGTCTCCGACATCGGTCTGAAGAAAGTTTGCCCCACTCCTCAATGCAGAATTCTTTCAGCTGAGAGATGTTTGAGGGGTTTCTTGCATGTACAGCCCGTTTCAAGTCACCCCACAGCATCTCAATGGGATTAAGATCTGGGCTTTGACTCGGCCATTCCAGGACTCTCCATTTCTTAGTTTTCAGCCAGTCCCTGGTGGATTTACTGGTATATCTTGGGTCATTATCATGTTGCAGGGTCCAATTTCGCTTCAGCTTTAATTTTCGTACAGATGGTCTCACATGATCCTCAAGCACCCTCTGATACACAGTAGAATTCATGGTGGATTCATGATTGTGAGCTGTCCAGGTCCTGCTGCAGCAAAGCATCCTTAAACCATGACACTTCCACCTGCATGCTTTACAGTTGGTATGAGGTTCTTTTCCTGGAATGCTGTATTTGGTTTACGCCAAACATGTCCTCTGTTCTGGTGTCCAAATAATTCAATATTGGACTCATCTGTCCAAAGAACATTATTCCAGAAGTTCTGGTCTTTGTCTACATTCTCTCTGGCAAACTTCAGTCTGGCCTTGATGTTTCTCTTAGAGAACAAAGGTTTCCTCCTTGCACACCTCCCATGCTAGTTAAACTTGTGCAGTCTCTTTATGATTGTAGAGGCATGTACTTTCACATCAACAGTAGCCAGAGCCTGCTGTAGGTCCCGTGATGACATGTTAGGGTGTTTGGAGACCTCTTTCAGCATCTTACGGTCTGCTCTCGATGTGAACTTGCTTGGATGACCAGACCTAGGCATGTTGGCAGTTGTTTTGAAAGCCCTCCACTTGTTGACTATTTTCCGGACAGTGGAATGACTGATTTCAAAATCTTTCGGGATCTTTTTAAATTCCTTACCAGACTCATAAGCTGCTACAATTTTCTTTCTGAAGGCCTCAGACAGCTCTTTTGCTCTCACCATGGTGCTCACTCACTTCAACAGTCAGGAACACACCAAAATAAATGTCTGAGGTTTAAATAGGGCAAGCCTCATTTCAAATGCTGAGTAATGATCTTCTAATCATGTGCACCTCGTGTGATACACCTTTGTGTGAGTTGAGCCATTTTAAAGTGGGAATAAATGTGGGGGTATCCTAACTTTTTCCTCGGTTAGAATATGCATTTTTGTAGAATTACATTTACACAAGATCTTGAAAAGTCTTTTCTTCAGTTTTAATTGTTTAGTTATATTCCTATAATCTCTCAGTATTGTTAAAATTGAGATTAAATATCTATATATCCAAAAAATGTTACAAAAATACACAGGCTTTCATGGGGTGTTCTAACTTTTTCACATGACTGTATACCACATGTCTAGCTATTTTTTCTGTATATTTAAAAGCATAGTATTTTTTTTTTTTTTTTGCAATTTTACTAGGCATATGTATGTTGGAATATTGCCTTGAAACAGCCTAATATTTACTGTAATATCTTACTGATTAGATGATTTAAGCTTCCAACTGCGATATGTCGTTCATCACGTTCCGTATTTTAACTGTGAGAATCAATGTCGCTATTCGACAAATAATAAACGTTTACCGGGTGGCAGGTGCTGAAACCTCGTTTCCCTTCCTCTTTCTAGCAATTCTACATAAGACGAGGCCGTATCTGAGTTTTAGGGGTCTTATCATCTCATTGTTTATTTAGCTCTAGTATTGTATACGGTATTGTTCAGGTTGAAAATGCCAAATAATATGCCTGGCATGGCCAGGTAGTTAAGGCACTCGACTCGTAATCCGAAGGACGAGGGTTCGGAACCCCGTCACACCAAACATGTTCGCCCTTTAAGCCGTAGAGGTGTTATAATGTTACTGTCAATCCCACTATTCGTTGATAAGAGAGCAGTCCAAGAGTTGGCGGTGGGTGGTGATGACTAGCTGCTTTCCCTCTCGTCTTACACTGATAAATTAGGGACGGCTAGCCCAGATAGCCCTCGTGTAGCTTTGCCCGAAATTCAAACCAAACCAAATAATGTATCAATCCAATGATCATACAGAGTATCTTATTGGTTGTATATCCAACTTTGGCAGGATACATAATAATGTTGTAGTAAATAAATGGAGTGACTATTCTATCGAATCTAGCCATGCTTAAATTCTGAAATGTGATTTTTAATAAGTTTTCTTTATAAAAAAACTTTCATGAAAACAAGGATACATATTATTGACAACTGAAAACGGTTATTATAAGTAGAAAAAGACCCATAATATATTTCGTAGTTTCGTTATTATTCACATTTCTGAAATTGAATAATCCTATTGATATAATAATAAAGGAAGCAGCCAATAGGCTTAAACGTAACAAGATTGTTTTAAGCAATTTATGTTCATGAAGTTGTAAAATCAATTATATGTGGACTAAAAAAACATTTTAAATTATTTAAGTGATACTATGTCGTGTAACACTGTTTTTCTTGTTGTTTAGCATATGAGTTCATAAAAGTTACTATTACAACCTATAGTTTTATTACCAGTAAGTTATAACTCTGGTTTAATGAGATGGCTTCCTGTATTATAACGGTCTTTACTGAATGAATTGTAAACTTGAATTTAATGTGAATTTTACATAATTTAGTAAGTGGATATGAATAAAATCATTCTGTAAACGTGATTAGAAGTACATACAGTACAAACTTGAATATTTTCAATTTTGTTAACTTTTTATGATATGAAAACTATAGACAGAATTTAACTAATCAATTAGATTAGATAAATCTTTAAAATAACTATTTATAACCTTTGTTATCTATTCTTAATAAAGTATTTCTTCTAAGAACGAGTTAAATGGATAACCTGTAACGATTATTGGAGGACCCGTAATAGTTACACTTATTAGAGAGTCTGTAACTGTTAAATGCACATCAAATAACTTGTAAATGTCACACACACATTCGACAACCTGTAGCAGTTACATACATCACAGAACCGGTAACAGCTATTAACGTACTGTAGAACTTTGTAATACCATCAACTATTAAAAATTGTGCGTCTGTTTAAAAATAAATTCAAGGTTCAGTTTTGTTTTATTCATATATATGTGAGCACTCGTTATACGCGTTCTACTGCCAACATAGAAAATACGTTTTACTGTTAATCTTGCTAATCTGCTTCCATTGTTATTTTGTCATTCATTGCGTTTCACTTCTGTTTGAAACAAATGTCTTCCCAACCTGTCTGTAGATGTGAAATTAAGTGCTCGTAAGCATACATATGATATTTAAAATTTAGTTTTGCTTTACAAATATAGCCTACATTTTTGAAATAGTGAGTATCCCCACCACAGTGTGGGTCATACTGAAACAAAATATCTACCTCTACTAGTACAGCAAACTTTACTTCTTGTCATACTAATGTTTTTGCCCTTGTTTTATTTGCCAATGTTTTATAAGAAAGCTATGTTCGGTTACACTCTTTCATCTATACGCTATTAATAATATATATATGTATGTATGTGTGTGTATATTAAAGGTTGTATTGATTATAACGGTTGGGTATTTTAGTGACAACCTTCTTCTAGGTTCTCGAACCTACACATTTTATTATGTCTTCTTTCTTCTTGTATCGAAGTTCGTGTTTCTACTTGGAAACATTTTTTTTTCTATTTGACAGCTGGAGATATTAATATGTTCTCAGACCAGTTATTTGAAGCCACTATAATGGTTTGCAGTCGAATAAGCCGTACCGTGTTATTGTTCGAAATTACTAATAAGAATATCATTATACTGAAAGCGAATTGATGATATATTGTTGATTAATTGTTCAAAGAAAAATTCTTTGCCACAAGTTCCTACAATGAAGAGCACTCATAGTGTGTACACGTGTCTTTATTTTCACTGTAATTCTTTTTCTTTGGAGCGTGTACTAATGAACAAGTGCTCTAATAATTTTTTTAATTAAGCTCTTAAAGGCAAAATGTAAATCGAGTATATTTCATAAGTTTGGTTTTAATAATATTCTACTAAAATGAACTTATTGAAATATAAATTAGTCTATGTGTAAAATATATTAACTCAAGATGAATATAATTGTGAAAGGAATTTCTGATCGTGAGCTCAGGTGTAAAATATCATGCTTTCAATCCTTCTTTTTCATCGGTGAGTCAACACTAAGTTTACGCTACAATCTGGGTTCGATTCCCAGCAGTTAACATAATCCAGATAGCCCATTGTGTATCTTTCCACAAAGAAAACAATAACATCTTAAAGTTTTCTATGTTTACAGATAAAACACTGAAATCAGCCGTATCCGCAACCAAACTTTTCTTCGATTAAACGGATTATAGCTAAGCCATATTTACACTCATTCTTGCCGCGGGAGGGGGGGAGCATTATCATGAGGCAGTAAATCCTACTTTTCATTGGTAAAATAGTAGTCTGTTGGGGTAGGCGATATTTACTAGATACCTTCTATTTAGTCTCTCACTTCTAAATTAGGAATTTCCGGCGCAGGTAGCCTCCCAGTGGCATAGCGGTATGTCTTCAGACTTACAATGCTAAAAACCAGGTTTCAATATCCGTTGTGGGCAGAGCACAGATAGAGCCTACTGAGTAGCTATGTGCTTAATTACAAACAAACTAGCTCAGATAGCCTTTAGTTAGATATGCACGAAATTTCAAACAAACTAACGTTAATTACACTTTATAAAGTCACTACGTTCTAGTCTCCTTATTACACTTCCACCATTGTTTATCGTGCTCGTTTGGAAGACATGTTTATGTCACTCTTTCCGAACGGTGACGTTTCAATTTTAGGAAGCCTCTTTGAATAACGCACAAGTCAGGCATCCCACAGTGTACATAGACGCTGACTTCCAAGAACACACTTAAGCAACAAACGATTCACATAAGAGTATATCGGAGCTGCATCAAAAACCTTCGCGAATATATAGTTAAAGAGAATCGACGAGTGTTAGAACTAATTATTAATAGGTTGTAAATAAAGCAATCCAACCACAACACTGATTAGAACAAACAATAACTTAGCAAGTAATGTACAGTATATCTCATATACCGTTTGAAATATGTCTGTGCAATGTTATAAAACTAACACTTATAATTATTAGAATTAACTCAGTGGTTCATCAGTTGAGTATTCATCACCAATATCAATATTTTTGATCATATTTCTAGTAATATCTCATGAATTTCAATTATCTTTCTCCTGAAAGCACACATGGTTTTAAAAGTGTGACTAAAATGATGTCAATTTCTGGCATTTGTGCCTCCGTCATTTTCAAATCATTATATATATATATATATATATACCAATAAATGCGTGAAGGTTTATCGCAGCGACCTCTTTTGTAACTTGCAGATAATTACATTGCGCTGCATTCACTTTGGTTATGATTTAAGAACCTTTGCTGGTCTAAACACTCCATGTGTTAGTTTTTAATCTTCGGTGAAGAACACTAACGACATCTTTCTTCGAAATGATCGTAAACCTTTTAATAATCTCGCTAAAAGTTTCCTTATTTGTTTTTACTATTAAGCACGAATCTACACAATGGGCTATATGTGCTGTGCCTTCCAACAATATCGAAACCTGATTTTTAGCACTATAAGTCCCTACCACTGGGCCCCGGCATGGCCAGGTGGTTAAAGCACTCGACTCTTAATCCGAGGATCGCGGGTTCGAATCCCCGTCACACCAAACATGCTCGCCCTTTCAGCTGTGGAGGCGTCATAATGTTATGATCAATCTCACTATTCGTTGGTAAAAGTGTAGTCCAAGAGTTGGCGGTGGGTGGTGATGACTAGCTGCCTTCCCTCTAGTCTTACACTGCTAAATTAGAGACGGCAAGCGCAAATATCCCTCGTGTAGCTTTGCGCAAAATTAAAAAACAAACAAACTTTACTACTGAGATAGTGGGTGGGGTTCTTACTACATTAATATCTTTTATCATAAAGGGACTGTAATATAATATCCTGTTTTTTAAACATCTATTTAAATACATTATGCCCACCATTGATAGCTGTAAAACAGTATTGATAGATAGACAGACAAACAGACAGATATTTTCACGTAATTCTCGATTTCATAGCATTAGAAAGTTTGAGAACAAAATAAATAACGTAATGTACTTCAAAAGAAGGACTGGATTATTTTAATCACATCCACACACTACGGTAGTTTTGGCCTTGAAGTTTGCTGGCAGTAATTCATTTTCTTATTATTGTTTTCTGCTTTTTGAATATTAACTCAG
Organism: Tachypleus tridentatus; assembly: GCF_004210375.1. Lineage (NCBI taxonomy): Eukaryota > Metazoa > Arthropoda > Merostomata > Xiphosura > Limulidae > Tachypleus > Tachypleus tridentatus. Next base: position 40,348,621 of record NC_134836.1, read on the forward strand.
TTTTCTCACCGTTCAACACCATGTTTTGAATTATAAAGTATCTACCAGTGAAAATCACTAGTGGTATTCATAGTAAGAATATTTAACTTTACAGGAATTTATATATTTAAATCAGAACATCTAAGTTCAGAAATCTGAAGACGGTGATTAATTGAGCTCTTTCATTATATATTCTTTGGTATGTTATTTTGGGTACAAGATTCAATGTAACAGTCGCTAATCTTACAGTTCAAATACTAAGATAGTTTTAACGCGACTTTAATTGGCACATTTTTCACATTACACAATTATTTAAAGTTAAATTCAACAAATTAATTCAAGGGAGGTGATAAATATTAACCCAGTAATTGTATAGTCCATCATTCTTAGATTAACAATAGGAAACGTTTCGAAACTCTGTTTAAAGATGCTTTGCAAATTAATTTAACAAAGTGTAAACATTTGTTGTTCAATCAGTATGATTTCAATAAGGGAAAATCCTGCCTTACTAATCTTTTGACATTATTTAAAGAACTTACTTCTCAGGTAGATGAGAGTATTGGTGTAAATTTGATATATCTGGATTCTCAAAAAGCATTTAATGAGGTGCTAAAAATCATCTCTGTAAATAAGGTCATTGGATAGATAACGGCTGAATGGAAAAACAAAGAGTTTCCAGCTAGTCATCACCACCCACCGCAAACTCTTGGTCTACTCTTTTACCAACGAATAGTGGGATTGACCGAACATTTTAACGCCCTCACTGCTGAAAGGGCGAGCATGTTTGGTGTGACAGGGATTCGAACTTGCGACCCTCAGATTACGAGTCGAGTGCCTTAACCACCTGGCCATGCTGGGTCCCAAGGGCTTATGACACACAGATATCACATTATATAGCTTCATGCTTAACAGTAAACAACATACCCTGAAATAATACAACAACATCTAACAAAAATAATTGCTGATGAGAAACAATAAAAAGTATACATTTCCTAATCCTAAATATCAGCACAATCAATTATTCTTATTTTATTAGCACAATGTATTGTACCAACCTTAAAATAATTTAAAGCTAAATTGTGTAGGACATATTTATATCGTAGTTGAGCATTATTATATTTGAAGTCAAATCTATTTGTTTGAAGTGCCTTTAAATTAGATGTTATCAAAGTCTTGAAGAAATGGGAAAATACTACATATCTATTTGAAATGATTGTTTTATTTTGTTTATGCAAATACAAACATATTACATCTTAACATTTTTAACTTAATCTCAAAATTAAAGAAAAGAAATACTGGATTCCTAAAACCCTCATAAATAATTTGCACTGAAATTAGCAAACAGTGTTCTATTCAGTTAATGACAGCCACACTCATTTTGCTTAGTAACACTCGAAAGATTCTTAGACGTTTCTACTCTTTAGTAACACTTGAAAAACTCTTATACAACCCTACTGTTTAACAACGCCTGATCGTTTATCAGAATTCTCAATATTTTAATAGCACATCAAAGTGTTTCTGACGTTCCTGTTTATCGATAATACCTGAAAGATTTCAAAGGTTTCTAATACTTCAAAGAAAATTTTCGGCTACTTAAAGGTACATGAAATATTTTCAGACGTATATTCTATTTAATAGCAACTGAAAGATTCTCAGAAATCTTCCAGTTCTGTACCATCCGGAAAAATGTTTAGTCATTTTTACTGTTCTGTACATCATGTAAGTTTAAACTTTTGACAATATGAAAGTTTCTCAGACGTTTCTATTGTTTATTAATTTACATAAAAGTTGCGCATATAATTCGACTATATAATAACACTTGATTATTTCTCGAATGTTTTGGCTGTTGTACAACGTTCGAAAGTTCCAGTCGTCCTCCGTCTGTGACAGTGGAAAGTCTTCAGACTGACATCACTAAAATCAGGGTTTCGTTTCCCTTCGGTGGACACAACAGATAGCCTGATGTGACTTTGCTATATGAAAAACAGGCAGACAGATAAGTTCCAGTCACACGCATATTTTAAGACTATTCGAAATCAAAGAGTAAATTTTTTTTTCCATATACGTTGTCCTTCAAGGCAAGCATTAATAATATATCTGGAAATTATCCCTATATACATACAGAACAACTGTTTTTGTGTTATTGTATTAAATACGCACAGTATCAAACAAGAATGTTATAGGAGTTTACAAGTTGATTTTTTTTCAGTCATGGTTATTCTGCTATTTCAAACACAGGCATTTAATAAACTAATTTTTTCTTCTAACCTTTTGACATTTTTGAACTAGAATAATAACTATTAATGATTGGTAGCACATTCATTTAAATTAAAATATAAATGTGTAAACGTTGACTGCGCTCGGCGTGTTTTTTACGTACATGACTACCAAGTACTACATTATTGTAAGTGTCTAAAAAAATAGATATTGTAATAAGTAATTACAAATGCTATTTGTGTTTGTACATGGAAGTTACATATGGTTTTATAATTCAGATCTGGGTACACATGGGGACATGACTACCATAAACATTATTAAATAATAACCTCTTAATCTAATAAGCGAAAAGTGTTTGAATAAATCTCAATTTATTCTACACGGTATTTATTATGACAATAGATTTTAAGTTTTCAAATAATTTATATGGCAGTGCGTTTGTCCCAAAATTCATAATTTATTTTCCTTCATGTTACTTTTCTTAACAGCCACAAAGAGCACATTTATACGAGTTTTTGATTTATGCAGTGTATAAACACTACAGGATTTTGGATGTATTGGTTTTATATATAATATACAGTCGTGGCTTACATGTAAGAAGACATGAGATTGTTATAGGAAGTGTTCAAATTCCGCTCTCTTTCGGTCGAACTTTGAACTGGTTAATAATGATTTAAGAAAGTCATCGTCAGACCAGCTCTATAATGGCTCCCAGTACAAAAATTTATATCTGAAGCTCATAATAAATACACATTTTCAAAGACGTTTATCCTAATTTTGTAGTATTTTATTTAATTCATATATTTGGTACAATGCTCACGAACAATAGTTTTTTGGTTTTTTCCCCAACATGCCATAGGTTTATTTTGTTTGTTTAGAATTTCGCGCAGAGCTACACCAGGGCTATCTCCGTTAGCCGTAGGGCCTGGCATGGCCTAGCGCGTTAAGGCGTGCGCTTCGTAATCGGAGGGTCGCGGGTTCGCACCCGAGTCGCGCCAAAACATGCTCGCCCTCCCAGCCGTGGGGGCGTTATAATGTGACGGTCAATCCCACTATTCGTTGGTAAAAGAGTAGCCCAAGAGTTGGCGGTGGGTGGTGATGACTAGCTGCCTTCCCTCTAGTCTTACACTGCTAAATTAGGGACGGCTAGCACAGATAGCCCTCGAGTTGCTTTGTGCGAAATTCCAAAACATGCATACATACATACCGTTAGCCGTCCCTAATTTGATAATGTAAGACTATAGGGAAAGCAGCTATTCATCACCACCCATTGCCAGCTCTAGGGCTACTCTTTTACTAACGAATAGTGAAATTGGCCGTTACATTTAATACCTCCCGGGTAAAAGGGCGAGCTGGTTTGGTGTGAATGGGATTCGAACTCGCAACTCTCAGCTGACGATTCGAGCTCCCTAACCATTTGGCCATGCCGGGTACAAAATGGCAAAGGCACAATAAGAAAGTTTAAATAATACATAATATATATACGATCATCAGAAATTAATGTTATCATATTTGTTCTCCATACCTCGCTTTAAACGACCAACAGTAATATCTCTATTTGTTACTGATTCATAACAAACCTACACAATGGGACAAATGCGTTCTGTCCACCGCGGATATTCGAACACGGAATTTTTGCACTGAAAGAAATTTCGCTCCTCAAATGCAAAATAAAAAAATAATGTTCACATGTAAAATAAATTTAAGATATTCAAAATAAAAATCATGTTTATTGAAGATAACACTTTGAAAAGAATTACATTTGAAAAACGTTTGAAAGCAGCCCTTTGCAACGTCCATGTAAATAATGCTTTACAAAGATAAAGATAATTTATTACGTTAAGTGCTGGCGTTATCAGAAAATGGGATCCCTTCTAGCTTGATCAAGCCAGAAAGTTTATGTTGGGCTTTAGAAACTTAATTAATTCTTATAATTGATTATCTTTAATAAAAGATTCATGAATCATCGCCAATCATTAAAACCGAAGTATATTTTCTCACCATTAAATTGTTGTAAACGTCTTAAGTGTGTTATTATATAATAATTAAATTTCGTTAAAAAATTAAATACAAATAAGTAAAAAAAACGTATGAACAAACGATTTCAGAAAAGCTTAGATTGAAAAAAAACATTACTTTTCCATAATTATTCACACTAAAATCATTTGCTAAATATCTATACGTCAACAAAAGAAGCATTAAGTATTGAGTACTAAGGATTTCGACAGGTACGTAAGTATTGCAAAGTAAAAAATTTACTTAATCAGATTTAAATCAACTGCGCATTCGAACGTTATCTTCTCACCATCTTGTAGAAAAAATACTTATTTTTGATATAACATAGTCATTCTAATGGATTTATTATTATCTATTTATTTCAATATCTATATCTGTGACCAGGTGGTTAAGGCACTCGACTCATACTCCGAGGGTTGCGGATTCGAATCCCTGTCACACCAAACATGCTCGCTCTTTCAGTCTTGGGGGCGTTATAATGTATGGTTAATCCTATTATTCGTTGGTAAAATAATATCCCCAAATTTGGCGGTGGGTGGTGATGACTAGTTGCCTTCCCTCTAGTCTGTTAAATTGTCTAACTGTTAAATTGGGTACGACCAGCGCAGATAGCCGTCGTAGCTTTGCGCGAAATTCAGAACAAACTAATATATGTTTGTTTCAATTTAATATATATATACATAGAAATGCAGGTAATTTATACTGTAAAATTTTATTACGAAATTCTCGCCTATTCTCTAAATTTATAGAAGATTCTCGAGAGTATGAATTAACAATGTGTATATGAATGTAAATATCAGTATTGGTGCCTTATTTGAAATTTCTAGAAAAAAATCTCCTCCCAAGCTTGCAAAAGGTAACCAACGTAAAGCGAAGAGACAGTATATATTGCTGGTTTGCTACTGTTATATACCGTAAACCTCGGAAGCAAGAACTGTGATTAACGCTCATTAAAAGGGAAACTACAGATATTTCACCAGGAAAGTTTATAGATTTTGAAAATTATAAACCATTTAACTCTAAAGAATTAACTTTGAGTGTTAGTGGTGGTACGACGACATTAAATTTGTGTGTCTTCTTATAGCAAAGCCACACGGCTGTCTGCTGCGTCCACCGAGGAGAAATGAGTACCTCATTTTACTGTTGATTATAATCAGTAGACCTACCGCTGTACCAGCGGGGGGCCGATATTAAATAACTTCGTCGGTAAAAAGTCAGCTTGTAATGGTGTGAGGCCAACCAAGAAAAGACAGCTTCTGCTTAAGCAAGGTGTAACAATATCACTAGGAATTACTTTCCTCATTGTGGATTTGGACCATCAATAAAATATTCAGTTTTAAGCCAGATAGAAGACTTTGTAAAGTTCGTAAGTTTGTAAAAACTCTTATACATAAACCAATATGTGTAATAACCGTTATTATAAATTGTATTGTTTTTTATATATTAAAATACATTTGTGTTAAGAAAATAAATGTGTGTATTAATTTTGTTGTCAAATATCGTAAATTTGCTACATATTGAAAGTCAGTTAACTTCTAAATTAAAATTAAAATTTCCAACTACTTGAAATCGTAATACTTAACGCACGTTACATAATAAATCGAAAGCTCATACGAGATTAATTATAATACGCAACAGCTATTCCTATGTGGTATTCTCAGCTAATTGAAACAAAAGTGCTAGGTAAGCCCGCCTTTTAATAGGAGGATCGGAAGAATAACTCAAGACGTAATACTGAACTTAAAAAAAACTGATTAGTTTAAGCAAAGACACAGACAGATTGAACATGATGTGTAATACAAAATAACAGAAACTTGTATTCAAACAGTGTACATAGTTGCTTTATGACACTGGAAAGTTACCTTCAACTGGAATCGTCAATTGATCTTATGGAATTTTCCTTCAAAACGTTTCCAAGTCAACTTACACAGTTGAGGTAATGTATAGTATTGTTTAACTCTAATGTTTCTTACTTATCAGCAGTTAGGATTTACTCATAGTGACTAGTGCTATTCACGTGGATGGTCTTTCTCGTTCAACATAGTTTCATATAGTCTATTACAAATGACGTAGCCGTCATCGAAAGTCTTGCATAACATGAGACGTTAAAGTATATCAGTTGTTATCTCTAGAGAAACTAAAAAAAAAGGAAAAAGGCAGTATGAGCTAAGTTATATTACATGTTATATAAAAACACCAGATGCTCAGAATAAATGAAATTTTATTAACAAATTCACATTAAAATAAGAAGGTAGAAAATGAATGTTATGTCTACAATCCACCCTTTTCTACCTTTCTGTTTCAAGCCGTTTCTGTTTGTTCTCAAGCCGACAATTAAATTTAATGTTAGAACTGATTAACTTTAAGTCATGACATGATCAAGAAACACATGAACATTTTTCTCATCCGAGTAAGCGTTAACATGCACATTTATGGTATTATCTTTAAACAAAGAACTACAACTTAAACATTAAGATACTTTAACTATGATTTAAAAGTAAAATACAATTCACAATGAAAAAATAAAATTATGATAATAATGCGGAAAATAGTACATAATAAAACCATAAAAATGAAAAATGTTTTATAAAACAATAAAATATAACACAAAGAAAATTTTAACACTGTTGAATAACAATGCATTGTAAAAAACACCTTTACACATTATATAATACAAAAACTTTAACATAGAAATAGTGTAACCTTTTAAGAATGGTTGCAAATACACAGTCGTGAGGAAAATACCCTTTAACATATAAAATCATATATATATATGTATATACACAGAACATTTTAATAAAGATTCATTGTTCAAAATCACATTTTAAAACACTCTTTACAAATGGGCAGTTCAAACTCACTTTAATAATGAAACACTTGTTGTATCATAGAAGGAAAAATCTCTTTAACAATGAGCACAACTTCATGTTTCAATAGTTCAAAATCCTTAAATAAAGGCACTGCATGGCCAGGTGGTTAAGGAGCTCGACTCGTAATCCGAGGGTCGCGAGCTCGAATCCCCGTCACACCAAACATGCGCGCCCTTTCAGCCGTGGAGATGTTATAATGTTTCGGTCAATCCCATTATTCGTTGGTAAAAGAGTAGCCCAAGAGTTGGCGGTGAGTGATGATGACTAGCTGCCTTCCCTGCAGTCTTACACTGCTAAACTTGGAACGGATAGCGCAGATAGCCCTCAAGTAGCTTTGCGCAAAATTCAAAACAAACCAAATTTAAACAAAAGTACATTACTCATGAAAACTGTTTATAAAAATCAAATACATGATGAAACCAAAATACCAAATACCAAGAATACCATTTTGCTGTGATAAAAAATACAACAATCAAATGATTTAATCATTTAAATACACTTAATATAATATATACAATAATACTTTTCAAACATAATAAAAACTATGTAAAATTAAATATTAAAAGCTGTTATCTGACATGTTATCATCCCTATCAATGTTTAAGTTCATTAGCCACTTCAATAAATAATAGTCCATTCCTGCTACCATACAAGCAGTTTTTACTCTATCTGCATTCAGGAGCAGGAACATATTCATATTGTGCAGGATTACACGTTTTACTCCATCCTAAAACTACGATAAATCTACTTTGATTCCATTGTTTCTGGCAGTTTTATCTAATAAGGATTTACTGTTTAGTTGTGTAGTACTAGATGATCCTTCTCAGTTTTAGTGAGAGCAAGAGAATTTGGCCATAAATCTCAGTAACATAATACAAAACTGAGAACTTCTTACTTTGTCACAGAATAAAGCCAGGTTCTTACTGCTGCGATCTTACCGGCGTCTGTAAATAGTAATCCGTGATGACGAGAAAACCAACTTGTAGAGAAAAATATATATGGAAAAATGTCTGGTATGGGTAGAGAAATTATTTTGTTTCTTTTTTGGAATTTCGCACAAAGCTACTCGAGGGCTATCTGTGCTAGCTATCCCTAATTTAGCAGTGTAAGACTAGAGGGAAGGCAGCTAGTCATCACCACCCATCGCCAACTCTTGGGCTACTCTTTTACCAACGAATAGTGGGATTGACCGTCACATTATACGCCCCCACGGCTGGGAGGGCGAGCATGTTTAGCGCGACGCGGGCGCGAACCCGCGACCCTCGTATTACGGGTAGAGAAAACTTTATGTAGAAGAAGGTCGTCGTAAACCTGACGATGGCCGAAAAAGGTCGAAACGTTGTTCGCTCTTCTACATAGTGCTTTCTCTACCCATACCAGCCGTTTTTACATATATATTAATCCGTAAGTACATTTGTTTCTACCTACAATATCGTCAAGAAATTTCTCTTCTGTAAATATGAACATCCATTTTCCTGGTTGCAATTTCAAGGATAATTTATACATCTGCTGATATACTATTCTCATGTTTTCAGCCAAAAGACTCAAATGTGCAACCTGATACCAAAACGTCATTCATGTAAACTAGGCATCACTCACATTATAGACTCTTCAATGTACGTTCTATTAACGGTCCAAAAATGATGGACGCATTACAGAATCTGAATGGCATGATGTATACAATATATATTGGCTATCTATCGTGCTCATATGACATAACAAATAAGGTCTTAAAGGGACTTTTTGGTCCACCTAGGCCATTCTATTCACTAAACTAAACTTTAAGTGAGAACAAAATATTCAAAACCAACCTTTATGAATCAAATATTTATGAAGCCTTTCGTTAAATTATCTTAAATTTACTGCATCTACTACAATTTTCTTACATACAGATGATGTTTATCCTAACAAAATTTATGTTTGTCTCTTAGTCCAGCTATTCTCACTGTTGCATAAGAAAATGATATACCAGTACGATAAGTCCCCTTAAGAACCTTCAACATCTCAGTCAGATCCCATCTAACTCAAGATTTTTTTAAGAAAAACAATTTTAGATATCATAACCTTTCCTTGTATAACAACTTACCCATCTCAGTTATTAACCAAATATCGTTTATCTGTACCATTCCCAAAATTTTGAAGAAAAGTAATCCAAACTCAACACAATCATCTGAATGTTACATAAATGTTGCTTAAATGGCTTAGGAGACTGGTCAACCAGATCACCAAGAACTGTTTCTACCATAACACTATTAAGGTTATTTTCGTGAAAATTATACTTAGAATTTAAATTACGATAGCACACATGCTCTTCCTTCCATCTATTATAATTAAAATTTATCTGTTACGTATTTTTTCAAATCACCAAATGATATAAACGGTTTTACAAAATAGCAGCATCCTTTTAAAAGTAAACATTATTTTAATGTAATCAAGAAATTCAAATGATTTATTGACCCCTACTGACCCCTACTTCATCTGCGTCACTCATGTAATTTTTTTTAAAAAAGCGAAATTCCAGACACTGAGCTGTAAAGTAATTTAATTGCGACACGAATACAGTTTGATTGAACTCCATTTATAACAACCCTCTGGTTTTTTTTTTCCATTCTTATATCTAAGAGCCCATTTATCCGCCAAGTCTGTGTGAATCATTTTAACAAGATTTTTACGTGGAATCTTGTCTACTGCTTTCTGAAAATTCAAATATACCAAATTTGCAACCTTAGCCTCATCTCTATAAGCATTAATCTCTTCAAGGAATATCAAATGATTAATAAAACAGAGTTTTTCACTAATCAAACTTTGTTGAAGTATCCAACAAAATTTTAAACTTTTTTATCAAACTTTCAAAATCTTTTCCCACCATTGCCGCAAGTCTAATTAGGCCTGTAATTACTGGGATAATTTTTATCACCTCCATTAAAAAAAGGAGTAACATTAGCAAGCTTTCAATCTTCCTGCACCTGCTCACTATTCAGGAATTTACAAAAAACAGTAACAAGTTACGCATGTACATGTATTTAATTCTTACTTGCTTCAAACCTCTTGTGGAACTATCATCTAGCCCAGACGCTATTCTCTAAACTTCCTATTTTTAAGAACTTCATAATTAATGAGATAATCTTGTTTTCATCCAGCAAATTTTACGATAAGGAATATCGCTGAAATATTCATTACTAAAGCTTCAACAAATATAATTTAATTTTCTAACCATCTCATAAACTTCAAATATGAGCTTGCTTTATCATCTCTCAAAGGACCTACTCCCATTGTAATCTCTTGCTTACCCTTAATGTATTTTAAAAAATTGTTAGTATTAATATTTACGTTTTCAGCTAACCCTTTCTTGTATGCCATTTTTGGTTTCCTATTTTGGGCCTGGAATGTCCTAGCGCGTTAAGGCGTGCACTTCGTAATCTGAGGGTCGCGGGTTTGCGCCCGAGTCGCGCCAAAACATGCTCGCCCTCCCAGCCGTGGGTGCGTTATAATGTGACGGTCAATCCCACTATTCGTTGGTAAAAGAGTAGCCCAAGAGTTGGCGGTTGGTGGTGATGACTAGCTGCCTTTCCTCTAGTCTTACACTGCTAAATTAGGAACGGCTAGCACAGATAGCCCTCGAGTAGCTTTGTGCGAAATTCCAAAAAAAAACGTTTCCTATTTTATCAAATCTTCTATAATCCATTAAATATCCCACCAGGGCAGTAAAGGTAAATATATTAAATTTATAATAGTACTGTTTCTGGGTCCGGCATGGCTAAGCGTGTTAAGGCGTTCGATTCGTAATCCGATGGTCGCGCGTTCGAATCCTAGTCGCACCAAACATGTTCGCCTTACCAGCTGTGGGGACGTTATAAAGTGAAGGTCAATCCCATTATTCGTTGGTAAAAGAGTAGTCCCAGACTTGGCGGTGGGTGTTGCTCACTAGCCGTTTTCCCTCTAGTCTTACACTGTTAACTTAGGGACGGCTAGCGCAAATAGCCCTCGAGTAGCTTTGCGCGAAATTCAAAAACAAACAAACTTTTTCTTATTCCTTGCTCCCCAGTGACTCAGCGGTATGTCTGCGGACTTACAACGCTAAAAACCGGGTTTTGATATCCGTGGTGGGCAGAGCATAGATAGCCCATTGTGTAGCTTTGTGCTTAATTCAAAATAACAATCTTATATCATTTATTAGCCAACGTTTTTTTTTCCTTAAATCCACCCTTTGAATTTTATAAAGAAGATGTTTATTATGAATATTTAAAACATATTTTTAATCTAAAGGCAAAAAATAAACTGTTATTATGTAAGATAATGAAGAATATACTGCCATCAGCTTGTGCGTTACTGTATTCGAAACGCGTGAGTTTGCACGAGAGATACGTGATTTTTGACTTGGGTATGTTTAGTCAAACTTGGTTCAAAGGTCAAGAAAATAATTGGTTCGGTTTGAATTTCATGCATAGCTACACGAGGGCTATCTGCGCTAGCCATTCCTAATTTAGCAGTGTAAGACTAGAGGGAAGGCAGCTAGTCATCATCACCTACCGCAAACTCTTGGGCTACTGTTTTACAATGAATAGTTGGATTGACCGTAACGTTATAATGCCCCCATGGCTGAAAGGACAAGCGTGTTTGGTGCCACGGGTATTCGAACCCGCGACTCTCGGATTACAAGTCGAGAGTCTAAACCACCTGGCCAAGGAAACAAAAGAACTAGTCACTATAAATAGATATATGCTGTTACAACATTTAGGATACTAATAATAAACATTTGTGGGTTCCTGTTACAATTTGCAGTCATTCTAAAAGAAGAAAAAAATGTAATTTATATTTATTTTTTAATTTTTATAAGATTTTTACGAGATCGGTTAAATCTACTGATGTCATATAAAGTTAACATTGATAAAATAACAGGTTAAATATTATGTTTTATTCAATAACATTTCTTGGTTACCTTGAAGAATATCGAGACTGTGCAAAGGAAAAGTGACAATTTTTAGATTAAAAAAAAAGTATTTTTAATCTTAAAATTACGTTGCACTTTAGATTGTAAACATTCTGAAAGAAAAACTCATGAGCAAGTATGTAATTAACATCTTACTACTTAATTTATAAGTCTGATATTTTTTATGGAAACCTTGCGATATAGATAAAGGTGCGCGTACCTGATCAAAAATTATAGACTCATGGATACTTTCATGATTACGACCTGGGTAGATTCCACCCACCCCCTCTCTTAATCTAAGCCTAGCATTCAGCACTAATAACATATTTATAATTTAAACTCCACAATTAAGTCTCTGGCATAATCTTTGTCTGAACTAAGTTATGGGCCTTTTCTATAAAACGTTCATCCAAAGAGAACTTCTAACATGTCAACGCATTTACAAGAAAGGAACCAGAGGAAGTTACTGAATTTACAACACAGAATCTTGCCACACTTCTCTTCTTACTGAAATTCATTACTGATGGTAAACAAGTACTATTTGAGAGTTGTATGACTCTGTCCTTTACTATCTGCTTTATTAAAGTACTGGTTACTTCCTCGTGATCCAGTGAACCAGGCTCTATTAGTTTATCAATCCTGCATCACCTACGTGTATATTGAGATAATTCACTGCTATTCAACTTAATCAGCCATCTAGTCCAACAAACATATTAGCATATTCAATCAACAAGTCACTGAACTGCTTTCATTGAACTCAGTCTAAATTTTGTTACCAGTTCTGAACCAACAATCTCAGATGCATTCGTAGCTGTGTACTTGATTTTAACCTTAATGAAATGAACGGGACTCGGTATTATCACAAGCCTCGGTTACTTCCCTTTTGCTTGCCACATTTATAACCATTATAGCGTAAAGCCAATAGCCTATAATTACTAAAGAGTACTGTGTGCTTTCTAAACAAGAAACATTTCATTTTATGAATAGTTTCTATAACCTTGTTACATTATGTAGTACCAATGAACTATACTTTGTTTACGGTAAACTACGAAACACCACTTGTGGAAACAAAGGTAATGTTATTTCTTCAACTACACACACTTATGCAGTCCATAGTCCCTGGAATCAACATGGACAACATTAGAAAATTCTGTCATGCAACATGAATTCATCAATTGTACAGGGAAAAAAATTAAAGATGATTTATGCACTACACCCATTCTAAGGATGACAGTGACAAATACAGGTGTACATTGATATAAAAAGGTAAAGACTTTATGATATACCTGCATGTTAGACTAAAAACATTTTAACAACTGAAAATGCTGATTTTACACTCTGCCTATACACCTTTTACAATTGATTTCTTGTTATTGTAGTTTTTATCAAATGATATTAATTTTTAATATACATTATGATTTCAGACTAAAGTTTTACATTACTGGCAAATAAACACCTATTTTTAAATATAGCATATTGGTGAAAATGTTCAACATTTAAAACCATATATATATATGTGTTGTGTGTTTGTATTACAGTGATTTTATATGAAAAAAATTTAGCATATTTTTTTATATTATGCATAATAAATATCATTATGGAATGTACATAATATGTCTGTGGAACAGTTGTGAACACTGTCTGGTTACTATGCATAATTTCCGTTAGATTATATGTATATTGACTGGTGCTAAACTTTAATATTTCAAGAAACAAGCGTATTCTTCAGGTAATATGGTTAATATACATAATGTCCAATAAATATCCATATACTCTAAACATATGCATTCACCTTAACATGCATGGAGGTTTACTACATTATATTAGAATAATTTTGGAACTTCATCATGTCATTACAGTCTATGTTATCACGTCTAATTTTGCTTCATTGTAAAGCTGTCATGCACAAAACACACTGCTTTTTCCTGCTGCTTTCCATAATCCATATTGTATACAAAGATGATTGTTTCATACCAGCACTTCTTTTCTTTAATCCAGTATGGACACAAATATCACTTTCAATACATTGTCCAAACTATTTATATGTCACATTGCTTTTTGATCAAAACCTTTGTTTACAAGGCTCTTAATATCATGTGAACTATAAAAAAGCATATATATAAATACCATCAACTACTTCTTGGGTTTTATTTGATTTTTATAAGATATTTTAACTATTGTTTCTATAGGTTCTACACACCGAATGTTGGAAGAAACAGAAATAAATAAGTACTCTATAATATAATATAATGTACAATATATTAACTCAATAGCTAGTGAACATTATTAAAAGAAACTCGATGGGAAGTGTTAGCTCTTATCGTAATTTCTTTGGTGTTTTAAAACAAGTTTTTTTTATTAATTAAAATTGTTATTTAAATAAGCCAGAGTTAGCAGTAATAAATAATACTAGTCTTTATTTATGGTTAAGAACACAGTACACAATGGATTAATTGTGTTGCTGCTACCTCTGTTTCGAATCCCATTACCACCAAACATGCTCGCCCTTTCAGCAGTGGGGGCATTACAATGTGACGGTCAATCCCACTATTTGTTGGTAAAAAAGTAGTCTACGAGTTGGCTGTGGGTGGTGATGACTAGCTGCCTTTCCTCTAGTCTTACACTGCAAAATTACGGACGGCTAGTGCAGATAGCCCTCGTGTAGCTTTGCGAAAAATTCAAAAACAAACAAACCCATCACAGTTAGCGAAACCTGTCTTTTAGCATTATAAGCATTCAGACTTACCAATGAGGGGGATCTTATAGAAAAAAAAAGATTTCCTGTTATATAGTGCCTAGACATTTATCCTGATATTTCATCGGAACTTATAAAAGATATGTAACAGAATTAATTACGTTTTATACATATATTATGTAATTTAATTATTTTAAATAAAGTTTTAGGTCTTTAATTTTCAATGAAAAAAACGGATTTCATTTCTGTCTCTTGCCTTAAGGCTATTTGATTCTAATGCAAATGAAACTACGGCAAAACAGTAATATAAAATTTAATAAAATGAAGAAAATGAATTTTAATATATCTCACTTACCTAGTCAGATTTCATGCTGCAAGGCCGTATTTCGTAATGTATCTCTGCAATAGTATTCCCCAGTCAACTTTAAATGTCCACTTAGATTGCTGTTGATACCGCATGTTACTAACACAGAGAGTAAATAACCCTGATATACTACATACCAAAAACATCTTTGTCAGTAAAAGAATACCATAAAGAAAGGGAAATTGTACACACGAGATCAGACACTGTAGTCAGTTATTGCACATTACGCCTTTCAGCATGCTTTTCCATCGAAATATGTTAGTTTGTGCACGTGAATAAATAACATTTTCAAAACTCGTTTCATGAGCATTATTGAAGTTTCACTCCTCACGTGTAGAATAGGTATACGTATAACAAAAATATTTTCAATGTAAGAAAATGGCAAGTTAATAAAACAGCTCCATAAAGTGTAGACATCAGAAATAGAAGCGACGTCAGGAGAACTGTGTGTTTTCTTATAGCAAAGCCACATGGGGCTATCTGCTGAGTCCACCGAAGGGAATCGAACCCCCTGATTTTAGCGTTGTAAATCCGAAGACTTACTGCTGTACTATCGGAAGACAAGAAGAAACAACTGAAGTTACTTTATAATTTATTATTATTTCTGTTATTAGCAATATTATTATTTCCATCACTAATGTTAAAAACATAAGAAACTTAGAAAAATTTACGTTTGAAAGTTAATTTAAATTATTTTAAAGAAATTGTTGTTGTTGTTTGGATTTAAGCACAAAGCTACACAATGGGCTATCTGTGCTCTGCCCACCGCGGGTATCGAAACCCGGTTTTTAGCGTTGTAAGTCCGCAGATATACCGCTGAGCCACTGGGGGGCTACGTGTTGATCTTCTTGTTGTTGTTGTTTTGAACTGAGCACAAGCTACACAATGGGCTATCTGTGCTCTGCCCACCACGGCTATCGAAACTCGGTTTTTAGCGTTGCAAGTCCGCAGACATACCGCTGAGCCACTGGGGGGCTTTAAAAACGTCTGCCACTTGAACAAGACACAATGAGAGCCCATTGTTTAATTTATCTTAAATTTACAATAACACAAGTCTGATGTTTGTGTCAGCATTGGGCATAAAAAGGAACCAGTAATTTAGTTCTGAAAGCGTTCCGCTAATGTTGGTGTTTTCTGTGTATTGTATATTTTCGTAGATTGACTCTTTTTCATTTAACTTTGTTTCACATATTTGTATACATTGTCTCAATATTTTTGTAAAAACATGAAACTTCTACTGTTTCTGATAATTTTTTGTCTTCATCACAAGCCTTGTTTTGTGTTTATTCTGTAAATAAGAATGTTATTATCTTCCAATGCAATAATAATGAAAAACAAAAACAAAATTATGTTTTCATCAATTATTCGATAACATACTCTACCAGAGTAAAAACGGTGAATTTGATATTATTTTCATGGATTTCTATATATGTGTGATTTGATACACATACCCTTTAAAAGTATCTTTATATAATGCTATCAAGAAGTTACAAAAAATGTGAGATGAAATATAATTTTATACTGTAAAGTCAGTTAGTCAAGATCTAGATCTTCCAATCAACTGTTGAGCTTACTAAAAACTTGATAAACGTAATACCAATAATAAAGAGCAGTAGATATTTGAACATGAAAGCAAGACAAAACTCGCCTCGATACTGTAACGTTGCTTAAACTGAGACTTTCAAAGTATAAAGGCTCGGCATGGCCAGGTGGTTGAGGTGCTCGGTATGTAATCTGATAGTTGCCAATTCGAATCTCTGTCACACCAAACGTTCTGCCCTTTCAGCCATGGCAGCGTTATAAATTGACGGTCAATCCCACTATTCGTTGGTAAAATGTAGCCCAAGAGTTGGCGGTGGGTAGTGATGACTAGTTGTCTTCCCTCTAGTCTTACACTGCTAAATTAGGGACGACTAGCGCAGGTAAACCTCGTGTAGCTTTGCACGAAATTCAAAACAAGCCAAACTTACCTAATGTAACCTAATAAGTTTCTAATTGTTTACATTTTAGTTACTTTTACTGTAATTAATAAAATATACACCTGAAAAATAAGAAATATAATACTCAGCTTCAAAATTTCACAAACCACCCTGCTTCCCCTTTTCCCCAATTCAAGTATTGTATATATAGGCTTAATATTAATGTCTTATGTTGAGTATAATTAATTATAACCATGCTTAAACACCTTCCAAAAAAAATTCCATTGTTCCATTTATCGTTTGTTTTACTTTTTCTTACATCTCTTAATTAACTTATTAGTGACTGTTTAAATAAGCCAGTCTTTCAACAATTATCATACTGTGTTTTAGATACTTGAAATCCCATGCTGGGACGATGGTCAGTCTACAGATTTACAACGCTAAAAGCATAGGTTCGATTCCCATCGATGGACGCAGCAGATAACTCGATGTGACTTTGCTATAAGAAAAACACACACATAACTGCGAAAGAATGATTATAATCAACTATAGTTGTCATAAAATATTATACTAGGCCTATTGTATTTTAACACCCTATTCTTACCTTAATCCCTTAAGGATTTTTTTAAATGACTAGTATATTATAATAATACTAGTGCATCGCCTGACAAAAATTACAAGTGTTAAGAAAACTCTGTAAATATTGCTATAAATTAATTAATAACAATTTTTATTTTCATTAATCGGGTTTCGATGCTGACGGTGGACAGGACATAAATAGCTGACTGTGTATCTTTGTGCTTAATTTATCAACAATGTTTCCTTATTCACGACATTAATAATGTTTGCCTGTTATTTCTGATATTATAAAGCGTCCTAAACGAAACTAGAAAATTTTCAGCGTTTAAGTTATTGCTGCATAACATTTTTGAATATTTTTAGATTTGTATATTTCTTTTATTCTTCTAACTGTTCAGATGTTATAATAAAGTGTATAAATATTATGGCATTCGACTCAAAATATGAGGGTCGTGGGTTCGAATCCCCGTGACACCAACCATGCTTGCCGTTTCAGCCGTGGGAGCGTTATAATTTAACAGTAACTCCCACTATTTATTGATTTAAACAAAAGTAGATCTAGAGTGGGCAGTGGATACTGATTTCCGACTCTCTAGTCTTTCACTCCCAAATTAGGAACGGCTAGCGCTTATAGTCCTCGTATAGCTTCGTGCGAAAATCAAAACAAACCACACTTATATACATATCACTATGTATTACCTGACTCTGTAGCATTAGTGATAGTAGGTCTATTTGTAATCTAACTTATGCATTAGATCTAATATACAGATGTGACGTTAGCTGCAACACTACTTCATTGCAATCCTTGGAAAATGTATTTTTCCTTTTGTATATAATTCAACGTCATTAGCAAAGGCGTTCATTAAACAACTTATAAAATGTAAATAAAATATCAGTTACCTTATTATGGTGCGATAAAAGAATACTATAGAACTATCAGTTTTGTAATTAAGCCAAAAGTAAAGCAGTACTGTGCAAATACGTGCCAAGTGCATAAAACCTCTCATGAAAGAAGAAATGCCAATTCTAAATCTAAATCATTTGTGAATAAACTATTTTGTTGTATATAACAGACGTTAAAAAATTAAAAATAAACCTTTCTAATAAATGAAGTGTGATATAAATACTATTATTATACACTCTTCTAATCGTGGAAAAACCTTAATGAACTACAGTACTGTGCAGAAGTGTTAGGATAAGAAAATATTTGGTCATTCTTTCTATTTTATGAGATTACTTCTTCTGTGTCATTAGAGAATATAAATTTTAACACTATGGTTATGTTTAACTGATTTCTGTTGAAAATTGAATGAGTCAGAGTGAGAATATTTATCATTCTTTAGAATATCTATGCACTTGTACCAAGGGCATGGCATAAGGGTTCTGCCTGAATGAACACACTAATTATATTTAAGGTCTGATATAACTGTCATGGTACTTCATGCAATGTCTTAACTATATAGAAAGAAGATAGCAAAAAGCTGGCATATGGTACCGGTATATGCTGGAGAAAATCAATTTATTAACACTCCACAAATGAACCATTGCTTACCACAATATATTACGTTTTGTTGTTACGCCAGGACCAAAAAAAAAAGCATAGACAATTTTCAGTAAAGCAGATAATTCGCGTAAGAGCTGGTTAGAGTCTTCAACAAATTGCTGCAGTCTTGAAATTCTCTGCAAAAACTGTTAAGTACACCCTAGGTCTTGAGACAGAGATAACTAAATTTGAAAATATGAAAGAAAAAGACAAAACACCTGAATTCAATGATACAGATGTTAAGTTTCTTCGTTTATGCAGCCTTCGGAACAAAAGGAAGACTGCCACTAATATCAAGCATGATATAAACGATTTTGTACTAAATGACAGAAAAATGTCCAGATCGACAGTGCCAAGAAGACTAAACGAGAATGGAGTATTTGGTTGCGTAGCAGTTAAAAACTTTTAATTCGATCTTTAAATATTTCCGAGAAACTGAAATTTGCTAAAACGTATAAAAAACTGGAGAATGATTATTGGATAAAACTGTTATGGATGGATGAGTCCAAGTTTGATATATTTGGTTCAAAGCATAGGTTGAACATCTGGTGGAAGAGACAGCATCTACTAAAGCATGATGGAGGCAGTGGAATGGCTTGAAATATTTTCCTGCTAGTATGACAGGATATATTTGCTAAATAGATGGAATAATGGACAGCGTAAATGTTATCATACAGTGACCCACATGGTATACCCAGTGGTCTGCATTTATTGGTAAAGAATTCTGCTACCGAGAACGTAATGATTCCAAACATTCATTCAAACTATGCAGAAATTGCGTAGCCTAGAAAGAAGCTGCTGGAGTCATTCAAATGATGCAATGATCTCCACAGAGCCCCATTCTCAATATAATTTAGCAGATCTGGTGATTGATATATCCAAAAAACTTGACAAATCAAACATTACTTCTACAGAAACTTTATTAGAATGTATTAAAGACATTTGGAGTAAAATGCCAAAGGATACTTTGATTAAATATGTTGCAACAATGCCTAAAAGACTGCCTGCAGTTATTAAAGCAAAAGGGACACACTCACAGAAAATATTGAGTGTTTGCTTAATTCAAGCACATCCACTGAGTTTCTCTTTTACTAAATATGAAGATTAATAAAAACTTGATGTTTTACCTTTAATTTACCTTCCATTGGTCTTGGAGAGTAGCATGAAAACTTACTTTTAACTTTATCCTAATACTTTTGCTCAGTATTATAATTCAAAGAAGAATAAATGGACAAAAGAGAGCTTATTAGCCCATCAAGAATGTCTCCTTCAGCTCTCAGTTATAACCATTCCTTAGTACTCATGTATTCATTCACATTTTTGTTGAATGCAGTTAAATTTTCCTTCTCAACCACACTCAAAGACTGCTCATTCCAAGAGCTAACCACTCTGTTTGAAAAGTAATACTGTATAATCTAAGACGATCGCTACGCTTCCAAAATTTGAATTTATAACCTCTTGTCCTATTATTTTAACTGCTAGAAAAAAACACAAAATGCTTGATAGATCTATATTATCGACACTTTTAATAATATTAACCACCTTAATCAGTTTCCCCACCCTTCTCCTCTCCAGAGAAAACAAATTTTAGAGATTTTAATCTCTCCTCATAGGAAAATCCCTCCTTCCCAGATATCATCCTAGTGGCTCTTCTGTGAACCTTCTCCAGCAATTCAATGTTCTTCTTGAGGAAGAGAGTCCAAAACTGTACAAAGTACATTAAATGCGGCCGTACAAGTGATGTATACAATGAAACAATAATATCTATTGTCTTGTATTCAAAACTTTTATAGATGCAATCCAAAATCCTATTATCCTTATTACTAGATATAATACACTGTTTAGATGACTTAAGTAATTTTTCAATCGCAAAATCAATATATTTTTTTCCAACCATAGTATTTAATGTACTTCCATTTCAACTGCAACAGTAATTTGAATTGTGAAAACCTACATGCATCACCTTACATTTTGGGTAGTTAAACATCATCTGCCACGTATTGGTCCAAAGTATCAAACGATCTCAAACTCTCTGTAAGTCTGCAGAATCTTTGATACAATTAACCACTTCAAAAATCTTAATGTCATCTGCAAACTTCGAAAGTTTGTTAGTCATTCCAGAATCAATATCATTAATATAAATCACAAACAGCAGAGAACCAAGCACAGAGCCCTGAAGCACACACTTGTAACTGTGATCTTCTCAGATCTAACTCTATTTATTACTACTCTCTGTTTTTACTCTTCAGCTAATTTTTTTAACCAAGTTAATAAGATTTTCCCCACCGCCACAGCTTTAATTCTTGTAACAAATTGTTTGTGAGGCACCTTATCAAACACTTTGAAAAAATCAAGATAAACCAAATCCACAGTTTTTCTTCATCAACTCTTGCAGTAACATACACAAAGAATGTCAGAAAAATGTGTTTAAAATGTGTTTTATGGCGCAAAGCAACTAGGCTATTTGCGCGTTTGTTGTTGTTGCTTTTTTTATTTTTGTTTAGTGAAACCAAATGTCGGCTCTTTGACATTATGTCACACTGTTTTAAGTGATTCCACAATACATATTTAATCACACTATCAAAAACATTTCCAACTACTGATGTAAAACTAATTATCCAATAATTGCCTGATAATGTTTATCAACCTCCTTTAAATATTGGACTGACATTATTCAACTTCAATCTTCTCATACTTCTCCACTACTCAATGACATATAAAAATATTAGTTATCGGTTCATAAAGAAGTCTTTAAACTCCTTTAAAACTTTAGGATAAAATTAGTCTGGTCCAGGGGACTTGTCATTTTTCAGATTTCCCAGATTTTCGTTTACAATTTCAGAACTTAAGTAGTGTTAAAAATAAAATACGCCTAAAATAATGTCATATGACAAGTGTAATTATGTAACACTTTGTTGTTATGCTATAAATTTTTAAATAATGAAAATAAAATTTACCGTAAGGTTTGTCAAAACACTCAATATATAGTGTGAAGAATAATATTTAAATAAATGTTTATCCTACAGTTTAACTAAAATAGATTAATAGAAAATATATTTTGCTTCAAGTTTAAAATAAAATTTTCTTCGGACCTACCAGGTGGCTAACAAGAATTGTGATCATATGTAGTTTAGTGTAATATTAATTTCGCGATGTTTATCTGGTATTAATTAACGTAGTACGTATATGTTATACGTTAAATTGAAGGTGGGTTATAACGAAAAGGAAATAAATGTGTACTTTCGCGGTATCGTGATTTCTGTAATTTGTATGAAAGGCTATAGCAAGAGTAGTGTTAATAATACAGTTGCATTGCTACACAGTTAATGCTAGTATTAATGGTACTACACAGTGATTGAGAGTCACAGTAAATACAGCTAAGCTAGTAAAAGTTTCTAATTATATATTTAAAAACATAAACACAACTTAAAAAACAGAATGCAATTTACGGTGATATATATAATCAGCAATTATGAGTAGCATGCAACTCAATATTTGCCTTTTGCACTGTTTCTGATTCTGGTTTTTGAATTAACAAAACTTAAAAAGTTATCAAGCCAATTGAATTTATCAAGTTGTAACTTTACAAGTTATTAATAGTGTACTATTTCTTTAACCATTTTAAAGTTTTACCATTTTTAAAGTAATTAAGAGAACTAAAAATAATAATACATCAGTTCGATAACACTATGTTTATGAATAGCTGCTAATAACCTTATGATTTTTTATAGCTAAAACAAACAAAAGTAGTTCATGTTGTTGCATTTCATTTGTCAAATAGATTAGTTGAGCTTTACTTACTCCTTGAATGATAGAAAGGGAGTGGTTTGTGTACTTGAATTTTTTAAATATTTTTGATAATGTATTAAGCAAAAGATTAGTTAAGAAAATCACAATGGTGGGGATTGAAGAAATCTTTATAAATTGAACTGTGGAATTATTAAATGAGAAAAAGCAAAATGTTTTTAATGCTGTCTAATCAAATTGGACTTTTAGAGTTAATATTATTGAAGTCCCTCATGGGTCAGTGCTCAGTGGGTCTTTGCTTTTTAAAGCTAGTTACATTAATAATATTGATAGGAGTGTAATTAGTAATTTAGTAAATTTTCCTGATGGCATTAAACTCATGGATATTTATTTCTACCTGTATTAAAACATTTCCAGTATCACAGAATGACATTGGATCAATTGACAAGTTGAACAGATATTTGGCACATGACCATTAACTGTAGTAAGTGCAAGATAATTCTTTTGTGTTATAGTGTGGTTAACACATTTATTGTAAGTTGGAACCAGTTCTGTGGTTTGACTGAAGAAAAGGATCATAACATAGTGAATAAGTTATCCACCCCTCAAGACAGCATTCTATTGATAGTAGCAAAGACAATGAATTTTTAGGATGCATTTGTGTGCATATCAATACAAGTAAAAAGTGCCTATTATTTCCCTGTACAGGTTGCTAATTAGGTCTGACTTAAAACACTGTGTACAGTTTTTTTCTTTGTGCTATTCTTTGAAGCATATACGATGTGAGAACACAGTGGTAAGATTTAGAAAAGTCAAGGTGGCTTTTAGTTTAAAATATTGTTATTTTTACAACAGAGTGGTTTATTTATGGAATGAGTTGTCATCAGCAGTAGTGGAGAAATAATTCTTAATTTATGTCTAAAATATTTTTTTAAAATCAGTACTAAAACTAATTCACTTGTTGTCAAAGTACTTTATACAGGGTGGCCCGTAAGTCCCTACCCATCCATATATCTTATGTATCCAGTGTATCTGTGTGCTGTCCCTCATTCTTGCTGCATGATATTGCCACAATATGTTCTTCACATGTAAATGGGCTTACATCAGCCATATTTCTTTTAAAAAAAAAGAAACAACTTTATAATACATGCGTAATTGAATATAATAACATATGGATGGGTAGGGGCTTACAGGTCACCCTGTATTTCTCCATTACAGTCACCAAAATTTAACCTTGTGTCTTCCTTTCATGTTATGAACTGTTGTACATTTTTTATTTCACAATTTCACATGGTTTACTTTCTCACAGGCAGTAACAGCTTTTTCCATGTATATATATATAGAATAGTATGAAACTTGTTACACTTGAAATGTTTCAGTGTAATGCAGCTGAAATATGAGAGAACTACAGCAAGATAAGTGATTTACCATTTGATGTTATTTTTTAGTATAGTACGGAATGGTGAAAATGCCTTGATTTAAGGCTGTAGTTATTAAAATATTCATTATATGAACTTTTGGAACAAAAGTATCCTTGTAGAGAACTGTTTTTATTTGTATGTAGATATGTATATATACATTATTTTTACTATGAAAAACATCTTTAGCATTTACTCCATACGTGTGGTTTATTTTTCTGACTGGCTTTGGTAATAATTTCAGTTAACTTTGGACTGAGCACAAAAACAAGATACTCAGACATGGTGAGCCTAGCTGATCGTCTGTCAGCTGAAATTGAGGTGAGAGTAACTTATCAAGGAATCACGTAACTGCATACACATTTGATAACCAGTCATGTTTGATATATTTCTACTATTTGGGAAGGCAGTTAGAACTGGTTCAGTGAAAAACAACTGGAAAATATCTAATGTTCTGAGTTATAAAACTAGGGTTATACATATCTTCCATGAATATATAAACTATAGGGCATGCACTTGAACCATTTACACAAGACCTCTAGCATAGAGAAACCCTGACCAACATAAAAACAAATCAAAGAAAACCTGAACAATGTTCCAAAAGTAAGTGTATGTTACAGGTAGAACCATCCCAAGTTAAGAATACATATGAATCATTCACTCTAATATTTTGCAATAAATGCAGTACTTATAAACATATGTATTACTTCAGTGGGGCAGGATACAGAGATATTTTTTACTATGTTTATTATAGATTATCAAAGTAAGAACATAATTTTGACACAGTCATTAATGTATGCATCTATTCAACTGATAAAAATTTGTCTCTTCTATTGAGAATAGTAAGATAAAGCATTGTTGTAATACTTACAGCTGTATGTCACGTGCTGTACCTGATGTAGAGAATGGATGAAAAAATTTTCCATAATGCAAAGGTGCCTCAAACTCTAATCTGGTGATGATCTATTTGACCATTAAAGGATGTCCTTACTCCAAATTTCAAACAGAAATCTAGTCAATAAATCTATTCAAGATTACCCAGCTGTTGACCAACTCATGTTTTTCATTTCTTAACCTCTTATAAAATTGTAGCCTTTATCATTCTAGATGGCAGCTTGTTCCATATATCTAGCACTTTATTCAATAAATAAAACTGCATCAATTGGAGACAATTCTAACCTTTCCAGATCTTAAGCTTATTGACTTTTGCTCATATAATTTGACAAGAATAAAATATATCAATCATATCTCCCTTAATAAACCTTAATAATTCAAAAAGCTTATTCTTGCTCTTATATAACCCAACAATTATTTTCTTTTCAAAAAAGTGAACATTTTCTTAGAGTGCTTTGTATATGTATGTAGATAAAGTTATATTAAATTTTCTAACTCCACAGCTATCTTAATGTTGATACAAGTATAACTATATATCTTTCAGTATCATTGTTTGGTACTCATAACATATGATAGCCTGTTATGTATTGATTTGATAACACCAGTGCATTAATTACAAATAACATCATAAAAGAGAAAATCAGTTATGTATACTTAAGGTTAAGAATTTAAAATTGACATATAAATTGGAAGATGAGAGAAGTAAAAGAAGGCTGAGGGATTTGCTAAAGTAGAATTTTGAAAATCTGAAAGGTCTTATGAGAAACGGTTGTCTGTTAATGTTAAAACTACTAACCAAGGATTTGATTTTTTGAACTATGTTGAAGTTAAACAAGGCATTAGAATGTGGATTAAGCCCTTAAAGGATACCAATGACAAGGTAGTTGTTGAAGACTATGAAATGATTGAACTTTTTAAATATCCCCTTCTGTTTTTAAAAGAGAAGATATTATGAATATTCTTGATCCAGAACATTCAATAAGAAATGTTGAAACTGATGTGCCCATGTAGATGTTACTCCTTTGACATTAAATAGGAATACTGAGAGATTAAAAATAGAAAAAATAAAGCTCCAAAACCAGACAACATTTTTCCCTATGATTTTAAAGGAGATCAAAGATACGCAAGTCTCTCTACTTTTAATAGGTCAACAGAAAATGGGCAAGTGCTTGAGGATTAGAATGTTGTTAATGTTACTAGTATTTTTAAAGAGTGATAAGAATTGTCTGGAAATTTCTAGAAAGTCTGATGCAAGAAGCTTTAAACAAACCATGCAGAAAACTATTAAGTGAATAGATTTACGAGAGGAAAATAATTTTTCTAGCTTATTTGTTTTTGATAATTTTACTTGTTATCTACGTCAAGAAAAGGTTAACACTTGGTGTCCTTAGATTTTTAAATAACTTCTGATGAAGTGTCAGACAGAAGATTAGACATGAGAATAATATTAGAAGAAAGTGGGGGAAAGGCTGGTTAATTAGACTGTAGAGGGGTTAAAGTAGAAAAAAAAATCAGGAGGTTATTAATTGGGTCCACTCAAACTGAACCCTTTTTTACTTGTGGCAGTTACTTTTTATATTTACATTAATGACATTAATAGGAACATTATCATTTATGAAAGTTTTCTGATGATATTAAACACAAGTATTTTCAGTTGTGTTGAGAATGGTAAGTTTTACTGAATCAATTGATAAGTTAAACAAATATTTGTAGAATAACCTTTAATGGAAATAAGTTCAAAGTAATGCATTTGGGTTATACTTTGGATTACAGGATTATCATAGATAATGTGACTGAAGAAAGGGATTCTGTCACAGTATTGAATAAGCTTCTGAAACTTTAAAAGCAGGGCTCTGTTGCTAGTAGTAAAGCCAGCATAATTTTAATATGTATTAATATACATAATGATATAAATCTGAAGTTATCTCAATATAAATTACGTGTAATACTTGTCTTGGAATACTGTTTACAGTTTTGGTCTTATATTTAAAATGACATTGACTGACTGGAAAGTAATCATAGGATAGTTATTAAGGTGATTCTAGAGATGGAAAGGTTATTATAGATGGCTGGGCTAAGGACTTTTTAAAATATTTTATTTAAAAAACAAAACTGTTACTGAAGTTTATAATATTATATGGGAAATTTGTAGGACAAAATTCTGTTTTCTTTGTGCTATATTCTGAAAGTAATAGCACAAGAGAACCAAAATTTAAAATTGGAAAGAAAAAAAAAACATGGTAGGGTCCAATTAAGATGGTTCTTTTTCTGAAAAGGTGATTGACTTGTAAAATTAGTTGCTGTTATTAGCAGTGAAGACCAGCACGTTACATAAGTTTAAAGAGGATAATTAGAAGGATGGTTTTAAGTTATTGCTTGTCTCAAGAGTGAATGTGTAAGAACAAACTTGAAAGACCAAATGGTCCATTGTTGTTCATAGATTAGATTATGTTAATCATATTGTGTCATCACGTCTAAGTGGTTATCAAAGGATGATGTGGGTCTTTTACTGTTCCATTTTAAATCAGATAAACTAGTAGTTGTTTTGAAATTGTTAGTTCACTTCTGTAGCATATTTTTGCATCAAATTATTCAAGTACCAGTATTAATGTTTTAATTACTAACTGTATTTCTGCTTTAGTCAGCACCAGTACTTGACAATGATGAAATTTCCATCCTTTCTACATCTCATGAAACACTTGAACAGATTCCAAATCAAGTCTTTGCATTGCTTGTTATTAGTGGACAACTCTTAAGTGTAGTAAGTGTGTTATTCTTATGTACAATTCCTGAGGAAATTCTAATTTGTAATCACAAGAGAAAAATAGAACAGTCAAAAATAACCCACATTTTTAATATAGATTTATGTATAGCTAGATAAATGGATGATTAGGTATTTGAAGAAAATTGATATACATCAAAATGGTTATTTTACAGCTACTGCTTTACCCATAGCAAGAAAGTGACTTCAACAATATGTATGATACCCAAGGCATGTGGTATTGTCTTTGTTTAATACTTTTTAAGATTAGATAACCTGTTTTAAGTCTAATAAGTTACTTAAGCCATACCTTTGACTTATTAAACATTAAAGTTTATTAAATAAACTTATTATTTATATATCAGAATGTGAGAATAATTTTCAAAAAAAGAGAAAGTTTACATTTCTTGTATTTATGGATATTTTATTTCTATAAAATTATGTTGGTATTTGAACATATTTATTTCTTTGTTGTTGTTGTTTTGATTTTTTTTACCTGGAAAAGCTTTGAATATGAGATTATAAGTATTTGTGGAGAATTATTACTGCTTTTTTCAGATCGGAATGGTTGCTGTATCGTTTATTCTACCATATCTGTATCCATCTGAAGAGGTGTGGAAAATCAAGCCTTACTTCTTATTAGTTTATTGCCATGTGGTACTTTGGGTCTTCTTGTTTTTGGGAGACCTATACTTGCGATACTATCACCATATGCTCTATTGTTATGGCTGCATTAAGTTCTATCAAACCACAAAGTTCTTGAGAAGAATGGTGTTTTACATAATTTCAGGAGGTAAGTGTATTTTTTGATACAAGTTGTTAAGCCCTTTAAAATTTTGCACAGATATAACATGAAAAAACTTTTTTTTAGGTTTTATATATATGTACATACATTTGAAGTTACTAAGTACCATAGAATCTACTGTTATTTATGAAGCTAAGTAACTAAGCTTTCTTTTATCTAAAAAAAATGTAATTTTGAGCAGACTAAAGACACAACTTATCTATTTGAAAACTTGGTTTGCAAGAACAAGGTGGTTTCCTTTGAAATTATTGTGAAAGTGATTAGGGGGACATTCTTACCTTTGATTGATTTTTAAAAGGTAATTTTTTAACTTTTAGCCTTATTAGGTAATGTGAACTTCTGAAGCACTTAGTTTGATAAACTTCTAGGCAATCTTATATCAAATTCTCTGAGGCATTAACTTTCTTAGTTTTCTGCTTTCATCCATGGATAATATAAAATCAGTTGACAAATGTATGGATTATATAATGGCAGAGTCATCATTTCATTATATTCCTTTTTACATAATAACCTACTCAGTTTATTAGTTTTGATGTTGGTGAACTGAAGAGTTACTAAAATATCAGTAAAATAAAAAAAAATGTTACCTAACTGGATGGTGCAAAGTTTAAATTACTCCTAAGCCTAAACTAATATCTGTTTTTTTTTTGTAAATGATTTATTAGCTACCACAAGTAGGAATAGTAAAACAGTTTTATTAAGTTTTCTTTGCTTAATGTATTTGCCAAGTTATAACTTGTATAACCCAGAACTTGATATGATTGTGTGAATGGATAATGTACCTTTTGCCTGTCAGACAAATTCCGGGATCTTTCATTAATATTAAAATAATACGGATTGGCTGCATCATCAGAAATGTTTGTTCATCAAGATTACTGATCCATAAATCTTTATCAGAAATTATTATGATAAAGTATGTTCTTTCAAAGTAATTGCAAAATATTATTTCACTGTAGAAAGTTCATTGACCAAAATAAAAGTATGTCTTTGATTTTTGGAATATTAGGACAAAACAATAAGTTGCTTTTGGAGAAAGTAATCCTGAAGTCATGAAGTGTTTCAAAAACCAAATGCCTGATATCATATCTCGTATTTTATTTTTACTTTTATAATAGCATAACTAGTTTGTTTGATTGTTTGTTGTTTTGTTGGGGGGGAGATATAGTCAAAACCACTTAAAGCCATTGTATAGTTGAGGTGAAACACAAATTATGTTAGAACCATATTTAATGTAAATTTTCCTTAATTAATTTTTTCATGTATGTAGTAGTATCTAATAATAACAATATGAATTTATCATAATTACCTGTACCTATATGTTTTATTTGTTTATTCTATTATAATTCTGTCTTTGCCATGTGTCACATTAAATGGTATAAGTATTTTCTCTTGCCATAAAATCATTTGGTTACATGTCTTTGAAACTTCAAAAAGTGAATATGTGAACTGAGATATAGTTTAATTATTTGTCATTACTATAGATGGATATGCTACCACATGGCAATACATATTAGAAGACAAATTAGACTTAAAACTTTTAATGAAAAATTCCAAGACTGTCAGCAACAAACACTAGAACTTTTAGTTATAAACATTAAAACTGTACAAATCAATAAAAATTGAGAAGTTAGCAACTGTTTTAAAAAATTGTATTTTTGTCAGGATAAAAATGAAATTTAAGTTTTTTTAACTTAGATGGAATTATATATGTAATTTACACATTCCTTAGGCTTGTTAGTTTAGTATATATTTATAGTATTCACTAATGCTATTGAAAGTTTTGTTTTATATTTTTATTTGTTTCTTTATTAGGAAACGTTGTTCTTTTGGTAATTGTGACAGTTGTTCAGGAGATATGTTTTAATAGATTAGATTGCACAAAGTTACTTTCCCTCAAACCTGTGCAATACATTTGGATTCTGGTATGCATTGAAGGCTTGGCAGCAGTTTTCTTTCTGGTGCAATATCTAGGTAAAGAAACTTCATTGATTAAAAACAATTTAAACCTTGTAATCTTTTTTAATTTATGCATGTACATTTTATTCAGAATTTATCCACTTAAACAATAATGTATTATGAACTTTTAGTTGTGTAAGTTATTTTCTGTTCATTTTTATTGAATTAGGTTGTTTGATCTAGTAAGTTAATCAAAAAAATAATGTAAAAGTATATGAGCTTTCAATTCTTGAATGTTTATGACAAGTAGTAAAATTATTTGTAATGATGTTTTAAGCTGATTGTGTAGTAGATTTTTTTGGCAACCTGTACAGTAAGTATTTCTATGGATAATAATTAATGATGATCAACTGATTATTGAAGATCTAAGTTTTAAGTTTGTATGTATGTCATATAAAATATTTTAATTTGTAAACATTTATGGATTCCAAAATCATGTTGGAAAAATATTTTTTCCAAAAGATAATTTAAAACATCTAGCTATTTGAAACATACATTGAGATATGACTAGAATTTTATTAGATTAACCTCAAAAAAGTTGCAAGCTTTGATATTTGGTGTACCATGGTGTCTTTTATTTTAACTGCAGTTATTACCATAAGATTTCAAAGGAATTTCAAACATCCTGATGTTCACCAAGAAGATAATCTCATCAGCTATATGCAGTTTCAAGGAATTTCAGAAGTGGGATACTTGTAAGAAAAACTGTTGGTTGTATCTACAAAATTCAAAATGTAGAATTTAAAATTACATGCATATTAAAGTTTCTACTTTCACCTAAATTATTCTTCTAACATCGAATCAGCTCATTTTGTGTTTTGTTTTTCTGTGACAGTCATTGCCCATAGTTTATTGGGAATAATTCAGCAAGTAGCAGTCCATCTTCTGTAAGGTCCTTTTAAATTTGAGGTTCTCATAACTACCAGTAACTTCTGACAAAAGTAAGCTACCTATGTAGATAAGAATGAAAATTATATGTATACATACTGCTGTATAGATTCCCATAATAAAAATTCATATTTTCCATGACCCTTGCACTAAAGCTAATTAATGTCTACTTGAAAGTTATATCTACATGAAAATATGACCAGATTATGTTTTAGAATAAAATATTTATCTCAGTGAATATGTGTGTAGTACAGCATCTGTCTATTCTAGGGATCAAGATTCTATAGCTGAACTTCTAGAAAAGCAGGCTGATCTGATATCCTATCTTCAGCAATACAATGCACACCTGAGTCAGCAGCTTCTCAAGCTCAAGGCAAGGTTAGACTCTCAGAATTGTGGCTAAACAACAAAATTTGCATAGACAAGTTCTTGATGACAAAAGTAGCATAGTGAAGCCTAATATGTTTAAAGATGAACTTGTACATGCCTTTCCAAGTCTGTATTTGGCACAAAGGAAATTAATTACCAACCATTAAGGGAAAACTGGCTTCAAAAAATAAAAAGAGTACATTGTTAAATGATGTTTTTTATCTTCAATTGCATAATTTTGAATCTATGAACAAATATTTCAATTTATTAAGCCAAAATAAAAGAGGTATAATGTATAGGTTGTGTAAGCTAAATTTAGAGCTTTCAACTTTGAATCAAATAGAAATTCTAATTTAACTCTGTATTTACAGATGTAAAAGAATAAAATTTTAATGAAAGTTGTGAAAGAACATTTTCACTGCAGCTAAATTAATTTAAATGGAATATTGAAAATCAGATTTATCTCAATGTTACTGTATTCTTTATGTATTATACCTTCTATATAAATTTATTGTTTCACTACTTTATGGCCAATTTTTCTTGCTCATTTTCTAAATAATTTTTATTAAAGTAGTAAACTTTTCAAACCGAAAACTGCATATAAGTATTAAAGAAAATAAACTTGTCATCATGATAAAATGGTGTTTGAGATTATTAAAGTGTATCACCAGTGAGGATATATATATATATATATATTTAAATAAACTTTTCTTTGTAAGATTTACACTTTTCAAAAGTATAGCAAATGATTAGTATTTCTAGTTTTTTAGTTCCAAAGTCTGTTGAAACTACTCTTATGAAAAGCACAAGTCTTTAAATAGGTGGTATGTTATCAATATATGTGATAATGTCGAATTTACAATTTCTCTTGTGATAACGTGTTATCATTGTAATACAAAGATGTGTGATATGTACTCCTTGAAGTTTCTAAAGAAAATTGACTTTAATTCCAAGTAGTAAAAACTGGCTTATTTATTTGTATTGTTTATGATTTTTATTGTACCAAAATAATCATAATACTAACTTGTTTTAACTTCTACATCCAAAAATGATCAGTGAACTAGCTTAACCCTTTTGCTACAGGTTCGGTATAGCATACACAAGTTCGTCTACACACTTGCACATGTTACATATTTGTACTATAACTTTTGATACAGCATATGTATCTTCACAAAATTTGGTATATTTTTAGTAAAGGTTACAAGTATTTACTACACAAAAAATCAGATCTTTTTAATGAACTATTTTTACTAAAGGTGTATTTAATCAGTTTCTTTACTAGTATGTGTGCAGTGATTTCGTATTATTCTTCATTCTAAAAATCTCAAATATTATTTACATAATCTCTAAAACATCCTAAATACATTTCAAACATTTATTTTGAGTGAGACTTTACATTTTGTTATTTTTCAATACTCTGTCTATGTGG
This sequence comes from Tachypleus tridentatus, assembly GCF_004210375.1. Classification (NCBI taxonomy): domain Eukaryota; kingdom Metazoa; phylum Arthropoda; class Merostomata; order Xiphosura; family Limulidae; genus Tachypleus; species Tachypleus tridentatus. The sequence continues at coordinate 40,382,000 of NC_134836.1, forward strand.
GGTCTGTCACTTAACCAACCTCATAACCATAAAAAAATGAGGAAATAAATATAAATATTTAGTTTTTTTGTGTTAGAATAACTGTTTATTATAACATGAAAATACATATGTTTAATCTAAGTAGCTTAAGTGTCATAACACTATGTTTATATATACTTATTTTTTATTATATTGACCTTCCAATTATGTTTAGCTAATATTACATAACTTGAATTAATGTGGCACATGTGCACCCATTTTACATATCCAATAATATAAAACTGACCTTTAGTTTTCCCTGTCTTAGCTGTGTTTTGGTGGACTAATATTTTGAGTCACATTTAGTATACAGTCACATTTCAATTATTATGCATTATACATCTATACAGATTATTACTATTCAAAAATAAATTGTTAAACTTTTTTTTTCTAAATATAGAACAATAAATCTAGACCTAAAGCAAACAATTATCTCCTTGTTATGAACTATGAACTAAGTTGCTGCTGGACATAGGACACTAAGCCTTCTAAAATTTTGCACAGTTATTTTTTTGGTTATTCAATTATATGCATAAAATTCTAAAAAATAGTAACTATACTGATACTGCAGAATTCCATTATCATTTATTAAGCTTCCTAACCAAGATGTATTTAGATTTTAAAAATTTTCTTGGACATATGAAACCACATCACAGCCTGGCAGTTAAGACACTCAACTTGTAATCTGAGGGTCACAGGTTCGAATCCCCATCCCACTGAACATGCTCACCCTTTCAGCTGTGGGAGCATTAAAATATGACAGTCAAACCCACTATTCATTGGTAAAAGAGTATTTCAAGAGTTGGCGGTGTGTAGTGATGACTAGCTGCCTTCTTTCTAGTCTTACGCTGCTAAATTAAGGATAGCTAGTGCAGACAGCTCTCCTGTAGCTTTGTGCAAGATTCAAAACAAACGAAACCACATCATGCATATCACTTCTACCTTATTATAAGATATTTTACTGGTTACAGGCAAATCATACACAAGAAAATATGAGCAGTGCTGGTTCGAAAATCTTGTTCTGCATTTCAGAGTAATTTTTTTCATGTAAAAAATACTAAATTTTATATCTTAATAATTATACATACAAACATGCAATATTGATTCCACTGTTACCATAAAAATAAATTAATGGTACAAACAAGTGAAAATCTTGACTACAGTACATAAAAAAGCAGTGCTTACTAACTACTGATTATGCACATCTGAGTCAGCAGCTTCTCAAGCTCAAGGCAAGGTTAGACTCTCAGAATTGTGGCTAAACAAAAAAATTTGCCTCATCTTTCACAAACTGGAATAATATTATATTTTCTGAATGTCTATAAAGTGATTGTACAAGTCCAAAACACATTATAGAAGTAACAAAATTTTATATTAATTATATATGTATTTGTGTGTGTTATGATACCTGCTCAAGTGAAAGACACAAGTAGTGTTTCATTAAAACGTTTACTTATGTATTAGCTAAAGAACAAAAAATAGTTAGAAAGTTTTGCATCCCATTGAGAAAACATAGCTGCATTTATATAATTACTATTACACTTCCCTTAAAACAAAAGGTTGGCTATTTTAATTTTTGACATATTTTTAAATGATGTTTTTCTAATAAAAATAACATGCATAGTTCCTCTCTCCCTAAAAATAGAACATGAAACTGCAAGTAACACAACAAACCTTTCTTCATAATAAAGTCAGGTTTTCATTGTTGTTCAAGTGGTTAACTTCACTATGTAAATAGTATTATAGAGAAAAATGCTACATGAAATACAACATGATTAATATTTTTATTTGGTGTTTTGCTACAATCCACTTTGTTGTGTGTTTATATTCACACACCCATATCTTTATCTGCATCAAAAGCATGTTGATGAATATTTAGAAATAAAACATATAAATATGATGAGCAAATACAAAAGCAACTTTAAATAAAAAAGTAACCACTCAATACAAAACAAGCAAGAATTATGTTATTTCTAAAGATGACTTGTTATTTTGACTTTAATATTTTTTTTAATTTTTGATTTTATGAAATAACCCCACAGAGAATCAAACTAATGATAGTAGGCCAGTATTAAGCTGATTAGGCTTACACTTACAGTGGTATTTTGTGATGTTGGTTATTTATAGTAGCATGCAATTATCTTTAATAGGTGATTATGGGCCTCATCAGTTAAGTACTGACTCACCACCATTATAAATGATCTAAAGTCAGACATACTTCATAAAATACAAAACGTTAAAATCAAACATGCACACACAGTTTGATATGGATACATCTGTTAGTAGAACACCAATAACCTTGAGGGCTTATAATGCAAAAAATTGGCTTCTGCAGTTGAAACAACACAGATAACTCAGTATTGTATAACTTTCAAATGAGGGGAAATAAAAACAGTATGTTTATGCTCCATAATGGCTAATTAACAATAAATACATAAAGGTAAATATTATAATACATTGGTATTTGATTCATAGAAATGATCTCAATGTTATGCAATAAAACAAGCAAGCAATAAGAAAGACGTGTTAGACAATAAATACAATAATATTTGCTATCAAATCAAAAGCTTTCAGTTTCATTGATGCTTTATTTAAAATATAAGGCTCTAAATTTTGAAATTCCACTTGGTATTTACAACACATACCATATAAAAACAGAATTAATTTTAATAGAGCTCTGCTAAAATCAAAGAACATGACAACTTTATTTGGCAGAAAGTAAATCCAAGATTGCCATAATAATGGTAAGAAGAAAAGCACTTTTCTTGTTCATAGCACCTGAGATTAGTCCTATACCACAAGCTGGAGGACAAATTATATTTGTAGTTTCTGAAAAAAGAAAAAGACAGTAATGTGACTCTGCTTTCATTAAATGACTTTCATAACCTTTTTTCATGTACTCAATTTGTTAGCTAATAACTATATGGATACTGACCCAAATTCTGCAACAAGTAGCTACATTTGTGAATAAACCTAATCATTATATTACAAAGCTTTAAAAATACAAATGAAGTTTCTCATCAAAATATTTTTATATTAATCCTTATAGCTGGTTTATAGGTTCTATACAAATCACCAATACAAGACAGTATTTTCCAGTAATCATGTACTAATTTAGCTTACTAAAGTTTCATTCTGTAGAATATGTAATTAATATTAACTTCTGATCAGAACAAGTTATCTACTCTGAGTAAAATTAAAAATCAGTTCTTTGTATCCTTAGATAACACATTAACTGTTAGTATATGTACTGAAAGCAACAAGTTATTACAAATTTTTTCATGATACACAAACGTTTTGACAGCACAATATTTATAATACCATGATTTTGTACAAATCCATCAGAGTTTAAAATGTTTCACAAATAAGAATAAAACTTGTTTATAAGAGTAAGAATTAAACCTTATACTATGTGAGACCCACCTACAAGTTGAATGTCTTTCTGATCTGACCCTAACTTATTGACTGCTTTACAAGTATAGTTTCCATATTGGTTCTTCTGGATACTTTTCACTCTCAGTATAGAATCAGTAAATTCATCTGCTGTTGCAAAAATTGAAATACGATAATATTGATTGTCGTTCAGCTGATAACCATCTTTTATCCAGATGATAGAAGGTGAAGGAAAAGCTTCTATGTGACACTGAAAATCCATGTCATATCCTAAGGCCTGCCCATAACGTGGCCTGTCTGTCATTACCACTGGTGCAACTGGAGAAAAAAAATCTTTATTATGTCTTCAAAAATAAGAATATTTTCAGAAAGGAAAGAACATAATAATTATGTTAATATTTTTTACTTTAAAGTGACTTTTGCTTCTCTACATAGGAATATGATACAGGAAAAGAAAGAAGACAAAGCCTTGATGTCTTTTCTGTGTTGGCTCCCTCATTAGTTGTTGTGTAAAAGCCAAAATAATTATTATATATATTTTTGTTTTGTTTTACAAATTTTAATTACTAATGTATCTATAATAGTGACACCCAATAAGGATTAGGTAATTAAATTTATTAGAATGATTCTTACCTATTAATGCCATTCATGAAATATTTCATATTTTTCTAAAGGGAAAAATTGTAACAGAGACAACTTCCTTGTCAACGGTTTTGTTTGTTTTTATACAAAGTAGCTTTAAAACAGTTGTAGTACCAGCACACAGTCTAAGAAGCTGAAATATAATAAATTAACAGTGTGGTTTGGTTTTGTTTAATACAGTGTCCTTACATATCTTGAACATAGCTAATATTTCATCTAATTGTACATACATTACTCGTAAAATTTAAAGAATAATAAAGTTTCAATTTTTTTCTTTAATTGAAGAAAAGGAAACCAGAAAGCATTTAATACTGATAAACCTTGTTTATTATATATATAGACACACACACACCACAGGTAAATAATACCAAGCAAGGCAAAAAACATTATTTACAACTAACAAAAAGGCAAAATGAACAAAAAATTCTAATACTTTGTTGAACAAAAATAACTTAAGCTGAACAAACATAATAAAACACGTCTTTCAGTAGCTGGTAAGTCCTCCTCTGTTCCTTATGGTTTATCTGCACCTGTTTCCCCATACTGCTGATGATGACTTTCTAGGGCAACACAGTATACACCTGAATGAGGGCAGTTCTGAGCTCCTGAATTGTCATAGGTGCAGGATGTATATCTCTAACTGCTCTCCCTAACACGTCTCACACATGTTCAACTGAATTTAGGTTTAGTGACTTAACAGTCCAGTTCATTACCTATTCCTTCTTCCTAAATCATTACTACTCATTCCTGGCAATATGAGGACAGGCATTATCCTACTGATACATGAATTTATCTCCAACAGCATCAGCAAAAGGGGCTAACAATGGGAAGCAGGATCTTTCATCCATGTAATGTTGTGCTGTCAGAGATCCTCCATCCACTTCATGCAGGATGCAGATGCTACTGAACTCTTCTCCCCATAGGCATCATGGGAAACAATGTTATAAGCTAAATCTCATTCTCCTTCATATCTCCATGCCCTCACGCATTAATCACTTATAGGTACACAAAACCTGCTATCTTCTGTGAACATTACCAGAATTCATTGCTGAATGTATTCTGAACCTGAACCCAACCTCCTATACAATAAACACACTCCAGTGGCTTGTTGAAACTCATTCCTGAGGCCCTTAGCTCTACTGGTGAAGTTACTGAGACAAACTTCTGTAGATATTACTGATCTACTGCACCTTTTGCCCTTCTGCAAACATGACCTTGTACCCCAATGTATTCTTCTGCAGCCTAGTGTCTGTACTACTGTCTATTTTTGATGTATATGACAGTTTCATATCAACAGTTTTGCAAACTTCATTTTTAGTTTTATTGGTGTCTAATAGCTTGCACACTCTTTGCAAAAGTCAAGACCAGCAAAACCAACATAAAGCCAGCATTATCTCAACAGTTATCAATCAACATTAGCCTTTTGCAGAATTTGGATCATTTCTTATAACAATCTATTTCATAAGGAATGTTTGGTGCATAAAGTTGGCAAACTCTAAGTGAAAAAATCATCAAAAATTACTGGAAAACTAGTTAAATATTGATTAGATCTAATTAGGTATGAACCTTGTGTTGTAAATGCTATATTTTGTTGGACACTAAAATAAAAATGATCTTAACAAATTTAAAATGGTTTTAGAATTTCTATCAAGATAAGTTCACATAACCACAACCTAATGTCCTGATATAAAACACTGTTTAGTGTAGATATTATTATTTAATTATTTCGTGAATGCTTAGTTTCATTCATAATCCAAGAGTTAGAAACAATTATTTTAAAATACATTATGACAAATTTAATTATCTAACTCAGTAAGAGTCGTATGTTGTGTTTGTAACTAATTGATGTTGAGGGTACAACAAGCAGACAATTAAGTAACAATAAATTGAGTGTGATGAGTGGGAAAAGCAGACAAACAAAGACAGAGCAGATGAGAAACAAAGTAAAATTGCATAAAGACATTCTGACAGAGAAGGAAAGCCTTTATGATTAGTATAGGCCCACAGCTGATATATATTAGGGTAAGGCTAACAGTGTTGAGAGAGAGATAAGAATCATTTATTTCATCAAAGAAAGTTTTAAAGTAGTTGAACCTGCCTGTGTGTACTTTGACAAAAAATAGAAGTTTACTGGAAGTAGGCCTAAATACAAAAAAGAAGCACATGATTTTGAAGTACAGGAGACAAATATGATAACTTTATGAAACATAAGCAAACTATGCTCAGATAGTAACAGAGAAAAATAGTTCAGCTTATCAACAGAAATTCAAAGTAACTGAATAAATTTAAGTGAACATTTGACAAGAAGAAAAAGAGAACTAAATAGTGTTTATGATAAGCCTATTTATGATCATCTATAGTGTAAAGCATTTGTCATATGTACATTTAACTAGTTTTGAATACATATCATTTTGAAAACAAATGGAGTGTTATTTGTTTACTTTTTTTTCAAATTTACTGCCAACAAGTTCAGGCACCTACTGTAGAAGAATTCTTAGTCTGACAATAACAATGTATATATTTTAACTACTGTATATAATATAGTAAAGTAAGTTTCCTGATATACAAGAATTTATTAATTTTATTTAATCAGAAACTGCCATTTTATTCTTTGTAGTTCTAATTTCAGTGTAATAGAATAAGCACCTAAATTATATGAAGTGTGTAAATTAGAATTATATGGATTTGATAAAACAGTGATTTTCCTTTTTCCATCGCCTTTGAACTATATGCTGTGTATATTTTAGCTTGCATTTCAGTCTTACCCAAATTACATCTTTATCTTTCTTTATCTACAGTACAGTGATGTGAATGATCCTGATCCAGTGATTTATAGGGTATTAAAGGCTTGCCACAGTACACTAAATAAACTGTGCCCTACTTTCCATGCATGTCTGTAACTCTTTATGAAACCTATTTGTTTCTCATCATGAGTCCCATTACAAGCTCTTATTAAGTATTCCTGCTGTTACATAGTACTAGTCTACATTTGTTTAAAAGATTTTAAAGTACTTTTGCAAGTTTGAGAAAGGTGTGAATAAATTATTTGTTGTTAAACTCAAAATTACATGAAAGGTTGTTTGAGCTGACTCTACCACACATACCAAAAACTTAAAGTTTAGCAATATATACCCTCATACTTAACATTGAGCCATGAAAAGTAAAAATAAATTGACTTTAGTTGGGAAATAACTGACACATTCTTACTGAACAAAAACATGAGAACAACTTATTGAAAACATAATGTTAAAAGGACCTATTGGTCCATATTGGCTGTGCTATCCTGTAAACTAAACTAAAAATGCTACACATTTTTTAAAAAATCTTAAAGCCAGCCCTTATTCATTTTTTTTATCAAGCTTTCTCTTAAATTTACTGGCTTCACAATGTCCTAAAGCAACACATTCCCTCTTAGAAAAGAAATAAAACTGTCTCAACTAATAATGACTCCTACCGTGCCAAAATTTATACTTGTGTCTCCTAGTCCTATTATTCTTACCATTAAATATGAAAAAATATGATGCATCAACACTAAATCCTCTTTACAATCTTAAACACCTCAGTCAGATTACTTCTAACTCTTCTTTTCTCAATAGAAAACAATTTCAAAGATCTTGAACTCTCCTCATATGATAAACCCTCCATCTCAGGCACCATTCTCGTAATCCTCCTCTGAACCCTTTCCAAACATTCAATGTCCTTTCTAAGGTAAGGAACCCAAAACTGAGCACAGTTCTCCAAATGTGACCTAATCAATAACCTATACAATTAGATTATAACCTTTTCAGAACTGTATTCAATACTTATGTAGATATAACTGAATATCCTATTTGCCCTACCACTATTAACAGCACACCACTTCAATGGCTTTAGAGACTGATCAATCAAGATTTCTCTCTTTCATGGCATTTTAAAGTTAATTCCATGCAAATTATATTATTCAAATTATGATAACTTACAACTATTTATTATAATTAAAATCCCATTACCGAACTCACTAAATGATCTATATCTTTTGTAAAATGATAGCATACTTTTCACAGCAATAAATTGCCAAGACCTTAATCTTACCAGCAAATTTAAGTGATTTGCTCACTATTCATCCATCTATGTCATTAATGTAAATCAAATAGAGCAAAGGCCCTAACACTGAGCCCTGAGGTACCTTACTTGAGACATTAATCCAGTTTGACTGAACTCCATTTATAACAACCTGCTTTCTTTCATCCAGCTACTCTTTTATCAAATAACTAACTCATCCTCCACAGCTGTAGAGAAACGAAACCTTAGCAGGGGTTCAGTTTAGAGAGAGAGAAGTCTAATGAATTCTCTCCCCAACAGGGGTGTTCAGGAACGTTGTAGTTCCTCTTCAACCCTGCTCATGGAAGATTGTTTACCTTTAAGTGGAAGTTTTCCTGTATTTTAATTTGACTTGTTTTAAGGTGATGAGTAAGGTGGGGCAGAATGAAAATGGCGGGTAATTCCGGCGGAAAAAATAAATCGAGAGGCGGACTGCCTCCCAGGAGGTTCCCGTGCAGGCACTTTACCCTCCTTTATTTCCAAACCACTCATCGATGCCCGCCGAGAGTGGATTGTCACTTACGACATATGACACTTCCATTCTAGATTTACACCACTGGATGCGGGAGAGCTACCGTGGCAAGACCAAACATGGATTTCCCTATGCTGTGCGAAACACTTGGACGTTCCGGCGGTCTCCCGGGTATTCTTATGAGAGTCTTTGTTTGGAATGAGGAATCTCTACATCCACGATAATGATCCTTCCGCAGGTTCACCTACGGAAACCTTGTTACGACTTTTAATTCCTCTAAATGATCAAGTTTGATCATCTTTCCGGCACACAGGCGCGACCCAAAAGCCTCTCCAGCAGCCAGTCCCATGACCTCAGTAAATCATCCAATCGGTAGTAGCGACGGACGGTGCGTACAAAGGGCAGGGACGTAATCAACACGAGCTGATGACTCGTGATAACTGGGAAGCCCTCGTTCAAGAGGAATAATTACAAGCCCCTATTCCTACCACGAAGGAGGTTCAACGGGTTATCCAGTCCTACCAGACGGGGGCAATCACACGCCGATTCCTTCAGTGTAGCGCGCGTGCGGCCCTGGACATCTAATGGCATCACAGACTTGTTATTGCTCTGTCTGGTGCGGCTAAACGTCGCTTGTCCCTCTAAGATTGACTGACACATGTTATCAGCCGTCTATTTAATAGGCTAGAGTCTCGTTCGTTAACGGAATTAACCAGACAAATCGCTTCACCAACCATGCACCACCACTCACTGAATCAAGAAAGAGCTCTTCATCTGTCAATCCTTCCAGTGTCAAATTAAGCCGCAGGCTCCATTCCTGGTAGTGCCCTTCCGTCGATTCCTTTAAGCTTTCGCTTTGCAATCATATTTCCCCCGGAACCCAAACACTTTGGTTTCCAGGAAGCTGTCCGCCGAGTCGTTACTCTAATTTTTTCAAAGTAAACTTGCCGGCTACCCAAGACACTCCATCAAGGGCACCGAGGGAATACCGGCATGATGTTTAGGCCAGGAAGTAACTACTGAGATCCAACTACGAGCTTTTTAACCGCATTGCCATCTTGCATTGGGCGCCTTAACCCGGCTTTTGGTTCATCCCACAGCGCCAGTTCTGCTTATAAAAAATGGCCTACTGGGCACTCACGTCCGAACGTCCGGGGTTCAGTCGAGCAAGCCGGACTTTTTGAAGGCTAGCCTCGCCCAGTCCCAATGCAGTATCACATCTGCGTCGGACTTCAGCCCTGTAGAGAGAATGTTTCACGAACCTATTATGTGGCACTCTGTCAGATGCTTTCTGAAAATCCAGATACACCAAATCTACACCCTTATCCTCATACACATAAGAAGTAACCATTTCAAAAACCTTCAATTCCAATAAAATTCTAAACTTAGATATTAATGACAGCCTGCTGGAAACATGAGACCACTTTATGAGTTCAATACTTGGGCATTGTTACAAAACACTCGTGCAAAAGTAGAAGCTTCCTTCACTTTTCTAATAATCACTTTGTATTCACAGATTGAATGGATTTTACCGAGATTATGCGAAGATAAGACTTACTGATTACAAAGGTAGGGGCTCAGTCCCAGGGCCATGATCTTAATGGGGGCCCATTGACAATTTTACGTAAAATTGCATGGGATATAGGCACCACAAAATTATTAGCCTCTGGGCCCACACAAACCTTAAATCTACCACTGAGAATATCTGCCATTTATAGGAGCCTGTCGATAACCATGTTGTTTTGTGTGTAAACAAAATTTAGAAGAAAACATTTTTATATCAAATTATCTGAGAGTCTGGAAACAGTAAGCTACTTTTATTACTTGTAAATGCACAGCTGTAGGTTGTATAATACTCATCCAATATTTGTGATGTAGTTGAAGGGTGTAGAATTTACATTTTGAAAAAATACAATCAACTACTTACATTCTACTTCCACGCCTACATTTCTTCGTGCGCCTCTTCCCACTTTGTTGTTGGCAATGCAGTAATACGTGCCACGATCATCTCTAGTGATGTCATGAATAGTTAGAACATTACCCCTATATACAGCACCACCTGTTGGTAACAGATCATTGTTCTCTCTCTCCAAGAGATACGAGGAGGGGGGAGTCCTGAGGCATAACAGTTCAAAGAAACGGTGGCTCCACTGCTTGTAATGATGGAACGAGTGCTGTTGTCTAATATTACTGGAGGAACTAAGACACAAAATTAATGTAATAAAAACTTATAAATAAATTTATTTACCTTTATAGAGAATTAAAAAAATTCCTATGCAGAATTTTTTCACAGCCCTCCTGGAAAATATCAAAAAACAACTATCCTATGCCATGTTATTTTTCTATTTTTATTAATTGTATTGCCCCTGCTAGTACAGCGGTATGTCTCCGGATTTACAACGCTAAAATCAGGGGTTCGATTCCCTTCGGTGGGCTAAGCAGATAGCCTTTTGTGGCTTTGCTATACGAAAACACACAAACACACATTAATCGTATTATGCAATTCACTAAGTTTCAAATAGTTTGCATTCATAGCTTTAGTTTATTAACCTGTTCCAGCAATATGAATTCTGCAAAATAATAAATAATATATCATTCCTAAACTAACTCAATCCTGCGAATGTTCTCTACCAATACAGTCAATGATGCATACAAGTAGCAGAGGCAGAAAAGTGGACAATAAGAATATACTACACATCTTGTAATCACAGAATAAGAGATTTTTTTTTTGGTAAAATAAATTGTTTGTGTCTGATGTCTAAACATTAAGTTTTGTCAAAAGTTTTCAGCGCTGACTGCAGGATGGAAACCATTTTCAAGGAAGATGACAAATAGCTTCATATAAATGTTGTTTTTCTTTCTTACCAAAGACCCTTTAAAAAAAGCACACACTGAAACGCCAGATAGAATAATTATGTGAAGTTCTTTGTCGTTTTCCTTGAAGTTTTTATTTCGCATGTGAAGTTTATAGTTAACATAGTCAAGAAAAGATTACCAGTTAGCTAATCTAAGCGTACATGTTTTATGCAAAGTTCAGTTGTGATTAATTAGTAACTTTTCCTTAGTTTTGTTATTTTAAACTTAATCTAGGAACCGGTTACTTTTAGTACATTTTTATTTTCGAAATAATTTAATGTTCAGTATATCTGTTTGTAAAACAACACTGAAAAATTTAACCATATACTCAATTTCACAGAGAAAAAATTAATACAAATGTGTCGGAACATTTATAACATAAATTAATACGATCGTTTAAAATTACTTGTATTTTATACTTAGTATAATGAACATTAACTGTGGGCCAAGTGGGTTAAGGCACTCGACTCGTAATCTGAGGGTTGCGGTTTCGAATCCCGTTCGCACCAAACATGCTCGCCCTTTCAGCCGTGAGGGCGTTACATAGTGACGGTCAATTCCACTATTCGTGGTAAAAGAGTATCCCAAGAGTTGGCGGTGGGTGATGATGACTAGCTGCCTTCCCTCTAGTCTTACACTGCTAAATTAGGAACGGCTATCGCAGATAGCCCTCGTGTAGCTTTGCGCGAAATTCAAAAACAAACCAACATTAAGTGTGAACGTTAGAATATTTTCTTTTATCTAAGTGTATATGAAAAACGTACGTGATATTAAATGTAAATTAAAAATAAATTGACAGATATAATAATAATTGCACATCAGTACAGTCACCTTCCATTCGCATTAAATATGATCAATACTTATATTTTCTTAACTTTTATTTGACTTGCACTGCACGTTTAATGTAGTCATACGTCGTGATTTTCTAAGTACAAATTTGTATTAGTAAGGAATTCTGAGTGAAAGTTAGAAAGTGTCTAATACGTTAATCAGACTGTGCCTACTACATATAGTGTCAAATAGGCATTTTGTAACATATCATAATTCTTCGGACCGACAAGAATGCGATAAACAAAGGCGTGGTTCAGGCACCATTTATTTAACCAATCGCTTGACAGCAACTGTCATGTGAACTGGATTAAATTGTTGATGCGTAATTTTTCATCAGCTTCATTTATATCGGAACACTTCAGAATTAAAGTAATGATTTATTTATTCTAACATTATATATTATTAAGTTACTGAATTAACCTACCCTAAATATATATATTTTTTCTCAGGTGTTTGAAATTATACGAAATCACATACTTTTCACAGACATAAGTACATCAGCAGTAATTTTACTGGTTGCTCCAATAATCACCTGACACTGGTACGGACCTGCATCGATTTCTTGAATTTTTGAAATCTAAGTAAAAAAAAAAAGTATAAAAATATAAGTAATTATAATGCACTATAGTTTTTGTAAGCTATGACTGTGGAAAACAAAATTCACATCGAAAGCAATTCACCAGTTGTTGATTTTACTGTAATTATTTTGTGAAACGTAAAGCTTATAGAAATCCTATAGAATTCTTTGTTATATATAGAGTAAATGAATTGCTGTTTTTTTTATATGACTCTACTTCGTTAATGTTTTAATCCTTGAAGATTAAACATTCCTTTTGTGGAATAATAACCCAAATTAGAGTAGCCCCAAGAGTTGGCGGTGGGTGGTGATGACTGTCTGCCTTCCCTCTAGTCTTACACTGCTAAATTTGGGACGGCTAGCGCAGACAGCTCTCTAGTAGCTTTGCGAGATATTCAAAATAAACCAAATTTGGAATTAATAATGATCCAACTAAGCATTACTTTTTGAGAATAATCAACCATTTTGGCTTTAAATTACCAAATAATAACCAACTACCTCACTTTAGGCAAATAATAACTGACCTATGCCTTACTTCGAACACAAAGAAATCGGTTTTTATTCATATAAACGTTTTGTTTTTTGGAATTTCGCATAAAGCTACTCGAGGGCTATCTGTGCTGGCCGTCCCTAATTTAGCAGTGTAAGACTAGAGGGAAGGCAGCTAGTCATCACCACCCACCGCCAACTCTTGGGCTACTCTTTTACCAACGAATAGTGGGATTGACCGTCACATTGTACACCCCCACGGCTGGGAGGGCGAGCATGTTTAGCGCGACGCGGGCGCGAACCCGCGACCCTCGGATTACGAGTCGCACGCCTTACGCGCTTGGCCATGTTCATATAAACAATTAAATTTACAAAGTTTGCAAGTAAACTGTAAAACGTATACTAAAATACACAAATTATCTATATTACTAATTCATCGTACCTGTAATGTATAAGTTCTGCTACCTTTGTCGTGCCGAATAGAATATCTAGGATCTGGAACGATCAACGAACTGTCTTTTGATATAAACAGATCGTCTGACGGATTTTCACGATTAATTTTTGTCCATAATACCTGTTAAAGCACAAAATTAAATTCATTTTTTCGTTTAAATTAATAAGATATGAAACTGAAATTATTATGCTTGTCTTTTCATAGAAAACTACTGTAAATTAAACTTTACGGCTGTAAAGTTCAAACACTAGTTAATAAATATCTCTCGGATATCACTCAGATTATAAGGTTTTGTAATTTTGTGTTAAATTAATGTTTTTATCCTACTTGTTTTCCTAACATCATGAATTATCTCATACTGAACAATTTTACATTTTATATATATATAACACTCAATATAAAAAACGCTCTCTAGGGACTTCATGTGCTATTGATGGTAACAATCAAATCTTGTTACCAGGATCAAAGTTGACAGAAAAATTATTAGTCAGTCTATTCAGCTTCAAATTGAGGCCGTGTTCAAGTCAGATAGAATACAATACTCGACTTGAAAATTATAACAATTTGAAGTTGATCAAACAAATAATTTGTTGCCTGTTGATGGCATTTTTGTGACTTATATACTATTATGAACCTTATAACAAACGAAGTTACAGATCTACAAGCGATATAGTGCATATATTGTTTAGAACAAGATGTTTAGAAAGCCAATTACAATCGGTAATTCTAAGTTTAGACAAGAAATTCCATATTATTCTCATAAATAATGTGATGTACGTACAGGATAATTTGAAGCATACTCTACTGAACACTGCAGGTCAACATTATCCCCAATATTTACCACTCTCTCTTCAGTAATGTAGGAAATTGCTGGAGTTTGTTGAGCAACAACTGTAACGACTATATCAGAAATGAGACATTAGAGGAGACTAGTAACTAACTTGTGAAATGACATATTTATCTGTGGATAGAGGAGACTAGTAACTAACTTGTGAAATGACATATTTATCTGTGGAGATTTTTTCAACTTTACATTTACGTGATGATAAAAAATAGTCGAAGAGTACACATGCATTCCATGATACCATATGATTACTTTCAAATCTAATACTCCATCTTCTAATATGTGTTTAATTTTTAATTTAAATTCGTTGTAATCTAACAATTTCAAAGTTTCAAAAGCTTTAGGTATTGTACATAATACCGTAATTAATGTAATTTTGATATATACAAACTTACTGATTTCGTTAATTTTACAATATACGTTTATCAAAAAAGGATAATATAGAAATATTTATTTAACTTTTAATTAATGTATAACATATGGTCATTGTTATGAGCTGTGTAGCAAATAGGACAAATAAAAAGTTTTAATTATTTCTACCTCGGAAGTTACCTAAGGAAAAAATCCTTTAGATCATACTAAACAGACGGTTAATTAAGTTGTAACGACAGAAGCTAGTCCGCAATACTTTCCACGGTAAATAAATAACAGGTGTACCAAAAAGGACATAAAAGGGAGAGTGGTTTGGTTTGTTTTAAATTTTGCGCAAAGCTATAAGAGGGCAATCTGCGCTAGCCGTCCCTAATTTAGCAGCGTAAGACTAGAGGAAAGGCAGTTAGACATCACTACCCACCACAAACTCTTAAGCTACTCTTTTACCAACGAATAGTGAGATTGATCATCACATTATAACGCCCCTACGGCTGAAAGGACGAGCATTTTTGGTGGGACAAGGATTCGAACTCCCGACCATTAGATTACGAATCTAGCGCCCTAGGCATCTCGATCATGCGTGGCCCGAAGTAATGGAATTATAGAAGAGAAATGTGGATTAATATAAATGGTTATTCTTGAATGAACACTGGATGACTTTCCTGCTTCATACAAAAGCTAAGAGGAAATTGTTTAATTTAGCAGTTTACCAGGAATTCTTACACTGGTGGCCGTTGTAGTTATCTTATAGAATTCCATCCACTTGACGAAGAAAAGAAAGGATATTGAAGAAGAAATGCAGACACTGCTTACAGATGATCCGAAGCAAGAAAAATGCTATTGCAAGGTTAGGACGATCTTGTAAACATTCATGAAAGAAAATAACCTGAGGTTACCAAATCTGATTGAAATTTAACTTGATGTAAGTAAAACAAATCTCGAAGTTAAAGATATACTAAGTACTCGGTCAATAGGTTTAAATAAAGAAGCATACCTTTGCCCTTTACATAACTGTAATGTATATTTGCCTTCAACTGGACCTAGCACGACCTTGTAGTTAGGACGCTCGACTTGCGATCTGCGGACCGCACGTTCCAATTTTGCCACCGAACAAACTCGCCCTTTCAGTCTTCGAGGCGTTATAATGTGACGTTTAATCCAACTTTTCTTTCGTAGAAGAGCAACCTAAGAGTTGGCGGTGAGTTGTCTTGACTGGCTGCCTTCTCTTTAGTCTCTCACTTCAAAATTCGGGACGGTTATCGAAGATAGCACCCAAGTAGCTTTACGCAAAATTCGAAAACAAGCAAACAGTTGTCTTCAGTTCAAAGCAACCACTTCATGCAAGACGTCCAAGAAATTTGGTAGGAAAATTTTATAAGAGTATTCAAGTTAAACTCAAATTTAACGATTCTTTTGCACAAAATAAAAAAAATGTTTCTACAAATAAAAATCTCTACAGCTCCTTGAAATTATGTTTTTATTATTTTAAAAAATATCCTTGATGCACTAATTAAAACCGTTTATTAATCGCAAGTTATGTCAACATTATTATGGTATGCTGTTTATATAATATATTTTGTATATTCTGTAGTAAACGTGTAAATATATTAACTCCTTTCTCAAGTCATTTAATTTTTTATATTTTCTGTAACTACTTATCTTTACCAACCTCATGTAACTTCTTGCCCTTTCTGTTCTTGGTCAGGTTTGTTTTTATGAGAAACTTATGACGAAAGTATATATTTCCATAGATCATCCAAGTGTACTTTACAAATGTGTTGTTTATAAAGTTTCCAAGTGGATTTTACCTTCTCAATAGATGCATAATCACGAACCATTTTGTGTCTCGTGATATGTCTTATGAAAATCCCAGTTTATCTCAAGTTTTTACAATAAAAGTGAAACTTAATGTTAGCAACATACCTGAGTGAAACAGAAGAACAAACACACATAATCTTCTTTCTTGGATAAACATGTCAATAAAAATTTAGCTGTGCTACTTACTACCAGTAAACTGTTAAAGTATTTGCCTTTAAATTTGGACACTCTGTATCACTGTCAAACACTCGGCCGTATTAATCCACAACAGACACTTAAATCTGTGTTTGAAGGTCTGTCAGTGAAAACTAATTATCTTAAAATTGGGACGATAATTCTCTCCTTTCTTTAACTTATTTTTATCTAGAAATGAAAATAAACACTACATGGATATGAATAACCCATGAGTCATCCCAACGACAGAGTAATTTGTCCATGTCATGTTCTAACCTGAATAGAAATACACTTATGGTGCGAAATAACTGCGTACGTCATGATGTTCATGTACATGTTTCATCCAGTAGCTTTGAACGTCAACAAGTATACTTCTAACACTGTTTAAAAACAACAGGGTTAAGCAGGTTCACATTTTTCAGGTAAAATCGGTTACGATAATAATGTTTTAAAACCAACCACACTTAATTTGGAATGCATTTTCCTTAAGTATCGAGTTATTTGTTATTAACCAAAAAACTATACAATGGACTATTGGTGCTCTGTTCACTGTATATATCAGTGATTGTGTCGCGAGAGATTGGCAAGTGTGTCGCGGTGTTTTTGAAACACATTCAACTTCTTTGGGATTTTACAAGCAAATCTAACACGTCAGTTAATAAAAGCTACTATAGAAACACTCTGAAACCTCCCAAAACATTCGATGGTTTTCATTGAACCCGAACACTGAGAAGTTCATACTTAAATTTCATTCTCGACTGCAACGGTTCGACTGTTAGTTTAATTGTGGCGCAACAAGCGCTTTGTACGTCATAAATGATACATCAAACAATCAAACTGCTTTCCGGAACACGTTCTCATTGTGTGGTAAGCTACAGCTACTACGCTGTAGGTAGGAGTTTTATATCAACTGAAGAACTTTGTGCTTATCGTGTATGAATTAGCTTTATCATTTATCCATGGAAAAATATTTAAGTAAGTCTGGTGCTGCAAAGGAGAATGTGTTGAATCAAAAGCAAGGAATCAAACGAAAGTACAAAAACGAATACATCGAATACGGTTTTATCGCTTTGGAATCGGAACATTCTCAATTACCATTCTGCCTACTCTGCAATGCAGCTTTATCGAACGAGGCGCTTGTTCCTAGCAAACTGAAGAGACACTTGAAAACAAAACATTCAGCTGTAAAGGATAAACCAAAAGAATACTTCGAGAATCTCGCAGCTCAACAATATGAACAATCAAGGAAGCTTGTGAACTACATGAAGCTGACCGGAAAAGGATTGATTGCAAGTTACAAGGTTCCTGAATTGTTGGCGAAACGCAAGAAAGCAGTCATTGCGCCAGCGTTAGCAATCATCATTGAAACTATGCTTGGTACGGATGCCGCCAAAAAGGTTAAGCAAGTTCCACTGTCCAATGACAATTTCGCGCAGAATTGTAGACTTGTGGTAGGATATGAAGGATCAAGTTTGCGAACACTTCGAAGCGCCTGAAGATGAACTGTCTCTGTTGTGGTCTCTTCAAGTTGACGAATCTACTGACGTTAGTGGTAAAGCTCAAGTTCTGGCTTTTGTTCGATTCATAAAAGATGGGAAAATCGTAAAAAAAATACTTATTTTGCAAAGATTTAAAAAGTACAGTGAAAGGCCAAGACATTTTCGACTTGGTGAATGAAAACATTTTGCTCTTCAAATTACATTGGAATAACTGTGTCAGCGTTTGCATTGATGGTTGTTCTTCAATGCAAGGAAAAAAGAAGAGATTCGTCACTCTAGAGCGCCAACAATATCCAAACATTAGGATTGTTCACTGCATGATTCACAGAGAGGCGCTTGCCTCCAAATCTTTGCCGAAAGATTTGCAGTATGTTGTGAATCAAGTTATTCAAGTGGTGAATTTCATCAAGTCTCGGCCACTTCAATCTCGACTTTTCTCTCTTCTCTGTGAGGCGATGGATTCAGACAGATGACAAAAACCTACTGTGTCACACTGAAGTTCGATGGCTTTCAAAAGTAAATGTGTTAAAGCGTCTTGTCCAACTAAAACCTGACGTAATTTCTTTCTTGGAGGTTGAGGAAGCAGGTTTTGAATTTTCTTTTCATGATGAGATCTGGTGGCTAAAGGTTCAATTTCTCTCCAACTTGTTTGACAAATTAAATTCTCTGAACTTAAGTCTCCAAGGGCCATCTGAAAACATTACTGTAACGTCTAAACTGAAGGCCTTCGATGAAAGGCTGACGCTGTGAAAGAATAAGATCTCGAAAGGAGTCCTTGATTGTTTTCCTTCTGTTAACGAATGTCCGTCAAAGAAAAAAATTGTCCCTCAAATTTTGTACACATTAAGCGATCTACGGTCCGCACTAAAACATTAATTCCCGTCACTTGCTGTCAACGAATATAACTGGGTGACATATCCATTCGGAATCAACGAGACAACAAATCTTACAACTGAGGAGGAAGAACAGCTCATTGATTTACGAAACGACAAATTCTATCAGTAATTGTTTCCCGAAAAGAGCTTGGATGAGTTTTGGATATCCATTTAAAATTCATATCCTGCAATCAGTTCAAAAGCAGTTGAAGTTTTGCTTTCATTTGTATCTTCGTGGTTTTGCGAAATTGGATTTTCAGCATTGACTGAAACTGAAGCCAGAAAGAGAGAGAGGCTTCTTACAGTCGATGATGAAATGCGAGCTTGTTTGTCTACGTTAGAGCCTCGCTTCAATTTGATTTGCTCTCGGAAGCAGGCATAAGCGTCACTTTGAAAACATATGTAAAAATAAAAAAATTGATTCATCTGCTATACCAGAAAATCATTAAAAAGCCTTAGAACGACACTCACGGCCAAAGCAAACGATAGTATTATCACTCTGCAGATGACATTAATATCGCTTGCTTTGACCATGATTTTCGTTCTAAGACTTTTTAAGTTAACTCTTCTGTGTCGTGTATCTAAACGTGATGCACAATTACATTATTATCGCTTGCTTTGGCCGTGATTTTCGTTCTAAGGCTTTTAACGCTTGCCGAATAACATGTACCTGAAAAACTCGTTAAGGCTTTCCAAATGTGCCGCGAAAATTTTCAGATTGTCGGAGTGTGCCGCAAGTCAGAAAAGGTTGAGAACCACTGGTATATATCGAAACCAGAATTTAACCTTATATATCATGAGAGATATCCTTATGCCACCAAGGGCGGAGGTAGAGAAGTTCAAGAAGCTGAATGA
Source organism: Tachypleus tridentatus (assembly GCF_004210375.1). NCBI lineage: Eukaryota > Metazoa > Arthropoda > Merostomata > Xiphosura > Limulidae > Tachypleus > Tachypleus tridentatus. Next base: position 40,402,249 of record NC_134836.1, read on the forward strand.
AGTAACTGCAGGCCATAAGGTTTTATTCAAGGAATAACCCGTTAAGTTTCTGAAAACATATCTGAATAAATAATTCTAATTGACGATTGTTTTCATGCTATTCTGAATAATGTTTTAAAGAAATTAACGACTTTTCTTTAAAATACGGAAAAATATGTGATAATTGAAATCTATTAATGGGTAAATATATTTTATTTCCAGTAAACACGAGCGTCGCGGGACGATAAAATCAATTAAGAACATTTTGCTTGAATTATTTTTGTTAATTTCTGACACTTTCAAGTTTTACTATGCTGTCATCTCTTGATGACGAGAAACCCAACTTGAAATAAAAATGTATCTCAGAACGACTGGTGAGGGTATTAACACTTTTATTGGTAAAGAAAGAACAACGTTTCGACCTTCCTAGTCATCTATAGGTTGAGAAAGAGAGATTTTGCAAGTGACGAGAGTAGAAACGGCTATGGGATTGTAGGGAGCGTTGCAGTTAGATAGGTACTAATTAATAATCTAACATCCAACTGCAACACCCCCTACAATCCCGTACCCGTTTATACTCTCGTCCCAAAGATATGCGTCCGGCAACGGTCACTTGCAAACTCTCTTTCTCAACCAAAAGATGACTAGGAAGATCGAAACGTTTTTCTATCCTTATCAATAAAAGTGTTAATACCCTCACCAGTCGTTCTGAGATACATTTTTATTTCAAGTTGGGTTTCTCGTCATCAAGAGATGGCAGCATAGTAAACCTTGAAAGTGTCAGAAATTAACAAAAATAATTCAAGCAAAATGTTCTTAATTGATTTTATCGTCCCGCGACGCTCGTGTTTACTGAAAATAAAATATATTTACCCATTAATAGATTTCAATTATCACATATTCCAGCCGTTCTGAGATACATACTGCTATCTATTGGCACTTTCCTATTTTAACAGAAAGTGATATTGGTCTCACTTGAACTTACGAAAAGTAAGCTAAACCCCAGTACTCTGTCGTAATAAAAAAGGTTTGTTTATAGTCAACCACACACCTAGACAATTGGTTATCTGTGTTCTGCTCATCAACAGTATCGAAACTAGGTTTAAAGCGTTTTAAGTCCGCATACATGCTGCTGAGCCACTGAAAGCATTACAAAAAGTAGGGCCGTAGTGTCACAATGCTTGTTAAGAAAGTAATTTTTTAATAAAACAAAATAAAATAGAGGACATTTTATGCAAATGTAGTTATGTTACGTGAATGCATTCAAAGCTCATAACTTTTAAAGTGGTCGTAGTGTGGTAGAAATACAATAGAAATCCAAGCTTGCCAGAGATAAACATTTGAAACGAAAGGAAGAAACCAAAGTTCAATCTTTCAGAACAGTAAGTGCGATTGGAAACCCTATCATCCATTTAGTGTCCAGCTTAAATACAAAGTATAATACATTGTAAATGAAGAGCCATAACTCTAGACAGTTTCCAACAGCAATCGAATTTTTAAAAATACATCAATTCAAAAAGTAAAGAAGAAACTATTAAAACAATATATGACCTCGATGTTTTCGAACCTCCCAAGCTCTGAAAATTATATATGTATAATAATTATTTTAAACTTTGTTTTATGTAAACTAGTGTTTATTACGATGCGTTTCTATTAATTCAATAAAATAAAAACCTATATATACAATATATACCTTTATTGACCCAATAGTTTCCTGTTGAAACTTCGTCTGAAGCAATCGACATTCTGAGGGCCACGGGTTCACCTTTTCAGCGTTGTAACGTGACGTTCAGTCTTACTGTTCTTTGGTAAGAAGAGTAACCTAAGAGATAGCAGTGGGCAGTGATGACTAGTTCCTTTCCCTATAGTCTTTAACTGCTAAATTAGGGGCGGCTAGCGCAGATAGCCCTTGAGTAGCTTTGAGAGAAATTACAAACAAACTAAACCAAACTGAAGTAATCGACAGTCAGTTGGATTAGTAAACTTTCTGGTTATGGATAGCTGATGACGAAGTTTTAGTACCTAAATATTGAGACAATAAATATATATATATATGTCGTTATTTTATTTACATTAATATGAACATCAATAAATAAGTGTATAACACATCGTAAGCTATCTGATAAGACAGTAATAAATCACATGAACGTAATTTTTAATATTAATTATTTAATCGAACTTTTCTGTGATAATACTGAGTCTATAATGCATATAAGTTTGTTTTGTTAAACGTAAATAAAATCTCGACCTACAGAGGTGGACAAAAAAGTGACCCACTTGACAATATTCTTAATTTGTTAATATGTTTTGGAAAACAGAAAGATATGTAAAACTATATGCTTTTAGAAGGCACACAATGAGATATGTTTAACTATATTCTCAAATCTTAATTTTAACACTAGCTTTCAATAAATATCTGAACTTTTCATGATTTTAGTTACATTTTCTCATAAAAGTGTTGTGCACGTGCTGTAGTTACTTAGATCTTTTGACTCCAGTAAATTCAGCCCACTAAATGATCAAACAAGTTTCTCTGAAGTAACCGAACGTAAAAATGAAAGTCAAAATAACACAAACCAGTTCCACGACTTCATACTTAGTATTCCCTTGGGTTTTAGTACTGCTTCACATCAACGTGACATGGTTTCAATGAGTTTGTGCAGATCTTTCTCAGTGATTCACTGTCATCCTTCTTTGATTACTTCAAAAAGTTCATATTCTGTGTTTGGCTGGCAGTCTTTCCTTAATCGGTTTAACTCAGCCATTAAATTTTCCAGTCAGATTTATATCAGATGATTGACCTGGTCATTCCATAATATCAATTATCTTATTTCTAAGATATCTTTTAACAAGTCCACAGTTGCAGAAAAACTTGTTTGATTATTTTGAAGCTAAATGAAGTAAGAAGATATAAGAAATTACAACACGTACACAACACTTTCAATGAAAATCTGTAGTCAAATTCACGAAAAATTTAGGTTTTTATGAAAGCCAGTATTAAAATTAAGATTTTAAATCATATTTGAACATATCTCGTCGACTACTTTCTAAAAACATATTATTTAAGACGATTTTATGTTATCTAATAAAAAAATATATAACAAATTAACATATTCAAGGGGAGACACTCCTTTTTGTCCATCCCTGTGTGTCACCAGAATGTAATTTTATTATATCAATATTTCACTATTAAAGCTTCGTTAGGAGTCATTGCAGTGGCGTAGCTAGGGGGGGTGGGGCAAGGGGGTACATCTGTCCTCGAGCGCAGCATCGGGGGGGCGCCAAATTGATGTTACATAATTAGGAATTATAGCTTACATTTTGTCACGAGGGGGCGCGAAAACTGACTTTGTCCCCGGGCGCTGAAAACCCTAGCTACGCCACTGAGTTATTGCTATCTCACTTATTCATTTATCCAGTTAAACCTAAATTGGAACAATCATTCGTAAATCAAACATTGATTACACGTTTTTTAGAAAGTTCATATTGCATTGAAATAATACCAAACAGCTACTAAAATCCTTTGTTTGCATTTCCACTCTCATCAACCCCCTGCTGTAAAAATAGATGTCGTTATTGGCTATCTCCACAGGATAAATAAAGTTTGTACAAACACAGGAATCTGGGAATAAGCTAGGGAAAACCCGATGACTCTTTTAAGTTGTTTTTTTTAATTTCGCGCAAAGCTACACAAGAGCTTTTTGCGTTAGCTGTCCCTAATTTTGCACTTTAAGATTAGAGGGAAGTCAGCTAGTCATCGCGACCCACAGCCAACTCTTGGGCTACTCTTTTACCAACGAATAGTGGGATTGACCGTAACTTTATAACGCCCCCACGGCTGAAAGGGCGAGTATATTTGGTGCGACGGAGATGCGATTAAGTCACTCGACTCGTAATCTTAAGATCACAGGTTCGAATCCCTGTCCACCAAACGTGCTCGCCCTTTCAGCCGTTGTGGCGTTATAATGTGACGGTCAATCCCACTATTCGCTGGTAAAAGAGTAGTCCAAGAGCTGGCGGTGGGTGATTATGACTAACTGCCTTCCTTCTAGTCTTACACTCCTAAATTAGGGATGGCTAGTGCACATAGCCCTCAAGTAGTTTTGCGCGAAATTCCAAACAAACAAACTTTTAATGTTTTACAAATCTTACATAACCAATAATCACCCAACGGCTAAATATAACAAACGAACGGCTTATTAATTTCTAATATTTATAATACCACAACTTTCTGTTACGAAACACATACGAATTTATTCATGTTTCTATTATAAGTATGTACGTAAAAAAAATGAACCGTATCACATATCAAACTAGATTACACATATTAAGAGTTAGTTGTGACAGCACGTGATCAAGTGTACATCTTTCTTCTGTAGCACCCTGGAGTTTCTGACGTCACCAACAATACAGTCTACTAAGTCTGAGGTATTGAAAGGCACTAACAGTCTTGAATAAGAAATGTAGAAATTTGGAAAAATCATCTGATCAGAAGTGTTAAACCTTAATACCGTTTAACTCTATTTCACATGAATACGATCTAGATACAGAATTACACAGGTCACCAAGTGGTCACACGCACACACATATAGAATACACAAACCTACTATGGAAATACCGCATATAAATCAGATTCCATTTCTTGACGACACAAGTAAACATGGTTGATAATAATTTAAATTTATTAGAAGAAACTACTCATTTGTTTCATGACAGGTTAAAGTTGTGCCTAACTGATAGTGATTTAATATAACTCTTGATAAGGCTAAGTTTACCTTTATTATAAAAGTAGAATTATAAATAATAAATGAACTATCAGGTCATCCCTTAAGTAATGTCCGATTTTAGGTTTAAAAAAAGAGAAAGGATTTCAAACGTTATTAATAATACTATTATATATATATAAACCAGATACGCAATTGGTATATGTAATATTTGTTTTAAATGCATTATTTTCTTGTAAAATTTACTTTTTCAACGTTATTTGCGTTGTAGTTAGGCGCTAAGTCGTTATATGTATATTAAATATGATCGCTTTATGATAAATGATGAATGAATACTTTACGTGAGTATTGTTGGTGTCCCCACTCTCAGTAGTTCAGCAGTTAAGTCTGAAGGCTCACAGCGTTAAAAACCGGGTTTCGATACTCATTGTGTACATAGCACAGAGAGCCCGTTGTATAGCTTTATGCTTGAAAACAAACAGACAATCTCGTGTTAGTGAATACGTGGCAAGAATAAAACAAATGAAACGTAAAATAAACATGACAAAAAGTACATGTTAAAATGTTGTGTACAAAGTACGTTAAAAACAATTCCCTTTAATTTAATCTAACTAGTACATAATAAAGATCGAATAAGTGAGTAACTAAGAGACGTTTAATGATGCGACATAAAGGACGTGATTTTGTCACATTGCGTTGGTATTAAAGTGCATTTTATTTTAGTTTATTAAATTATCATATGTGGTAGTATTTGTATAATACAATCAATTCAGGATTTTGAAATAATTAGAGCAATTTTGGGGTTATATTTAACCTGCTAAATATCTTGGTTTAAGTCTCAGGTCGCCCCCCGCTAGTACAGTCTCCGGATTTACAACGCTAAAATCAGGGGGTTCGATTCCCCTCGGTGGGCTGAGCAGATAGCCTGAAGTGGCTTTGCTATAAGAAAAACACACACAGTCTCAGGTCAAAGTGTTAATTTTATAAAATAAAGATATTTAATATTTAAATAAGAACTCAAAGTTTGCTAAGAGTAAATACATATATCTGTATTATTATCATACGTGTAAACTTGTTTTTTAATAATATAATAAGATCTGTAGTGTTTTGATTTCAACTGAAATTGCCATAGTAAGGTATTTATGAAATGAGTTTCTCTTATTATAGCGTTCCTACACATATTACCGTGGTAGGAGGGACCGTTTGTTCGTTTTGCGAATTTTTGTGTAAAGGTGTGTAAGGACCACCTGTGTTTAGCCATCTCGAGCTGATATACTGAAGGGAAAATAACTCTCTATATATAGCAATAGCACCTCTTTCAATAGCACCTACGGTTTAGGAAGGTGAGTGTGAAAAGTCAACATATGCAATGAGGCTACCACCTATACATATCCGGTTTTAACCTGATACGAATATGACGTTTATTGGTTGTGCTATAAAAAGTAAATTAATCACAGAAATCAATAAATACATATATAAAACAAAATGAGATTAATTGTAAAACTGGGGTGATTTAAATCGGAAAACCTCGGCAATGCATTGAATGATTTGTCCTCATATAGCTTTAAATAGAGTTGTTCTTCAGGCTAAGATTTATACCTCAAGCGTTGATCCACTGTTCTATGTATATATATTTTTTATGTAAAGATGTATGCAAGTCTAAAATATCACAAGCAGTGTTATATAAAATTTGATAGAAAATAAAGTACAAAAGTTTTCACTTGCAGTAGGGCCCGGCATGGCCAAGCGTGTTAAGGCGTTCGACTCGTAATCCGAGGGTCGCGGGTACGAATCCCGGTCGGGCGAAACATGCTCGCCCTTTCAGCCGTGGGGGCGTTATAATGTGACGGTCAATCCTACTATTCGTTGGTAAAAGAGTAGCCCAAGAGTTAGCGGTGGGTGGTGATGACTAGCTACCTTCCCTCTAGTCTTACACTGCTAAATTAGGGACGGCTAGCGTAGATAGCCCTCGAGTAGCTTTGCGCGAAATTCAAAAACAAATTTACTTGCCGCAAACTAAACAGATCGATGTTGGTTGGACTGAAACGATAACAACTGCAATAGTTACTTCATCATTTAATGAAATTTATAGATTCACCCAACTTGCATGTGACGCAGAATTCCACAGAACTTATTTGTCTGTTTTAGAATATTCCTGCACAGAAGGTCGATCTCTAATTTTGAAATGACGAACTGGAAGGAAGTAGGTGGTTGTCAACAGTATCAACGCTAACTCTTGGGCTGTTATTATTTGACCCGCTCAGCATGGCCAGGTAGTTAAGGCATTCTACTTGTAATCCGAGGGTCGCGGGTTCGAATCCCCGTCACACCAAACATGCTCGCCCTTTCAGCCGTAGGGGCATTATAGTGTCACGGTCAGCCCCACTATTCATTAGTAAAAGAGTTGCCCAAGAGTTGGTGGTTGATGGTGGTGACTAGTCTTACACTGCCAAATTAGGTACGGCTAGCGTGTAGCTTTGCGCGAAATTCAAAACAAACTAAACCAATTACCTGACCGGATAATTGTACTTGACTGTCACTCTTATAGCGCGCACGTGATTACAAATTGCGGAGTGCATTTTCTAGATAAACGAATTTATATTCAGCACACTAGCCCACACCCGATTTAACCCAAATACAAAAACAACAGTAATAAAAAGCTATTATTAGTTCTAAAGTTAAGGCCCAAAAGTGCGTTCTGCTAATTTTTAAACCGTTCGTGGGTGTAAGAAACTTTAGAACTGGCATCATAAATATATCTGGCAAACTAATTACATAAAGTATAATGATAAAAGCGACAATGCATCATTCCTCGTTGGGATACATTATACAATAGAAAGTTTCTTATTTATTCATCTGTATGTACATTATTTGCATTGTTGTAACGTATTATTGTAAATGACGTAGCTTTCTTGTTAAACGTACCTCTTTACTGTTATTTCTCTCATCTTTTCAAGCCTTTTCGAGGTTTATGATGCGACAATGTAACAAGCGAGAGACTTCAATGTAAACAATTGGTTGTCAACCGTTGATCTAGCCTCCAGGTGGCTCAGTAGTAAGTCTGCAGGCTTTTAACTGCACAAATTGCCTTTATGTAGCTGAACGACTAACAAACAAAGTATTGATCCATTGGCTGGCTATTTCGGATGTGTTACATATTTCTTCCAATGAGTTTTTTTTTAATTTCGCACAAAGCTACTCGAGGTCTATCTGTGCTAGCCGTCCCTAATTTAGCAGTGTAAGACTAGAGGGAAGGCAATTAGTCATCACCATCCACCACCAACTCTTGGGCTACTCTTTTACCAACGAATAATGGGATTGGCCGTAACATTATAACGCCCCCACGGCTAAAAGGGCGAGCATGTTTGGCGCGACGGGGATGCGAACCCGCGACCCTCAGATTACGAGTCGCACGCCTTAACGCGCTTGGCCATGCCGGGCCCTCCCAATGAGGCAATTCGTTAAACAAAACTAAGCCAATCATTATCAAGGCATTGATAAATAATGACAAGAAAATTCACTTGTCATTATAGAGCAGTACCAGTTCCTGTACCTAACGGCCTGAGAACTTTCTACTCTAACGTATTCTGCTACAGGCTGTTGCGCTCTCTACAGTTCATGCAACTAAGTTCTCTAGTTTCGTATGGAGCTTTTAATAAAGTTAAACAATTAATAGAATGTAAAAATTTAATGGAAGAAACATTACACGTACGGATATAGCCTATTCAAGTGAATGAATGAATGAAACTTTTGCAATGTCTTACCCCCATTCTCCAACATTTAACGCGCATCGGAACAATTAGCTTCACCCCAATATAATGAATTCCGTATGAACAATCCTTTTCTTAATTATCCCGACGTCTTAAAATATCGAAGCAATTTTCTCTGTCGGATTTTTAAGTTATAAGATTAAAAATGTAGGTCATACTAAATGTCATGGACACCTAAGTATGGTGTCAGAAAGGGCACGTAGAATCTTATTTTGAATATTTTAAGGGGAAAAAATCTCGCCTTTTCTTCCTCACACTAGCGTTCACTTCCCTTTTAACAACGTCAAGTGTACGTGCTGAACGAAAACTAGATCACTGGGACCTAGCTGCTTGAACTCCAGTTTGTCCGTAACACCCGAAAGGTTGATTATTCTCCCGAATACTTCCTGTTTTCTTTCCTATTTCGGCAATATCTCTGTTAGAATGAATGTTAATGAAAAGCGGTATGTTGGCGATGCTTGATGTTTAATACAGTACGTAGTATTTAGTGTTAACAGGTTTTTTTAACAGTGTAGTTTTTTAGGCTTAACATTTGTGATAATTTATATTACCGTAAATAACCTTGAGCTACGAGATGCAAGGTGGCGCACGTATCTATAAGGTATTTACAACGATATACATCCGCGTAAAAGATAGTCGCGTTTATGATTAGTTGGTGATATCACTCAAACATTTTACGTGTAGTTATTGCTAAAGGTAGCCAATGACAATTTATTTCCTTTTTCGTTAGAAAAGTTTAGCAACTCAGGAATATTCATCATGATTTAGGGCAACGTTTCCAAATTGTTTGTTTGTTTTTGAATTTCACGCAAAGCTACTCGAGGGCTATCTGCGCTAGCCATCCCTAACTTAGCAGGGTAAGACTAGAGAGAAGGCAGCTAGCCATCACCACCCACCGCCAACTATTGGGATACTCTTTTACCAACAAATAGTGGGATTGATTGAAACATAATAACGCCCCCACGGTTGAAAGGGCGAGCATGTTTAGTGCGACCGGGATTCGAACCCGCAACCCTCGTATTACGAGTCGAACACCTTAACCCATCTGGCCATGCCGGGCCCGTAACGGTAATCCAATAATACATTATAAAATATTCTTCTTCTGACTTAAAAAATATATCCATAATTGAACAGTGTTAAATCTCCTGCCAGGAACATAAACACAGAAAGAAAGAAGACTGCTTTGCCTATGGTATTTGTAGATGCTGCTTCTCTTTAGATTCATGCTCAAGTAAAGCAAATCATATAAATTACAGGCCCCAGCATGGCCAGGTAGTTAGGCACTTGACTCCTAATCCGAGGGTCGCGGTTTCGAATCCCCGTCACAACAAATATGATTGCCTTTTCAGCCGTGGGGGCGTTATAATAGTACGATCAATCTCACTATTCGTTAATAAAAGAGTAGCCCAAGAGTTCGTGATAGGTGGTGATGACTAGCTCCCATTCCTCTAGTCTTACAATACTGAATTAGGGACGGATAGCGCAGATAGCCCTCGTGTAGTTTTGCGCGAAAATAAAAAACAAACAAACAAACATATTAATTAGAAGCGAATAAATGATGTTGGTATAGAGAAAGAAGAATAATGAAAAGGATAAATGTCCTGATAGATCAAATTGAATTAAGTTTAAAAAGTTATCGCATATTTCGAAGTGGAAAGCTGAACAGTTGCGGTGCTGAGTTATGTACTTTGTTACTTGGCTTCCGGTGTATGACATATAAATGTGACACACATAATTACTCCCAAGTACAACATATAGATACCGATCCAGACAACCTGTTTTGTCGTAACACACAAAGATTGGGTTAAAGACCTTTATTTTGGGATTTCTAATTAGCCTAAGATTTGATATAAAAGGAACCCGAAAAACTGTTCCGTCAGACTCAGCTTTTCAGGCGAGGTTCTACTTCGTCGTGTGTCTTGAAACGTTTTTACTTCGAATTCTATTGATCATGAAGACAGTAAGTCTTTTATCTATTCGTCTGTCTGCAAAACGCACTCCGCGCTTTGGAGAAGTGGGTATTCGATAATAGTGATGGTAAAATCCCACTATTTAGTTAAGAGTCGCAAATAATGTCAATAACGGATTGTGTTGATTAACTTCACTCTAGTCTATCAGTTCAAAATTAGGTACCGTCAGAGCAAATATCCGTTGAGTAACTTTGTGCAAATACCCAAAAACAAATCAAACGAACTTAGAAATATCCACTTCGTCAAAAAGCGCTCAAAACTAGTTAGTTTGAATTAAGTGTATGGAGTGAAACTAGCGGCCTAAACATTTAACTGAGTCAAGTTTGTATTATTTTTAATACAAATTAATAATTATTTTTAATTATTGAAAACTTTGTCAGTGTTTCACTTCTTAGAAATTTGATAATGTTACAAGTATCACACTTATTTATATTATGTATTAATTTATTTTTTTATTTTAGTTTGCCGCTATTGTTCTGCTCCTGTCTGTGATGGGTGGTTTTCTGGGTTACGATTATGGTTCCCCTAGATTTGGCTATGGCATTAGATATGGAGGTTATAGACGGGGTCTCTACGGCGGCTACGGTCGTGGATACGGAGGACATGGTTTAGGACTCTATGGTGGCTATGGACATGGATACGGAGGCTACCGTTTAGGCTACGGTCGGGGTCTTTATGGAGGTTACGGCGGCAATGGCTATGGTTACCCAAGCTATGGCTATGGCGGTTATTAGTAGAATTATGTCAGCTACAGCATCTGTTGTGCTTAAGGTAATATTAAAAATACTTATTCTCAAACAATATTCTCTTTCAATACATTGAAATAATGCGATGAAGCAAAATAACTAAACAGTTATAGCGTAAATATTGCGTAATATAGCGTTATAGCGAAATCGAATCTCCGTCACACCAAACATGCTCTACCTTTCAGCCGTGGGGGCATTTTAATGTGACGGTCAATCCCACTATTCGTTGGAAAAAGAGCAGCCCAAGAGTTGGCGGTGAGTTGCGATGACTAGCTGCCTTCCCTCTAGTCTTACACTGCTAAATTAGGGACGGCAAGCGCAGATAGCCCTCTTGTAGCTTTGCGCGAAATTCAAAACAAACAATCAAACTTTTCAGGTTAATGTCTAATTTATATGTCCGATATTTGATCTTATGTAAATTTATAGAAAGCACCTAATTAAAAAATAACGTCTATTCTAATCATTTAAATTTGTTGCAGGTATTCACTAGAAGATCGTGAAATGACGAACAACTTCCCCTGCGAAGTCACTAGTACAAAGGAAAACGAGTATCATCCATTATTAGAACGTTTTGTATAGAAACTAGAAATTGTGGAAAAATAAATGTATTTCTGTTCATAGCTGTTACTGTTATTTTATTTTGTGAGTCAATACATTTGTTGTACAGTGCACCTTCGTGCTGTGGTACATTATAAATATCTGATCAATTTTTTGACTTAAAATACGAGGTTTAATTTTGATTGCGATATATGAATAGAATATTACTCTTAATCGTTGTTGTAATAGTTTTAAATGTTCCGAAAATAACACATTTTATTACACTGTAACCTACACTTTCATGGAATTCGGACGTCGATTCCCGTGTCGGCAAAGCACAGATAACTTGTTGTGTGTCTTTGTTCTAAACAAAAAAATATAGAGGGAAAAAAAGAATCACTATAGGTAATTAAATATTGTACTAATAAAGATTAAAATGTATCGTTTGTCATGTGGAAGGCCTGGCATGGTCTAGCGCGTTAAGGCGTGCGTTTCGTAATTTGAGGGTCGCGGGTTCGCGCCCGAGTCGCGCCAAACATGCTCGCCCTCCCAGCCGTGGAGGCGTTATAATGTGACGGTCAATCCCACTATTCGTTGGTAAAAGAGTAGCCCAAGAGTTGGCGGTGGGTGGTGATGACTAGCTGCTTTCCCTCTAGTCTTACACTTCTAAATTAGGGACGGCTAGCACAGATAGCCCTCGAGTAGCTTTGTGCGAAATTCCAAAACAAAAATGCAAATTGTCATGTGGGTACCTTTGCTCTTAACGATGTTTTTTGGCCGTAAATACAATAATATCTCACGAGGTTCAGCCTGTTTAGAAGATTTTCATTAACCCTAAATTCAAATCCTAAACTAATAATGCAAAGCAATCTTCATAATAAAAGTATAATAATAAACAGCAAAGGAAAATAAAAAGTAATTACATTTGATACATTACCTAAGATAACCAGTATTATTTATTAAAGCAATTATAAATAAACAGAACAGGATATCTACCTTTCAGGGAACCTACAAACACTGGTTCTTGCCTTGACTCATAGTTGTTAACGTATATTTGTTTGGAATTTTTCTCTCTCTGTCTCTTTAACATCTGCTTTACCAATGTCAATACAAGAACCAGTCTGACCAAACTAATGGTGTAATGTCAAATAATAACGACCAAAACTAACCATTCGTAGAACCATTGGTGATTAGAGCACTAAAATCCAAACAAAGAACCAAAGTGTAAATGTGAAACTTTTAAAGAGCTTGTTAACCCATAATGTTTAGCAAGAATATTGTTGAAATGTTCATAAAAATGATGTTTTGCGTTTAGTTTTTGCAACGAGAAACCTGAAGTATGAAAAATGTGAATGGGTTTAGCAGCTCTATCCAAAATATTGTAACGGTGATAAAATTCTAATGTATCTAATAAGCCAAGAATAGTAAACATTGTAACAACTTGTTTGAACATTCATATGTGCGTTTTATTAATATTTCACTGGAGAGTTTGCTTTGCTTCTTGTAGAAAAACTTGTTTCTAGAGTTACTTCTGGTAGGTATATTAGTAAGACTGTGTAATTTAACATACAAATATCAATATCTGCGAGTTCGACTTGTGTGCTTATAGGGTGAGTGTTTGTTTGTGTGATAAGTTTCACACTAAACAACTTGAGGGATGCCTGTGCTAGTCGTCCCTAATTTTGAAGTGATGTCCAAGAGGATTTGTTTGTTTGTTTTTAAATTTCGCGCAAAGTATGAAAAATGTGAATGGGTTTAGCAGCTCTATCCAAAAAATATTGTAACGGTGATAAAATTCTAATGTATCTAATAAGCCGAGAATAGTAAACATTGTAAGAACTTGTTTGGTGGCCAGGCATGGCCAGGTGGGTTAAGGCGTTTGACTCATAATCTGAGGGTCGCAGGTTCGAATCCATGTCGCACCAAATATGCTCGCTCTTTCCGCCGTGGTGGCGTTATGACGGTCAATCCCACTATTCGTTGGTAAAAGAGTAGCCCAAGAGTTGGCGGTGGGTAGTAATGACTAGCTGCCTTCCCTCCAGTCTTACACTACTAAATTAGGGACGACTAGCGCAGATTGCCATCGTGTAGCTTTGCACGAAATTAAAAAACAAACAAACAAACCAAAGATTCCTGGTAGTTGAAACTGTCAGAGGTTTCAGTTATTTTCATACGGCTTTAAAAAGAAGCACGCTCTTTAATTCATCCTTCCTATCCACAGAAGTTCTGTTGAATCGTAATACTGGGCCGGACGTGGCTCAGTAATTAGCGTTGTCAGTGCAAGAATCTAAGGTTCGCAACCTCGTGATGCAATAACGCGATCTTCGCTTTGGGTCTGCGGGTGACAGTCAAATCCCATTATTATGTCGGACAAGAGTTGACCGCTGGTACTGTCTGCCTTTCCTGTAATGTTGATAATACACCGTACACATACTGTAAGGAAAGCCTGGCATAGCTCGGTGGTTAGGACACTCGACTCGCAATTTACTGATTGCAGATTTGAATGTATTCACTGAATATGCTCGCCCTTTCAGCCGTGGGGGCGTCATAATGAGACGGTCAATACCACTATTCTTTGGTAAAAGAGTAGCTCAAGAGTTGGCGGTGGGTGGTGATGACTAGCTACCTTCCTTGTAGCTCTACACTGCTAAATTACGGACGGCTAGCACAAATAACTCTCATGTAGCTTTGCGCGAAAATCAAAAACAAACATTAATTGGAAGCGAATAAATGATATTTATATAGAGAAAGAAGAATAATGAAAAGGATAAAGGTCAAATGGAATTAAGCTAAAAGAAAGCAAGGTGTTTGATATTGATTCTGGAGAATATGGAATCGCTGAAGTCTCTAAAACTATTACTGTTATATACAGCTGTATTTTTCATAATACTTCATGTATTTCAAATCTGAAAAAAAAAGATTATAAATAATAGTCACGTAGTTTATTTCAACCAATCAGCACATTTTGGAAAATAATATTTCAAAATTTGGCGTGGCGCCTGGAGAGGTCGGTTTTCCGTGAAGTGATGTACTAAAACAAATAGATACAAACTAAATATTTTCAAGAGTTCGTTTTAAAATATTTCTTGTTTTATTTATGTTGCGACATACCATAGATGTGTAAATGGTATTGTTCAAGTACTTACTACAGGTCAAAATAGCACTTGCTACTTAGATGTCTGTATGATATTGTGGTGGTATTAATAGTAAAAGTAATAAAACGACGTTTCTTTGTAATTGTTACACTTAATATTTCAAGCACAATGTGTCTTATAAAGAATCAGTGTAGTACCGCCAGAAGCCACTGTATTTCCTACTTCTTAACTATGGATACAGTCATATAACGATAGTATATACCAAGTACGGAAATTTCATGTTTTTGAGATATGTATATATCCCTCTTGTGACGTTGGACGTAACTTAAGATTTTACTATTACTATACTTCTCCTCCATTTTTTTATTTAAAAGAAAAAATATTTCAGTTTACTTAAATAACTTAATATTTAGGACTACAAAAAATAGACGGTTGTGTACCTTCCAAAGTTGTTTGATAATTACAAAAAGGTCAAGGTGAGTGTACCTTCCAAGATTGTCTGATAATTACATAAAGGTCAAGGTGAGTGTACCTTCCAAGATTGTCTGATAATTACATAAAGGCCAATGTGAGTGTACCTTCCAAGATTGTCTGATAATTACATAAAGGCCAATGTGAGTGTACCTTCCAAGATTGTCTGATAATTACATAAAGGCTAATGTGAGTGTGCCTTCCAAGATTGTCTGATAATTACATAAAGGTCAATGTGAGTGTAGTGGACTGCAGATCTCATGTATCTCATATTTTCGATTTGTCGCCGACCCTCCACCATTTCATCTCCAAAGGCATAAGAGCTGTGACAGTCAATTTCATTATTCGGTTAGAATCAGCCACTTAATTGGGGGCAGGTGCCATTTTTTCCTTGGAAGTAGTTGTAATCGTCAATACTACGCCATAGTTACAACTCAGACTTCAGAACATATGGATTTTACATTAACAACACATTTAAATGAAATTTAATATACGTTCTGCCGTCGCTAACCCTAATTTTTATAGAACTATGTAAGAAATTGTAGCATATAAAAACACGCAAATACTATCTATCTCGTGTAGGTTATATATTTTCGATTTTTACTTTTGTATAAAAAAGTCGATTTTGAACACTTAGACAAATATATAAATAAACATGTAGCTGGATGAATGAGTGGACGGTTCGCGTGAAAACCAAAACTAACTCTTTTCTCACAATCGATCATGACATTGTAACCGTTATTGTTTATTTATCATTTTAATACGGAAACAATAGAAAGACTAGAAGCTAGCTGCAGAGAGAGAGAAAGAAATCAGGTCGCTCCCAGAAACCACCTCTCCCAAGTTATCGCCTAATTCGAAGTGGAAAGCTGAACAGTTGCGGTGCTGAGTTATGTACTTTGTTACTTGGCTTCCGGTGTATGGCATATAAATGTGACACACATAATTACTCCCAAGTACAACATATAGATACCGATCCAGACAACCTGTTTTGTCGTACCACACAAAGATTGGGTTAAAGACCTTTATTTTGGGTTTCTAATTAGCCTAAGATTTGATATAAAAGGAACCCGAAAAACTGTTCCGTCAGACTCAGCTTTTCAGGCGAGGTTCTACTACGTTGTGTGTCTTGAAACGTTTTTACTTCGAATTCTATACATCATGAAGACAGTGAGTCTTTTATCTATTCGTCTGTCTGCAAAACGCACTCCGCGCTTTGGAGAAGTGGGTATTCGATAATAGTGATGGTAAAATCCCACTATTTAGTTAAGAGTCGCAAATAATGTCAATAATGGATTGTGTTGATTGACTTCACTCTAGTCTATCAGTTCAAAATTAGGTGCCGTCAGAGCAACTATCCGTTGAGTAACTTTGTGCAAATACCCAAAAACAAATCAAACGAACTTAGAAATATCCACTTCGTCAAAAAGCGCTCAAAACTAGTTAGTTTGAGTTAAGTGTATGGAGTGAAACTAGCAGCCTAAACATTTAACTGAGTCAATTTTGTATTATTTTTAATACAACATTTTTAATTATTGAAAACTTTGTCAGTGTTTCACTTCTTAGAAATTTGATAATGTTACAAGTATCACACTTATTTATATTATGTATTAATTTATTTTTTATTTTAGTTTGCCGCTATTGTTCTGCTCCTGTCTGTGGCTGCCGTGATGGGCGGTTATCTAGGGTACAGTTATGGTTACCCTAGATATGGCTATGGCAGTGGATATGGAGGTTATGGACGGGGTCTCTACGGCGGCTACGGTCTTGGATACGGAGGACATGGTTTAGGACTCTATGGTGGCTATGGACATGGTCTCTATGGCGGCTACGGCCATGGATACGGAGGCTATGGCTTAGGCTACGGTCGGGGTCTTTATGGAGGTTACGGCGGCTATGGCTATGGTTACCCAAGCTATGGATACGGATATGGCTATCCTAGCTATGGCTATGGCGGCTATTGGTAGAATTATGTCAGCTACAGCATCTGATGTGCTTAAGGTAATATTAAAAATACTTATTCTCAAACAATATTCTCTTTCAATACATTGAAATAATGCGATGAAGCAAAATAACTAAACAGTTATAGCGTATGCGTGTTTTAAAAAAATCTACTTTACTTTTTCTCTTCGGGTCCACTCGACTCATAATCCGAGGGTTGCGAAATCGAATCTCCGTCACACCAAACATGCTCTCCGTTTTAGCCGTGGGGGCATTTTAATGTGACGGTCAATCCCACTATCCGTTGGCAAAAGAGCAGCCCAAGAGTTGGCGGTGGGTTGCGATGACTAGCTGCCTTCCCTCTAGTCTTACACTGCTAAATTAGGGACGGCAAGCGCAGATAGCCCTCTTGTAGCTTTGCATAAAATTCAAAACAATCAAACAAACTCTTCAGGTTAATGTCTAATTTATATGTCCGATATTTGATCTTATGTAAATTTATAGAAAGCACCTAATTAAAAAATAACGTCTATTCTTATTATTTAAATTTGTTGCAGGTATTCACTGGAAGATCGTGAAATGACGAACAACTTCCACTGCGAAGTCTCTAGTACATAGGAAAACGAGTATCATCCATTATTAGAATGTTTTGTATAGAAAATAGAAAATTGTGGAAAAATAAATGTATTTCTGTTCATAGCTGTTACTGTTATTTTATTTTGTGAGTCAATACATTTGTTGTACAGTGTACCTTCGTGCTGTAGTACATTATAAATATCTGATCAATTTTTGACTTAAAATACGAGGTTTAACTTTGATTGCGATATATGAATAGATTATTACTCTTAATCGTTGTTGTAATAGTTTTAAGTGTTCCGAAAATAACACAATCTATTACATTGTAACCTACACTTTCATGGAATTCGGACGTCGATTCCCGTGTTTGGCAAAGCACAGATAACTTGTTGTGTGTCTTTGTTCTAAACAAAAAAATATAGAGGGAAAAAAGAATCAGTATAGGTAATTAAATATATTCTTATTACGTTTGTACTAATAAATATTAAAATGCATCGTTTATCATGTTGTTACCTTCGCGCTTAACGATGTTTTTTGGCCGTAAATACAATAATATCTCACGAGGTTCAGCCTGTTTAGGAGATTTTCATTAACCCTAAATTTAAATCCTAAGCTAGTAATGCAAAGCAATCTTCATAATAAAAGTACAATGATAAACAGCAAAGGAAAATAAAAAGTAATTACATTTGATACATTACCTAAGATAACCAGTATTATTTATTAAAGCAATTATAAATAAACAGAACAGGATATCTACCTTTCAGGGAACCTACAAACACTGGTTCTTGCCCTGACTCATAGTAGTTAATGAGTCTCTGTCTCTCTCTGTCTCTTTAACATCTGCTTTACCAATGTCAATACAAAAACCAGTCTGACCAAACTAATGGTGTAATGTCAAATAATAACGACCAAAACTAACCATTCGTAAAACCATTGGTGATTAGAGCACTAAAATCCAAACAAAATCCCAAAGAACCAAAGTGTAAATGTGAAACTTTTAAAGAGCTTGTAAACCCATAATGTTTAGCAAGAATATTGTTGAAATGTTCATAAAAATGATGTTTTGCGTTTAGTTTTTGCAACGAGAAACCTGAAGTATGAAAAATGTGAATGTTTTTAGCAGCTCTATCAACAAAATATTGTAACGGTGATAAAATTCTAATGTATCTAATAAGCCAAGAATAGTAAACATTGTAACAACTTGTTTGAACATTCATATGTGCGTTTTATTAATATTTCACTGGAGAGTTTGCTTTGCTTCTTGTAGAAAAACTTGTTTCTAGAGTTACTTCTGGTAGGTATATTAGTAAGACTGTGTAATTTAACATACAAATATCAATATCTGCGAGTTCGACTTGTGTGCTTATAGGGTGAGTGTTTGTTTGTGTGATAAGTTTCACACTAAACAACTTGAGGGATGCCTGTGCTAGTCGTCCCTAATTTTGAAGTGATGTCCAAGAGGATTTGTTTGTTTGTTTTTAAATTTCGCGCAAAGCTACACGATGGCTATCTGTACTACTTTTGCAGTGTAAGATTGGAGGGAAGGCAGCTAGTCATCACCACCTACCGCCAACTCTTGGGCTACTCTTTTACCAACGACCGTCACATTATAACGACCTCCATAGCTGAAAAAGCGAGCATGTGTGGTGCGACCGGAATTCGAACCCGCGACCCTCGGATTACGAGTCGAACGCCTTAACCCACCTGGTCATGCCAGGCCAGTCTAGAGGAAAGGCTGTTAGTCAATAACATCTATCCGTTAACTTTTGATCTGCTCTTTACCAATGAATAGTGCGATTAACTATCACTGACGGGAAGGTCACCGTTTTTTGTCACGTGAAAACGAACTATGCCATAGTAAAGTCATGTATTGATAGTTTACACTCTAATTAATTGTCACTTAACTAATCAGCAAGCATCCTAGCAATATAAAGCCTATTAAAATACGGAATCGTACTATGCCCAGTAGTAGTTGTATTGATGCAATCATTGCTTCCAATACTAAAATGTGCAGGAAGAACGCGTAGAAATATAGACTTCATTTTTCAGTAGGTACTGTACGAAAGAGTATTAAAAGATTACGTGTAATTGGCACAGTCAGTATTAGAAGTGTTTGAGAAAAAATCTGGAACTCTCCAAACGTGATATTAGCTACTTCAAAATATGTTCTAAACGAAATATACAACAGTCAATACAAAACTGACGAACGAACTCGGTGAAGAAACTGGTTTGAATGTTGACTTGCATAAGACGAATAAGTTATATATTATTCACGAAACACCCCTCCTGAGAAGAGGTAACCAAATCAGAGAATTGATATGGGCATCATTCTGCAAATAGTGCAATGAGCAATTAAATATAAATCCAATTTCAAACTGTTCGGTTACATTGAACCACAGTCTGTTTGACAACGGAAAAGATAATGGAGGTAGAAAGATCTATATTAGAGAACGGTGGTGTATCAGTCCAAATTTGGTGTGCTTCTTAGCCGCAAAACTGTTACAATCCTGACTGTTGAAAAATAGGAGAGAATTTTGATCTCACACATGTCGTTTCGCGGGGATTTATTATCCAGCAAGGCAATACGCCCAACAAAAAAAAGGTAATATATAAGCATACCATGTGTTTTCTACCTCCTTGTATTAATATACGAGAATTCGGACTTTATTATTTGTGCATGTATGTGTAGTTTTCATACACCACATTTTCTCTTGCTCTAGCTACCTATTATTCTGTGTCATCCACCTGGTGAAGTAGCATGCGTATCCAACTTATTGTATGTAAAGTTAGATAAATATATCTTCCACTGGCAGTTAGGTGATTCCTTAAGGTTATGATCTCCCTTAGGTTTTAAGGGAAGTAACCAGCCACGAGGGTAGCGACAAAAGCTTCGGGTAAGAAAAACCTTAACGAATTAAGTTATTAACGCGACATTTATGCACTTTGAATACAATCTTAACAGAGCTAGTTTAAAGTTAATATCATCTGAATTAGTCAGTCTACTGTATCATGGACTTACTTTAAAATTAACCCTTCATTAAATGTAAATTGTTCATTACGTTAAGTAGAGTAAATGAACTGAAAAGATGAACAGGCGATCAAACAACTTGGATCTTTGGTAGTAACACAGGATAAATGTTACAAAATTCCATTATCGTATGAAATTACAAAAATAAAATATAGTTGGGTTACCATACAAACTACTAGTCTATTGTGCAGTTTATTCAATTCTCTGTAACATTAAAGTATTCACCATCGATTTGTCATTAATCATTCTTTGTGGTCTTCGTTAGAGCATCAGTTGTTTGTTTCCATGATTATTTTCATTACTGAGTCTATATAAATAACCTCTACAGAAAAGAAAAATAATCAGAAATATGTGGAATTATTGTTTTCGAAACATATCTTAATAGTCAATTAATTAAGTTAGGAGATAAATAAATTCGAAGTTATTGATACATAAATTATAAATCTTTAAAAAGTTGTTCATACACAATACCTAAATACCTAAAAGTAATTAATAAAAAATATGATTGTTTAGAACTGTATAGAACGTTTATTTACTATATTTAAGTAACGAAAACAGTCATTTTGTTTTTCTATAAAACACCGGACTATTTTATCTAAAGAATAACAATTTTAAAAAGAAATACGTTATTAAATAATTTGTTTAAATATTTTGAGAATGGTCTTTTTTGTGTAATGAAAATTTGAAAACAGTATTTTAATTTTAATGCACTTATTGGCTCGTAAAATGTATTTTTTATTTTCTATTTTTATCTTTGATATCATACAGTGTTCTTATAAGTTTCTGTTTTATTATATCGGAATCATTAGCATTGTTTAAAACAGGAAAACCGCTAACTAATTGGACAGATGATATGGTATAGTTCAATGAAAATTATAACCTGGCTAGCTGCCAAGTCACATTACAACTATTACCATTGTGTGCCATTCTCTGACAACCGTCCTGATTAAATTCCTGTTCTTTGTAATTCAAGAATGAAAAGACAAAAATTAAGTAATCGATTGAACCGGTCAATCATACCAACGGAATTGGAAAAAAAGTTCACTGCCTCTTTGAAATGGTAAAGGCTTATGTTATTAATTTTAAACACTAAACCTTCAGTCTCGTTTACGTCATTGATAAAAAAAAAAAAGAGTGTGTTTGTTTTGAATTTCGAGCAAAGCTAAACGAGGGCTATCTGCGCTAGCCGTTCCTAACTTAGCAGTGTAAGACTAGAGGGAAGGCAGCTAGTCATCACCACTAACCGCCAACTCTTGGGCTACTCTTTTAATTATGAAGAGTGGGATTAACCATCACATTATAACGCCCCCACGGCTGAAAGGAGGAGCATGTTTGGTGCGACGGGGATTCGAACCCGCAACCCTCAGATTACAAGTCGAACGCCTTAACCCACCTGGCCATGCGGGCCTAAAAGAGTGTGATTTGGCAGAACACCATCTGATTTTAAAGAATAAAAAACTTACTCATAAGATACCAATTCTGAAAACAACGTAACATAGGTTTATAAATATTATTTAACAAAGTTTGGTCTGTGTGGGGTTTAGTTGTGCTAATTGTTCGTACGTTTTGTTCTTGTTGTTTTTTGTTTGTTTCACAATGGTGTTTTGGGTCCTATTTAACTGATTATAACCTCGTTTGTTAAAACGTTTCTGTGTTTGTCAGGAACAAAGTAAGTATTTAGGGATAAATAGCCCAGATCTTATTGTAGCAAATGTTACTGAACTTTCTAATGTTGTAATACAAATCAATTGCTCAAAACAAACTTAAAAGAAAAACTGGCCAGGCATGACTTAGAGTTTAGAGTCCAAACTATGGATGTGTTCGCGTCCCGTTGTTAAGTAATTCACTCCGTACTCTGAGATCGTGCGCTATAACAGTGATGATCAAATCACTCCGTTCGTTAAAACAAACAACGCCCGCGATCTGGCGTGGGTGCTGTTGAATGTTGTATTCCTTGTAGTTTAAGAGTTTAAAATTAGGGTACTTAACTTGGTTTGGTTTGTTTTAAATTTTGCGCAAAGCTACACGAGGGCTATCTGCAGTGTAAGACTAGAGGGAAGGCAGATAGTCATCACAACCCACCGTTAATTCTTGGGCTACTCTTTTACTAACGAATAGTGGGATTGATCGTCCATTATAACTCTCCCACGGCTGAAAGGGCGAGCATATATGGTGTGACAGGTGTCCAAACCTGCGACCCTCAGATTAGGAGTCGAGTGCCTTAACCACCTAGCCGTGTTTGGCCTAGATGTTCCTCATTGTAATAAAAATGTTCTTTCAGCTACAGTCCTTTTTATCAACTTGATTTGTTTTTGGAAATCGATATGCTTAATTATTCTAAGCGTTTATCACCTTCGTTACCAGGTTCCTCGGTGGATACAACAATAAATCTATGATAATATGAGTCATACTATCCACTTATGACTCATTTAACTATAATCTTTGTAAATACACAGACTGGGCTCTCACACATTACATAACTTCTGCAAGTTCCTTTTTTAAAGAAACATATTAAACCAATTAAATCCCGAAGCCCTAATTAGTAGATTTGACTTTGTATCAATTTTCACCGAAGTTCCCCTCTACAGTAATGATTCCAGTTCTGTAATTCACATCCTCAACACACGTTGTATTTCACTTTTATAATTCACAACAACAAAAACAAGCTTCATTTTCAACAATCAAAACTTTATTCCAACAAATGGTTTAAGCATGTGTTTCATCTGTTCTCACCAACATGATCCAGACCAAAACACAAGCCATACAATCCGCACTTTATCTTCCTCTATACAGATACAGATATGTCGGCGACACTTTTGCTTGTTTCACTTCTGTGAAACACGTTAACTCCGTTCACCCTAACATTAAAGACTCCATTGAACAAGAAAAAATGACAAATAGTTTTCTCTCTTCTTAGCCTAAGCATTAATAGATCTAACACACGTTTCAAACCAAAATGTACCGAAACATTACTCACACAGATTTCTATATTTCCTGAAATTCCTCTCACTGATCTAAACAAAAATTCAATTCACTAAAACATCTTATACACACTGTTTCAATACTTTGTTCAACTGATTATATAGATGAAGAAATCACCCTTATACACACTGTTTCAATACTTTGTTCAACTGATTATATAGATGAAGAAATCACCCTTATACACACTGTTTCAATACTTTGTTCAACTGATTATATAGATGAAGAAATCACCCTTATACACACTGTTTCAATACTTTGTTCAACTGATTATATAGATGAAGAAATCACCCTTTTTCACACTGTTTCAATACTTTGTTCAACTGATTATATAGATGAAGAAATCAACCTTATACACACTGTTTCAATACTTTGTTCAACTGATTATATAGATGAAGAAATCACCCTTATACACACTGTTTCAATACTTTGTTCAACTGATGAAGAAATCACCCTTATTTAAAGCATTTCTTCATCCACACCAACAAATTTCCACTGACCATTGTCGAAACATTTCCACACAACCACCAGGACAAACACCTCAAAAATCTACTCGCAAACAAAAATAACAGTAACACATCAAATGACACACAATCTTACACTGAAGTTTACCGTTTATCCCTGGCGTCAGCTCAAAAACAGTCAACCCGTGGAGAAAAAATACCGTTAATCATAAAATTCCTGTTGACACCAAATCCACCCAAACACCTGGCACTTAACTAAAATCATTAATAAATTAAAATTACATTACGTCGTCTATAAAATAACATGCAATAACTGTTGAGAATTTTACATCGGAGAAACAGGTATAAAAATTGGAAACCAGATTCATTGAACATGGTAAAAACACCCTCCCATGTTTACCACGATTGCAGGTCAAAATAAAAAAAACAACAACATAGAAAACGCTGTAGTTTTAAACAAAGAACCTAATGTCAATAAACACAAAATAAAAGAAGCCTTCTTAATTAAAGAAAACAACCCAACCCTAAATCAACACCCCAGGGTATCAGGATACCTATATTAGAATGTGGAGAAATATCAGGTCATGTGATATCTTTGTTGATATCTATGTATCTATGTAAACTACTTGTACCTGAAAATGACAAAATCTTATCCAAATGTTGTACTATTATAATAAAGTTTTTTCATTATCCGATCAAGCCGTTCCAAAACTTTTATTTTCATAAAAGTGAGTTCCTAGTTATAAAGGTTTGTGCTCAATTACAAACAAAGAAATAGCACAAGAGGTAGGCAGCCACGTACTATAATGACATTACTGTAATGAATTAATCAGACATTTTCAAAATTATACATTAATAATTCCTGGTAATCTTATTAAATGAATATGAATAGTTTATCACTATTATTTCCCTGCGTTACGATTAGTTTAAGACGATGGTAATGTATTAGAAGAGCAAAAAGAACATTTTTATTGTTGCTAAGCACAAAACTACACAACGAACCGTATTTGCTCTAACATCGCGGGTAGCACAAAAGTTTTCAACGTTATAAGTTATTTGACGTCCTGCTGAGCCATCGGAGAGGAGGAAGAACTGGCTTTTTGTTTGTTTGTCATTAAGCACAAAGCTACACAATGGGCTATCTATGGTGTACCCATCACAAGTACCGAAACCTGTTTTTAGCGGTTTGAGCCCTCAGACTTAGCGCTATGTCACAGTAGGGCAAGGGAAGAGAAATGGCAAAAAATGTTGTTTATATGAACATGGGAAACCTTCACCAATGCCATCGTTTAATGATAAAAATTCATTCTTTATTGTTATTTTGTTTTAGTTTATAAATAACAATGTCGCTATTTTCTTGGTCACTCGTGGGGAATCATATCTCGAGATAGAATATGAACTTTGCAACCAAAACCTGCTCCACAGCTACTTAAAAATGAATAGGTTTATAACAAACACCAAAACGGCCCAGCATGGCCAGCTGGTTAAAGTACTCGACTTGTAATCCGAGGGTCGTGGGTACGAATCCCCATCACACCAAACGTGCTCCCCTCTTCAGCCGTGGGGACGTTATGATGTACGATAAATCCCACTATTCGTTGGTAAAAGAGTAGCCTAAGAGTTGGTGGTGGGTGGTAATGACTAGCTGCCTTCCATCTAGTCTTACACTGCAAAATTAGGGACGGTTTGCGCAGATGCCCTCGTGTAGCTTTGGGCGAAATTCAAAACACACAAAAACAAAATAAAATCATGGTTAAAAATGTCTAGTCACGCTGTAATACATTTTGAATAATGTTTCGCTCTGGTACATAAAGACCCAAAATTTGGTTATGGTTAAAGTCTATGTTGATTGTGATACATTGTTTACAATGTTTCGAAAATGAAATCTTAGAACTTGTTATATACTTACTAAAAATGTCCATTACTTTGAAAAGATACTCTCTTGAAAAACAGTTTCAATGTATAAATACGATTTATTCATTAACAATCGTCATGGTTTACTGAAGCAAAAATAGCAGAGATATAAATAAAGCTACGAACTTCAAAAAAATATTTATTGTTCTCGAGGTCTACTGCTCCATTTAAATTTCACTTTTACTTTTAATATACAATAAATGCAACTTCGTATTGTTTTTGCTTTCAAAATGAGATTAATATAAGTCCATATACTTATTCGCTAATCTTCTCAGTTGCACCGTACTTAGGTCTCGCAAAAAGTAACTACCTGAATAGTTATTAACACAGTTATCCTATCTACGACAGCTATCAATTTTGTTACTACTGTTACTAATACCAAATCTATAATAGCTTTTGATACTGTTTTCATGTCTTACACTGCTAAATTAGGGACGGCTTGCGCAAATAGCCCTCGTGTAGCTTTGCGCGAAATTCAAAAACAAACTTTATATGTTTACAATAACACACGATGATTTGTGTAAACAGAATTATTAATTATTGCAGAGTATAAACACTGTGGTCATCAAATTTTAAAATAACGTTTTCGTATGCGTTCGAATACTAATCTTAAGTTGCACAACGTTTTTATTTAATTTTTGCTGAACATCAAGGCCCGGCATGGCCTAGCGCGTAAGGCGTGCGACTCGTAATCCGAGGGTCGCGGGTTCGCGCCCGCGTCGCGCTAAACATGCTCGCCCTCCCAGCCGTGGGGGTGTATAATGTTACGGTCAATCCCACTATTCGTTGGCAAAAGAGTAGCCCAAGAGTTGGCGGTGGGTGGTGATGACTAGCTGCCTTCCCTCTAGTCTTACACTACTAAATTAGGGACGGCTAGCACAGATAGCCCTCGAGTAGCTTTGTGCGAAATTCCCAAACAAGTAAGTAAGCTGAACATCAAAAACAACAACAATAAAAATACAGCAACGAAACGAGGTCGTGCAGTATTCTTTCCTCCAAGTCACGTGGTTTGTTCACGTAATCAGGAACTATCCATGGCAGTGAAAATCGGAAATAGCCCTGCTTTTCTCTACCTTTCGTGACGAAATGCGGTATCGTTGTTTTATTATAGTTCCTATTTGTAAACTCCTAGCACCTTATTCAGCATATTGTAAAATAATTCACAGAAATAATTATTAGAAAAAATAATAAATTACATTATAATATACTTTTATCTCATAAATCCGTAAGAAAGATATTTCTAATTCAATGGCAATTTATTTGTTTGTTGTTTAGCGCAAAGATACAAAACATGCCGTCTGTTCTATGTCCTACACGCTAATGAAATTTGGTCTTTAACACTCCTACGAAAAGTGGGGCCTAATAGGCCCCAGAGCAACTTGAAAGGTTATTAATATTAGGCTAATAATTTTGTATTTAAATGAAATTGCCATTTAAATCCATTAATGAATGGATTAACGAGATTCCCACTGTCCCTATCTACTATCTAGCGAAACCACAGCCAGGGGAACGGGCTTGGAGAAATCAGGACTAGAAACGTCTTTTCGTAGGAGTGTTAACATTGTAAGCCCTCAAACTTATCGCTGAGCATCGGAAGGCTTTTGATGCTAAACGAAATTGTTACTAATTCAGTTTCAAGATATATGAAATTATGCATAGTATAAAAGTACTTATAGTCCCCATAGATTTCCTGTGGTAATTATATTTGATGTGTCAGGTTTTCCGCAAACCACTAAATATAAAATTAATCCGCCAGGTCTAGTTTGTTTGTTTTGTTTTTGAATTTCGCACAAAGCGACTCGAGGGCTATCTGTGCTAGCCGTCCCTAATTTAGCAGTGTAAGACTAGAGGGAAGGCAGCTAGTCATCACCGCCCACCGCCAACTCTTGGGCTACTCTTTTACCAGTGAATAGTGGGATTGACCGTAACATTATAACGCCCCCACGGCTGAAAGGAGGAGCATGTTTGGCGCGACTGGGATGCGAACCCGCGACCCTCAGATTACGAGTCGCACGCCTTAACACGCTTGGCCATGTCGGGCCCCGCTAGGTCTAGAAAAAAGTTTTGTTTTTTGTTTAATTTTGCGCAAAGCTACTCGAGGGCTATCTGTACTACCGTCCCTAATTTAGCAGTGTAAGACTAGAGGGAAGGCAGCTAGTCATCACTATTAATAATCAACTATTGGGCTACTCTTTTACCGACGATTGACCGTTATATTATAACACCCCCACGGTTGAAAAGGAGAGAATGTTTGGTGTGATGGGGATTCGAACCAGCGACCCTTAGATTACGAGTCGCACGCCTTAACCCACCTGGCCATGCCGGGGCCTAAAAGTGGATATATATTAGTCGGAGATGTTAATCTATAATGTTAAGCTTAAGGTTGAGTATTTGACCAGGATCCGAACCTGGGTTATTATGGACACCACGCAATGTCCTGACCACTAGACGATTACGGCACATCCTAGAAAAAAGATCAAGTAACTTACAACACATTTCGCCCAACTTAATATTTAATATCCATTTAAAAAGTATCGTTCCTTAGTGTTAACTTTATTTTTTCAAATTTTATTGAGCACGGAACACCCTGTAGTAGAGCAATGGATTTCAGAATTGGTGAGTCTGGTTCGGATTTGTGCGCTAACACAAGATATTCCCCGCGTGGTATTTTCAGATTAAACCAATTTTCCAACAAGTATCAATCAAATAAGTAAGCTCGCAATAACAGTAGATTAGATCAAAATATAAGGGGAGTGTTTCGTAGATGAATACGTCAATGAGTTTCACGTTTCACGAGACACAAACCAATTGGGCAAATTTAAAGAATGGTTAAAACAATTTTTATTTCAATACAGCAAAAAGCAAAGAAAAAATGGGGTAAGCAGTTGTATAGAAAAGTGACTGAGTGTTTCTACTGGTTCGGTGAAGTGCTCATCAGCTTTCCATCTCTTGAATTAAATCTTTATGTATCTATTCACAATTAAAAACCAAGTAAATCCGAACAACAAAAAAACTGCATGGGAAACCATAATGTAAGTTCGATTTCTTTGTCCAGTGTATAGCATTATCTCGTAACTTCTGTTCCCTAACAGCCTTTATCGAACTAACATTTTCAGTCACCTTCATAATCGCTCTACCAAAAATGTTTCAGTGCTAATTCACTCAAATAAGGTTCTGATACATCACTGTGGGCACTAGGATACATCATCTACTAGAGAGAACAAAGGTAGAAGCTAATAGACCAAAGCAAAGGAAACAAGTTTCTGAATCATGTGTAGCCGCCATTAAGTAAACCAAATGATTGAAAATCCCCCTCAAAAAAATCTATATCATTAGAGAAGATTGAAAACACATTATAAGTCTGCATGTCATAGCATGGGTTATAAGTGTGACAGTCAATTCATTAGCATAACTGATTAGCAAACGAGTGTAGGGCACCTTTTCTGTGATCAGTATCTCAAAATTTGGGACAGCGGCATATAGCTTTCGTACTTTTCGCATAAGCAAAAAAATAGAAATACAGAAATATTAATATATTTTTGGTAAGGCAGCTTTAAAGGCAGAGTACACATTGCACGTTAGTTATAATAGAGCTTTTTAGCAGCAAGTGAGGGTTGTTTCGTTGAATTTTGCTCTGAGCTGCTGGATGGTTATCTGGATCAGTTAACATTAATTTTGGAGTGATAGACAGGAAGAAAAGCAGCAGGTTCACACCGCATACCAATAACACGTGAACTGCTGTAATCAAATAGTATGCTGTGTCTGCCACTCTTATAACGCACGTGATTATTTGGAGGGGGGGGGGGAGAATCTTAGGATGAGGCACGAACTACGGGATGTCGAATCCATCACAGCTCGGCCCAGTTAACTCATTTTAATGAACCAATTCTTCTTAAACACGATGGTATGGAGTGTCAGTTTCAGCGAGTTTACAGTTGAATATGTAGATTAGCTGCTGAACACAAGCTCCTTCGGTAATCAAAATAAATAAATATATTTGTGTTAACCTTTACTCAGTTTTACTCAGTAAATTCAATATATTACGCGTAAAATGTCACTGCTAACGCTATCTAAACCTAAAATATAGTGTATCTATGTACGTGTGTGTGTATGTAGCCCAAATATCAGGCTGGAAACTTAGAAAGTGCTAGAAAAATAGCTAGCCCGAAATTTAGAGTGCTCTTTAGGGTATTAATTAATGTATACGACATTTTCCCTTTGAACTGATTATTGCTCAATCACGTTACAGAATATTCTTTGGTATTTTAACCTAAACACCACCTTTGCTTTACATTCTCACAGCGTAATGGGCTAAGTGGCCAGGACAGATTTCTTTACAACCAGATAAATACAAAATGATAAACATAACCATCTTAGTCTACTGGAAGGTTGTAATAGTTGAAATGAACAACAGTGATAGTCTGAACTAATAAAGGTAAAATATTTTATATAGAAACAATGAATTATCAGTTTGGATAGTGGATGAATAAATAAACAAACAGTTCAGAACAATTTCACGTAAATGAAAGTCGAACTTCTTCTTGGAATGTGTTGATCAACTGTTAACATGCCGAACTTTATTTCTGCAGATTCAATGTTCGTGCCCCGTTTCTGCAAAAATATCATGCTCCGTTTTTTGGTGCCATTGGTATATTATAAAAGCAACAGTCAAATCCTACTGCTGGGACTGACAAAAGCAAATCAACAATTGGCAGTAAGTGCTGTTGACTGGTTGACTTTCCTACAGTCTGTTAATTCAAAATTAAGAATAGCTAACACAGATAGCCCTAATGTATTATTGCGCGAATGTACAAAGGCATACAAATAAACAAATTACATGAGATTGTGTTGTTTCACTGTTTTCCAGGTTACCAAAAGTAAGAGGCCCGGCATGGCCAGGTGGTTAAAGCACTCTACTCGTAATCTGTGGGTCGCGGGTTCGAATCTCCATCACACCAAACATGCTCACCCTTTCAGCCGTGGAGGCTTTATAACGTGACAGTCAATCAAAAGAGTAGCCCAAATTAGGGACGGCTAGTGCAGATAGCCCTTGTGTAGCTTTGCGCAAAATTAAAAAACCAAAAACCAAAAGTAATAGCATACGTTTCAGTATGTGAGAATAAAAATAAAATATTATACGAAAGAAAAATTAAATAGAAGAAAAACATTTTATTTTTATTCATATCATAGGACCTTAATTACTTGTATCTAAAATAGCTAAACTGTTTAAAAGTATATATAGGTACTTATTAACGAAATGATTATTACCTAGATGATTGCTCATTGGAAATATCTTACATAATTTCACCTACAACAGCAAAATATGTAACAAGTTTTTATGTTAGTTCTCTTTTAATAATTCAATAAAATGAATGAGTTAAAAATACATAATTAGATTACATTTATAAATAAAGATCATTTATATGTTTCTCAGATTTGCATTTTTTAAAACCAATCCCACATATTTTCATGGTTTCACGCGAACCAGGTCACAACATTAACACTTAGTGTACGTTTCAGCTTGTTCTCTGCATGACACCTGAAGTAGGTGTTTCCCGGACTTTCATAATATGGGATTGCCTGAAGTCCTTCATTATTGTTGTATTATGGTCTTTAGCTAACATTGTTGAACAACTGCGAACCACGCCATGGTTACACATGAAAAAGAATCGAGTAACTGTAACCATTGTCCATGTGCCAAACTTATGCGTCTCAGTAAAGACCAAAGTATATTACTGACAAACCTCATCAAGTTTAAAAAAACCATCCACTTTTGTGATTAGGTGAATTTATATAAGACTCTTGACGTTTGCGTACATGAGTATATTTCTGTTAGCGTATGTTTATAACATTATCTCACTGATAGTGAAAGCAAAGTTTCAGCGTTATGGCTAAGTTCTTTAAACGAGATTGTTTCCTACGAGATAATTAATATCTGGACACTATAAAGGTATCTTATGCGGTTAGTACTATTACATACCTTACTTTTGTTGTTCTTTTGTAAAATTATGTGTTATAATATATATATATATATATATATATAAGTCAATACATAAAAATTATAGTGAAAAACAAGTCTTACTCGATTGGGTGTTCCACATGGAACCCGAATTTGGGCGCGGTGTGAATTCTCATTTATATTTACATAATTATGCTAAAAAGCCATAGTTTGCTTCCTCATGACGATTAGAAGTGAATGAAGTATTTCATACAATATTATTATTAATTTTATTAATAATATTATTAAATTTTTGTTATGAGCAAGCTAGCTACGATTTTTAACTCTATTTTTAGATAAATATGCCATTTAAAAATATAAAGATGGACCATCCAATCCTAGATATTCACAGAGAAAAGAAATGTTCCTCCTATACCACCCTATTACCCAGTTACCATAAAATAGATTGTCGGCTCTAGGTTTTATCATTAGGAGGTATTTGTGAGCCAATTGTCATGTTCAAAAACTGAAGTACAAGTCAGTCAAGAGAAAATTTCTTTTCCACAAGCACACAATTCAAGTGATCTGATCTGTCAAGGCAAAGATGGTGGTTGTGAACCAGCAATAAGCAATTCCAACTTTTGTCTTTTAAAGGAAATAACAGTTATTTGAGAGTTGGCAGGCTTTGAAACAGGCTTTATTCTATCTGGAAAAGCAATCAGAAACAAAACTTAAAACTTCTTTAAAGAGTATAAGGATCTTAAAAGAAGTAACACACCGTACTGAAAAAACAAGAGATTTTCTCAGAAAGCTCTCACATTCTTGGACAAAGCAGACAAATTATTTAATATTGGGATGAAAGATAGAGTTCAAATAATAAAAAATATTAGGTTCAGATCCAGGGAATATAAGGAAGAATACATTGTTTTTTAACGTTATTGCAGAGAGAGAAAAAACTAGTGATGTTGGAAGGTAACAAATAATTTGAGGATAAGATCAAAAACAGTAAAAGACAGAATAAAAATCTTAGAGGAAAGGATGAAACAGTGGAAACTGGAGAAAGCAGCAAGTCCAATTTTTGAAAATCAAGAAGAAGAGCATGACACCAGTTTAAGTAAACACCAGACAAAAGATGATGATGATGCTTATGTCCCACAAGAATAAATTAAAAGTATTGGTGAAAATGACAGTTCCAGTGTAGAATATCATTCTCCTAAAAAAAAAAAAAAAAAAAACAAGGAAAAATCTAATAATAATGATAAAATAATTTTGGAGACCTCTATCGATCAGCTCATAGAACATGCCGTCCCTATTACCGATAAGGCTGGAGTCAGAGTGCGGCCTACCTTTGATTACTAATGTCAGTCTTTTTTGGTCAAATGTTCAAAGAAGTAAATGGAAAATTATAGAATCTGAAGCTGCAATTATCAGAGAAGACATGTTAAGTCGAATTCGGCGCGTTAATATTGTCACTCTCAACGACACGAAGATAGTAAGAGAATTGGAGAGAAAAAATATGGCCATGGGAAGCTTGCAGCTAGTGCCACTACTCCATTCACATAACCAACAGATTTTCTTCTAGAAATCATCCAGTTACCTTCTTTTAAAGGTCATGAGGAGTAAATTAGCCTTTACAACCTTCATGAATATTATGATATCATAGATCAGGTCATGAGAGTTTGTTGCCACACCACGTCATCCAACATAGGTCAGTGCAATGAAACGATTGCCAACATGATAAGAATTTTGAAAAACCTTTATTTTGGCTTATGAGCCATCTTCACATTTATGAGGTACACATTTCCCATGTGATAAAGGCTTTGACAGGGCAAAAGACAAAAGACCCAAAGAGGAAAAGGTACCAAGTTTGAAACAAATATGCCCTTGAGTATACCATGAATTAAATAAGATGGAAACTTTTATCAGGTTTCCTTAGCATCTGGTTTATTCAAACTTGTTCTCAGATATTTGAGCTAGCACAGAAAAGTCTAAGATTATGTAACCATGCGCTCAGAATAGATACATTTCAGAGAGGATATTACAAGTATCTTTCCAGATTATAACATGTTTCTTGGGAGGAGATGTGCCCGGTTTTAAATTTCACCACCCTGGAGCTTGTCATAAAGCTAAATTTATGGCAGATGCCATCTATTTGATTGTAATTTTTATGACACAGAACTTCAATAACTGCCTTTCATCACATGATAATAAATGGCTTACAACTGCTGCTGTATTTGTTTCATGCTGCCATGTTTCATGGTACCTTCAAACTTATGTAACAGTTCAAGTTCTAGCTCAAGATCTCCAGACTTTTAAAATTTGCCATGACCTCAGATATAATCCAATGTTTGTTGATATGGCAGTGGAAATACTTGAAAGTTTATATAATCCAATGTTTGTTGATGTGGCAGTGGAAATACTTGAAAGTTTAAGGTAGCGCACATGGTATCTGACTCCTCAGCTGGTTGTCCATTCTCTAGGTGATAAAGACCTTCTGTCTGAAGACAGAATAGCTGTAATTCATTCTTCAGTATAATGTTCCTGATGAATTTTCTCAGAAGAAACCTAACCTTAAAAAAATTCAAATGGAATCAAAACTAAAATTCGTCATTTTAGAATTGCAGGGAGTCAACTAGAAACTTGGTAAGTCGGAGGCAAATCAACATTTAAAGATAAGAAATGTGAAACTTATGAAAAATCCTGCCCAGAAGTTAAACAGCTTAAAGTAGCAAATGACTCTACTGAAAGATATATTAAGCTAGTTCAGGATTATATAATTAGAAACCCTAATGAGAAAAAAATGTTTTCCATGTGGCTCATCGTCATAGGTAGCTTTTCAGCAAAGGCAGTTACAAGAAGGACATAAATAATCTTGTCAATAAAGAAAAAAAGATTAAGTATATTGTTCATAATTATATTTTAGTGCTTTATTTTGTAATTTATGATATTTTCTGTGTACAAAATCAATAAATGTTTTTTGAAATTGAAATTATATATAACTTATAGATAATAATGGGTGTTGAATTGATTTTTTCCTTCAATTTTAGCATTACACGATATGTTCGATATTTCTGAAAATACTTCATCCTGTTCTAATGGTCCTAAAGACAACGTTTTGTCACGAGTCTATAAACGGCCCAGCAAGGCCAGATGGTTAAGACACTCGACTCGTAATCTGAGGGTCGTGGGTTCGAATACCCGTCCCATCAAACATGTTCGTCCTTTCAGTCGTAAGGGCGTTATATGTGATGATCAATCCCACTATTTGTTGGTAAAAGAGTAGCCTAAAAGTTGGCGGTGGGTGGTGATAACTGGTTGCCTTCCCTCTAGTCTTACACTGCTAAATTAGGGACTGCTAGCGCAGATAGCCCTCGAGTAGCATTGCACGAAATACGAACCAAACCTCTATAAATGGGAATCAAAAAAGCGTCCACAGCGTAATTAGATTAATGTCTAATTTTGGAAACCTAGTGTGCCTGCATTACTGTGCCTTAGAATTACTAAGACAAGTCATTGTTACTTAAAAGACATTTCTAAACTATCTAGATTAATTATAAAATAAATTTATTATGTATCAAAAATGTGTGCTTTTCATTCGACTCATGCTTCACTATTTCCCGATTTCGAATTCGCTGTCCGCTAACTTCCGTAAATCTTAAACAAGCGCCGTAATAATAAAATTCGGTACCACAGCTACACAGATCAGCACCTTTTAATATTTCAAAACTATACTTTAGTTAACAATGAATATTGCTGAATGATATCGTTTCTCGTCATAATTGTCTTAATGTTTCCTAGTAACAAACTTGATTATACGATCATTAAAATAGTCTTCTCTTTGGTTTTGACCATAACTTTTACTTTATTCTATTATAAAATATTATATTATTTACTAAACATAACTGTTTTTTGTTCTTTGTAAATATATCAAACCTGCATACTTGAATAAAATGTAAAATGTATATATTTCATTTCCAACATACTTTTGTTCTCGCTTTCCATAGTACAACAAACGACAACAAAATACCAAATGGTTCTACAAAGCTGTCATTCATAAAATTAAAAAAATTAAACCTATCCTTTCCATTTTAGAAATATTCTATTATTATTAATTCCT
Organism: Tachypleus tridentatus; assembly: GCF_004210375.1. Lineage (NCBI taxonomy): Eukaryota > Metazoa > Arthropoda > Merostomata > Xiphosura > Limulidae > Tachypleus > Tachypleus tridentatus. The sequence continues at coordinate 40,438,498 of NC_134836.1, forward strand.
ATTTTGGTCATTCTTCTTATCTCCTGTACAGTGTAGTCTTTACTACTGCTAATAAACTTGCCTTAATTCACTTCAGATTATTATTAATTTTTTAATATAGCAGAAAGAAGTCAGAGGCTTTTAATCTAATGATCCTTCGATCTCTCGTTTGTTTTTATTTTTTACAGTCTCAACGTTTTATCTTGTTTTCCTCTCGTCTTCGTTCTATAATCATGAGACCATATACGATAAATAAAATCCTTCAAAATTAAAATTTAAGTACACCATTGAGCAAATTAATTGAAACAAAACGGAAAATTACGATTTTTTCAATTTTTTGCATTTTATTTCTGAGAATCCAAAAATTACTCAGAAGATCATTAATCTGCTTTGGCATCAAGTCCATGAGTTGACTGCAATTTTTACTAATTTTTGGATTGCGGTATCACACCTCAATTAGCTTATCTTTTATAATACAGTCTTTTCCCCAAAGTCTTTCTTTACAAATCGTCCAAAGATTTTTAATAGGATTTAAGTCCTGAGGTGTCCAGGCCAGTCCAGCACCCTTATTCACATTGTAGTCATAAATTTCTTCACAAGTTTCGATGTGTGGCACGGAGCCAGATCTTGCTGAAAAATGCCAGATCCATCTGGAAATCTCTTTTTCAATTCTGGAACGTCTCTTCTCTGCAAAACTTCGATGTACTGTAGTCCTCGCACCATACCTTCTACGATATGTAAGCCTCCGACGCCATAGTAGCTGAGAAAGCCCCAAAACAATTTCTTCAAGGGATATTTTACGAACTGATTGATGTGAGATTCTCGAACTTTCTCGCTTGGAGGTCTGCGAACATGCAAACTTCTTTGACCCTGTACGAAGAAATGAGTCTCGTCACCGAATAACACCTTTCTCCATTGTTCTTGCGTCCAGTTCTTGTATTTCAGACCCCACTGATACCGTTTTTTTCTTCATTGAGCTGGTAAGAGGTTGTTTTTTGACTGGTCTCCTTGCCCTTCTAACGCAATTTCGAATGACGTAATATTTCTCAAAATATCGTCATATATCCCAAAAACAGGTCGACCGTACTGCAAAACACAGCTAATGACGCCGTCTGTGAAAAAATTACTATTAAAGGAAATCAGCGGGTCCAGCGAGCCTACACCAGCCGCCATGCTGAAAATATTGTAAAGTGACTATTTGTTTGAATTAATTTGCACAAGGGTGTAACCCTTAATTAACTTTTATTTTAATTTTAGAACTTAATAAAAAAGCAGCCGTCTCATCCGTCTACAAAAATGTGTTTCCTTTTTAGGGAAAAAATAAAATAAACAATATTGAGACTAAAATTCAAAAGTGCGATTTTTTAATAAGGTGATTTTTCTTGCATTTACTTATATATTACTTATCTTTTTGAAGATAATATATAATAATCACAAATAATACATTAAATTTAAGCAATCAAAGTCATTATATTTTGAATGTTTTCAAATGTGCAGATTTTTTGAAATATTTAGTATACTACGATCGTGTCTCATATAGTTCTGAGATAAATATCCGAAGATACTTCCTTAGGTTGAGTTATGGGCTCGCGGACTTATAATACTAAAAGTTGGGAATCAACACCTGTTCTGTAGAAGCGAGAACAAAACAATATAAAACTTCCGAATACGTTCTTTCAGCAATCGCTTTATTTTTAAAATCCAGTTTATTCTAGTCTGAAAGAGTAAGATAAAACGTCCAAAACCTAAGAGCTCGAAATGTTCTTTGAACAAAAGATATTTATCTAGTAATTTATTATACAATGAATGATATCTTATATTGTTATTTTGTTTGTTGGTTATTTTAAAAATTGAAACTCTTTCATTTACTAACAAGTTATAAATCATATGCAATGCCCTACAAGATTCTTCTAAGCCAAACGTTCTATAATAAGTCTAGCCTCCTGCTAGTACAGCGGTAAGTCTACGGATTTATTACGCTACAATCAGAGGTTTGATTCCCCTCGATGGTCACAGCAGATAGCCCGATGTGGCTTTGCTATAAAAAAAACACATTTAATGGTAAGTTTATTGTCCCGAACAAAAATGTATCGATTGTCTTTGTTGTTCACTTCTTTTCAAATACATTAAACATTTCATAATGTTCAGACATAATTAAAAGTATATAACCAAATGCATTTTGCAATTTTCAGGTACAGTGGTAAGCCTACATATTTACAACGCTAAAAGCAGAGGTTCGATTCCCTTCCTCAGTAGATAGCCTGCTGTGACTTTGCTATAAGAAAATATAAGAAAAAATAAATTGTTTATACAACAAATATTCTCTTTTATTATCTAACTGAAAATCAGAGTCTGGATGAAATTAATTTAACTCTTTTAATTACAATTTTTTTCGTAACAAATAACGAAACATTTCTCAGTGCTTCTATTCTCCTTCCCACCGAAATCTCGGGAAAAGTAGTTTAATATGTGCTGCTATCTAGTGTTCTTTATTACTGCTACATTATATTTTAATTTTTTTGTTGTTGTTGTTTTCAGGTGAACAATTATTATGCATTTCAGTTCCATTCTCTACTGCTATTCTACAGACACCTAAGTGCCGTTATTCAAGATTACCAGAAATTCATGATAAGAAATTATTTAACTTTGTTAGTGCTCCACTTCTTTTTATGAAGTGAATTTAATTTTTGGACACTTTGTCTTATCATTCAGTAACTACGAGAGAAGTATTGGAAAGTCAAATAATAATTTAAAACTAATCTTCCAATGAACAAATGTTTACATTCATGCTCAATCAATGTTTCATTTTAATTATATTTGATGTTATGTAAGTAACACAAGTATGAAAATATCACAAGCATATTCACTCAAGCATGTCTATCCCATTCATTGCACACATCCAGCCTCATTTCCTCCATCGAAGGTACTAAAAGATTACTGATGATAACTGTGTTTACCTTCAAGTTTACTGATGATAATTGTGTTTATCTTCAAGATTACTGATGATAACTGTGTTTACCTTCAAGATTACTGATGATAACTGTATTTACCTTCAAGATTACTGATGACAACTGTGTTCACCTTCACTGCCTTATGTAATGGTAGCTAGAAGACTGCTGGAAGTTACCATAGCCCACTCATGTAATTGTAGGCCAGGTTTCATGCAATTTTTTCCCCAACGGTGTGTATGCGGACTCAAAATGCTAGAAACCGGGTTTCGATGCTGTGATGGGCAGAGCACAGAAAGCTCATTGTATATCTTTGTGCTTAACATCAAAACAAACAAGCAGTTCAAGAATTTGTCACTTAGAATTGTGGAAGTCTTAATATAAGTGCAATTCTTTTCGTTTTTGTATTACTATTGTAATGTTTATATTTGCAATATCATGAAACTTCCACACTATAATTTATAATTTGTACATGTATGCAATGGTACGGATCGGTTGCAAGTAGCGTAGTATATTTTTAAAAGAATACTTAAGAACTGTGCACATTACATGACATACATCAACAGATGGATGTTAAAAGTCTATTATTTTCATAATCATGTTTTTACACATAAAATGAAGTCATTATAATCCAAAACAATTATTTATTGTAGCAATTAAAAGTTACCGGTATTACAATATTTTAAAAAATCTCGCATTACCTCTACGATAGATATTATAATCATAATTACTCAACTTAGGCATTATTATTATTGATGTTACAAAATATCACATGTCAAATGATATGCAAAAACAAAATCAGTAATTTCATAACGCAAAACAATATTGTTTCATATAATTAGAGGGCGAACATAAAATTTACAAAATGTAAGTTTCTGAAACAAATCAAAGCAAAAAAAAATTCAATATTTGAATTTTTAATTATCGTACACATGTTTTATGAATCTGAAATTTCTTTTATTTGAGCAGCACCTGACTGTAATTGGCTTAATCAAAAATAAGATAAACATTGTTTTAGATATGGTGATGCACTAGACACCTCACTGATTATATTTTTGTGTTAACTTTGAACATAATGTCTTTTTCTGGGCCCGGCATGGCCTAGCGCGTAAGGCGTGCGACTCGTAATCCGAGGGTCGCGGGTTCGCGCCCGCGTCGCGCTAAACATGCTCGCCCTCCCAGCCGTGGGGGGTGTATAACGTGACGGTCAATCCCACTATTCGTTGGTAAAGAGTAGTCCAAGAGTTGGCGGTGGGTGGTGATGACTAGCTGCCTTCCCTCTAGTCTTACACTGCTAAATTAGGGACGGCTAGCACAGATAGCCCTCGAGTAGCTTTGTGCGAAATTCCCAAACAAACAAACAAAAGTCTTTTTCTGATGTTAAAGCAAGAAGTGATGTCAACAGCTCATCAGCCATTGTGTGTTGCAGCCTGTTTTGCTTTTTGCAATTGTGAGTTTGCTCAGTGCTCTCTTTGCAGATGTAATTGATACTGTTAAATATGTAAGAATGTTATAGAGTAAGAACAAGTTTGGATAACTGGAGAGTTGAATGACTAGAGTGATAAGACTGTTGTTGTAGCACTGCCTCTCCTGTTTTGTTGGATCTTTACTATTTGAAAGTAAGTTCACTGTCAACTTCAGATGCCTCTGGGAAATCCCGCAGTTCCTTTGTCACTTCCACTCGAAACCGTAGCTACGACACATTTTCTGGATAGCTGTTACAATTATAGTCACATTATGATATATAAGAAGGTTAGCTGAAGTGAAACAGGACATCTCTCCCATTAAAAAAAGATTACCATAATCCAATCGGCTTTGGAGCTGATGACTGACTTCGTCAAGTAACCTTAGAAAATCTTCTGCTTTGAATTGCTTCTTTCTCATTAATGGTTTATCCGTAGCTAGTCCACCATAATGTCTCTTCTTTCTCTTGAGATTCTCAATAAAAATATCTGCTTGAATATCATAAAGGATTGAAAACTGTTTTGCAAATTTGGAAATAGTGTGGCATGCGTTATCTGGATCTGAACGTATTTTGGTGAATATTAATTTGGAATCATTCGGTTAAAACATTGCAACGTTTATATCAGTTGCAATTACTTGTAAAACCCGTGTTGATGGTTCTGTCGTTTTAAGACTGCCTTCAGTATAAACTCTAACAAAGTTATTCTCAGATGAAGCCCAATTGCACCAATGATTCTATCATTTCCAGTGTTCAGCTCTTATAAGTGATTCATGATGTTCTCTAGTTTTGAAAACGTCTCCACTAGTGTTTTTCTTGTGTCCATTGAAACACATTGTTTCGCTTATTAATGAAACAACTTCATTTACTTCATTTACTCATGAAGACATACAACTCTTCTAGCAAGACGAAGTATATTTCATACATCTGCAGAACAGCTGGCTGAGGATTTAAGTACAAGATTCGTCTTGTGGGTATAACACCATAGTACATTGATTGGCTATATTTAGTCTTAATAAATGTGACTATAACCCTATATTTGCCTTGCATATTTCTGTCTCCATCATAGCATTGGCCAACAAGTTAAGGTATTTCAAAAGAGACATTATGTAGGGTTTCAATCAACTTTTCTTTCACCACAATACCACTAGGTTTATCACTCGTGAAAACGCAACAAGGCTTTGTACAGACTTAGACAAAACATGCTCTTTTTAAAGAAAATAATAATAATATTTCTCTTGACTTTTTCTTTATTTACATTAGAAGGTTATCAAATTCCCTGGAATTTTTTCGGTTTGATATGGTTTGTTTTGTTTGTTTTGGAATTTCGCACAAAGCTACTCGAGGGCTATCTGTACTAGCCGTCACTAAGTTAGCAGTGAAAGACTAGAGGGAAGGCAGCTAGTCGTCACCACCCACCGCCAACTCTTGGGCTACTCTTTTAACAACGAATAGTGGGATTGACCTTCACATTATAACGCTTTCACGACTGAAAGGGCGAGCATGTTTGGCGCGACGGGGATGCGAACCCGCAAATCTTAAATTACGAGTCGAGTGCCTTAGCCACTTGGCTATGCGGGCCTTTTTCTTTGGAAAAGAGAACCGTTCCCCCTGTTTAAATTGGGCATACAGAGGTGATGACAAAAATAAACACACAAAAATGTTTTTCGTGAAATACTAAAAAAAAGAAAAAAATAGACAATACGTGTACATTGTCGAGCTGCAAAAGTAAGGTCTCTCTCAACGTGCCATCGTTGGTGAGATTGAGCGCTGTAAAACAGCTGTTGCAAATTTCTTAAAAGACACTGAGGGATACGGAACCAAAGTTTCAAGTGGTCGGCCCAAGAAAATTTCGCCGGCGTTCAGCAGGAGGACTCGACGGATTGTCTGGCAAGACACCAACTAATCGTCGAACAAGATTAAAGCCCTTACGAATGTAGAATGCAGATCAAGAACAATAAGACGGCATCTACGAAAGAAAAGCTTCAAAAACCGTAAACGTCTTCAAAGGCCACGCCTCCTTCCACGCCACGAAACAACTCGGTTATACTTTGCTAAGAAGCACCAAACATGGGACGTAGAAAAGTGGACGAAGGTTTTGTTCTCTGATGAGAAAAAATTAACGTGGATAGTCCAGATGGCTTCCAACGTTACTTGCACGATAAGGATATCCCATCGGAGACATTTTCTAGATGACACAGTGGAGGAGGTTTCAACATGATCTGGGTGCTTTCTCCTTCCATGGAACAATGGAGCTTCAGGTTATACAGCGGCGTCAAACAGCAGCTGGCTACATTGACATGTTGGATAGAGTATTCTTATTCACTGAAGGCCCTCGCTTGTGTGGAAATGACTGGATCTTTCAGCAGGACAACGCTGCAATACACAATGCTTGCAGGACAAAGGACTTTTTCATGGCGAATAACTTGATTTTTTTGGACAATCCAGCGTGTTCGCCCGAACTGAACCCCATTAAAAATGTTTGGGGATGGTTGGCAATGGAAGTCTATAGAAATGGACGTCAATTCCAAACAGTGCATGATCTTCGTGAGGCCATCTTCACCACTTGTAATAATATTCCAGTCAGCCTTCTGCAAACGCTTATATCGGCCATGCCAAAGAGAATGTTTGAAGTTATTCGCAATGATGGCCGTGCAACTCACTACTGAGACCTTTTGTTGGGCATTTCCTTCCCTGTTTAGGACTTCTTTTTTATATAGTCTTAAACTCTTGACCACTAGTATTTAGACTAATTTCGTAGTGTTCACATTTACTCTATTAAATGCTAAAAAAGATTTTCATTTTTATTTTCCTTTTTCTTATTTTCATCTTTCGAAGCTCTACTCAACTAAGTTGAGTCTAAGAACGCAAAATGAATATTTTTTCTTTATGTTCTTTGGCCTTAAGATTTTGGCCAGCAGTGTATATATATATATATATATATATATACATACATACATACGTACATACGAGGTCTGTTAAAAAAATACGCGGACTGTTTGAATTGCGCGGCTTTAGTTGGTTTTAGGGGAATCCGCTTGGTGTCGCTAGGTTTGCACAGATCAGCTGATTACGACGCCATTTCCCGATTGCAGATATCTTTATTTATGTATAAGCTACGCGGTTTTAACTGAAGTGCGATTTTTTCGTATGGCAGATTTCAGAATGAATGACCTGAAGGAGCAACGACTTGCTGTGAAATTTTGTGTTAAACTTGGAAAATCTGCGACTGAAACTTTTGCTATGCTTAACACGGCTTACCGTGATGTTGCTATGAAGTGTACGGCATGTTTCAAGTGGCATGAACGTTTAAGGATGGTCGACAGTCCATTGAAGATGATGAGCGTCCTGGACGTCCTTCCGCGCCAACTGACGACCCACACGTCGACAAAATCAACACCCTGGTGAGGGTAAATCGATGTCTGACTGTCAGGGAGCTTGCTGAAGAGTGTGGGATATCAGTTGGATCTTGTTACGAGATTTTGACCGAAAAATTGAAGATGCACCGCGTTGCTGCGAAATTTGTGCCTCAGAACTCGTGAGTTTTTAGCCAAACACTCGATTACTGTTCTTTCCCATCCCCCCTACTCACCTGACCTTGCTCTTTGCGATTTTTTCTTGTTCCCCAAACTCAAAAGACCCTTGAAAGAAGAAGATTTGAGACGATTCCCGAGATTAAGGCAAATGCGACGAAGGAGCTGGAGGACATTACAAAAGAAGCGTACCAGGACTGTTTCAACAAGTGGAAACACCGTTGGAATAAGTGTGTGCGTTGGGGAGGAGAGTACTTTGAAGGGGTCCCAGACCTGTAACTTCTAAATAAAGTACATTTTGTTTTATGACATCAGTCCGCGTATTTTTTGAACAGCCCTCGTACATACACATATTCTATAAGTTTTTATAAAATCAGTATTTATACTAGAATAATACAACTAATTTCCAAGCTATGTTTACGTAAAGTTTGGTATTCATAAACACTGTTTGACTTTAAGTAAAACCAAGAAAAGATCAATTTCGTTAACTCTCTGCTGCTCCATTACCTTTGAAAGTTAACTCCACTCCCAAGTAAGCTCAGCAGTAAGTTTAAAGCTTAGTGCTGAAAACCTGGTTTCGATACGTTTGGTGGACACAGCACAAATAAGCCATTGTCTAGCTTTTTGTTTAAAATCAAAACAATTAAACAAAGATGAATATCTTTGGTTGAATATCAAAAGCCGTTTTTATTGATAGAAATATTTCAGAGGGCGCTAAATAAAAACATGGCAACTGCTGGAAGTAGGACTTTGTTGATGTTAGGACAATGTGTAAATTTTAATATTAGAAAAACAGTCAAAGTTAGTGTGATGCGTATGGAACTTAATCCGCATCTTCTTAAGGTATTTGCACCAGTATATTGTAATTATATTATTACTGATAATAATTCAATTTCAAGTGAAAAGTACGAAACTAATAGCTTTTATGATTTTTTACGCAGTCCTAAAACTGTTTAGTTTTTACCCACTTTGCATTGCTATTATAAAGTTTTTTTTATGAGATGTTATTACTTGTACTCATTTAATACGCTATTTTTTCCAATTTTATTATTATTGTTATTGCTAATGGCAGGCTAACAAACCTTAAGATGACTTAGGAAGGGCGAAACGTTGTACTTTGCTTATCAATAAAAGTGTTAATACCCATATCAACCGTTCCGAGATACATTTGTATTTCAAGTTGGTTTTTCGTCATCAAAAAGCTAAAAAATTGTTTAATAAGGTTAAGTCTTTTATTAATGTGCACTGCTGTTGTGATGATGTACTATTGTCATATTATAAAAACTACTGCTATATACATAAATTATTGTGTTTTATTTTATTTAGCCACTGTATTACATATGATTTTTGCTTGGTACGTATGTTTGCAAGTACTCAAAACATTACATCTTATTATAGATAACAGGCTTATTGCAAAAGAGTTAAGCACTTCTACCTTGTGTTTATAATATTAATGAAGTTAGAATTGCATTCATTCACTGTATAATTCTAAAGATTATTTTACAGAAAGAGTTGTTAAGTCATCAACAAATAGCTGTTAAAAGTTACTGAATAGTGGAGAAGTGGCTGATGATTGAAAATACTGGTGATGTGGTGCTATTTAAAATGGAAGTTGCAGAAGGTTATAGGAAATAACAAACATATTTTACTTTTATTGTTAGTAAAGTATTTGAATTTGTTGATGTAGTTTATGATAACAACTCAGCTGGCTTTTAATAAATAATCCTTTGAAAAGCTTTAGAAAGGTCTCCTTACTTATTTAAACTTTTTTTTAAACTTTTATGCCATAGTAACTTGACTAATTTTCTTTGTTTTAGATTTAAGATAAAGTCATTAAAAATGTTGAAATTAATAAATCTGATGAAAGGTTGTTGAAAAAGCAGATAGGTAATGAAAATGGAAATTGTACTTACTGAAAAATTGCAGCTTTTGTAGTCACTTAGAGTCCAGTTTTAATATCTTTCTTCTTTATTTCTGTTAACCTTCCTGTTAACAAGATATTAACAGATGTATATGGCCAACATAGGTTAATACTGTACCTAACTTTTACTTCTATCATCCATAGAACATTTTACAGAGTATAAATGAAATAGAGAATTATTGTAAATGACTAAAATTTGCAGTTATGAAAAAGTACATTCATGCAACAAAACAAACTAAAATGTGAGCACATAATATTTTCATATTGAAAATTAGAGAATTAGCAAGTTAAATACCTGCTTGAGATGGATTTTAATTAAAAATACTTGAACACTTAATGAATGAGCAAGCACTTAAGAAAATATTTGTAACTATTGAGAAGAAAAAAGAGAAGTATTTAAGCAGTGGTAGTCAAGAGTAAATGTGGATGAACTGTTTTAATCCATTTCTGTTTGGAGAATATGGAATTCAGTTATTACTTGTTTAGTTACTTTCACATCAGTATCATTTTCTGGATTCCATTTTCCAACAATATTTGATGAATACTTTTATTTTCTTCTCACTCCTACTATATAGAGTATGGAAAACCTACATATTGTAATGGAAAAAAGAGAAAAGTACTTTTTGTTAGGAGCTTCAAACTTTCAGTAGTGTTAAACTTTTATGAATAGTGTAAATAGAATTCTAGGGTCCTTCTTGATGACAAGAAACCCACTTGAAGTAAAAATGTATTTCAGAACAGCTGGTATGGGTATTTGTACCCACACCAGCCATTCTGAGATGCAGAATTCTGAGGTCTTTTTACTGAAATATAACTGACATTGTTTTTCTTAAGGTAGTTTGCAAATTCATCTATACAAAAGTGCTTGTTGACACTGATATAAATCTTCAGCTTTCTTCAAAAGCTGAACTTCAATTCAGGATGTGTGTTGCTAAATATCTTATCACTTTTGTACTACACTAGACTGATGAGCTTCTTTTAAAATGTTGCATATTATTGTGATTCTCTTATTATAGAAAATATATTGAAATGCTGGAAAAGTTGCAGATTTAACTACTACAGAGAGTTGAGTATGTTATATTACATTATTTTGGAGCCTTGCAATGTAGTTACATTCCATATCCACACATCTGATCATGCTCTCTCTCTGTTGATCATGTCTTTCAAAAATAGTTGTGCAGCTTAGTTTTCACTGCAAAAGACTTTTGTAAGGCTATTATGTCTGGATCTTATCATTCTTTCCTGTTTGCTTTCCATAATCCACCAAGTATACAAAGAACGTCAGTTTAATTGCATTTATTTCAGCAGTGACTACAAAGAAATCTATGTACACTGAACCAGTGAACTAATCAATATGTCTTCAAACATAAAACCATGAATACGCATTTCATTCTTCAGCTATATGTGATGGTTGAACAGTAGATGTCACTTGATGTCTTATCTTGGTGAACCCATTGTTTTCCTGATTTCTGTAATAAGCCAGTATTTTTGTGTGGTCCAGAATATTGATCTGACACTAAACAGAGTTCACATTGAGAGTTTTGCCCACTCTTCTGATCATTTGCTTCTTGTACAGTATCCAGTGATGATAATGAATCCATTCCAAAAAGATCATCCACTGTGCCATGTGCTACTTTCAGAAATTTTTACCTACCTTGAGTTGTATAAAATTTCATGAGAGTTGTTACAGTTATCAAGGTACATGTATATTTAATCAAGTGTCACCAGTGCTGCTATCTTTCCCAAGCTATGTGCCATTCATCCCGTGTTTCTACAGTTGATCTTCTTTTCATTGATATGTTGTGTAAATAACATATATATATATATGTACCGTGTTGATTTCCAGGTGGAAATCCTTCTTGATCATGTTGAGTACTGTTGCCTGTGGCACATGGACAGTTTTTCCCACTGACCTTTGTGTTTATTGTTTATCATTGGTTACAAGGCAACCAATTAAATTACCACTGGCAGGGTATAACGTTTTGCATCATTTTTTTTTCTGGATTACCCTGGCAATCCAAGTTGTTACATGTTCCTTTTTTTTTTCTCAATGCCATTAAGTACCAGAGATATTACCATTTTGGAAGTTCGAAGTCTCTGATCTGAAGACATTTTTGTGATGTGATTATATGAACACTGTTTTTCCTTGGAATAGATTAGTACATATTCTTTCCATAAGCAGTCATTTTTGGTGGCATCACTGTATATGAAATGCCAAAATGTACTTCAGATATGGTAACTTTATCTTGACTTTAGTCATAGTGAATTTGGAATAGAGACTTAAATATTGTGAGTTATTCACTGTAATCTTTCTTGTTTTTATAATACCTAAAGTCATAGCAACTTATTATTATATATATAAATATGCGTATATACACCCTTGTGCAAATTAATTGAAACAAGAGGAAAATTACGATTTTTTTCAATTTTTTGCATTTTACTTCTGAGGATCCAAAAATTACTCACAAATTAATACACGATATGATCTCCTTTATTTTTTCAGAAGATCATTAATCTGCTTTGACATCAAGTCCATGAGTTGACTGCAATTTTTACTAATTTTTGGATTGCGGTACCACACCTCAATTAGCTTATCTATATCTTTTATAATACAGTCTTTTCCCCAAAGTCTTTCTTTACAAATCACCAAAGATTTTCAATAGGATTTAAATCTGGAGAGTTTACAGGTCAGTCCAGTACCTTTATTTGCATTGTAGTCATAAAATTCTTCACAAGTTTTGATGTGTGGCACGGAGCCAGATCTTGCTGAAAAATGCCAGATCCATCTGGAAATCTCTTTTAATTCTGGAACAACTCTTCTCTGCAAAACTTTGATGTACTGTGGTCCTCGCATCATACCTTCTACAATATGTAAGCCTCCGATGTCATAGCAGTTGAAAAAGCCCCAAAACATCTTCTTCAAGGGATGTTCTATGAACTGATTGATGTGAGATTATAGAAGTTTCTTACCTGGAGATCTGCAAACATGCAGACTTCTTTGACCCTGTATGAAGAAATGAGTCTCGTCACCGAATAACACCTTCCTCCATTATTCTTGCATCTAGTTCTTGTATTTCAGATCCCATTGATACTGTTTTTTCTTCATTGAGTTGGTAAGAAGTTGTTTTATAACTGGTCTCCTTGCCCTTCTAAAGCAAATTCGAATGATGTAATATTCCTCAAAATTTCAACATATATCCCAAAAATAAATTGACCATGCTCCAAAACACAGCTAATGATGTCGTCTGTGTGAAAAAATGACTATTAAAGGAAATCAGCGGGTCCAGCGAGCCTACACCAGGTGCCATGCTGAAAATATTGTAAAATGACAATTTGTTTCAATTAATTTGTACAAGGGAACATTTTACTTTTTTTATTCGAATTCATTGCACTTTCCAGAAATAATCCAAAAGCCATGATACAGACGATGGATCTTTATCACTTTCTTTTTGTTATTCACTAATGCTTTTATAATGATGAAAAAAAAACATATTGCCTGTGGGTCTTATTGTTTATGGATTTTACTGCTACATATACTCTTTTAGAAATTTGCATTTTTTTTCTTATGCAACATTTAACCAAAAATATTGAATAATAAGTAATTTCAAGTGAGTTTTTTTCAATTAACACTAAAAATAATTATTAAACTATCCTTAGTAAGTGAAATGAAATGGATTTTCTTGTTATCAAAATAAGAGTGTCACATTACGCTATAATACTGAAAATTCACATACTTAGTCTATTCTTGTAAAAGTATTTGTTTCACTTAGATTATGATAATATTTAAGGTGTGGTAATTTGGTATTTTTTATAAATGTGGTGATGCTCTTTCCCACAGCATTTCAAAGAAAGAAGTGATTTTTATGCTTATGATCCAGAAGAAAAATGTAAGCCAGGTGATTATGTCCTGATCAGAGTAAGTTAAAGCAACTTTTAGAACTAATCTTTGTTTGAATTTTAAGTAAATAACATAATGACAGTATATTACATTAAGGTAGGTCTGACTCTTAAAGAGCACACCAATATTTCGAAAATTACATCTGTCAAATTTAGCCTAAATTGAAAGCTCAACTTCTTTTCTATAAACAACTAAATATTTTGTGTTATTGGATATTTTCTCAAAAGTTTTTATTCAAGTTATGAGAACGTTCACAAAGAGCATGTGTATGAATTTTCACTTTTTGTATCATTTTTGAATAGAATTTTGATATTAAAATGTTCTTGTACTTTTTTATCCCTGTTGCATTAATTATGTTTATGATATATATGACTCAAAGTGAACTTTCAGAGATTGCAATGTTATGCTTTTATGCTTAGCTTGAAATTTTAGAATAAGTATTTAACAGTGTTTCCTTAGCATGTAAATTTGCACAGTTTGAAGGTCCATGTTACCTTTTGTTTACCCTTAAACTTTTCCACTATTAATTGTTAAAATAAGCTTATTGTATATCAGCATGAGTGAAAAGCATGAAATGAATTTTGCATATAATATATATATAATTATTATGACATAGAAATTTACTAGAGAAAATTTTCAGTTTTCATTTAACACTCCTATGAAAAGTGGGGCCTAATAGGCCCCAGAGCAACTTGAAAGGTTATTAATATTAGGCTAATAATTTTGTATTTAACTGAAATTGCCATTTAAATCCATCAATGAATGGATTAACGAGATTCCCACTGTCCCTATTTACTATCTGGCGAAACCACAGCCAGGGGAACGGGCTTGGAGAAATCAGGACTAGAAACGTCTTTTCGAAGGAGTGTTAAGTGTTTTGTGCATTTTAATTGAATCTAGAAAGGTGCTAAACATTATGAATGATAACAGTTATCACACAGAAGCTTTTACCAGTTTAAAACCTTTACTTGCTCCCTGGTGAGAGTCAAGACCAGCTCAAGAGGTGACAAAAACACTTGTGAAAGTTCATATAAATTGAAGTGTTTATATTTTGAGTACATTTAGCTTCATTTGAATGTAATAATTTAATCTCAGTATATCTATGTATCATGAGGAAGAATTACATCAAAATAGATGGTGTATCCACACCACAATGTGGGTCTGATTTTCACAGTCACCTCCAAAACCTCGGATACATTTTATAATCCCACATTTGAGCTTGTACCCTAGGATTCATTTTTTAAAAATATGCAGCATATTTTATTCATGTTAATGTGTTTTTTTTATGGCCTGAAAATTTATGGTTATTATATATATATATTATTTGCAACAGTCATTGAGGTACTTAAACTGAGGATGTGGGATACAAGTACTGGGTTATGGCCTGACTTCAGAGTGTGAGATTACATTTTTCTTTTGATTTTTGTCTTGTACAAATATAAATACGTAAACATCAGTGTTAATAAAATTATTGCTTTATTTTTTCACTTGTGTTGTTTTTCATCACTGTCCACATTAATTTCTATACCCTGCGTAACATTTTTACAACCTACATATTGCTTCTATATGAAATAATAAATGTTGCACATTGATTTATCTAGTTACCATGGGTATATCTATTCATTCTGATTGTATAAAATTTATAGACATTTTATAAAATATGAATTTGTATACATTGCAAAAATGTAGTTGTTATTTTTATGTGTATATTGAATATTAGTTGTATACACATAAAAGAAGATTAGATGGCTGGAACACTGGGGAAATTCCTGGTTAGCTAACAGTCCAATAAAATTCTAAAAAAAATCAAATTTTATCTAAATCATGCTAAACTGGTTATTCAAGTTCCCATTAACAGCTTATATTGTGGATGTGCAGTAAATGGATAATTACATTGCTGTTTTAAGTCCATGTAATTTTGTGTTCATCTAAGTCTACACTTTACTAAGAAAGTTAATAAACAGTGGATTGTAATTGATAATATATTTTTGTTTCATTTATGAACTTCAAGAAGAGTACTAGTACATATTATAGTACAACTAGGATTAGGAGCAGAATTTAATTTTTTTTTTTCAAGAATCCTTCTATCTTGGTCTCATAGATGGCTAATGTAAAAATAATTTTCCAAGGCCATTTTTAATTACTAGTTCATAACATTTCAAACACACGGTGCTAACTTCTACAAACCTGCTTTATTGTTTCCTTACATTTGCTGTAGACTGTTGTGTCTGTTTGGTGTTTATTTGTTTTTTCTTGTGCTCTTGTTTCATTAGCATGTATATTACACATTGTACATAATGTTTTAAGCTCTGCAAAGCTTGGTATTCTAATTACTTTTTTATTGTATTTGTAGTTAATGGGACTGTGCATGTACAGTTAATACTTGTAGGTATTGAGATAGATTAATATACCTAATCATATACTATAGTACGGTTTAATGTTCTCTAGAACACCATATTCATTGTATAGAATGATTTTGGTTGATTTGCTATTAACATAAGCTACAGTCAAAAATAGTTTAGTAAAATAGTATGTTTGTCTTTAAAAGCTGGTGTCAGATTAGTGTGTAGTGTGTTAATAGTTCTTGCCTAAGAGAAGGCTTAGGCAGAGAGGAGTATATTTGAAAGGCCTTGTGAATGGAGTGTATTTATCCTAGGAAGTTTGGATGGTATTTGGAGCTGTTAATGCAGATGTTTATTTTGCAACTTAAAATGTCATAAAATAGTATACTAAGACAGATTCAGTACATTGATATCTTTCAAGTGTTAATAACTTGGTTATTTTCATTTTGCTTCATTTCATTAAAATTCCTTTGGAAAATTATGACTAATTAATCATGTTAAGTTTTGATTAGTACATTGTTCAATCCTACAAGTATGTTTTTTTTTTTGTTTTTTTCAGGAATTACCTGAACCACTTAGCCTAAAGGTCAAACATAAGGTAGAGAAAATTGTTTATGAACTTGGAAACATTATAGACCCCATTACAGGAAAAAAATGCTTGGGGAATGAATTCATTGAAGATATTGATAGAGAGAGTGAACTCTTTGGGCTAGATCCACCATATAAAAAGTTTATTCAGGAACATCCAGATCATGCCATCAAGAGTCCATTAGAGAAAACAGATTCATGATGCTTTTATACCCATGTGTTAGTTTAAAATGTAGATAATATATTACCAGTAATATGATGTTTACCTAGGAATAACTATGCAGATATGAAACTGACATGAACTAAACTTGTATGTCATACAATGTATCTTTTCATTAAAATTGAATCCATAACTTTCTTTAAAATATAGGTATTAAACATTTCATCAGTACAAAACGTTTTACACAAATCCAAATACATTGTAAACCATTACATATTTCTCTTACATCTGATAATTTGTTTTATTCTGGAAAAATACGACATTGTATTTTGAGGTCTTTCTGGGGCGTAAAATACAGCAGTGTTCTTTTCAGATATTGTAAAAGCAATGAATAACTGAATTGATACTTAAAATAAACAAAAACGTTAATCATTAGCTAAAAAAGTTAACTTTATTGAATACTTCAAAAATAAAATTACATTTCCTGCAAAAACTGGATAAAATTACAGATTTCTTGCTTCTATATCAACAATGAAAATGATAAGAAATTTAAAAAAATGTCAGTGTCTAATGATGTCCTTACATGCACATATTTATGGAAAGAAATAAATTAAATATTAAGTTATGCTTTTGAATACCAACAATAGATGGAACATTGGAAACCAACGGATCAAATAATTGCAATAAAAATAACTTAATTTTTATTCTTAAACCATTTTAAAATCACCATTATTAATTTCAAATTAGAAATGTAGAAGTGAATGTAAAATGTTAAGTACAATAAACCGAATAATATTGTCTTATGAAAAATATAACTGATTACACTCTGTCCTGTTTATAAAACCACAGAAGTGCAAACAGGAGATTTATGTAATACGTTTAAGAAGCAAACGTATTTTAGTGTTAGAATTTATAAAGTATAGTTTTAATGTTATTGTAACATGTAATTTAATCATTTAAAGAAATGTAATTATATTCAGAACATCGTAACTGACAGATAAAATGTTATAAAATGGCAAAATAGTTTCACCAATTTCTTACTATACGAAAGTCGATTAGGCTGATTTAAATTGATAAAGTTGATTAATGTGGTAAATATTTTTTCCTTGCAGTTAGCTATAAGTAACTCGTTTTAATTTTTGTATGTATGAAGTTCGATGAAATTAAAAACAAAATCAGGTCATCCCGTTAAAAATAGTATGTGTATAAACTATGTATCTACTAGAAAATTAAACAGATAGAATAAATAAATTCTGTGTCCTCTCTGTTATTACTGAACTTATGTGCCTTCGGAGTAATAGAACCACGTGCGCCTTAAGAAACTTGGTTTTATGGCACAGTGCCAGCTTGTGCTTTTCGTGTAGGCAGGCTGTTACCCTTGAAGATCTGTTTATAGCAAACAGATACGAGTTGAGCAGCTGTGTGTGTTGGGACGGTGAGTTGTATGTATGTATGGGTGTAAGTAAACGTAATTTTTGCGGTTTCTGTATTCCGAAATTTGGATACCTCCATAATGAGTGGTAAGTCTTCAATTTTTATAAAATAGTATTATGTATAAGAGACTTAAAAATTTGGCCTTAGGGTTTGTGTTAGTTTATTTCGATAACGCTCGAACGCGCACACCGTCTTTAGCGAGAAAACGAACTAGTTGAACACGCCCATAACTCGTAAATAGTTTAAAAATCGGAACTTTCAGACATTTTTCACGCAATGTCAAACGTCCAGAATTTCAATTAATGCAAATGTTACTACTATTATAAAATGCTTATTAATATACAAATTATAAAAGATTGTTTCTTGTATTTGATGTTACTATTTTTGGAACTATAACTGTTCAAATTATGTTACAAGCTGAAACATCTGATTGATTTCGATGTCTGAATATGTAGCTTATTGCATTTTTTTAAAACTATAATATTAAATAACATAATATTAAAGGTAGAAAGAATAGCTGGAAGGACGATGATTAGAAAGTTGCCATAATGATTGTGGAGATATACAACGAAAGATATAACTGTTTAAAACAAAGCTTCTCCAGTGCTGTCTGCTCCAGCCATCCCTGATTTTGAAGTGATAGCACAGAGGGAAGGCACCTGGTCAACACCACACATTTATTCGTGGGCTACTCTTTACTAATGATTAGTGGGAGTGATCGTGACATTATAACGTTTTTCATGTTCAGGGACGGTTGGTCCTATGCTAATAACCAAGTTTATTGTAATATCAATTCCCATATCTGATCTTTTCGTTTTGTGCTGACAAAATGTCTTTGTGCAAACATGTCATACCAGACTTAAAATGAAATTTGAAATCTGTATCTTACTTGCTAATGATCAAGCTTCAGATTAGATTGCACTATATGTTGGGGTTTAATACCAATTTATTAATAGTGCCAGTATCTTGTCTTTGTTTTTTGACTTTTACATTTTCATTTTTACACTCACAGCCCATCTGCTAGTTGACGCCTGAAAAATAGTGCACGTTCTTTGATTTAAAAAAAAAACAAATTGCAAGAATTTGTAGTATAACACAGTACAAGATTTAAAAAAGTTATATCTATAATGAACAAGATATTCAGTTTTATTTATTCCAACAACTTGTTTTGAATATGCTCTTGTTAGCTTCTCGTATTAGCGAACAGTACTCTGTGTTTCGTACCTCATCAACGAATCACTCTTAATAAAGCAGCGCCTGTAGTCTTTTCGAAGGTAATAAACTTTTTTCTACAGGTATTTTCATTCTATTGACATTCAACGCCAGTAATTGCGTCTACAGACAGATGTTTAGCTATCCCTAAATCCCTAATTTTGAACTGAGGGAATGCATCATCTAGTCGACACCGCCAACTCATGGGCTAATCATTTACTAACGAATAGTTGGACTAAACGAAATGTTATAACGACCTGCAACCTGAAGGAAAGGCAGGTTTTGATTCCGCAGGTTGCGAATCAATTTCCTTCACCACCAGACTCATCATGGTTGGTAGAGCACAAATAACCCATTGTTCATCTTTGTGTTTAATAATAACATAGGCATAATATATATATTTTTAGAGCATCTGTATTAACTCATTCTGGACATTAGTGTTTGAATAATGAAGAGTTGTCTCTTCATTGAAATATTGCTACTATTTTCTTTAAAGCTTACTTCCAAATGCCGAAGGCACGTGGGTGTGGCCCAGTGATTAGTGTACACAGAATCATTTTCATTTAAAAATGTGCTCTGCACTTTGAGATCGTGAATGCTGTTAAAACTAGTAAATATGAGTTTTTACCTTATTTATAAAATGAAAACTTCATTAAAAATATAGTCACAGAAGACTGCTTGTTTGTGTCAACCGCATGGTAAGCAGTAATTTACTAACTTACAACGCTAAGATCCAGGATTCGATTTTCCGCGATGGACTTAGCAGAAAGCCTAGTATATTACTAAAAGGAGTGAGAGTCCAGAAATTTTCCGTAGTTCGGACAGTGGTAATCTAAACGCATACCGTCAGTGGTTGTGATCTACTGGATTCTTACTTTAAACGTTAAGGCACTCGCCTCGTGATTTCAGGATCGCGGGCTCGAATCCCCATCACACTAAAGATGCCCGTTCAGCCGTGGGGGCGTTATAATGTGACGATCAATTCCACTATTCGTTGGTAAAAGAGTATCTCAAGAGTTAGCAGTGAGTGGTGATCACTAGCTGCCTTCCCTCTAGTCTTACACTGCAAAGTTAGGGATAGCTAGTGCAGATAGCCCTCGTGTAGCTTTGCGCGAAATTCAAAGTAAATCAAACTTACTTTAAACACCAAATTTCAAGACAATCCATTAAGAAGTACGTGATATATAGAATTTCTTATTTTAATTAATTTTTTTCCACACTGGAAGTACGGAAATTATTTTGATAGAAAAGCAACCTTCACTTTTGTGGATTTGTTTTTCAAGTTTGGTACACTGATTGACCTTTAGTATATATAATAAGGGTGTCAACTTTGATCTAAATATAAGCCACATTTGCAGAGTTATTCAACTAAAACTCCTCTAATTTGATCACATTTTTTTGCGCATGCAAAAAGTCACGTGAGCTATCGGTCTAACTGCAGTTTCAACTAAAAGTGAACAGTTTTTGTTTGTCATTATTTAGAGTAGCAAAACTATAAGGTGAAATGATATACATACAAATACACATATATTGTTTAAGCCAATTAAACCAGATTAGCAGTTTCTACTTCAAGTAGTTATTCATTATTTATTGACAACTTTTAATCATAAATGTGCTAAATTTTATTAAATTCTAATTAAAGAGCGTTTAGCCTCACGTGATATTAGCATAAACATTTAGTGTTGGTGTGTTTTTCTTATAGTAAATTCGTAGACTTACCGCTGTCCCAGAGGGGGACAGCACTTAGTGTAAATGATGCTTAATACAGCGGGTGATGAAAAGAAACTGCTGACCTATATTCCATGGCGTTATTGTAAAAGTGCTATTAACACAATATTAGAGAGGAAAACTACCACCATATATTATAAATAATCTAGGTGGTTCTGTAAAGTACCGGCCTGTCCCAAATAATGAGGTTGTGATCTTAAAGCTAATGTTGATTACTATCGAGTGTCACCTTCTTACTTGCTATGATTTGTTAGTGTGTATTGACAAAAGGTCATGGTATCTAATTAAAAACATCTTAGGTGTGAAAAAATAATACAGCCAAGAAGAGACTGAGTCTGCAACTTAAAGGAATCTAGTCAAAATTGGCGACCGAACTAGTAGCTACACTTGTAACATTAATAATAATTTTGAAGCATATTTTCATTCATTAGTTAACTAGGCAACGTATTTTTGTTCAAATTAAAGTATGATCATGAGTAATACGCAGTCTAGTTAACTAACGAATGAGTATTTGCTCTAAACTTATTATCAAAGCTATAAGTGCAGCTAAATACATCATATGAATATCAGTAATATGTTTGTTATCGTTGCAATGTATAAGATTAGCTACCATATCAAGCAATTTTTTGCCAATACTTGCTCATAACAAAAGCTTGCAAATGAGACATAATAAAAAATTAGGAATTTAATAATCTGTTGTTTGTTTGTTTTTCAACTTCGCGCAAAGCTACACGAGGGCTATCTGCACTAGCCGTCCCTAATTTAGCAGTATAAGACTAGAGGAAAAGCAGCTAGTCATCACCGCCAACTGCCAACTCTTGGGCTACTCTTTTACCAGTGAATAGTGGGATTGACCCTCACATTATAAAGTACCCATGGCTGAAAGGGCGAGCATGTTTGGTGCGACGGGGGATTCGAACCCGCGACCCTCGTATTACGAGTCGAACGTCTTAATCCACCTGGCCATGCCGAGCCAGCAAAAATTTGGCTTATAGTGCACTACATTGAAAAGTGTAATACAGTGAGTCATGGTAATCTCAAATCTCCATTGCCTTAACTAATTGTAATTTTGTTCTAGCATCATTCAATCTCTGTAATAAGTGAATTTGAATACGTTATATGATTACTACCATATGAATGTTGTACTTTATATATATATATATTGCTTCT
Source organism: Tachypleus tridentatus (assembly GCF_004210375.1). NCBI lineage: Eukaryota > Metazoa > Arthropoda > Merostomata > Xiphosura > Limulidae > Tachypleus > Tachypleus tridentatus. Next base: position 40,460,873 of record NC_134836.1, read on the forward strand.
CTCCTGATTGAAATCATGAAAAAGATCCTATATAATGATTTTGTATGCATTTAACCCCAAAGCTACACAATGTGTTACCTGCATTGTGCTTACCTCGTGTGTCGAAACTCGGTTTTTAGCATATCAGTTCTCAAACTTAACACTGAGCTACTTGATATAATTATACCGGGTTTTTCAAGCTATTGCTCAGGATTCAGTAAATATTATAGTCCACACAAAATTCAATACATCTCAATAAGATGATCATACACGTAGGCTTATATGAATGATACACTTGGAATACAATAAAATAATGCTGTAGTAATACTAAAATAAGGCCACATATTTTATATAAGGTAAAAAATATTGTATTTAACATGCACTATACTATATAAGTAGAGAGAGAGCCAATGATTACAAAAATAAACTTAGCTGTAAAAAACGGATGACAGACTTTTTCTCTGACGCTTCTTATGTCCCACTCCCAAATGAAAAAAATTGTCGCGCCCCACAGTTTGAGAATCACTTGGTTATGGAGTTAAATCTGGCAAAACTGTAAATTAAAATGAATATGATTGGGATGCCAAGCCTCTAAGGAGCTGGAACTCTATCATTACCGTTCAGATTATTAGTATTATAAACTGGTTTGTCTAACGCCTTTCCTAGGTGACTTGCAGCGTTTCAAAGTAAGTTTGTCAGAATACGACGTATAGCTATACAGTGTGAAACAAAGTAGCAAATAAAATATTCTATAATAAATTTATTCACTCCAGGGAACAACAGTAAAACAAAGTAAAATTAATGGAATGGTACGAATTAAAGGTAAAAACAAACCAATAGAAATAAAAATTTAAAGCAACTCAACTGTACTAAAAGCCTTTTATCTACATTTGTTTTGTTGTAAGAATGTTCAAACAACAATGATAATTAAGAAATACAATAAAGTAAAATACTAGAAAGGACAAACGAATGTATAAACATTATAAAAATGAAGGTTTATACAACTTCATTGTCAGAAGTTTGTAATACGTTTACCTCGCAGAAAAATAATAACATCTGCAGTAAATTGAAAATAAAATTCTGATCGCTCAGAATATTCTGTTATGCAGTTAATCAAAGCCTTAAATGTGAGAAACGACCTAAAATAATTTACGTAGATAGGTACATCTATCATTCCAGCTGTGAAATCTACTCCCAGATGTATTTTCTCAGGAATTTGACAGTCAGAGTTTCAGTTCGTTTTTTTTTTTTTCCCTCTTTCTGTTAACAAGGGAACGGCATTTCCCTCCAATTTAAGCAGTGGGCGCATCACTAATGTATGCACGGGACGCGATACGGCTCCAAAATTGCAGCTCGTGGCAAATTTTCGGAGCACTAGTATCATATCTAGTCTGTTATTGGATAGCTACGAAATAAATAAAAAAATAGAATTTACAGACATGTAAATAGGGTTCGTAAAAAGCAAGAAACAAGACTGAGATACTGTTGACTTTATTTACTTAAACTATAAACTTCCATGCGTTTACCTACGCCCCCCAGTGGCTCAGCGGTATGTCTGCGGACTTACACCGCTAAAAACCAGGTTTCGATACCCGTGGTTGGCAGAGCACAGATAGCCCATTGAGTAGCTTTGTGCTTAATTCAAAACAACAAACAACAGCGTTTACCTACAATTACGTTTGGTGGAGTCAAAACATGGACTTGTGTAGGTAACATGAACTTGGGAGTTTTGAAGTGTTGTGGATTCATCTGAAGTGTTAGTAAAATTTTGTTACTTTAATCAGACGAGAGCAGGTATAAAGAGGTTAGCCAAGTACCAGCCATAGAATGAAAGAAATGAGGTAAAAGAGCGATGTTCTAAAATTTGGATATGATCATAACCAGAGTTATAATAATTCCAGCTGGGAATGGAGTATGTAATCTTGAGTTTGGTTTGAATAAGAGTTTCTGTACAGTAGAATTTCTTTTTCTGAAAGGAAAATTCTGTCTTGAGATATCTATGAGTCAAAGTGTTATGTCTCCTTAATTACGCATACTAGTTAAGGAATGTAACAATAACCACTAAACGAGATAATAAATGTGGGACTACTTACTTTCGCTTGTTTCATGGGTAACACCACACGTCAAGTTGTGCTCCGGTTCATGTCGAACAAATGTTTGTAAAAGTATTCACTCATTCATACACGTATGAGTTTAAAAGCCTAGAGGAGAAATGTTTACGAAATTCTAACGAAGCAAAAGTGATATCGTTGCTTAATTATTGCAAGACAGCATGGAAATACAGTAGTATTTTCTGAAATTTAGAAAACAGAATACTTCTGGTACGTTTTTTTTATTTTACCATTGGTCATAAAATTAGAAGTTTTTTTATTCTTTTTCTTGGTATCAGACAAAGATTTGGGAGTATGCGAAAATTCAATTTTATATTTGTTCCTTATAAACACACTTATCCTCGGTCTTATTTCTCAGCAGGTGTTTGGCTGTAAACTAGTGAGGCCTGGACCAAGACAAAGTCCTAGTTAGAGGCAATCCAAATTCGTGGACAAACTGTACTTTTCAAAAGTCACATAATTTTCATGTTCCCGCTAATCTGTTAATAACTTATATAAAACACTAAGAAGAAGCATATAGAACAATAATTTTTCAAATTCTGTTGTTTGTTTTTTGCTTTGTTTGATTTGATTTATTTTGAATTTCGCGCAAAGCTACTCGAGGGCTATCTGCGCTAGCCTTCCATAATTAAGTAGTGTAAGACTAGAGAGAAGGCAGCTAGTCATCACCACCCACCGCCAACTCTTAGGCTACTCTTTTACCAACGAATAGTGGGACTGATCGTCACATTATAACGCTCCCATGGCTGAAAGAGCGAGCGTGTTTGGTGTGACAGGGATTCGTACCTGCGACCCTCAGATTATGAGTTGAGTGCCCTAACCAACTGGTAATGCCGGGCCTCTTTTGTTTAGTATTTCACAAGTTTCAGTACCACATCTATCTACATGATGACCAGTATTCTCCGTTTTTGATATTTACTACCTGAAAGTGTAATTAGCTTTAAAGCTGAATCGAATAATAATAAAGCTAATGACATTCCTTAGTAATTTGATCTAGTAATAGCAAAATATGACATTTTATTTTGACAAAATATTTCTGCTGCATAACATACACAAGATTTGTTTTACAGTTTGAGTAGCACTTTGATAAAACCTGAGATTTTTGTATATGGCATGGACTGGTGGTTAGGTCACTTGACTCGCAAACTGAGGGTCAAAAATTCAAAATCCCGTCCCACGAAACATATTCGTTCTTTCAGCCATGAGGGTGTTATATGTTACGGTCAATCTCACTATTCGTTGGTAAAAGAATAGGCCAAGAGTTGACGGTGCCTTCCCTCTAGTCTTTAATTGCAAATTAGAAACGACTAACGCATATAGATCTCATGTAGTTTTGCGCAAAATTGAAAAACTTCAAATCAAACTTTAGTGCGGATATTCCTATGTGTTGAACTGTTAAAAATAAATGAATAAAAAAAACTAGTAAAGGAGGGGGTGAGGTTTTGCCTTAAATATACACAGCTAACTTTTGAACCCTTGAATTGGATTGATTATTTTCTGTGCACCATGAATAATAGGCTCATTAAACAACCAAACTATTGGATTTGAGTGTAATTAATACTAAGAATTAATAAAGAAGTAAACCCACGATTACAGAGATCAACTTTTTTTATGTGGGATTGTATCCATGTGTGTATGTGCATGTATCTAAAGGCAGTCAGAAGCCAAAGGAACTAAAGTTGAAAAAAAAGAAAAACAGAATAAAGAAGTCATAAAGTGTCACAGAGCAACATTATAAATTTATAAATGATGTTAATGTTACTATCCAACATAAAAAAAAAAAAATTACGTCTTCTGGTTATAAGCATTAAGATACGACGATATCAAATATAGGTCTAAATACTTTATGATAACGCTGACTGATTAAACTTTTTATAGTAAAGTCATCTCAGATGAACAAAAATACGTTTTACAGATGTTGAATTTGGGGTTCGATTTCCCGTAATAAACAAAGCAGATTGGTCAAAGTGGTTTTGCTCTAAACAGACAAAACTTTATCTTGGTAAAAAAACAAAAACTTATAATTTTCACAGTTCTCTCCTGTCTGTAACCTACCACTCAATATGCGACAAAACTTGACGTCAATTTAGAATTTTTTTATGCTTTCTGTATCGTCTAGCTAACAATCAACTCACAACATCAAACATATATCTTACAAAAATAGCTTGAACAGACACAAACATGTTCTAGGAAGATAACACAACAAAAATAAAAGCTACTTTGAGGTAAGTAGGAGTTACAAATTGTTGAATATCTGAATTTTTTATGTTTTAATTGGCCTTACTTTTAGTCACAGGTTTGGTAGTATTGAATGGCTTGACGATGTTTGTAGAGAAATGTGATGTTTTTCAACCTGTAGCATAATACCTAGAGAAGGATTTCTTGTTGGACTGAAACCCCTATTGGAGAGTCATTTTAGTGGGTAATTTGAACCTTCAGGTTCGTTGCCCCCATTAGAGTGGCAAGGTTATAATTATAGTAACGTAATAATTATATAACTATATAACTCAGGGAAACTCTCAGTGTTTAATGACAGGGCAGAGCATTTGATTTTGGAGTTTTTGGTGATTTAGAGAGGATTGAAATAAGTCAAAAACCGTGTTGATAGTTTAGGTGTTAGTGCAGCAAAGGATAGTTAACATATGTGTTGGACCCGGCATGGCCAAGTGTGTTAAGACGTTCGACTCGTAATCCGAGGGTCGCGGATTCGAATCCCCGTCACACCAAACATGTTCGACCTCCCAGCCGTGGGGGTGTTATAACGTGACGGTCAAACCCACTATTCATTGGTAAAAAAGTAGCCCAAGAGTTGGCAGTGGGTGGTGATGACTAGCTGCCTTCCCTCCAAGGGGACGGCTAGCGCAGATAGCCCTTGTGTAGCTTTGCGCGAAATTCAAAACAAAATAAAACAAAACATATGTGTCATGACAATTTGGACCAGAGTGAGAATTTGATGGTGACGTCATGACAATACACAGATCAATGAGACCTAGATGGATAGAAGTTCATAATTAAGAATTTTCTTAAGAGTGTGGCTGTGTTGTTGTCTGAAATTATGTTTTTTTTAATAAATAATTTCAAAGAAGAAGGCATATTTGTAAATCTCTTAGTGGGTACTAACTTCTAAGCCTCTTTGTTTTGTAATGTTATGTAAAAGGCTTATTTAAATCTCCATGTCTCACATAGGTTTTTGTTGAAAAAGTTACGTCCCAGTTAATGATATAACCTTTGAGAAAGGCATGCTCTTCAACTGTATAGTTTTGTGTCTTCAACAATCTGGTGTTGTTCTTGTGCTTTGTAAATCTTGTTGCAAACTATCTGTTTCTCCTATATAAGTGTTTGAGCAGGAACATTATGTTTTATATATGATATAAACGTGAACTCAAAGTGTTTGGGGCTTCCTAATAGATTTCAGTGTTAAATGTATCTGTAGTTGTAAAACATGTAGAAACAAGTATAAAATAGGATTTTTTTAATAAAACAACAATAAACCTACATGTAAAACATAGCTGGATTAAAGCCTCATACTACAAATTTTTATATTCTTCATAGGACACCATCTATTAAATAAAATTATCACTTTTGAAAAACATTTTCTTTAACTTACAGGACTTTGCAATGCATGTGGTGAAAAGGTTACGGGAGTGGGACAAGCATGCCAAGCTATGGGAAACCTCTACCATTCTAAATGTTTTATCTGCAGTTCATGTAGTGAGTATTCTCCATTATGTAGTATTTAATTAATTATTTTTTTATAAACTTGTAACATAAATGCAGATATGTTAGTGTATCAGAAATTCAGGTCAGTATTACAGCCTTAGTAGTTTTAGTGACAAAATTTTCATGTGTGAATTAATTAAATAATTAGCTTGTTTTTTAATGCTCTTTTAGGTCGTTCTCTACGTGGTAAGGCTTTTTATATTGTTCATGGAAAAATTTATTGTGAAGAAGATTACCTTGTAAGTTTACTTTTGGAAAATTTCTCTTAGTCTTATGAAATTTTACTAAATAATTAAAAAGTAAATAAGCTCTAATACTATTGAAGATATATTGCACTGATGTAAAGAAAACACTTTTCAAAACATGAACAGAATGCAAAAGTAATGAATAAGGGACTATTAACCAGAATATTCTTGTTCAACAGACATTACACACATCTATTAATCCATTTATTATATGCAGGTCACTTGTATTGTAATGTAGACGTTACTGCTTCATACACATTTCTAGTTTTTTATTAGTTTAAAAATGTTTTCCCCTTTTTTATTCATATTTAGTGTAGTACTTATATAACATTAGTTACATAGTACAAAAAATTATTTTTGTATTTAGAATTGTTTAGTTCTAGATTTTATCAGGAAAAAATCAAATACCTTGAATAGAATATGCAAGTGTTACACAGTAGCATTTTTGTTCAAGAACATAACAACCAGCAAGTGTTCAAATAATGAATGACAAGTTGAGATTACCTCCTTCAATCACTAGGAGAAATTAGCCTAAATGTGAGATTAATATGACATTTTACCATGTATGCATTTGTATTTGTGTAATCAGAGGTGTTGCTAGGTGCTTAAAAGATTCAGGTTATGTCCCAAAGGCATATGAAGTTTTGGCATTTCAGTATATGATATTGATCATGGTGTTCTATTCTGTTTCTTCATGATGCCAACTGGGGCACTGTCATGTACAATTTGGGAATGGGTCCCATGTACCAGTGCCTAATGGCACCCCTGTATGCCATGGATTTAACAAATGTAAAATACAGTAACTTGTAATATCATTAAGAAAAAAGTTCTGTCTGCTTTTAATTTTTAGAAAATAAATGCCATTGAGGAACAAGTCCAGATTTCTAACACTGTTAGTTCACGACTTAAACAGATCACTCAGGGATAGCTATTAAAAACATTAACTTCTTGAATTATATCATTTCTAATTTGTTTGTACTTCAAGTTTTTAACCAGGTTGCCACTTCTGGATGTCAGTTTTAGGGGATCTCCAAATTTTTAAAATAAATATAAAATTTAACAGGAATAAATATAATTTTAAAACTATGTTTTGAAATAAACATGTGAAGTCCTAGATTAACAGACCTATAAAACTTGGTATATATAATACATTATAAGCCACTGAGTTATTGCTTATTCCTCATAATGCAAAATACTTGAAGACTGTTATACAGGTCTGCCAAAAATATGTTTGCCAGGGGTTATCAAATGTCTATGACCAGCCTTACTCAACAAAAACCTTGCCGTCATAATCCTTTGAGAGTCCAATCCACATTTTAACATTTTGCTTATCATTGACATGTTTAAATGAATCTTTGCAATCAACATCATCAGTCAGTTATTTCTCATATACTTTTAAAGATTTTTTAAAATAATGTTTAACCAAATTCCTAACCTTCCTGTAATTCTATCAATCTCCCAACCTATCAATCAGCTTATACTTAAATTTATGGCTTTCTGAAAATTAGAAACTAGCTTCTCTTTTTCTCTTAGTGTGAAGCAAAATTTCAAACTTGATTATAGAGTGATCATTCTTTCTTAATTTTTTCTTCATTTCAACTCTTTTAATGTTTGAAATAAATCTAAAATGGAATCCACTTTGGTTGACTCTAGGACTATTTGGTATGGAAAACTATCATGTATTATTTTAAAGGATCTCTCTCCCTCACTATATTTTGCTTCATGAAATTCCAATGTGTCTAAAATTAGATTCCGGTTATTACTGAATCATTTTTCTTCTTAGTATAATTATGATATCTTCTGCCTCTACCTTTTGATTGTGTGGCCAAAACAGTTACTAATTAACACATTTCTCTCCTTGAAACTTCAGATTGTAACCCATATCTAGTCAAACTCTTGACTGGCATTTGTTATGCCTTCAGTTCTAATACTTGCAGTTCATCTTTTATTGAAAAAACAAAAATAAAACAAACCTATCATCTGTTGTCCAACAATCTTTTACTATTAAATAACTTATAACCCGAGTTTTCAAGTAATTAATATTATCAGTATACTCCAGACTTAACAGAGTTTCAATAATTCCTATTATATTACAGTCTTCTATTCCAACTAGTGTCATGAATTCATCTGTTTTGATTCTAATACTCCCAACATTATAATAATAGAAATGAAACTTGTTCTTGATCCATGTTTAACTTTGTATCTGATGGACTTGTGTTTAAACTGTTATTTAACCTTAAAACATTTTTATTGCACAATAACATATTAATGAGCATTTTTCTATATCCATACAAGGGCAATAAGAAATATAAAAGTGAGATGTATTACTTGATCAAGTATATAAATATGTATGATATTTCTTGTTGGTATACATAATAGTTATTATAAATGTTTTGTTTTATATTTTGGTTGCAGTATTCAGGCTACCAACAAACAGCTGAGAAGTGTGCTGTGTGTGATCATATGATAATGGAATTGGTTAGTGCAATTTTTCAGTATAGCTCAAATGATAATTCTGATCACTGAGTTAATAAAACCATGTATGTAGTTTATACTACAAATTAAGTGAAATGTTCATCCTGTTTGTAGGTTGTCAGAAAAATCAGTGAAAATTGCAACATTGTATCATTTCTGACTTGTAGTTTACACATATTCCTTAGTTTGTAGTGGTCAAACTATTTCCAGCTAATCTCATTTTTTTGCAACATTATGTGTGATGTAGGTACTTCCATTATTATACTGTACTGATTTACTAGTTGGACATCCTTGCTGTTAACAATATAATACTAATAATACTTTTATTTTGAATGTAGTTACACAAAAGAAGGTTATTTTTTTAGAACAGAAAGATGTTTTGGTCATGTATGCTGTCATTATCAGGTACACGACTCAACCTACTTGAGAATGGTCACATCAGTGATTAAAATATCATTGCTGTTCTAAAAAAGTAACTTTTCTTACTATAAAAGCTTTAAAATAATTTCAGCAATAACTCGTACGTTTGGATCAACTTAGGATATTTGGATTTGTTCTAAACCTAGTCACTAATTTAAAATTGCAAATGAATTTTAAGAATAATAAAACATCTAAAACCATATATATATATTAAATTTTGATAAATGATGTTCATGAAATAAAAACTGACAGAAGACTAGTGTATAATTTATTTACAAAATACATAAAAAGTTGTTTGTTGTATGCACTGTGTCTCATTTTCTAGTTGAAAAGCATCTTACAAAGATCATAATGTGATAATATTGCTTACTATATTTCACTTAAAGATTTTTAGGTTATCTTTAAAAGTACTTTCTGGATCATATGAGAAACAGGATATGTTTTGTACTTATCTAGATATTGAGCAGTAAAGTATGAAATTGTTGTAATTTAAAAAGACAGTTATTCAATATCATTTGTCTTTTACCTTATTCATTATCATATAAACTATTAAAACAACATTGCTTATACACTGAAATCTACTTTTATTGTGTAGTATTAAAGAACAGTAACCACTGTTCTCTCATGCGGTTCAAAACTCCTATTATGGGTTAAAGATTAAAAATGCTAGAATGATAACCTACAGTAAAGCCCTCAAGCTGTCTGGCCATCACAGTATATGTGTAAAGGTTATTGGTAAATGAACACTGTATATTTGTAATACATGCACTACTGTAATAAGTTCCATGACCATTCTTAAACAGTTTTTATTATTGTTATTACAGATTCTCCAAGCAATGGGAAAATCCTTTCACCCAGGGTGTTTCCGATGTTGTGTGTGTAATGAAGGACTTAGTGGTGAACCTTTCACTGTTGATTTAGATAATAAGGCTTACTGCCTGCGTGATTACTATAAGTAAGCCAGTGACTTCCCTCTCTCTCTCCTTTTTTCTTTTAAATTGTCACTTTTGGTCGAGTCCTCTTAATTTATAGTTTACTACATTTTTAAAGTTTGTTGAGTAATTGTTTTATACAAAATTTCATATAATATTAATTGATGAAACACTTCCAGCCTATAAAAACTGAAAGATAAACTGTCCCATAATGCTCACTTCAGTTGAACTACTTCAAATAATATTTTACAACGAAAGAATTTAAAAGTGTTTGTTTTAACAAAAGCTATGCCAAAAATACGTTCCTGCCTAAAAATATATACTATCGTCTACACAGATTTGATCATAAGAGCCGATACTGCAATTTGTTGCCAGTAGTGAGATAGAGATTTGCTAGCCAGCACAAGATAGTGTAATAGTCTTTATGCCTTTTCACCTGAGAACCACTTCAGCAAGTCAAAAATCCCTGAGGACCACCTATGGTCCTACTCCACCAAATTTCACTTACAACTACAAACAGAAACCTTATCAGGGACTTGCATTTTGGACTATTTGAAGGACACTTGTGGACCATCAATGGTTCACAGACTACACTTTGAGAACCACTTAACTAGTGCTAACTAACTTTATAAACAGTTTTCTTATATTAAAAAGTATATGACCATTTGATTGACAATATTAAGTCATTTTTATGCAGCACATTTTCCAACTTTATATAATTTTCAAGTAGGTGATTTTAAAATATACTGTATTATATGTTGTTTAGCTGAAAATATCCAGACATGTAGTCATGTGGAAGGTATTCCAGTGGTTCTGTCATATGTTATAGCACTATATGCTCTCAGCTAACACTTTCATTCTGTTAGAAACTTTTGGCTCTTGGTAAACATTTACAAGACACTGGTACAGTTTTTTTGAAATCAAGCAGAAGTTGTTCATGCATTATGGCTGGTAACATTAACTTACAAGAACAATTCGTTAGCATGAGACTAAGTCTGAATAGCTGGCATTTAATTATGAGTTTTCCTGCCTTTTTCTCCACAAAATGCTGAAACCGAATATTTCAATATATATATATATATGGGGAATTAAAAATAAATGTTTATTTATTCTTTTTCAGATGTCAAAGACAAAAAAGATGAAGATAACTTAAAAATCAATGTTTCTAAGTATATTTCGTTTAAAATTGGATTACTTTTTAAGATTAATATTGGCATTTTCATTGGAGAAAAATAGAAATAAAAATTCAAACTTTATGTTAGATGAACAACTGCTCTGGCGTATACTTTGTAAATTTAAAGAATGTAGAATTGTTTACCTAGTTACCATTAGTTCGAATCAAAAAGTTTCCAAAGCTTAGTTTTAAAGGTAACTAATCTAAATTACACATAGATATATATTGGTAAATTAAACCAAATCGTCCTTATAATTCTTACCATTATAGATATTAAAATCATCACAGTGATTTTATTTTACTATATTTATGTAACTAAAGTTATTGATCTTTAACAACAGATGGCGCTCAAATTAATTTTCCTTGCAACAGTTCAAGAAAGGTTAAATATTTAATACTTTAAAAAGCAGAATGAAGTATGTATTCATGAATTCTTTTGTTTTGTTGTTTGTTTGTTTTTACATTTTGCAGAGTTTTTGCCCGTAAATGTTCAGCATGTGGAAAATCTATTACTCCAAAAGAGGTACTAATTATCATAGTGTTTTCTGATTGCCCTTATTTTTTGATACTGAAAAAATTCTGTAATTTTCAGTATCAATGTAGTATTTAAATTACTATTTGATAAACGCTTTAGGGAAGCTGAGAACTCACTCTATATACATAAGATTATGTATCATATATTTCTTATTTAGTATATTTTATATTTTTAGTAATGTTTTTCTGCATGATTTCACCTGAAAAAGGATCTCACACTCCTAATGAGGTTACATGTGATAGTATCATTACATTGTGATGTTAAAACAAAGCGTTTGATTTCTTTACTCACAAGTCAGCAGTTATCAACTTAACATTTTATCAGTAATCTGTACATTACAAGTTTTGTTTCATAACAGGGGACTGATGAAACTGTGCGGGTAGTAGCAATGGATAAAGACTTTCATCAACAGTGTTTTGTTTGTGAGGTATTTCTCATTATATTTAGCATGAGTTAAGTTTTTTAATTTTTAGACAGTGGTATTCATGGTATGCTTATTAAGATTTTGTTGCAATTTCTATGCAAATTTTTATACTTGAATATTTGGAACTTATTTATTTTTAAGTAATGCAAAATTTTGAAAAGGTCGATTTCTATCATTTTCAGAATAATTTTTACATAAAAAATGTTTTATAAAGTTAAAACATAATTTTTAGTATCTGACATTTTATTGACTTGTTACTTGTAGGCCATGGTTTTAAAGACTTAATGTTTGTTGGTGATGAACAAATGATTATTTATGACCAATGATAATAACCTGCATGTTCAGTTACTTTGCTTTTGGTCTGTGACAACACAAGATAAAATCCTCGAACTTCTTGTTGTAAATCAGTTGATGAGTGGTGACTTGAAAGTGCATATGGTGCTCAGAATAAAGCACTTCTGAGATGGATACATTACAAGAGTTTCTGGTTTGACTTCTTTTCTGGTTTAGTATTGCCATAGTGCTGATCTGATTTGCTAAACCAAGGGAAAATTCTATTCCATTTGGGTAAGAGAGGTTCTTAATAAGTAGTTACCAGATGCAAACTGGGCATATTGAAGAAAGTTAAACAGCTTTTCACCAGAAGCAACTTGTAATGTAGTAGTCTATTGAAACTATAGTAAAACCTCTCTTGGAACTTTAAACAGAAAAATTCAAGAATTGCTCAAAGAGGCCCAGACAATCTTTATTCTGTCATGGCTGATGGACTTTGATTGATATTATTGTGTTGTACAAAACCATCCTGCAGTGGAAATTGTACAATAGTCCATGATTAGGGCCATCACAGAGAACACTGATAGTGATGGAAGAAAGAGTGGCAATACCCAAACAATCATCTTTGCATCATTACCATGGACAATGACTACATCTGTACATACCTTATTGATATCTAGTAATGATTTATTTCTAAAAAATAAATCGTATTTTAAATACTTTTTTAGGATTTGCTGGTCAATTAGAATAAAAGACAGATTTATAATTTTTCTGTCATTTTACCTGTATCAAAAATAATCCATTCTTCTTTTTTTGTATATGTACCAATTCAGATAAATACAGTGAAGGATCTATGCATTCACATAACCTAAGAGGTAAATAAATATATTTTCACTTTGGAACCATTAGTTGCCCAGATTTCAATTAATTATTATTTTTTCCCTTTAGGACTGTGGAACACAGTTATCCAATGAACCTGGTAAAAGGTGTTATCCTATAGAGAATCACTTGCTATGTCAAAAGTGCCACCTTAGAAAGACTGAGACAAAATCTTGAGATTCTCATACTTAAGTCTATTCTGTTCAAACCAGAATGAAGTGTGTATTCACTTCACAAGTTGTCATACATCAAAATACTTTATAAAAAGATGTTTATTTGTACAATGAAGAAAAGAAAGATCTAGTAAATCACCCGTTGTTATCAAAGACTCTCATCATTATCTGTATCAACTCTTTATAAAACTTTAGTCAAAAAATTTAAACTTTCAAGAATTTGGAAGTGAAACTAGACAATCACAAGTTTTTGGTAATTGCTTAATCTGAGATGAATCTGCATTGAATAAAATAAACACCAGGACTTGTAGTAGGCCTCAAAAACCTTATGGATAAAAAATGAACCAGAAAGTGATGTAATGCTTTAGTTTTTTGGTAAAAAACATCGAGTTTTCCGAACTTTTTCTTGGTAACCTTTAAAATCCTTTATGAAATTACAGCTAAGATCTATCATTCATGTATTTGCAATTTATTATGTATGATATTGTTGTCTTCCATGTGATGTTAATAAAGAAAGATTTTATAAATACTCCAATACTACAATGAATTAATTGCACCAAAAAAAATGTGCAGATATCAGAAAGTTATTTAAATTTTACAAATGTTTTTGCATTTTAAACAAATAATTTTACAGATTCAAATGTAATGGAATTAGAAAAGAGAAAAATAATAGAAAATGGAAAAGTATTTAACATGAGTTTATAAGAAATATATATGTAGTTAACAAATCCTAGCTATCATTACAACATATTGTTGCCTGTTGAACCTATAATATGTACAAATATAAAACTGTCATTACAACACAGTGTTACTTGGTAAGTGTATAATATATATATATATATAAGAGCTGCCATTATCAGACCCAATGATAGAGGATTGCTGCCCTGGGGTCCATCAAGGGGTCATGAGCTATTCTTTTCTTCAAATTCCATTTAATCGTATTTTTAAACGCAAAATGACCAAGCTTGCTCTCGACGCCCTTTGACGTCACAACTTCGTTTAGTCTGTTAATTATATCTAACTAACTGATGAATGCATAAGAGGGTAAAACCCGTTTGCATATCTCCCACTATTAATTAGTCTTGACTTTGTTTTTCGGTAGCTTCCTTTGATGGTGTCACTCGTTTTCCCCTTGTTTCAGTTATCCTAATTTTTGTCAAGATATCTTGATTTCATCGTGCCATCCACTTTTTCCTTTTTCTTGTTAAAAGACATTTTCTTTATTACATTGTTTCTTAATCATTTCCATTTTAGTTTTATTCATAACTTTAATTGAGAATTTACTCTACAGATGGAGGTAAAATATAAGGATTACAATAATATCTTATAGTATACAAAAAATTCAAGTTTACTTATTTTATGGCCAGGTGGTTAAGGCACTCGTCCCGTAATCCGAGGGTTGCAGGTTCGAATTCCTGTCACGCCAAACATGCTCGCCCTTCCAGTCATGAGTGCGTTATAATGTGGTGGTCAATCCCACTATTCGTTGTTAAAGACTAGCCCAACGGTTGGCGGTGAGTGGTGATAACTAGCTGCCTTCCCTCTAGTCTTACACTGCCAAATTAGGGACAACTAGTGCAGATAGCTCTCGAGTAGCTTTGCGCGAAATTAAAAAAAAAGCATTGTCCTCGGTATGATCGAAGAGTTTATTTATAAAAAGCACGTGTACTGACATCATCTATTAGGTCTGTAACTGGGAAACTTTACTGATTGTGCTCACTATGTTTAAGACATATATTTAAAACATATAATGTACTGTCCTTACCCTGTCCCAGTATCTATTCATTATAGTTAATATACTGTCCTTACCCTATTCCAGTAACTATTTAAAACAGTTAATGTACTGCCCTTATCCTGTTCCAGTAATTAGTTAAAATAGTTAATGCACTGATCTTACCCTGTTCCAGTTAATATTTAAAACTGTTAATTTACTGTCCTTATCCTGTTCCAGTAACTATTTTAAACAGTTAACGTTCCGTTATTACCCCGTTCCAGTAACTAGTTAAAACGGTTAATGTACTGTCCTTACCCTGTTCCAGTAACTATTTAAAACAGTTAATGTTCTGTCATTACCCTGTCTTAGTAACTATTTAAAACAGTTAATGTTCCTTCCTTACCCTGTTCCAGTAACTCTTTAAAACAGTTAACGTTCTGTCATTACCCTCTTCCAGTAATTACTTAAAACAGTTAATGTTCCGTCATTACCCTGTCTCAGTAACTAGTTAAAAGAGTTAATGTACTGTCCTTACCCTGTTCCAGTAACTATTTCAAACAGTTAATCTTTTGTTCTTACCCCGTTCCAGTAACTATTTAAAACAGTTAATGTTCTGTCATTACCCTGTCTCAGTAACTATTCAAAACAGTTAATGTTCCTTCCTTACCCTGTCCCACTAACTAGTTAAAACACTTAATATTCTGTCATTACCCTGTCCCAGTAACTAGTTAAAACAGTTAATGTACTGTCCTTACCCGGTTCCAGTAACTCTTTAAAACAGTTAACGTTCTATGATTACCCTCTTCCAGTAACTATTAAAAACAATTAATGTTCCGTCATTACCTTGTCCCAGTAACTATATAATACAGTTAATGTTCTATCATTACCCCGTTCCAGTAACTAGTTAAAACAGTTAACGTTATAGCCTTACCCTGTTCCAGTAACTCTTTAAAACAGTTAACGTTCTGTGATTACCCTGTCCCAGTAACTAGTTAAAACAGTTAATGTACTGTCCTTACCCAGTTCCAGTAACTATTTAAAACAGTTGATATTTTGTCCTTACCCTGTTCCAGTAACTAGTTAAAACAGTTAATATTCTGTCATTACCCTATCTCAGTAACTATTTAAAACAGTTAATGTACTGTCCTTACCCAGTTCCAGTAACTATTTAAAACAGTTAATGTTTTGTCCTTACCCTGTTTCAGTAACTATTTAAAACAGTTAATGTTTTGTCCTTGCCCTGTTTCAGTAACTATTTAAAACAGTTAATGTTCTGTCATTACCCTGTCCCAGTAACTTGTTAAAACGGTTAATGTTCCGTCATTACCCCGTTCCAGTAACTATTTAAAACTGTTAACGTTCTGTCCTTACCCTGTCCCAGTAACTAGTTAAAACAGTTAATGTACTGTCCTTACCCTGTTCCAGTAATTATTTAAAACAGTTAATGTTTTCTTCTTACCCTCTTCCAGTAATTATTTAAAATAGTTAATGCACTGTTCTTACCCTGTTCGAGTTTTAAAACTGTTAATTTCCTGTCCTTATCCTGTTCCAGTAACTATTTAAAACAGTTAATGTTCTGTCCTTACCCTTTCCCAGTAACTAGTTAAAACAGTTAATATTCTGTCGTTACCCTGTCTTAGTAACTATTTAAAACAGTTAATGTACTGTCCTTACCCTGTTTCATTAACTATTTAAAACAGTTAATGTTCTCTCATTACCCTGTCCCAGTAACTAGTTAAAACAGTTAATGTTCCGTCATTACCCCGTTCCAGTAACTATTTAAAACAGTTAACGTTCTGTCCTTACCCAGTCCCAGTAACTAGTTAAAACAGTTAATGTACTGTCCTTACCCTGTTCCAGTAACTATTAAAAACAGTTAATGTTTTGTTCTTACCCTATTCCAGTAACTATTTCAAACAGTGAATGTTCTGTCATTATCCAGTTCCAGTAACTATTTAAAACTGTTAATGTTTTGTCCTTACCCTGTTTCAGTAACTATTTAAAACAGTTAATGTTCTGTCATTATCCTGTCTCAGTAACTATTTAAAACAGTTAATGTTCCTTCCTTACCCTGTTCCAGTAACTATTTAAAACAGTTAATGTTCTGTCATTACCCTGTCCCAGTAACTTGTTAAAACGGTTAATGTTCCGTCATTACCCCGTTCCAGTAACTATTTAAAACAGTTAACGTTCTGTCCTTACCCTGTCCCAGTAACTATTTAAAACAGTTAATGTTTTGTTCTTACCCTGTTCCAGTAATTATTTAAAATAGTTAATGCACTGTTCTTACCCTGTTCCAGTTAATATTTAAAACTGTTAATATCCCGTCCTTATCCTGTTCCAGTAGCTATTTTAAACAGTTAACGTTCCGTCATTACGCCGTTCCAGTTAATATTTAAAACTGTTAATTTCCTGTCCTTATCCTGTTCCAGTAACTATTTTAAACAGTTAACGTTCCGTCAATACGCCGTTCCAGTAGCTAATTAAAACAGTTAACGTTCTGTCCTTACCCTGTCCCAGTAACTAGTTAAAACAGTTAATGCACTGTCCTTACCCTGTTCCAGTAACTATTTCAAACAGTTAATGTTTTGTTCTTACCCCGTTCCAGTAACTATTTAAAACAGTTAATGTTCTGTCATTACCCTGTCTCAGTAACTATTTAAAACAGTTAATGTTCCTTCCTTTCCCTGTCCCAGTAACTAGTTAAAACACTTAATGTTCTGTCATTACCCTGTCCCAGTAACTAGTTAAAACAGTTAATGTACTGTCCTTACCCGGTTCCAGTAACTCTTTATAACAGTTAACGTTCTGTCATTACCCTCTTCCAGTAACTATTAAAAACAGTTAATGTTCCGTCATTTCCCTGTCCCAGTAACTATATAATACAGTTAATGTTCTCCTTACCCCGTTCGAGTAACTAGTTAAAACAGTTAACGTTATGTCCTTACCCTGTTCCAGTAACTATTTAAAACAGTGAATGTCTGTTCTTACCCTGTCCCAGTAACTAGTTAAAACAGTTAATCTACTGTCCTTACCCTGTTCAGTAACTATTTCAAACAGTTAATGTTTTGTTCTTACCCCGTTCCAGTAACTATTTAAAACAGTTAATGTTCTGTCATTACCCTGTCTCAGTAACTATTTAAAACAGTTAATGTTCCTTCCTTACCCTGTTCCAGTAACTATATAAAACAGTTAATGTTCTGTCATTACCCTGTCCCAGTAACTAGTTAAAACAGTTAATGTTCCGTCATTACCCCGTTCCAGTAACTATTTAAAACAGTAAACGTTCTGTCCTTACCCTGTCCCAGTAACTAGTTAAAACAGTTAATGTACTGTCCTTACCCTGTTCCAGTAACTATTTAAAACAGTTAATGTTTTGTTCTTACCCTGTTCCAGTAACTATTTAAAACAGTTAATGTTCTGTCATTACCCTGTCCCAGTAACTTGTTAAAACGGTTAATGTTCCGTCATTACCCCGTTCCAGTAACTATTTAAAACAGTAAACGTTCTGTCCTTACCCTGTCCCAGTAACTAGTTAAAACAGTTAATGTACTGTCCTTACCCAGTTCCAGTAACTATTTAAAACAGATGATATTTTGTCCTTACCCTGTTTCAGTAACTATTTAAAACAGTTAATGTTCTGTCCTTACCCTGTCCCAGTAACTAGTTAAAACAGTTAATATTCTGTCATTACCCTGTCTCAGTAACTATTTAAAACAGTTAATGTACTGTCCTTACCCAGTTCCAGTAACTATTTAAAACAGTTAATGTTTTGTAATTACTCTGTTCCAGTAACTATTTAAAACAGTTAATGTTCTGTCATTACCCTGTTTCAGTAACTTGTTAAAACGGTTAATGTTCCGTCATTACCCCTTTCCAGTAACTATTTAAAACAGTAAACGTTCTGTCCTTACCCTGTCCCAGTAACTAGTTAAAACAGTTAATGTACTGTCCTTACCCTGTTCCAGTAACTATTTAAAACAGTTAATGTTTTGTTCTTACCCTGTTCCAGTAATTATTTAAAATAGTTAATGCACTGTTCTTACCCTGTTCCAGTTAATATTTGAAACTGTTAATTTACTGTCCTTATCCTGTTCCAGTAACTATTTTAAACAGTTAACGTTCCGTCATTATCCCATTCCAGTAACTATTTAAAACAGTTAACGTTCTGTCCTTACCCAGTCCCAGTAACTAGTTAAAACAGTTAATGTTCCTTCCTTACCCTGTTCCAGTAACTATTTAAAACAGTGAATGTTCTGTCATTACCCTGTCCCAGTAACTATTTAAAACAATTAATGTTCCTTCCTTACCCTGTTCCAGTAACTATTTAAAACAGTTAACGTTCTGTCATTACCCTCTTCCAGTAACTATTTAAAACAGTTAATGTTCCGTCATTACCCTGTCCCAGTAACTATTTAAAACAGTTAATGTTTTGTTCTTACCCTATTCCAGTAACTATTTAAAACAGTGAATGTTCTGTCATTATCCAGTTCCATTAACTATTTAAAACTGTTAATGTTTTGTCCTTACCCTGTTTCAGTAACTATTTAAAACAGTTAACGTTCTGTCCTTACCCTGTCCCAGTAACTAGTTAAAACAGTTAATGTACTGTCCTTACCCAGTTCCAGTAACTATTTAAAACAGTTGATATTTTGTCCTTACCCTGTTCCAGTAACTATTTAAAACAGTTAATGTTCTGTCCTTACCCTTTCCCAGTAACTAGTTAAAACAGTTAATATTCTGTCGTTACCCTGTCTTAGTAACTATTTAAAACAGTTAATGTACTGTCCTTACCCTGTTTCATTAACTATTTAAAACAGTTAATGTTCTGTAATTACCCTGTCTCAGTAACTATTTAAAACAGTTAATGTTCCTTCCTTACCCTGTTCCAGTATCTATTTAAAACAGTTAATGTACTGTCATTACCCCGTTCCAGTAACTATTTTAAACAGTTAATGTTCCTTCCTTACCCTGTTCCAGTAACTCTTTAAAACAGTTAACGTTCTGTCATTACTCTGTCCCAGTAACTAGTTAAAACAGTTAATGTACTGTCCTTACCCTGTTCCAGTAACTATTTAAAACAGTTACTGTTTTGTTCTTATCCTGTTCCAGTAACTATTTAAAACAGTGAATGTTCTGTCATTACCCTGTCCCAGTAACTAGTTAAAACAGTTAATGTACTGTCCTTACCCTGTTCAGTAACTATTTAAAACAGTTAATGTTTTGTTCTTACCCTGTTCCAGTAACTATTTAAAACAGTTAATGTTCTGTCATTACCCTGTCCCAGTAACATGTTAAAACGGTTAATGTTCCGTCATTACCCCGTTCCAGTAACTATTTAAAACAGTAAACGTTCTGTCCTTACCCTGTCCCAGTAACTAGTTAAAACAGTTAATGTACTGTCCTTACCCTGTTCCAGTAACTATTTAAAACAGTTAATGTTTTGTTCTTACCCTGTTCCAGTAATTATTTAAAATAGTTAATGCACTGTTCTTACCCTGTTCCAGTTAATATTTGAAACTGTTAATTTACTGTCCTTATCCTGTTCCAGTAACTATTTTAAACAGTTAACGTTCCGTCATTATCCCATTCCAGTAACTATTTAAAACAGTTAACGTTCTGTCCTTACCCAGTCCCAGTAACTAGTTAAAACAGTTAATGTTCCTTCCTTACCCTGTTCCAGTAACTATTTAAAACAGTGAATGTTCTGTCATTACCCTCTTCCAGTAATTACTTAAAACAGTTAATGTTCCGTCATTACCCTGTCCCAGTAACTATTTAAAACAGTTAATGTTTTGTTCTTACCCTATTCCAGTAACTATTTAAAACAGTGAATGTTCTGTCATTATCCAGTTCCATTAACTATTTAAAACAGTTAACGTTCTGTCCTTACCCTGTCCCAGTAACTAGTTAAAACAGTTAATGTACTGTCCTTACCCAGTTCCAGTAACTATTTAAAACAGTTGATATTTTGTCCTTACCCTGTTCCAGTAACTATTTAAAACAGTTAATGTTCTGTCCTTACCCTTTCCCAGTAACTAGTTAAAACAGTTAATATTCTGTCGTTACCCTGTCTTAGTAACTATTTAAAACAGTTAATGTACTGTCCTTACCCTGTTTCATTAACTATTTAAAACAGTTAATGTTCTGTAATTATCCTGTCTCAGTAACTATTTAAAACAGTTAATGTTCCTTCCTTACCCTGTTCCAGTAACTATTTAAAACAGTTAATGTTCTGTCATTACCCTGTCCCAGTAACTTGTTAAAACGGTTAATGTTCCGTCATTACCCCGTTCCAGTAACTATTTAAAACAGTAAACGTTCTGTCCTTACCCTGTCCCAGTAACTAGTTAAAACAGTTAATGTACTGTCCTTACCCTGTTCCAGTAACTATTTAAAACAGTTAATGTTTTGTTCTTACCCTGTTCCAGTAATTATTTAAAATAGTTAATGCACTGTTCTTACCCTGTTCCAGTTAATATTTGAAACTGTTAATTTACTCTCCTTATCCTGTTCCAGTAACTATTTTAAACAGTTAACGTTCCGTCATTACCCTATTCCAGTAACTATTTAAAACAGTTAACGTTCTGTCCTTACCCAGTTCCAGTAACTATTTAAAACAGTTAATGTTCTGTCATTATCTAGTTCCAGTAACTATTTAAAACTGTTAATGTTTTGTCCTTACCCTGTTTCAGTAACTATTTAAAACAGTTAATGTTCTGTCATTATCCTGTCTCAGTAACTATTTAAAACAGTTAATGTTCTGTCATTACCCTGTCCCAGTAACTTGTTAAAACGGTTAATGTTCCGTCATTACCCCGTTCCAGTAACTATTTAAAACAGTTAACGTTCTGTCCTTACCCTGTCCCAGTAACTAGTTAAAACAGTTAATGTACTGTCCTTACCCTGTTCAGTAACTATTTAAAACAGTTAATATTCCGTCATTACACCGTTCCAGTAACTAGTTAAACCAGTTAACGTTCTGTCCTTACCCTGTTCCAGTATCTATTTAAAACAGTTAATGTACTGTCATTACCCCGTTCCAGTAACTATTTTAAACAGTTAATGTTCCTTCCTTACCCTGTTCCAGTAACTCTTTAAAACAGTTAACGTTCTGTCATTACTCTGTCCCAGTAACTAGTTAAAACAGTTAATGTACTGTCCTTACCCTGTTCCAGTAACTATTTAAAACAGTTACTGTTTTGTTCTTATCCTGTTCCAGTAACTATTTAAAACAGTGAATGTTCTGTCATTACCCTGTCCCAGTAACTAGTTAAAACAGTTAATGTACTGTCCTTACCCTGTTCAGTAACTATTTAAAACAGTTAATGTTCTGTCATTACCCTGTCTCAGTAACTATTTAAAACAGTTAATGTTCCTTCCTTACCCTGTTCCAGTAACTATATAAAACAGTTAATGTTCTGTCATTACCCTGTCCCAGTAACTAGTTAAAACAGTTAATGTTCTGTCATTACCCCGTTCCAGTAACTATTTTAAACATTTAATGTACTGTCCTTACCCTGTTCCAGTAACTATTTCAAACAGTTAATGTTTTGTTCTTACCCCGTTCCAGTAACTATTTAAAACAGTTAATGTTCTGTAATTACCCTGTCTCAGTAACTATTTAAAACAGTTAATGTTCCTTCCTTACCCTGTTCCAGTAACTATTTA
This sequence comes from Tachypleus tridentatus, assembly GCF_004210375.1. NCBI lineage: Eukaryota > Metazoa > Arthropoda > Merostomata > Xiphosura > Limulidae > Tachypleus > Tachypleus tridentatus. Next base: position 40,483,598 of record NC_134836.1, read on the forward strand.
AAACAGTTAATGTTCTGTCATTACCCCGTTCCAGTAACTAGTTAAAACAGTTAACGTTATGTCCTTACCCTGTTCCAGTAACTATTTAAAACAGTTAATGTTCCTTCCTTTCCCTGTCCCAGTAACTAGTTAAAACACTTAATGTTCTGTCATTACCCTGTCCCAGTAACTAGTTAAAACAGTTAATGTACTGTCCTTACCCGATTCCAGTAACTCTTTATAACAGTAAACGTTCTGTCATTACCCTCTTCCAGTAACTATTAAAAACAGTTAATGTTCCGTCATTACCCTGTCGCAGTAACTATATAATACAGTTAATGTTCTGTCATTACCCCGTTCCAGTAACTAGTTCAAACAGTTAACGTTATGTCCTTACCCTGTCCCAGTAACTAGTTAAAACAGTTAATGTACTGTCCTTACCCTGTTCCAGTAACTCTTTAAAACAGTTAACGTTCTGTCATTACCCTCTTCCAGTAATTACTTAAAACAGTTAATGTTCCGTCATTACCCTGTCCCAGTAACTAGTTAAAACAGTTAATGTACTGTCCTTACCCTGTTCAGTAACTATTTCAAACAGTTAATGTTCTGTCATTACCCTGTCCCAGTAACTTGTTAAAACGGTTAACGTTCCGTCATTACCCCGTTCCAGTAACTATTTAAAACAGTTAACGTTCTGTCCTTACCCTGTCCCAGTAACTAGTTAAAACAGTTAATGTACTGTCCTTACCCTGTTCCAGTAACTATTTAAAACAGTTAATGTTCCTTCCTTACCCTGTTCCAGTAACTATATAAAACAGTTAATGTTCTGTCATTACCCTGTTCCAGTAACTCTTTAAAACAGTTAACGTTCTGTCATTACCCTATTCCAGTAACTATTTAAAACAGTTAACGTTCTGTCCTTACCCTGTCCCAGTAACTAGTTAAAACAGTTAATGTTCTGTCCTTACCCTGTAACTATTAAAACAGTTAATGTTTTGTTCTTACCCTATTCCAGTAACTATTTAAAACAGTTAATGTTCTGTCAGTTCAGTAACTATTTAAAACTGTTAATGTTTTGTCCTTACCCTGTTTCAGTAACTATTTAAAACAGTTAATGTTCTGTCATTATCCTGTCTCAGTAACTATTTAAAACAGTTAATGTTCTACTTGTTAAAACGGTTAATGTTCCGTCATTACCCTGTTCCAGTAACTATTTAAAACAGTTAACGTTCTGTCCTTACCTTGTCCCAGTAACTAGTTAAAACAGTTAATGTACTGTCATTACCCTGTTCAGTAACTATTTAAAACAGTTAATATTCCTTCCTTACCCTGTTCCAGTAACTCTTTAAAACAGTTAATTCTGTCATTACCCTGTTAACTAGTTAAAACAGTTAATGTACTGTCCCCCTGTTCCAGTAACTATTTAAAACAGTTAACGTTATGTTTCTTACCCTGTTCCAGTAACTATTTAAAACAGTTAATGTTCTGTCATTACCCTGTCCCAGTAACTAGTTAAAACAGTTAATGTACTGTCCTTACCCTGTTCAGTAACTATTTAAAACAGTTAATGTTCCTTCCTTACCCTGTTCCAGTAACTATATAAAACAGTTAATGTTCTGTCATTACCCTGTCCCAGTAACTAGTTTAAACAGTTAATGTTCCTTCCTTACCCTGTTCCAGTAACTATTTAAAACAGTTAATGTTCTGTCATTACCCCGTTCCAGTAACTATTTTAAACATTTAATGTACTGTCCTTACCCTGTTCCAGTAACTATTTCAAACAGTTAATGTTTTGTTCTTACCCCCTTCCAGTAACTATTTAAAACAGTTAATGTTCCGTCATTACCCTGTCTCAGTAACTATATAATACAGTTAATGTTCTGTCATTACCCCGTTCCAGTAACTAGTTCAAACAGTTAACGTTATGTCCTTACCCTGTCCCAGTAACTAGTTAAAACAGTTAATGTACTGTCCTTACCCTGTTCCAGTAACTCTTTAAAACAGTTAACGTTCTGTCATTACCCTCTTCCAGTAATTACTTAAAACAGTTAATGTTCCGTCATTACCCTGTCCCAGTAACTAGTTAAAACAGTTAATGTACTATCCTTACCCTGTTCAGTAACTATTTCAAACAGTTAATGTTCTGTCATTACCCTGTCCCAGTAACTTGTTAAAACGGTTAACGTTCCGTCATTACCCCGTTCCAGTAACTATTTAAAACAGTTAACGTTCTGTCCTTACCCTGTCCCAGTAACTAGTTAAAACAGTTAATGTACTGTCCTTACCCTGTTCCAGTAACTCTTTAAAACAGTTAACGTTCTGTCATTACCCTCTTCCAGTAATTACTTAAAACAGTTAATGTTCCGTCATTACCCTGTCCCAGTAACTAGTTAAAACAGTTAATGTACTGTCCTTACCCTGTTCAGTAACTATTTAAAACAGTTAATATTCCGTCATTACACCGTTCCAGTAACTAGTTAAACCAGTTAACGTTCTGTCCTTACCCTGTTCCAGTATCTATTTAAAACAGTTAATGTACTGTCCGTACCCTGTTCCAGTATCTATTTAAAGCATTTTATATGATTGACCTTTGTTATCTACCAGGTCGCTAATTGAAGCATTTTATTTCTGTACTTTCTATGGTAGGCTGGCTTCGTGCTTTTCAAGAGGCCATACAGTGACGTGACTTATTTCACTTTATAGCTAAACTTGTTGACAAGCGCCAGCTCTGAAATACAGGTATTTAACTTCCGAGCAGCAAAACAAGTTAGGATACACGTGGTGAACAAAGATCACTCGCATAACCGTTTCGTCATCATCACGTAAGGAAACCTGTGATGTTTCGGTATAGAATATTTGTACACGTGCGCACTCTAATTTGAAAATGAAAAGAAGAACGATCGAATATCAAACTGTTATAGAATGAATGAAAAGAAACTGAAATTATGGTATCCTAGCCTTATGATTTCATTACTGTGACTTCAGTTTTATAGTGTTTATCTATAACACCAATTTCTACATTCTCTCTACGTACCTTTACAAAGTTTGGAGAGTGTCAGGTCTGAACAATTAATACTTAACATATCAGGAGAAGCGGCGTAACATTTCTTTGTTTTTGTTAGCTTAGATACATCCGAAAGAATCGTATAACGGTTTCGGTGTGTTCACACGTGTTCGTGACTCTACTCTAAAGACAACCACGTAATTGAATCGATGAGTATTTATTTAATCCAACAATCAAACTGATCTCACGAAGTCCCCCCGATGGGTAAGGGTTAAGCCACAGGGATTATAGAGCTACAATTGAGTTTGACTGTTACGGAGTTCTGGATAAAACATCTATAGTACACTGAATAACTTTGCACTGAAATAAACACACACACACACACACACACACAAAACGTTTGTTTGCTATGGTTATTCGCGCAAAGCTACTCTCCCTAACCGTTCCTATTTTGAACTGGTAGAATAGAGGGTAAACAGCCAGTCATCAGCACCCACCGCCAGATCTTGGGTTATTTAACTTGAATAATGGGTGTTAACCGTCATTCTTATAAAGCACTCACAGATCTAATGTGTGAAGTAAGTTAGTGTGGTTACGGGACGCGATCCAAGGACCCTCCGATTCAAAGTCCAGAATGTTAGCCACTAGTCTACGCCTAGCCTTAATACAACCAAAGATATCTCGTGAAGACAACCATTTACAATTAATTTGTGCCTAAAATGTATGTTAGCACACGGTATGATGACGTCACTACCCTGCTAGACTCCATGATGCGGGATTATGGAAACAGTAAACTGAGTTTGCCATGCTTCTTCCTGATTGGGCATTGCTCTTCTCCATTACTTCACATCACCACTTCTTAACGGATTTCGTATTTTCTAAGAACACAAGCTTTTTAACGTTTTATAAGGCAGACCGAACGCGAGAATCCAAACTTGGAGAGTATACCATAGAATACCGTGTTCTTTCGTAGTTCTGTGGTGTTTAGTAATTTAAATACGTCGGTGGTGAGCGCAACTAGCTAGGAAACAGATTGAGCTTGATGGTGTGAGGAGAAGCCGACCTTCGAGTCACTGTCGCCGCTATGGGTTGTGCTATGAGCACGGAAGATAAGGCAGCTCTAAATAGAAGCAAACAGATAGAGAAGAACTTGAAAGAAGATGGCTTACAAGCGGCGAAAGACATTAAGTTGTTACTCCTAGGTAGGCTTAACTTTCTTCTGAACCTACACTTAAAGGGAAATGTGTTCGTACAAAAAAAAGCGTTTGAATTTTAATCAGATGTAGGTTTTCTCATTTAAGTGCGTGTGTGTGTCATTAATTTGTTCTATTGTTTTTAGAGATCTACAGCCTATTGTTTGTTTACATATTCCAAATATGTCTATAGTTCTGATTTTAACACTGCTTACTCAGGCATGAAGTAATAAGATTTGTTTCACAAAAACTACATCCAAAGCAGGTACATTTCCGTGAGTTTAAGGACTTATTTGATTATTGTTATTTACCTATAACGTCTGTTATTTATGGTGTAAAAGAATGAAGACCAGATTTTTAAAAAATCTCAAAAATGTGCCTATGGGAATAGTTTAATCGACCGTTGGGGTCTTGTTTGTAACCCACAAATAATTCAAAGATTTTCTTATGTCCTATAGGTGCTGGTGAATCAGGGAAAAGCACTATTGTCAAACAGATGAAGTGAGTTATTATTTCCTGTTTATTTTCTCTTTTGTTTAACTTACACTATTATTTAACTAATGAATTCTGTTTATTTTCCCAAATTTTAACTGAATTATTAAAAACTAAGACGCGTTTTTTTTCGGTAGCTTAACGTAAATAGCTATTTAACTATGAAGTTATTTTAATTTTTTTTTGTTCATTGTTCAGTGGTTAATATGTTAAACTTGAATCTGAGGGGGCCTTCATTCACATACCGTTACAGAAAAAAAACAACAAAGATCGCAACCTGCATTTCGGTGCGTTATAATAGTAACGGTCAAACCCCACTATTCGGTCAGACAAGAGTAGCTCTTGAGTAGTTTTGCCCGAGTATTCTAAATTATGTTCTTCTAACATATTCTGGTTGGTTGTTTTTGAAAATATCTTCAAAATAATAACGCGTGGGACAGTGGGTACGTTATAAGTGACTGTCAAATCTCACTAGTTTATAAAAGCACCCAAAGAGTTGACTGTGAGTACTGTTGACTAGCTAACTGCCTTCCTTCTAATCAATCAGTTCAAAGATAGGAACTGGTAGCTCAGGTAGCCCTTGTTTAGGTTTACGCGAGTAAGTACAAATAAACTCTTCAGTGTCAGATTTTGATATTATAACAACTTACAACTAATTACTTCCCACTTGCTTATAACTACTTATTTACTTCTCTCTTACAACTACTTAGCTGCCTTCCCTCTAGTTTTACACTGCTAAATTAGGGACGGCTAGCACAGATAGCCCTCGAGTAGCTTTGTGCGAAATTCAAAACAAACAAACAAACAAACTTACAACTACTTATAATACGTTTGTTTATCCGTATATTTAGCACAAAAATCCAGCTTTTGTCAATGTAATGCTGTGTTTTAAAAGTTATTGTAAGTAAATTATATCGTTATATATTAACATTTTTTACGGTTGTTTCGTTTTTATAACTAAACCACGAAATTAAGCTTTCTAACGTTAGGAATATGCTTATATTATTTATATTGTAAAAAAAAACAACAAAATTTGCTATCACAGCAGATCTGTATGAGAATAATAGGTCATTATTATTATTGTTTCACTGAATAATAGCTCTTTTCAAGTTCCCACTGTCACAAGCTGAGGAAGCCATAACGGAAAATCAATACCCGTGCATTTCGGCAACAACTGACGCCATGGTGACGTTAGGCTTCCTGCCGAGCATGCGTACATTGTAAAAAGTAGTACCGCCACTTCGTGATTCATTTCTGCTCATGTACGTATTAAGCTTACGCAAACAAGGTCCGATTCATCAGTGCACCTGATGCTGAGAAGGTATTTGTGTTGATGATTACGATAATGGAAAACATATTTTATATTCTTCGGTTACTAACAATTTAAATTATTTAAATGTGAGAATATATATATATATATACATACACACATGCATTTTAAAAACAATTATGGATGGCACCAGTCTTCATTGTGACAGCCATACAATATTAATCAGTTGGTACAGTTAATGTATTTCTTGGTTAATATGTCTCCTCCTATATCACAAACCAAATACCCCTATAACTGTAGCTACTAATTACTGATATTTGTATATAGAAAAAGATTGAAAATCATAGGCTTAGCTCTCAAATTATTTCACTGGAACAACATTTTTACGTTAAAACTTTGTACGTTTTTTTGTTTTGCTTTTTGCGGTATACTATAAAAATGATGGTCAAATCCCACTAATCAGTCAGACGACCCAGTCTTAACGAAACAATTGAGGTCGGTTACAGAGTAGCTTTGCTCATGTGAGAAACGCATTGAAGAAGAAATACGTTTAAGTTTTGTACTTTTTTTTTTTTGACAATGCTAATCATGGTTTGCTGTTTACTTGGATCGATTTTCTTTGTAGTTAAGCACAAACCTATACAGTGGACTACGTGTGCTCTGCTCATTATGAGAATCGAAACCAGGTTTCTAGAGTTGTAAGTCCGCAGACTACCGCAGTGCCACTGGAAGGCAAAATAACTTACCTGAGTTACATGTGTATGTTGATCTCCCAGTTCCTATAGAAACATGATAAAAGAAAAGGATCCGTTTCGTGGGGTATAGTTATAGTGCCCCCCTTCCGAAAAAACATCACCGAATTTGCACATATTGCTTGTCTCGATGTGAAGATACGACTAGGATCGACTATAGGGTTGCTACATAAATACACTAATGTGAAAAATGCACTCAAGCAGTTTCAACTAAGCAGATATCTTTAAGCGCTAAATAAGTAATCTGTAAGAAGTAAGTTGTTAGCGGTAACCGCCAAATAACCTTAAACGTGAAAAGTTTCTTGCGATTACTTTACACTTTATATAATCATCGCAAAATCATATAAGGACTATCTAAGCTAGCTGTTCTTAATTTTGCTGGACTTAAAATGCTAAAAACCGGATTTCGGTCCCTGTAGTGGGCAGAGCACAGATAGCCCATTGTGTAGCTTTGTGTTTAATTCGGAAAACAACAAAACAAACTTAATTTTAAGCTTATAAATAGAGGGAAGACAGATAGTCAACAGCACCTACCGCCAACTCTGGGGATACTCTGATAGTATAGTAAAGTTTGCAAATATTAATAATAATTATAACCTTGCAGTTAAAAATCTAGAAAATATTTCGTTATTAATCTTTCGTAACAGTTGTCATTTTGTTTTTCTTATGATAAAATATGTACAATCTTGGCCAAAATATTTGCATATTTTGTAAGAAATGATATAATTATTATTTAAATTGAATGCCCATACTCTTAGCACTGTCAAACTCAGAAATGCATGTTATAATAAACACTTAAATGTGTAATTTGTATACTAAGACAAATTCTATAGACATCTTGAGCGATTTATTAGAACAGCAGAAAATTTTATCAGATACTACTAAAGGGATGTATCATTCAGCATTTCACCAATCACAACTAAACCTTACTAAAATACATATATAAAAAATGTTACATCAAATTATTATAAATAGTGTATTTAACCTTATATCAGTTCATATTAAACATTCAGTACTTGATTGGTGCTTCTCGTATTCTGATAAACTCCGTAAGGCAGTGTAACATGTTGTCGATGAATTTATTGATGTAATCCACCGTAGTTTCACCGCAACTTGTTTTCACTAGAAGGCGCTGCAGCTCAACTGTAGTAGATTAGGGTCGTGGTTAGCAATCTTCTAACTCAGTTCTCAATGGGATAATAATCTGGAGACTTTGCTGGCCATGGCAATATTGTTACGTCCTCCTGGTCGAGATAATCCTTTACACTACCTGCACTGTGGGAAGTAGGACTGTCATACAGGGACACAAAAGTATTGCCAGACCTTTCCATAGCATATTATAGAAATATCATGTTCGTGTAGTGCTTGTAGAAAACGCCATTGACGTTTTCTTGGAAGATATTAAGAGCAATTTTTCTACCATGACGAATAGCTGCCTAAACATGCACTTCACCACCTGCCGTGTGTTTCCTGTGAGAAAGACAGCCTTCCCTCGTCTGTTCTCCAGGCAAATAATGAACACGATTCATACCACCAGCTTTAAGAAGTCATCAGAAAACATGACAGGTCGTCAGTGTTCTAACTGTATTTTGGCATGCTCTTTCGCCCAATTAACGCAGTGACAGCAGTAAATCCTGGTTAATATCGGTTTGGAGATAGACTTGCTTCAAATTCTTCAAATATTGTTTGACCACTTTCCTATTCACTGTTTTTTTAATACCCTGGAATGAATATGCTCATGCCATTCTTGTCGTAAGGTTTGACGTGTTAAATTGATTAATCTCGGGAATTTTATCAGCATCTACAAGCAGACTTTGCTGAAACGACGTTTCTTGCAGTCCGATGACGTTTCGGGAATCTGGATACACTACACTGTAGGTACCATACTCTTCTGGTAGTATCCGCTTGATTCATACCAATTCTAAACATCTGGAAAATTGTTTAAAACTGGTATCATTCCTGGCACATGACAAGGTATGACTCTACACCAACTACAGAGAAACTGTCTGAACAATGTGTTGACCTGTTTTGAAAAATATTATATCAAAAGCACACTTTTTTTTTTTTTTATAGAAAACAGTTCGTATGTACGTTTTGAAGAACAAATGTTCAGAACAACTTATAGAGACCAGAACAGCAATTCGTACACATTTTTCCAATATACGCTATCTTTTTTTGTTACTATTCGGGCATTTACTCAATAACTAATCAATGCATGTAAATAATAACACAGTATTGAACAGTATGAAAACATTTTGGTCAATACTGTGTTTTAATTAACTTGTTCCTTAAGCAATGTTTTTATCCATAGAAAACAGTTTTCATGATTCGTTATTCAGGCTTCACAATTCAGGACCATAGATAAGAGTAATAAGCACGACGTTAAAACTGATTGATTTCAGTTATCAGTAATAAGCACGACGTTAAAACTGATTGATTTCAGTTATCAGTAATAAGCATGACGTTAAAACTGATTGACTTCAATTATCAGTAATAAGCACGGCGTTAAAACTTTTTTAATTTCAATTGCCAGTAATAAGCACGAAGCTAAAATCTGGTTAGTTTCAGTTATTAGTAATAGATACGACGCTAAAATTCATTAATTTCAGTTACCAGGGCAAAATTAAAGAAGAATCGCATCCGTTTCGGTTAACATTTAACGAAACTAGATAACTTAAGATTCCCTTTAATCTTAAAATATATAAGTAAAATATCCATATATCTGTCGTCATCACCTCTATTTATTCAATCAATGATAACAGCTTTACTAAACTCAATATTTGCGACATGGCGTGGCAAGGTGATTAAGGTACTCGACTCGTAATCCAAGGGTCGCGGGTTCGAATTCCCGTCACATTAAACATGCTCGCTCTTTCAGCCGTGGGAGCGTTCGAATGTTGCGGTCAATCCCACTATTTGTTGGTAAAAGAGTAGCCCAAGAGTTGGCTGTAGGAGCTGATGACTAGCTGTCTTCCCTCTAGTCTTACACCCCTAAATAAGGGACGGTTAGCACAGAAAGCCCTCGTATAGCTTTGGGCGAAAATTAAAAAAAAACACACAGACTGCTCACGTGTTTTTCCTGAATAAATTTCTTGATTTAAGAAAATCGTAATAGTCTTTATGTCATTAAAATTCATTACGCTGTTAGCTTTTTCTGACGCAACATGGTGCTGTATCGCATCTACATTTAAGCCTTAGAGTTCTAGATACAGCAATGAATTTGTAAGACTTCAACCTAAAATAAACATTATTACAGTTGAAACCATTCAAACACAGTATCATGTATATTAACAACTCTCATTTTTCATAAGAAACACGAATTACAGTGTCGTTTCTTAAATGAGTTTCTTTTATAAACCATCAAATCAATTTTAAATTGCAGTTATTAATAATACGGTTGAAACCACTAAACATAGGATTGTATATATTCAGAATTGTTACTTTGTATGAGAAACGTGTATATACAGTGTTCGCGTCTAAATCATGTTTCCTTTAGAAGCCGTCGAATAACTTTTAAATTGAAATTATTAATAATCAAACCAGTAAAAAAATAAATAACTTCTGAGTCTCTCTTGGTCATCTCTGGTTTTATTTTAAAGTATTTCTCGTCAGTTATAAGACCGTTCATCACAATAAACGGGTTTTTATATCAATTTTTACTTTAGCAAAATGGACTACGGATTACACCAAAACTCCCAAATATCATTATATTTATTCCTGGATCGGGTTTATCTAATTGAAAAGTAGTTTTATTTTCAATTACTGACTTATTAAGAGACCCGGCATGGCCAGGTGGTTAAGGCACTCGACTCGTAATCCGAGGGTCGCGGGTTCGAATCGCCGTCACACCAAACGTGCTCTCTCTTTCAGCCATGGGGGCGTTAGAATATGACGGTTAACCCAACTATTCGTCAGTAAAAGAGTAATCAGAGAGTTAGTGGTGGGTGGTGATGACTAGCTACCCTTTCCTCTAGTCTTACACTGTCAAATTAGGGACGGTTAGCGCGGATAGCCCTCGTGTAGCTTTGCGCGAAATTCAAAACAAACCAGCCTGCACTCAAATTGAAAACTTGTGTTTTTGTGGCTGGTTAGTTCTTTGAAGTTTCAAATGTACTATTTTTCTCCTCCCATCATAGGTATCGAAACCCGAAATTTATTATCGTAAACCTGCACAATTACTGCTGAGATAGTGCGGGGCTTCATAACAGATATTAACTAGTTAGTGAATAATTTTAAATATTAATTACAAAGCTTAAATTACAGAGTTTGAGCCTTTTTTAAGAAATCTTAAATCAATTTTTTATGTGATAAAATCTAATTAAATACTTAAAAAAATCAGTAATATCTATGTAAAGGAATGAAACAAGCACGCGCGTGCACTTTAAACTGGATTTGAAAGTGGAGGTTTTTATTTATGGTTCAATTAGCAAGTGTAAGTTATTGTATAGCATCCTAAAATAATTAACTGCTACCTGTTTACATTATTTATTTATTTATTTGGTTGTCAATGTATCTTGGCAGTTATGATAGTATAAATAATAAGACTTTGTAATTAGGTTACACTATAGCTCTCTGAGAGGTAAGATATTCATTAATCCATCACTTGAGATTGGTAGAGGTTCAGTGCGTTATATCAAAACGACTTTGGAGCCTCAAAACGACTTTGGAGCCTCAAAACGTTTAATCATACACTATCTTTCAACCATTCTTCTTTATAACAGCGTAGTGTAGTCTCCAATTACAAAAGGATCCTTCGTAAGGCTGTCATGTCCAAAGAATACCCCTCCTACCTGATGACTTTCCATAATCTTCCTAATATATAAGAACAACAGTTTCTTAGATCTGTTTCAACAGTCCGGTAACACGGAAATACATAGGTACTGTGTTCGGCGACTTAGTATGAAAACAGTTTCATTCTCCAGCTACGTGAGGTATGCAACGGTTCACCTGATATTGATATGTCTTAAAACAGCTTTTGTTATTTTTCCAAGTGGATATTCTTTTTCATTATAAGTATAATTTTTCTAGTGATCTTTGCGTTTGTGGATTTTTATTGGGGTGTCTACTGGGGTACTACAGTGAAATATAAGAGAAATTTCCTTTTTTTTGTGAATTTTAATTCGCTGATCCAACACATCTTTATGGTCTAAGTGTATGATATTTTACGTCAGAAAGAACTGTAACATACCCTTCCTAAACACTATGAGTGTTCGGTATCATCACACTATCAATATATAGTTCTGGTACTTCCCGTTTCACCCGCGACTTCATATGATTGGTGACTGTCACAATAACATTTCCAACCGTGTTGTATTAGTCCTAACTTCTCAGATAATTTGTAATCTTCCTATAACTGTCGTAAGCTCTGTTAGGTAAGGTTATATTGACTTTCTAGTAACAGTATTAACCCCCTTTAATAGCGTTACTGCATCTGCCTGAGATGTAGTATAAAACGCTTAATTTAGCACGTAATTAATGTTCTTCAATAACAGCAATTAACCCTTTTGGGTAAAGCTTGAGTGTAAAACCTGAAATACAGCATTAACCTAAATCAAACTTGTCTCGCAGTTGTTTACATTGTAGTTGTCTGTGATACAATACAAACCTTAACCCTAACTTTTCACTTTATAAAAGGCCTTCATATACAAGTCACTACGAAAACCTCTTTGTAAGGTTTACAATGTTAACTGCCAAAAATACAGGGTTCAAAACTTATGTCCAACTTATAATTTAATTAGTGACGTCCATGAAATAATAACATCTTTGGTAAGGCATTATGACTTGAAATTTCCATATTTGAGACATATTAATAATATTTTCTTAACCTAGAATGCACATTTTTCCCACTGTTTCTGGAGTCGGTGTGGAGGATGATGATGTGATGCGGATAAATTTATCTGTTTGTAAGAAATTGGATATTTATTTGACAGAAGTATCAGACAGCGCTGCATCTGCGTTCTTGTAGGAGTTCTGAAACGAGTATTTTGAAATAGTACTGACGAGATAAGAGAGGATTATTTAAGACTATTATATTAAATAAAATTCATAAAAATATTTCTTTAATATTCATATTTTAGTAACTATGTATGATAAAATTTACCTACACACGTTTGGGAATAGCGTATAAAATGGGAACATAATATTGACTGTGGAATGTGTAATGAACAGTATTCTTAAGTGGATGCATTTATTTAAATCACTGAAAACAATTTTTGTAAAAGCAAAACATTAATCCATAACAATTTTATATCCAAAGAAACACACCAGGAGCATAGTATACATACGGTTGTATAAACAAACTACAAAGTTAAGCACAAAACTACAAAATAGGTTGCCCCCAAGTGGCTCAGCGGTATGTCTGCGGATTTACAACGCTAAAAATCGGATTTCGATACCCGTGGTGGGCAGAGCACAGATAGCTCATTGTGTAGCTTTGTGCTTAATTCAAAACAACAATACAATTGGTTATCTGTGCTCTGAGTTTCTAGTGTTCTGAGTTCACAGACATACCGCTATGCCCATGGGAAGTTAGACCATTGCTTATGACCTGTTGTAAAAATCTGGATACCTAATCACATTATCCTTGACCATCCTCGCTGACGATAGAAGAAGGAAGTACAAGGCCTAAATAGTCATTCTTGTATCATTACAATAATCGTGAAGACACTAATTTCGCAACCGTGCTGTATTTTTCACCTTACCAGTGTACAGCCCCAGTATTTTCACCTTACCAGTGTACAGCCCCAGTATTTTCACCTTACCAGTGTACAGCCCCAGTATTACCAACGATATGTTACTTCCTCCTAGTGTTACTTGTCTTTTCTTTTTGTTAAATTAAATGGCGCTTTACCAAATGTTTCGTGGTCACCTTTAAAGAATTGTAATACTACCATTTACCAAGATGTTCGAACTTATTAGTAGTTATTTTGGTCATTTCAATTGACCATTTCCAAGGCATTTTCCTAAGAATTCCGTCAAGTCTCTAGAGAATGAATAAGCAGTTTCTATGCAAATTTTGTATATTCATTCGTGCGTTTTACATTAACAGTTGTTTAATCAATAATTGCGAACGTTGTTCCATTTCCATACTGACAGAGGCTGCAGTTAAATTTCTTTATCAGGTATTTCTAGAAAGGTGGATAAATAACACTTAAACTTCCCTTGAAACAAGTAAATATTGATGTCCATATTGGCGTTTGTTTTCAGTTGCTGTCTGTTTTCTCATATTTTCTCTCCTTTTGACGGTGTTGGGTGTGAATTGTTTATTTACCAGTTATTTCTAGCTATTAGTGAATCACCATTTATTTCTAGCATTAAGTTTCAATAAACACTATAACGCTCAACTGAATTTTGGACAATGCATCATGTTTTATTTGGAAGAAAAAAGACATAGTAATATAGCAGAGGTTTAAATAATCTTAGACGAAATGAGTTACTAAATCTGTGTCATCGACAACTATTGTTGCTTTAAAAGCATTAGTCCATTAAAAGAACAGTTAGTTTATGATTGGAATTACCTTTTGGAAGAGGTTCATTGTAATTTGTCAGATTCATTTCTTCCCTTATGAAGACTTAAAGCAGAAACACTAGTTGTGCTTTTAATTAAGATCTGAGGGTTTTAGGTTAAAATACGTTTCTACTTTCAGTAAGGAAAATGAAATTATTTCTTAATCCCTAAAGAAAAGTGCGTTCGTTAAATAACTACTCTGAGTCAGTCAAGCTAAGAATCAAGCTATCACCAGCGATGTTAAGTGCAACACACAACCCTAAATCTCTTATGCTTACATTGGATCAAAACTATTGTGGTATTTTCAGGTAGCGCAGACTTTCCGACAGTTATCGAAAAGGCAAATCCACAAATAGCAGCAGATTCGAGCATTTAATAAGGGAAGTGTTCTCTAATTTATAACGTGATTTAATTTTAAGTTGCATGACAAATAAACAGATTAGACATGTTTAAACGACTGTGGAAAAGTCTTTATTTAGATGCAAAATAAAAAAACACAACGTGCAACCTGCTTAGAAGAGTAGGCGATCGCTTCTTCCGGATTAGCGAATAGCTCGCAAACTTTCCATCTGCCGAACTAGTCACAATGAAAGCTAAGCAGAACTGAACAAAAAACTGGATTTTGAATGTAACCTCGCTTTCTTTGTTCAGAGGATGGCATCATCTTATTACTACATTCTCTTGACAGAATTGAGTAGATATAACAGTTTCAGTTTACGTCATAGTTCGGCCAGCAAAGGATAACCCACTTTTAACTTTTTCAAACCAGGTTCAATATATGATACTGAAATATCCTCATAAGCGATGACGTCATCTAACAAAAGAATAAACATACCTAGAACATACCTTGAACCACCATGACAATGTGGAAATAATCAATAATATAAAATGATTCTATATTACTATAATAGGTAGGAGAACACAGTATGGCTGCATACCACATTATCAACAACAGAGTTCAAATCAGTGCAACACACATACTCTGTTCAAGCCTGAATTTTCTCTTCATGTATGAATTACTTGGTTATAAATGTATTTATTATCATCAAAAATATTTTACTTTATTTATTAGCTACGTTTTTAACATATGTTGATAAATACCCATGAAGTTCCACGGGAGCTCGGCATGGCCAAGCGTGTTAAGGCGTTCGACTCATAATTCGAGGGTCGCGGGTTCGAACCCCGGTCACACCAAACATGCTCGCCCTTTCAGCAGTGGTGGCGTTATAATGTGACGGTCAATCCCACTATTCGTTGGTAAAAGAGTAGCCCAAGAGTTGGCGGTGGGTATTGATGACTAGCTGCCTTCCCTATAGTCTTACACTGCTAAATTAGGGACGGCTAGCACAGATAGCCCTCGAGTAGCTTTGCGCGAGATTCAAAACAAACATACAAGTTCCACGGTTTAAAATTTTAAAAATTACACGTTACCAGTTTAACTTGCATTTTAACCAATAATTCAAATGTGATTGATATAAGAGTTGGAAGGAAATACTATATCAGTAAATTTCCATTTCCGGAATGGTTGGGCTCCTATAAAACAGTGAGTGGACTGTTTATGGTGGTCCAATTCGAAAATATAATTGCAAAATTAAAACCTTCCAAAACTACCATCCAGAACAAAGAACAATGCAAGCAAGAGTTTAACAAATTATAAGTGGAAGACGTCCAACCTTTCAGAAAGGTGGATGGACGTTTTGCTCTCGCCCACCCTCGATTCTAATAATGGTTTCTAGCTTATTAAAAAAAATGGTTAACATCCACAAAATAAATCTATCATCAATATGTGATTTTCTATATTACGAACTAACATTTACCTGTTCCTCTTCAGAATCATCCATGACAGCGGTTTTACCCAGGAAGACTTTCGCCAGTACAAGCCTGTTGTGTACAGCAACACTGCACAGTCCATAGTAGCCATTCTTCGAGCCATGCCCAATTTAGGAATTAGCTTCGGTAACAACGAGAGAGAGGCAAGATTCCATCTGTACACATTCATATATGTTTACTTAATAAGAATAAAATGTTTCTATAGACAGATAATACCTTTACATATTAGGGTTAAAACTGTTGTTTTGGCAAGATAAGCCTTCATATGCCTTTACATACTAGAGACATAAAGAAAAGAGTTCTTTACGTTAATAGACCTTCTTGTATCTATATATATATATATTACAGATAGATTTGTTCTTTAAATAAACAATCTTAAATCTTGAAATACTATGGAAGTATTTGTTCTTTAGATAAACCTTTCTACATACACATATATATATATATATATCAGTAAAATTAATAATTTATATCTAAATGAGGTTAAATAAATAAACAAAATCGTGAGGAAGGACTGCGTTAAAAACAGCAAATCCTAACCTCTGATTAATTACATTATAATCATGGAATATTCAAGCCATAAACCAAAACAAATCAACATAATATGTCTAATTAAGGCTATTGAACTTAACTAAATGACGATAAATGTTCACTAATATTTATTCAATCCATGTGAATGGTCACTGATTATCTCGTACCTTCCATTGCATTGTTCAAACTTTATGAAGTTAAGTTTAATAGCCTTAACTTGATATATTATGTTAATGTGTTTTGGTTTATAGCTTCAATATTTTATGATTATATATATATACATGTTACGGACATGTTTATTTTTTAGGTAAACCTTATTTTATATTCACACATTATGAATAGATTCATTCTTTAGAAAACCTTTTTTAATCTTCACATACTATAGATTTGTTCTTTATATAAAATTTACATCTTTAAATACATGTACAGATATATTCTTTACATAAATTTTCTTCTATCTTTATATGTAGTGTGGGTAGATTTGTTATTTATATAAATGTTATTGTATCTTTGTGAGTTATGGATGTCTTTGTTCTTTACACGTTGGCTCACATCCTATTCTCGCTGATATTCGTAACCGACTGGCCCGTTTCTCATTAGCAGCTACTTCAATCCAGTTTTTCTGGATACCAGGCCATGTTGGTATTCGCGGGAACGAGCTTGCAGACATGGCAGCTAAATATGTCTGCTTCAGCACCATCACCCCTATGCCTATTCCGTACATGGACTATGGTGTTATCTTCAAGGGTCGGCTCCGTGCCAGCTGGCAGTCCACTTGGAGTGAGCAACGTGACAACAAACTTTTTCAAATCAAACCCAAAATTGGACTTTGGCCATCTAGCTTCCGTAAAGTTCGGAAGGAGGAAGTTGTTCTCACTAGGCTACGCATTGGTCACAGTTTTTAACTCATCATTTTCTTTTATCTGGAACTGATGCACCAATGTGTAATTTGTGTAACACTCAAATCACTATCAGCCACGTTTTACTTTCTTGCCATCGTTACAATTCTCAACGACGGCAATATTTTAAACATATTTTTTCCCAGGGTCAATCTGTAACATTGGACAGAGTTATTGGTGATGGTGACTCTGTCCACCTTGATAATGTTTTTAATTTTTTAATGGCCATTAACCTTTTAATCTCATTTAAGTGTTGCATGTTTATTCATTACACCTTTTAATTGTGGTTCCTTTTTTACAGTTTTAATCTCTCTCATTCAATTTGACATTGGACAATAGCCAGAACATTAAATAACTCGACACCAGGACTGGAAAGGCCAACTTCAGGTGACTAACGCTCCTGTTTGAACTATCCGTTTGAACTACTCGTTAGTCATCCTGGCGAGTTGTTATTATACTTTACTGCATATCATTTCACACTTTTACTAATTAACTTTTTAGTACTGGCCATATTGACTCATAACCCGGAACCAGGACTGGAAAGACCAACTTCAGGTGACTGACGGTGGTTTTTATACTTACTTGTTAGTCTTCCTGGCGGGTTACGATCATTACCATTCTGCTACAGGTAGTTCTTACAACTTTGTTGACTGGATGTCAACATTGGTTTTTACGCCATTTTCTGTTTTAATTGCCGTTTTGCTTTTATCTTCAATTACTTCTACAAATTTTACTCCATTTACTTGACTTTATCCTTTTACTGGACATTTGGCTACTCATTGTTACGATTTTGCGGAGTGTCTTTTAAAACTTTTACTTTCTTTTACATTTTGATAATAGCTGCTATGACACATAACCCAGAACCAGGACTGGAAAGGCCAACTTCAGGTGATTGACGGTGGTTCTTGAACTTACCTGTTAGTCTTCCTGGTGGGTTATGATCATTACCTTTTTGCTAGAGTAAATACCTTACAACTTCTTATACTCTGCCTTCTATCATAACATTGTAGACTAGGTGTCAACATTGGTTTTATACTTTTTTGTTTTACCTTCATTTCCATTTATGTCTATTACTACATTTATTTATTTATTTATTTACATTTTTACCGAATGTCTGGCGCAGATAGCCTCGCTGCTTTGTGCCATAAAACACTAAATCAATCAATCAATCAATCAGTCAATTGTTCTTTAAATAAATCTTATTGTATCATTATACATTGTAGAAAGAAAGCTGTTCCTCAGATAGCCCTGTATGTTTACATTCATACTAAGAATGAAACTGTATTTTAGCCTTGTGCACTTTCTTGCATTTTCTTTAGTCTACTCAACTTTTGTACATACTTGTGTAATATCTTTAAAATTACTCTTAGTATTTTACGCCTTACTGTCTACGGAACTTCGTAAGTGATGTATGTTCGAACAAGAAATAGCGAAACAATTTGTAGGCAATTTAAAGAATAATGCATTTTATATTTCTGTTTATAGCATCATACTTTAAAACCAATATTAAACAAACACTCATCTACTTACATTATTTTTGTTACAAGAAAAATTGAGTACAGGCTGTTTATGTCTGGCAAGCAATTAAATTCGTCGACTTGAGACTGACGTGTATGTATGTAAACACGGCTTTCAAATACATTTAGCTTAGGCTTAACATTTTTATCATTTATTTATTTAATCTTTCAGTTACTTTATATTTAAAAAAACACATTTTTTTGTATTTTCGTAAAAGCGCAAATATACCTGTTTTGAAACCCGAATGTAAAATTACTTTGAATTATCACGTTTTGTAATAAGTTCTAACAATTCCAAAATCATATACAACTGGCTAATAGATGTAGCATTTTACATTCCAAACTAAATGTATAGTATGTGTCAGGAATTAGTGGTTGCTACATTTAGACTCTTGAGGCCCTATATATAGCTGAAAACTCGGTCGTAGAAAAGTCCAGCATTTGAACAACCACGTGAAACGAATATCAAATTTGAAATGTCAACTCTTTTTACTCAAGTCTTCTCTTTCAGGAATGGTAATTATCAATTACCAAGTCCAAAATGATAATATTAATAGCAATATGTACGTAAATTCTTAGAAATACCTTAATAAGCTGAGTTGTTTAAATTATTGTGTAGACATTACACGGAATATAATAACAAGTTATTAGAAATGTTTGTACATAGGCTGTTTGTTTGTTTCATAATTTTTGCACAAAGCAACATAAATTTTCTTCTATCTTTATATGTAGTGTGGGTAGATTTGTTAATCAGGTTGATTAAGGCACTCGACTCGTAATCTGAGGGTCACGGGTTCGAATCCCCGCCACACCAAACATGTTCGCCCTTTCAGTCGTGGGGGCGTTATAATGTGATGGTCAATTCCACTATTCGGTGGTAAAAGAGTAGCCCAAACGTTGATAGTGGGTGGTGATGACGAGCTGCCTTACACTGCAAAATTGGGGACGGCTAGCGCAGATAGCCCTCGAGTAGCTTTGCGAGAAAATTCAAAACAAATAAACGTGTTATATAGATGGTAACCGATGTAATATCGTAGCAGAAGAAAGTGATATTAATGTAATGGTTGTTAACTCTCTCGAACTATTGAAACAGAGCTTCTATTAATAAAACCAGTTGAAGTTTAGAATTTAGTGATAGAAATGTTAATTATAATGTAAATGAGGCAGCTAGCTCTAAATACAAATCACTAGTTAGGTCTCATTTGGGATATGTCCGCCAGTGGCTCAGCGGTAAGTTTTCGGACTTGCAACGCTAAGATCCGGAGTTCAATTCGTTGCTGTAGACAAAATGTAGACAAGTCTGTTGTGTAGCTTTACGCTGAAACAACAGCTACATTTGGAATAGCATATGTACAGTCCTAGTCTTCTCGTCTAAATTAGGATATTCAAATTATTAGAAGGGGATCAGAGAAGGTACATTGTGATGATTCTGAGGATACAAGAATTATCTTATGGTGTTAGTTTTTTACTTTATTTGTGAGTGGATGTGTAAAGTCATTCTTCAAAGATTAAATGGTCCCTTATTGGCTGTTTTTTATTATACATAACATTATTCAATTCTGTAGTTTATAACGTGAAATTTTTAACGCTTTTAAAAGTATCACGTCAGTCAAGAATTTAGTATTTTAAGTAGATTTTTAACAATAAAAAATATTATAAGTAGCATTTAGCTACTTAAAGGGATTGTCATTTATGACGTCACATATGCAGGCCACTTTTTACACACACTTATCCTACGAATTCATGTCACAACATTACTCCCATAAGATTTCATGCTGGGCTTTAGTAATTTTTGTCAAAGAAGTAATAACTGTATTTATTTATTTATTTTTGTCGTGGAGATTTTTTGAAAATTCCAAAGTTCATAAACTCATTTTGCTTTGATATTACAAACGTATATTCCAACCCTTACTTTTTAAACGGATTATTATTTTTTACTTTCCAAACAATTGCAAAAACTCGAAAATAATAAAACACAATAAGTAGAGCCATCACATACCCCAAACATTTGGGAAGCGGAGCATGTTTATTACTGATAATGATATATTAGTGCATGTACATACATTTCCTAGGTTATATACAGCAGTGCACCACTAACAGTATGTGTGTATGTTTATTACAGCTACTGTAACATTACACCATTAGTTACGTCACGTTAGTTCCTGTTAATTATTTTAATTGTCATATGTAAAGTTCTTACATTTGTCCGGATGTTATTACTATCGTGAGCTTTCTCGAATCTGAATGCCGCACATTTCGACTTTTTAACTTTCATTATGTTAGAACAACACGTAGGTTCAAGAAGTCCTAACAGAAATGAATAAACAGCCTATAACCCGAGCGTTTTTGAAAAGTCCACTTAATGTTTAACTTTATGAATTACTTTCGGCTGTGGCCCGGCATGGCCAGATGGTTAAGGCACTCGACTCTTAATTCTAGAGTCACGGCTTCGAATCCCCGTAACACCGCTTGCCCTTTCAGCCGTTGGGGCGTTATAAGGTGAATGGTCAATCTCACTATTCGTTGGTAAAAGAGTAGCCCAAGAGGTGGCTGTGGGTGGTGATGACTGGCTGTATTCCCTCTAGTCTTTAACTACTAAATTAGGAATGGCTAGCTCAGATAGCCCTGATGTAGCTTTGCAAGAAATTCAAACCAAACCATGCTACAGGATTCTAAAGTAAGAAATGTGTAACAGACATTTATTTCGGTCTTCCATTGGTCATTAGATGTATAGGGAAGGTTAAATCAAATTGTGCGTATTCGATGAAGGGCTCTAAACTTTAATTTAGTAGAAAAGGCGTCGCCTGGCTGAAGGCTGTTAGGCTAAATAACTGCGTTTTTACTTGAGAGTCTTGAAATATTATTTTAAGTTGGTTTCGTAAATCGTAAATACAAGCTACACCTCACAGGAACAAAAGTTGTCTAATGAAATTAACAATTTTGTCGTAACCTTGGTCTTGTCACACGAGAAAAGTAATATTCCACTTTGTAGAAATGTTTAAGTATACAATAATATGATAATTGTGTTAAAGAAAACTGGGAGATCATCTGTACATCTAACTGTATTGCTCACGATCACCTAATTTACGTATAC
The DNA here is from genome assembly GCF_004210375.1 of Tachypleus tridentatus. Classification (NCBI taxonomy): domain Eukaryota; kingdom Metazoa; phylum Arthropoda; class Merostomata; order Xiphosura; family Limulidae; genus Tachypleus; species Tachypleus tridentatus. The sequence goes on from NC_134836.1 coordinate 40,505,666, forward strand.
TAATCCAGAGAGGAAATAAATTCACAACATGCAACAAATAATACGCTAACATGCGCATATGCGAAAGGGAAACACATATATATGTATGTAAAAACTGTTTAGAAAGATGTTAAACAGCCAAGGATATCATTAAAATGCACTACCTTTAGTCCAAAGTGCAAACTTTTCTGAGTTAACATGCCTTTTGACCTTCCAATATGGCTTCGCCTCTCATTCCCTAGGATATAATTAAAATGCACTACCTTTAGTCCAAACTGCAAACTTTTCTGAGGTAACATGCCTTTTGACCTTCCAATATTGCTTCGCCTCTCATTCCCTAGGATATCATTAAAATGCACTACCTTTAGTCCAAAGTGCAAACTTTTCTGAGGTAACATGCCTTTTGATCTTCCAATGTGGCTTCGCCTCTTATTCCCTTTTTCCTTCAAAATTCGTTGTCGTCTTGATGGGCATTTTGGTTTAAAACCAGAAGTTGACAGAAATTTGAATTTCTCTTCACTCCTTACTTGTTTAATTGATTTTCTGCTCAATATTGATTTAACGAACATATTTTAGAGATTCTTGTATGTAATAAAATATTTTGAAGATCCTTGATGATGAATGATTCTGTCTGACTTGACGTACAACCTCAGATAGTAAAGAAAAGTCATGAAGAATAGCCGAAAACGTTATTTCTGTTTTTTGTTGTCAACTGCATGGCTACAATTTCCAATGCAGAGGACTGACAAACAGTGAAGAGAAATAACTGCAAGTTTTCCTCCAAAAGTAGCACTCCACCCCTTTATAGACTTATGTTCAAGCCCACGACCAAGTAGAAACAGATTTTGTGATTCATTTTTACAAGTTTCTAAGGGAAGACTTCCCCCCTCCTTTTCTGCATCCCAACTAACTCTTTCCGCCTTCTCAGATTAATATTCTCAAAACATCACTGCGACCGTAAAATGGCAGACACCAATCTGCTGCTATATCACGATAAAATATCCTATTAGTGTAAAATAAGATAGAAATAAAAGTTATCTTAAAAATTAGCCCCAAACCTATATTCCTAAAATAATTTTACAAACATAAATGTATATACATATATTTCTTTGAATTTACGTAACTTATCGTTAATTTTCGATAGCAAGTACAGTTTGTTTTGGAAACCTATAGGTGCATACATATACATGTATGTATACATACATCAGAACGAATGTTTCACTGAAAGAATAAATTTCACAACTTGTGGTATAATTAACAAAAACAAAATTTATTTTCATTGAATTTAGTTTTCGAATACTATAATTAAGGGTCATCTGAACTACAACATATGAATGACAAGTGCTCATTGTCCTATTAATATTTTGCTACGTCAAGGAGCTAAAACCGTTGGTGAGATCAATACGAGCCCCGATCAGACTTTGTACAGTAAACACAGCAACTTGTCAATATAATAAACTATTTTTAGAAAGGCTCTTCTACATGGATCGTGATGTTGTAGCACCATGTGATCTTTAAAAATGAACTTTTAAAACGATGCTATAGTAACATTATTACAAGAAAGAAATGTGAAGAAACTTTACGTAAAGACAAATACATTGGCAACCATAATGATCGAATTCTATCAACAAGCGGATTGTTTTCTTAGCCTTTATTTAATTATCTACTTATCTTATTCTCCGATTGTTCGCATCTTCTTTCATTAAAAATAACAATATATCTAGAGAAGCTGAAGATAATTTTTCTTAGTTATAAAATTTCCTTGACAACTTCATGCAAGAAATAAAATAATTGGATACACCAGACATACTAAAATGTTTAGACAAATCCACACTAAACATAAACACTGGAATATAGATGTACACAATGATCGAAGTAACACAAATAGAGACGTCCACACAAACACAATAATACGTCTAGATATGTCCACATTCATTTCTTTCTCTTGTATGTTTTGATCTATTTGGATTCGTTAGCAGGAGAGAAATTATTAACATATAAAAAGAAACACTTTGGTTAATCTCTGTAGAAGTTCGACGTTCATACAGTTTCAAAAACAAACATGTTTTACAAGCGAGTTTAATATCTTTAGAAAAGACTAGGATTCTTTTTTAAATTTCAAATACTTTTCAATAAAAGCTCGCTTCACTTAATAATAGATTTAAAACCGTTAGTTTATATTTTATTAAAAATTTGACTAGTAAGTTTAAAATTTTTATCTTTATTTAAAAGTTCGTTTTATATTCTACTGAACGTTTGACTTCTTTAGATTTGTAATTTTAACAAACATTTGTAAGAGTGGCTCATTTCATTGTAAACATTTGGTATATCTTTAATTAAACTTTGATCAACTCTTACATCAAACATTCAATTGAAAATACGCTATAGTTTATTAATTTAGTTAATAATGTTTTTAAAGTTTGATTTATTTTTACAGTAAAAATCTAACTTTTGTTTTATCTGTATTTAACGATTCAGTTTACCTTTTATCAGAAGTTTAGAAAATAATTTTTAAAGGTTTTAACCGATTCCGTTTTATGTGTTTGATTTAAAACTGTGCTAATACCGTTTTAAACTTTATGTGGATTATGACTGAAAAACTAATTAATTTTACTTGGAAACATGATTTTTATCTGTATTTACAAGTTCAGTGTATCTTAATTTCGAATCTCCGTCACACCAAGCATGCTCGCCCTCTCAGCCGTGGAGGCGTTATAATGTATTAAAACGTCACTATTCGTTGGTATAAGAGTAGCCCAAGAGTTGGCGGTGGGTGATGATGAGTAATTGCCTTCCCTCAAAACAAACCAAAATTATCTTAATTTCAAAGTATGGTATATCTTAACTGAAAGTCTATGAGTTTAGAAATTTGAAAGTTTAGCTGAGTATTTATGCAAAATTTTGGTTTATTTTTTTATATAATTTACCTGCTTGTAATTGGAAAGTTTCGTTTACACATAAAATCTAACATTAACAAAATATTATCCAATTCACACAACATTAAAGATTTAATAAAAGATAAAAAATGACTATACTCAACAGATGTTCTCATGGATTTGTTTGTTTTTGAATTTCGCGCAAAGCTACACGAGGACTATCTGCGCTAGCCGTCCCTAATTTAGCAGTGTAAGACTACAGGGAAGGCAGCTAGTCATCGCAATCCACCGCCAACTCTTGGGCTGCTCTTTTGCCAACGAATAGTGGGATTGACCGTAAATTATAACGTCCCCACGGCTGAAAGGGCGAGCATATTTGGTTTGACGGGATTAAAACTCGCGACCTTCAGATTACGAATCGCGCACCTTGATCACCTGGCCAGGCCGAGCCCTTTTTCTTGGAATGGAGTAAACCTTTTTAAGGTTCAACTGCTGTTGAATTTAGCGCAAAGCTATTTAAAAGCTATATGCTCTAGCCATCACTAATGTAGAAGTGATTGACTAGAGGGAAGGCAGCTTGTCAATACCATGAACCAACAATTACTGGAATATTATTTATCAATAAAATGTGTAACTAACCCTTACATTATAGCATCCACATGGCACAAACTACCAGGCATACTAATTTAGTTAATGTTATTCTTCTGTCGACGGTAAAAGATTCAAAGATCACAACTCTAAAATTGAAATCACAACATTTCAGTTTCATCTTTATTCAAAAGCTTGGATATTTTCTGATTAGGTTTCTTTTTTTATATTGTATGTATTTAGTCAAGTTAATAAACATTTTATTAAACCTAACAATATAAGTTAGTTATTACTAAAAATGATTATGTACACTGAATTTCATGAAAAGAATTTATCTGAATGAATAAGAAAGGTTGGAAACAATGAAGAGAAATGATTTAGGTATATTTTTATTTATTAGGCATATCCATAGAATCTTTCCTTGGCCATCCGATGAACTTTTGATTTACGAAGTTTTCTACAGAATCTATGAAAGTTTGATGCTCTTCAAAGAACTTAACAAGTGAGTGTTGTAATTCTCTTTTCAGGTCGACGCTAAACTAGTTTTCGAAGTTGTTTCTCGTATGGAAGACACAGAACCCTTCTCTGAGGAACTGCTTGGTGCCATGAAACGACTGTGGATGGATACAGGAGTCCAAGAGTGCTTCGGTCGATCCAATGAATATCAGCTCAATGACAGTGCCAAATAGTGAGTTCTGAAAAACTACAATTTCGAATTCGATCGTAGCATACTTAGTAGACGAACTGAGAATAATGTTTTTAAATGTTTATTAAACGATATTAAGGCAAGACTAACTGAAACTCTTCCAGCGCTCCTAATTTGTTTATTTGAAGTTAGGCACAAAGATACACAATAGGCTATCTGTGCTCTGCCCACCACTGGTACCTAAACACGCTTACTTGTGCAGTAGTCCGTAGACCTGCCGCTGTGCCACTGAGAGAGGAAAGCGCTCCTATTATCATACAGAAAACTCAGATTTGGGTGAAATGTATTAGATGTTTTATAGCAACACTCTTATGGTTGATGAACTACAGTGTTGGCCAATGCGAGTGAGTAGCCTTTTAACGACTTTGTATGATGAATTTCACACTCAAGATTACTCAAGATCTATCGGTGTTAACACCACTCACCTCCAACTCTTGGGCCACTGAGCGACCTAACCACCAGGTCATTCTGGGTCTACCTTTTCCTTTAGTGGTAAAACTAATATATTCCTAGGTACACTTAATAGTAGGAACAATATATTATTGGAGTGTAAGTTGCTTAAATGATTGAGTTTATTTTGATCTTGACATGATCTGGTGGTTGGGGCACTCGACTTGTAATATGCTGTTCGTGGTATCGAAACAGGTGATAATGTTACGGTCAATCACATTATTCGTTAAATAAAGGTAGCCCACAATTTGGTGATGAATGACATATACTATCTCTCTTCCTTCTAGTCTTCCTAGAATAGGAGCATCTGTCACAAATGTCCCTCGAATAGCTTTACGCGAAAATACAACAGTTTATATTTAAGGTTTACATAAACTTTTTTAACTTTAACCTCTGTTTAAATACACATTTTAACTAAGTTAGAGGGTGTAATTGTTAAACAATTTTTTTAACTTTTCTTCTTGACCTTGAGAAAAATACTATTCGAATAAGCTACAATAATCCTAAAGCTTAACATAACCATGGTTTTTGAAGACAAGTGCATCTTAAAAACTTGAGTCTGTTATACTTGATTTTCTGTAGTAAATTTAATCTATATGTGTTTTACATTTAACTACTAGGAAATGTGTCAACGAGTTTAATGTCATCAAATACCTCAGAAATATTATCAACATATCACCTATAGTACGCGAGCCTAAATTGTTCAGGAGCAAAAAAGAGGTTTTGCCAATCATATGATAGGCTTGAGAACATAGCCTCAATCCTGATGTAGGTTTCAAATATAACTCTCGGAATAACTTGTACTATATCATTATTAAAAAGCAAAAAAAAAAAAAAGACAGATTTAAACAAATCAGTGGTTTCATCCAATTATATATTTTGTCGAATGATTACATCTTATAATTATATTGTGTTTAAACATATTTTTCTAATTCATTAATGTTTTTACTATATCTTTCGGTTTCATGTGACAGAAACTGTCCCTGTTTTACATATTTTTAAATATTTGATTAGTTCCTGTGTCGTAGGACTGCTTGTTCTCACAAGAAATGAAAATGACAACGATAGAATAGTGGGTTGATACAAATATTACACGAAGATGTACTGATATCTAGACCACTTTTAAGGTCAACCACTAAATATAAACAATTAAGATGTACTGATATCGAGGCCACTTTTGTCTTAACATTATGGTCAACCACTTAATATAAACAATTAAGATGTACTAATATCGAGACCACTTTTGTCTTAACCTTATGGTCAACCACTAAATATAAACAAATAAGATTTACTGATATCTAGACCACTTTTGTCTTACCAATATGGTCAATCACTAAATATAAACAATAAAGATGTACTGATATCGAGACCACTTTTGTTTTAACATTATGGTCAACCACTAAATATAAACAAATAAGATGTACTGATATCGAGACCACTTTTGTTTTAACATTATGGTCAACCACTAAATATAAACAATTAAGATGTACTGATATCGAGACCACTTTTGTTTTAACATTATGGTCAACCACTAAATATAAACAATTAAGATGTACTGATATCTAGACCAGTTTTGTTTTAACATTATGGTCAACCACTTAATATAAACAATTAAGATGTACTAATATCGAGACCACTTTTGTCTTAACATTATGGTCAACCACTAAATATAAACAATTAAAATGTACTGATATCTAGACAACTTTTGTCTTGACATTATGGTCAACCACTAAATATAAACAATTAAGATGTACTGATATCTAGACCACTTTTGTCTTAACATTATGGTCAACCACTAAATATAAACAAATAAGATTTACTGATATCTAGACCACTTTTGTCTTAACAATATGGTCAATCACTAAATATAAACAATAAAGATGTACTGATATCGAGACAACTTTTGTCTGAACATTATGGTCAACCACTAAATATAAACAATTAAGATGTACTGATATCTAGACCACTTTTGTTTTAACGTTATGGTCAACCACTAAATATAAACAAATAAGATGTACTGATATCGAGACCACTTTTGTTTTAACATTATGGTCAACCACTAAATATAAACAATTAAGATGTACTGATATCTAGACCACTTTTGTCTTAACATTATGGTCAACCACTAAATATAAACAATTAAAATGTACTGATATCTAGACCACTTTTGTCTTGACATTATGGTCAACCACTAAATATAAACAATTAAGATGTACTGATATCTAAACACTTTTGTTTTAACATTATGGTCAATCACTAAATATAAACAATTCAGATGTACTGATATCGAGACCACTTTTGTTTTAACATTATGGTCAACCACTAAATATAAACAAATAAGATGTACTGATATCGAGACCACTTTTGTTTTAACATTATGGTCAACCACTAAATATAAACAATTAAGATGTACTGATATCGAGACCACTTTTGTCTTAACAATATGGTCAATCACTAAATATAAACAATAAAGATGTACTGATATCGAGACCACTTTTGTTTTAACATTATGGTCAACCACTAAATATAAACAAATAAGATGTACTGATATCGAGACCACTTTTGTTTTAACATTATGGTCAACCACTAAATATAAACAATTAAGATGTACTGATATCGAGACCACTTTTGTTTTAACATTATGGTCAACCACTAAATATAAACAATTAAGATGTACTGATATCTAGACCAGTTTTGTTTTAACATTATGGTCAACCACTTAATATAAACAATTAAGATGTACTAATATCGAGACCACTTTTGTCTTAACATTATGGTCAACCACTAAATATAAACAATTAAAATGTACTGATATCTAGACAACTTTTGTCTTGACATTATGGTCAACCACTAAATATAAACAATTAAGATGTACTGATATCTAGACCACTTTTGTCTTAACATTATGGTCAACCACTAAATATAAACAAATAAGATTTACTGATATCTAGACCACTTTTGTCTTAACAATATGGTCAATCACTAAATATAAACAATAAAGATGTACTGATATCGAGACAACTTTTGTCTGAACATTATGGTCAACCACTAAATATAAACAATTAAGATGTACTGATATCTAGACCACTTTTGTTTTAACGTTATGGTCAACCACTAAATATAAACAAATAAGATGTACTGATATCGAGACCACTTTTGTTTTAACATTATGGTCAACCACTAAATATAAACAATTAAGATGTACTGATATCTAGACCACTTTTGTCTTAACATTATGGTCAACCACTAAATATAAACAATTAAAATGTACTGATATCTAGACCACTTTTGTCTTGACATTATGGTCAACCACTAAATATAAACAATTAAGATGTACTGATATCTAAACACTTTTGTCTTGACATTATGGTCAACCACTAAATATAAACAATAAAGATGTACTGATATCGAGACCACTTTTGTTTTAACATTATGGTCAACCACTAAATATAAACAAATAAGATGTACTGATATCGAGACCACTTTTGTTTTAACATTATGGTCAACCACTAAATATAAACAATTAAGATGTACTGATATCGAGACCACTTTTGTTTTAACATTATGGTCAACCACTAAATATAAACAATTAAGATGTACTGATATCTAGACCAGTTTTGTTTTAACATTATGGTCAACCACTTAATATAAACAATTAAGATGTACTAATATCGAGACCACTTTTGTCTTAACATTATGGTCAACCACTAAATATAAACAATTAAAATGTACTGATATCTAGACAACTTTTGTCTTGACATTATGGTCAACCACTAAATATAAACAATTAAGATGTACTGATATCTAGACCACTTTTGTCTTAACATTATGGTCAACCACTAAATATAAACAAATAAGATTTACTGATATCTAGACCACTTTTGTCTTAACAATATGGTCAATCACTAAATATAAACAATAAAGATGTACTGATATCGAGACAACTTTTGTCTGAACATTATGGTCAATCACTAAATATAAACAATTCAGATGTACTGATATCGAGACCACGTTTGTTTTAACATTATGGTCAACCAATAAGTATAAACAATTAAGATGTACTGATATCTAAACACTTTTGTCTTAACAATACGGTCAACCACTAAATATAAACAAATAAGTTTATCGCGATAATTTTATAAAACCTAAAAATACTTATATCATGATCATTTTTATCCAATGAAATCTCTACAATCTCAGTAAAATATGTTCATACCAATGTAAGTAGACCCACAGTTTTATAAACCGTGTAAAAATATATCGTAGTTAACCTAGTGAAAAACCAACGTAGCACATTTACGTCTTGAAATTATAACTTTGGCATTGTATCAAGATTAAAAATTTTATAAACTTTTGAGAAAAATCCGTACCATGCGGCAAGAATAATAGATTAACGAGTCTACATTTATTACTATATATGCATTTTACAAAAAAAAAACATAGCGATATAATAACAATCGCGCTCTGAACTTTTGAGCCGTGGACATATTCTAAAAGTGATGGTCAAATCCCTATTACAATAGCCCACGAATTAGGGTTGGGTTGTGTTAACTAACTGTCTTTCTTATAGTCCATCACCTCAAGATTAGGGATGGCCAGCACAAATAACCTTCGAATAGCTTTTACGAAATTCAACAAACAACAACTGTACATAATAAATGCGTTTTTTTCAATCACTTTTAGGATCAACGCCACCGTACCGATTAATTATAGAAATCTATTTAATACCGTATAAGGCAATAACAACGCCATCTGGCATATGACTCACGGTAAACAGTTGTTGTTGTTTTGAATTAAGCACAAAACTACACAATTGGCTATCTGTGCTCTGCCTACTACGGGTATCGAAACCCGGATTTTAGCGTGATAAGTCAGTAGACATACCGCTGAGCCACTGGGGAGCCGCAGTAGACAGACATAAAGTTCAGTATTAATTCAGTATCTTACAACATATGCAACTCTGCTTTCTTTTTAAAGTATTTCAATGGCTCAGCGGTAAGTCTGAAAGCTTATAACTCTAAAAACAGAATTTCGATACCGATGGCGGGCAAACCACAGAAAAATATATTTAAAAACGACTCGTTTAGGTTAAGAAAATTTTTTATGTGGAGGAATGAACAATGTTTCGACCTTCTTCGGTCATCGTCAGGTTCACAGGTTTTTACATATATGTTTCTCTACAAGTGGGATTTCTCGACATCACTGAAATCACCAAAAGACCATTACATAGCTTTACACTTAACAGCCAACAATTTCTTTTTTACCATACGTAATGAGGCCCGACATGGCCAGGTGAGTTAAGACTTTCGACTCATAATCTGAGGGTCATGGGTTCGAATCCCGTCGCGCCAAAACATGCTCACTCTTTCAGCCATGGGGGCGTTATAATGTGACGGTCAATCCCACTATTCGTTGGTAAAAGAGTAGCCCAAGAGTTGGCGGTGGGTGGTGATGACTAGCTGCCTAATTTCTTCATTTCTTTCTTTCTTATCTTCTCTACTTAAAATATGAAAAACGCTTGTATCATTACAGTGACAAAATCCGCCACTGTATTACCATAACGGACTTACAATAAGTTTTATAGAGGGACTTCATTTGGGAGAAAGCGGGCAGGAACGGCTTTCTTTCTTAAGCTGGAAAGGGGTTGCAAACGGAAGTTTGTGTGAGACATTTTAGTCAGATTGTATGAAATATATGCACAAATTAATTACACCATAGCATAAGCCTCCAAGCTGAATTGGTCAGTGTAACTTGACCGTTCCCAAGCCTTTCGTGAAATGACTTTCCTGGTTTCACAGTGTTTGATGAGAACCAGTAAAGTTTTCTGTTCTAAACCTGTTATAACTATGCGTCACAGCTTGTGGCACACCATTGAACACGTGTTCATTTAATGTTAATATTCTGAGACGACTCATAATAAACTTATAAATTATTCTATAGAAAAGATTTACAATTTTCAGGCTTCTTTTCTAAGTTTCTTTTATTCTACTAATTTCATGTTTGAACATGGGAAGTTTGGTGATTTCTAGTAATCATCTTAAGACCTAAACCATTCTGCTTATTAAATAATAAATTTCTCCATGAATATTTAATTTGTATGTTTGTTTCTTAAGCACCACGCTACAAAATGGGATGACTGTGCTGTGCCCATCACGAGTATTTTTGGACTTAACTCTCGGGTTCGAATCCCCGTCGTGCCAAACATACTCGCCCTTTCAATCGTGGGAGCGTCATAATGTGATAGTAAATCCCACTATTCGTTGGTAGAAGAGTAGCCCAAGAGTTGACGGTGGGTGGTGATGACTAGCTGCCTTCCTTCTAGTCTTACACTACTAAATTAGGGACGGCTAGCGCAAATAGCCCTCATATAGCTTTGCGCGAAATTCAACAACAAACAAACAAACAAGCACTCAACCCTCAAACATACAGCTGAATCATGGCGGGATGAATTTTTGATATTAAACAAAAGTCTTCGTCCGTATTTTACATTGGGCTCAGTTTAGGAAAATGACTCACTCTCCATATCCATTGCGTTTTTAATATTATGTTTACTCAGGCCCCGGGATCAGTAATATTTAATTATATTTATTAGCTTTTGCTAATTTTTCATAAACAGAATTTAACTGACAAATTTCTTCATGAATGCGTGAAAAAATAACACCCATTTCAACTCATTAAGTAGAATTTATTTCTACTGAACTTTGGAATATCCCCTGTAGGGGCCCTTCAGCATACTTCCAGCTCCAGAACAGCTGCCCCTTTTCTCGTCAGCCCTGTACATCATGTTCAATATTACACAATGGTTTTGTTATATATGTGACTCCTCAATGCCGACCGCTAGTACAGCGGTATGTCTCCGGATTTACAATGCTAAAATCAGGGGTTCGATTCCCCTCGGTGGGCTGAGCAGATAGCCTTTGTGGCTTTGTTAAAAAAAAAACACACACAGACTCCTCGATTTTAAAATTAAACAATGGTTTCACCATATGCATTATCCTTGCACAGACAAAAAATCTTAATTTTGTTCGTTCTTTACCTGATCTTAAATCATTGTCCTTCGTTTCGTCGGGATTCGCACCACGCCAAATCGTTGTTCATCCATATTTGAGCGTCGGATACATTCATAAGTTCATCACAAGTTTACTCAAGCGTACTTCTCTTTCAGCACTGAAGCTTTAGCGACCTCTCTTACGACTAACATTTTGAGGAACTGGTACGTCATTGTAATCTCGTCTATACCTGTAACGTTACACTCGTAACATTTTCTTACTTTACATTTGCTGGTTAGCTTTACATCCGATCTCGTTTACACATCGACAAGAACCAACGTTCAAAGATTTTGGATCATTGTCTCAACAGTTCTTCAGAGGTTTAACAAAAACTTTGGGAATTGCATGTAATTTGTAAATAATGCACTTCAACAATAACATGACCCTTGTCTAAATTACGATAGACAATCAACCAATTCTGCTGACAAAAAAACAATCATATCTTTTTTGGGCACCTTTCACTTATAGTTCAGCGCACAACTCTGAATTTTTCATAAAATAATACTCATTCTTGTGGATTTCAGAAAGAAAGAAATACAACATTAAATGTTGCCTGTGTTTTTTACAACGTGTCCTAATATTTCCGTTGCCTTTGAATCAGAGATTGCATACTAACTAAATATATAAACTTCATTGAGTCTGCTAGTGATAATGGTTGCACTTAACTTATCCTATATTATTTTTAGCATAGACAAGGATGTATATATATATATGTCTTAATTTCTTAGATATACTAATATCACTATAAATTAAGTAATTTGTGTAAATTGTTTATTGTTAAATAGTATATGAAGTGGTTATACATAACAGACTAGTAATCGAGTTTTTAGAAATTCAACAAAAACAAATTGTTGAAAAGCGATAAGTTTCTAACTAAGTCTTAGAAGCAACATAGTAAATAAAGTTACTCTATATTAATTCTATGACGCCAGTTTTGTTAATAGTATTGGTTATGCTGTTTAACATATATAATATATTTATTTCTCTTATTATTCATTAATTTATCATATTTCTTATCATTTTGACGATCAGAGCTTTTTTGCTGTTTGTTTAGTATAAGGATACAAGACTAACCTAAATCTCTTAAACTAGCCAAGAGTGAGGTATTGTTGGGATTACAGCCGAAAATATCGATAAAAGCGAGGTTAATAAATTTATGAATCAAAACATTCTAATCGCATGTTTATGATATTCCACATTTCTAATGTATTATATACACTACATTAATCATGTTATTGTGTTAATTTCAATTCTCATCAATGCAGTTTGTTTATTTTGACCAAGTTTTATTGATTCCACATGAACTTTTATAAACAGAACTTTTTACATACTAGCTGGAGTATCCACCGTTGGACAATTAAAATGAAAACTCATTTGTTGTTTAGAATTAAGCACAACGCTACATAAAGGGCTCTGGAGAACAAAATGATTTGTAACAAAGAATAGGAAATTTTGCTTCTATTTTTCATCCTTAACATAATAAACATTAAAGTACAAAGAAAACACATAAAAGCACCAATACTGAAAATGTAGTCATAATGTTTTCAAGAACTCTTATCAATATGAAATCAGATGGGGGGTCCAACCCCCCTCATAATCTCCCATATGTCATCCTGTATCACTGTGTCAAATTGTGCTAACTGGATAGTTTTTCCGAAATTATATGGGTGGTCCATAACTCCCACCCACCCCTTCATGACATCATCCTGTATCACTGTTTCAAGCAGTTTGATACTGATTGGTCAAGAAGTGTGGAAATGTATAAGGAATAGATACGAAACGATCGATAAGCGACTGTTTATTTTTTCCGGACACACACTTTGCTTTATATATATGATGTTGTACAGTAAAAACTGTATAGAAAAAACATAGCCACATTGATATGTTGAATCACCGACAGAGTTTTAACATTGACTAAAATATAACAAAACAAGTGAAAGAAGACCTTGTTTGATCTGACGTCTGTTGTAACACAACTGTTAGTTCCACATATCATACTGTTGCTGATATTAGCCTCATTACATTTACTTCAATACATTTGATATGAAGTTAAGTTTGCTGTTACAAAACCTCAGAAAATCAGTTTCTTAACGATTTACTTCGTATTACTGTGAATCAGTTCATAAGGCTGATTAGTTATTGGGTGATTAGAACCTACTTTCTGGTGGGACGTTTACATATCTATTAGAGTTTGTATGAGTGCGTCATAACACGTGAACACGCAATATTTAAACGGCATTCCAGGATCACGGTCCTTGGAATGTCTTGCCAGTGAAACATATATATAACAGAGAATAATAAATGGCTAGGAAAACTAAACACTTTTGATGTGGAGATATCAAATTGTTCTGACAGTAATGACGTATTGAAAACGTAAGATACGAATGCCATTTAAAAATCCTCACCTTCCTTTTACTGACCCGTGTGTTTTCCCACTAGTGTGATACTGCATGTTATCTATTTGTCCTCACATTTCAGACGACTCCTACGGTAAGTTAATTAGAACTTAATATTTATAATTTATTTGTATTTTAGGTTCACAGGTATTTCTGTCACAATCTGTAAAAAGCTTCCTTGTGTTTACTTAAGGTCTGAGATAAATTTTGTCATAATTCTCTGAATTTTAGTCCCACAGCCATCACATGCAAAAATTCTGGAAATATTCGTAAAGCCAAGTTGTTAGCTTGTTGAGGTTACAGTATTCGAGAAATGATGCAGTTGAAAACGTTACATACTATCAGTAGCTGCATTATAGAAGTCAGTACCGTTAATCAGTTCGAGGAGCCGGATAAAGCCCCTTGATGAAGGTGTTGCCGACTAACTGCCTTCCCTTCTGGTCAGTAGTTCAAAATTATGGAAAGCTAAACTTGGACCCTAGGAGATTCTAACATAACCTTTTATTTTCACATGAGCATAAGGTGCCGTTCAGATTAAATTGTATACATCATCTCAATTTACAAAAATATATATATTCATATATTACATTAGCTACAATACTTATTGATTGGATTTTTAGGTCACGTCCATGTTATTTGCTTTATCTGACTACAAGTTATTGGTTCCATTCAGAAAATTCTAAAAAACCAAAAAGAACTGTGAAGTACAAAATGGTAAATAAAGATTATTAACGAATCAAATTATTGTTCACGTCAGAGAAAATTTGAACTCTTATCGATGACAAGTAAACTTTCAAGAACAGTTTATAGAGTACTTGTTGTACTTTGATTCGGAGACTAACAACCATTCCTTTGAAAATACTTAATTCAACATTGGTAAGTTTCTAGTAATTGTAGCCTTTTTATTTCATACACAGAGAAACTGGTCTTATTTGTGCTTGAAGACTTTCCGTTTATATGTCACTTACGGAGTGTGTTTCTCTAAATTAAAATCAAATTACATTTTTCACCTTGTTATCAGGTATAACATTAGTACATAGAACGACCGTTGGGTGGATTAATAATCTTCAGTATTTATCTGGTAGGCTTTAGAAAAGCCTAAATCCAGCGTAGGATATCATCTCATGTGAATAGGAACATTAGTTGCTTACGAGAACGAATAGGTTTGGTAAGTTTTTTCTTTCCTTGTGGTCGCTGACTTAACCATTCACTATAACAACTTTTCATTTTTTTACGTCTCTACATTTACAGTGTCTACTATGTTTCGTTTCTATAGAAACCTCTTTTGATGTCCACAGCATTAAGTAAAAATGAAGATTTGGATGTAGTTTCCATGGAGACACACAATGTAATCTTAGATTTTATTATTTTAGAATTTTATCGTCAGTCAGCTTATGTAAACAGTTTATTTTTGTTATTTTTTTCCTTATCGATAATAAATTCACACAGAAAATCTATATAAATTTCATAGTACTGTCTGTTGTATGTCCATGTAACAACTTCGTAGGGTGTAGTTGGATCTTCACCAAAATTGGTATGGAGATTCATTAGGTCCATGTAGATGTACATACGAATTTTCAGTTTTTGTGGGATACCTGTTGGGTTATAAGTGTGAATCCCGCTCCTAGGTTAAGAGTAGCCATAAAGGCGGCTGGCCTGTTGTCTGATTGCCTTCTTTGAATAGTTTGTCATTCTATATTACGGATGGTCATGCCTGAATTCTGACCGAGACGTATAGTTCATACACTACTGGCCAAAATCTTAAGGCCAATGAACATAAAGAAAAGATATGCATTTTGCATTGTTAGATTCAACCACTTATTTGAGGAGAGCTTCTAAAGATGACAATAGGAAAAGGGAAAATAAGAAAAAACCTTTTTTAGCATTTAATAGGGAATATGTGAACACTATGAAATTAGCCTAAATACTAGCTGATCAAAAGTTAAGACCATACCAAAAAGAAGTTCTAAACAGGGTAGGAAATACCCAACAAGAGGTCTCAGTAGTGAGTTGCACGGCCATCATTGCGAATAACTTCAAACATTCGCTTTGACATGGTCGATATAAGCGTTTGCAGAAAGATGGCTGGAATGTTATTCCAAGTGGTGAAGAAGGCTTCACGAAGATCATGCACTGTTTGGAAATGACTTCCATTTCTACAGACTTCCCTTGCCATCCAACTCCAAACATTTTCAATGGGGTTCAGTTCGGGTGAACACGTTGGATGGTCCCAAAGAATCACGTTATTCGCCATGAAAAGTCCTTTGTTCTGCTGGAATTGTGGATTGCAGCGTTGTTCTGCTGAAAGATCTAGTCATTTCCACACAAGCGAGGGCCTTCAGTCAATAAAGATGCTCTCTCTAACATGCCAATGTAGCCAGCTGCTGTTTGATACCCCTGTATAACCTGAAGCTCCATTGTTCCATGGAAGGAGAAAGCAACCCAGATAATGATGGAACCTCCTCCACTGTGTCGTGTAGAAAATGTCTCCGGTGAGATATCCTTATCGTGCCAGTAACGTTGGAAGCCCTCTGGACCATCCAGGTTAAATTTTTTTCTCATCAAACCTTCGTCCACTTTTCTACATCCCATGTTTGGTGCTTCTCAACAAAGTTTAACCGAGCTGTTTCGTGGTGTGGAAGGAGGCGTGGCTTTTGAAAATGTTTACGGTTTTTGAAGCCTTTCTCTCGTAGATACCGTCTTATTGTTCTTGAGCTGCATTCTGCGTCAGTAAGGGCCTTAATCTGGTTCAACGAATCCTACTCAACGCCAACGAAATTTTCTTGAGCCGACCAATTGAAATTCTCGTTTCGTATCCCTCAGGGTCTTATAAGAAATTTGCAACAGCAGTTTTACTACGCCCAATCTCACTAGCAATGGCACGTTGAGAGAGACCTTGCTTTTGCAGCTCGATAATTCTGCCACGTTCAAATTCTGTCAACTGTTTAGCCTTTGCCATGTTTTTACCCAATGTAACACAGGAGATGTCAGTGGGAGATGTTGACAACGCTAATGCTTGAACACAAATGACTAAATTTCGTTACGTATTTACCAATTAGCGCTTCGTTTCAGTACGGTCTTAAACTTTTGACCAGCTAGTATTTAGGCTAATTTTATAGTGTTCAAACTTTCCATATTAAATGCTAAAAACGTTTTTTATTTTTATTTTCATCTTTCAAAGCTCTACTCAAATAAGTGGTTGAGTCTAACAACACGAAATGCATATTTTTTCTTTATGTTCATTGGCCTTAAGATTTTGGTCAGCAGTGTATATAACATAAGCCTTAGCTCAGGCAGGAAATAAGAAATAGTATTAACAGACGCAATGTTTTACTTATTTAAACAGTGCTCTTGTCATGAAAACAGAATTCGATTATTATATCTCATCAACAGTTATGTCCAGTTGTTCTCTCTCTCCTTTCCACGCACGCTGATTGGTCAGCGTTAAGGTTTTTAACGTTAAAATTTAGGTTCCTATACCTCAATATGCAGCTTCGAACTTAAAAAATAACGTGAAGGTATTATATTTATTGTAAATAACAATCTTTGTGTAATCGAAAAAGAAAACTCGAAATATTGCATCGGTTCTTTGTTTGTGGTTCTTTTTTTTAATCTCTTCTTCTTTCTCTATATTAACTGATACCAACGTAAATAAAGAAATATTTTCAGACAATTTCAAAACACTTTTACTGTAACTTAACCCTCCAATTACTCACTTGTTTTTTATGTCGTTCACTGCCCACCAGTTGCAGTACACTGAGTCATTTTGTATATTTGCCAGCTAAACAACTTTGCCCTATCTGATGGCTCGGGTATAAGCCTATGAGCTTATAACACTAAACATCGAGATTAAATACCCACAATGGGAAAAGCACGGAAAGTTTATTGTACATAAACAAAGCGACGCTCTCTGTAAACAAAAAACTGACAAAATAAAAGGGTGAAATCGCTTGTTTCCTATGTCAAATGCACATGGAAAATCTAGCAGAAATTAATAGTTTTAGCTGTCATACTGTTGATAAATTTTAAAATGTTTCAAAAGTTGATAGGGTGAATTCTGTCGATAATTTTAGAATAAATTACTTATAAACTGTTATATTAGTTGAAGCATGGAATATTTACGTTTTGATCTGAAAAGCTAATATGAGTAAGTTTTTAGATAAGCGACTCGTTTCTTCAAAATCGATTATTCCTCATATATTAGTTTGCTATATTATGTTACTAGAAAGCATAATTATTGATGAGATTTGAAAGGCTCACTGTCATCAGGCCAGTTTTCTGGGTTTTCGGAGCAATTGTACAAATTGAATATATGACAGCCCTTCAATTGTTTCACTGTAATTACGTCAGATGTTCATATTTACATTTCAAACAACTATAAAACAAGTCAAAATACAGACAGGACTAGGCTATTTAAAATCGTTACTTAAAAACTGAACTTACATTTCTTGAGTTAATTGTACTGTGAAAAGCTTTCACGGCATACGTTATGCTCACTCCCTAATTAGCTGTATTTTGAAGGTTAGCTTTCAGAATAAACAATAATAATATTATTTTTTTTTTTGTCAAATAGGTTTGAAATGAGGAATTCCAGAGATCTTTTGCTTAGGGCTTATTTATATCTCTTCTTCCTGGCATCGACTCTGACTGTCATTGTTTAAGAACAGATTCAATTAAAAACGTATTCTCAACACGGCTGGTGTAGGTATTAGTACTTTATTTACAACAAACTACAGGACAACATTTCGACCTTCTCAGGTCATCGTCAGGTTAACAAAGTGTTCTGTACTTTATTTTAATTAAAGTGCTAATACCAATTCTAGCCTCCTTGAAAATACATTTCTACTTCAATTGGGTTTCTCGTCATCACCAGATTCAATTGAAATTAATTTTGGTTTCATCTAAACATTTAGTTGCGTCTTTTAGAGCAGACCCTAGTGGTTATCGAGTTGCATTTTGAATCCGAAGATTCTTGTCTCGAATCCCATTGCCACAAAGCCACGCTCCGCACTCTGTAGCTGCAGGTATGTTATAATAGTGATGTTTAAATTCACGATTCTATTAGAGTATCCAAAATGGTGGCGCTGCCTACAGTTGTCTCTCTGCCATCCCTTTATTCAAAATTACGGACGACTAGTATAAATAGTTATTGTATAACTCTGAGCAATTGTTTAAAGCAAAATACACTAAAACATTTAGAACGTTAATATTTTATTCTTCTTATTTAAAAATACACTAAAACATTTAGAGCGTTAATATTTTATTCTTCTTATTTAAAAATACACTAAAACATTTAGAGCGTTAATATTTTATTCTTCTTATTTAAAAATACACTGAAACATTTAGTGTTAATATTTTATTCTTATTTAAAAATACACTGAAACATTTAGAGCGTTAATATTTTATTATTCTTATTAAAAATACGCTAAAACATTTAGAGCGTTAATATTTTATTCTTCTTATTTAAAAATACACTAAAACATTTAGAGCGTTAATATTTTATTCTTCTTATTTAAAAAAACAACAACATTATGAACGAGTTAAAACTAGTATAAACTTATTCAGTAGTAGTGCCATTAGTGTCTTTCTTAGTTTCAGAATTGAAAATTAGCTAATTTAGCGAAAAATGAAGTCTTATAATGAATAGCAAAGAAACGACAACAATTGTAAACATTTTGAATGAACTTATATTCTGCGTATTCTATATGTGTAATTCAAATCTATAAATATGACAAACTGAAGAATCTTTAGAACAATTATTCATGTCAAAATACAATTAATATTGTTAGAAAATTATGAAACATTCAATTTATAAAGTAAAGACAGAAAGAGAGAGATTTGGATAAATCAAGGGGAACTAGTTTAAATAGCTATCCAGGCTTGAATTTTCTTTCGCAATATGTAGACTTTCTTTTATCAACATTTCATGATCATTACATCCATAAGTTAGAACTGAAATGTCTTCTAATAAAACAAGGTCTGATGACGTTTCGATTTCAGAATATATAGGAGAGTTAGGTGAACTTTGAAGTCCTGTTCTCTTAGAAACTATCATTTGTTCCAGGCGTATATTTGAAAGTGGCGAGAAATCTTGCCCATGTAGGTGGCTTTACAGCTATCACTTCGTTTCGCTAAACAACACTTTATTCTTTTTTGGATAATACATTTTATGAATATTATATATATATATACATATCTCGTATTACACTTTATACTTTTCTAGTTCATAGCTAATGAATTTATAGTAATTTAAAATGATGAACTCTAACACACCCAAATCTTTAACCTTATTTTTTTTTCTATGAATATAAGGGTGAAAGTGAAATGTATTTAATTCCATAAAAGCTACTAATATTAATTTATAGACAATACGGAGTTTAATCTGAGGATAGAAAGGCCTGAGTAGCTCGTTGATTTGGGTTTTAACAATACTTTGTTTTTCAAAGTAAGGATTAACAAATGTTAGAGAGAATTTGGATTATGTTCGGATATTATTCGGTGGAGTTCCTTTCTTAGTAAAAAGGTTGCGTGTTACGTTTTCCAGTAAGGATGAAGGTTATCCATAATTTTAATTTAAGGTGTTCTGAAGGAAAGTTATTTCGTTATGAATAGAGGCGTAATCCAAGCAGATCAAGTAGGCCTTGTGAAGAAAAGATAATACAAAGTTTTGTTTCAATGATTTGGGCAGAAAACTTTCAAACCGTGCGTTTGAACTTAAGCACGTCCAAATTTTCAGCCTTAAGATATTTTTTATGAATATTATTTCAACATTTTTGTTTAATGATGTTATATTTTTTGGTGTGTTTTTTCAGTTTCTTGGACGACCTCGAACGGTTGGGAAAGAAAGATTACATGCCTACTGAACAAGACATTTTGAGAACGAGAGTCAAAACCACAGGCATCGTCGAGGTTCATTTTTCATTTAAAAATCTAAACTTTAAGTAAGTTTAAGTCTTTTATACAGCTTTACAGGACTATGATACACAAGAGAAAGACTGATAAATAGTGGGAAAAATATAATAACATTCATAAGCGAGGTATCATAGGTTCCAACTTGTTTTCTCTTTTTTGATCGTAGAAACGTTGCTTGATTTTTTATAAATCAGTTAAGGCTTAAGTTTCAATATACACGCTAACGCCTCCGGTATGGAATATTGAAATAAGCCTAAAATCACTTCTAACACACTGACGTTTTCCTTAAATGAATGGGAAAGACACAAAGCCCCCGGAGGCGACATACTGGAGTGAGATCCAAACGCACTCCCTCATATACATGTCAGGTTTAGTGACAATTAGTCCAGTTGTTTGCCAGTAATAAGCGCACACACACAAATACACACAGAACTTTGTCAAATAATATTTTAGATAAAGTTCAGTAATTGTTGTAGTTACACTCGTAATTCGATTATCACCGTGGTTAGTTTCTGTTCCTAAACTATTTCACTGTTAAAAATATGTACTTCTTACCTTGCTTATCGTAATCCCTGAAGTTACTAGGTAGTTTATACTTCTCATAATAAACGAAGTTATTTAAGACTGTTAAGATTTTAAAATGTTCTGTTCTGTGCCTTTTAATGCCTAGTAAGTTGCGGCATCTTCTGGCATTTTATATCTCTTTAAGAATTAAATACATCTGTACCTATAATATTTTTAAAGTACAGCAAAAATGTTTATGTTCGAACAGAAGTAACTTAAGGTATAAAAGTCATGAAAATTGCTAGATCAACTGTTAGAAGTTTTCCATATTTCAATGGTTGTGTGAGTATATGTCACAAAATTATTGTTTTCATAATAACTTTTAGGTGAAATGTTACCTTGAACAAATATTCTTTTTTTATTTGTTGTAAATAACAAACAAGTAGGTGGAATAAGCTAATCTCATAAAGAACAAAAGACCTTGAACCATCAACAATAATGTGTCTAAGTATTTCCTCTTTCAAAATCATCAGAACTGATTTAAATGTTCGGTATCAGCTAATATATATATATGCTAATGAGGTCTTTATGATTAAACAAAGTAAATATTATGTAGTATAAAAAACATACTATTTATCCAGCTATTTTGCCTTAGTAGAAAAAAACGAGAAAGGTGACTAGAGTAAGAAAAAATGCTTTTTATCTTTGGATTAAATTGAATTTTATGACATTTTATATTCAACAAACATATAAAATACTTTTAAAGACGTATAAAAACACCAAAGGCATTCTTATACAGGTATTAATATTTAAAAAGATCCTGTTGCACAATTGGCTACCAGGTAGATCAGCACGTGCTCGTAATTCGTATCGAATAGGACGACGAGGTAAGAAAGTAGCTACGATTAAATGACTTTTCGCCATCAATCATGAAGGTGCCAGAATTTGGTATAAATATCGACTAGTTTTTCAACCACTCAAGCTATTTGTATTAAGAAACTAATAATCTATCTGCTATATACAGGAAGTGTCTAACGTTTTTATTCACAGCTCAGCGAGGTAAGATGATGTTTCGCTGCCGTTCAAAACGGTAACGATGCGCAGATGTTCAAGTTGACACCTTTCGAAGTGAAAAATGTAGACGTCGCAGGGCGGACTGGGGACAGGATCGTCTGGTGTGAGCGCCTCCTTCCATTTTGAACTTCAACTGCATTTTGATAATTAGAACAGTTAAATATTGTTCTACGGAAACTGTAGAACGTGGCATTATAATATTATGTCCATAACCTTTTTCATTTGCCAATGTGTTTCTTCAGTTTGACATGAAGTTTGCACACGGGCTATGTACTGGACTGCTACCGACGCATATCTAATTCAGGTCTAGATATTGTAACATCTTTTATCGTTGGATAACTTTTTCTTTTAATTATTTGGCAGAAACAGATCAATCCTAGCTTATCTAACTAAATAATAATTATCACTTATATTACAGTTGTAGGCCCGGCATGGCCAGGTGAGTTAAAGCGTTAGATTCATAATCTGAGGGTCGCGGGTTCAAATCCCGGTCGCATCAAACATGTTCGCCCTTTCAGCCGTGGAGGCGTTATAATTTTACGGTCAATCCCACTATTCGTTAGTAAAAGAGTAGCCCAAGAGTTGACGGTGGGTAGTGATAACTAGCTGCCTTTCCTCTAGTCTTATCTGCTAAATCAGGGACGGCTAGCGCAGATAGCCCTCGACATAAGTTGTAGACATAAGTTTAAAATCAAACTTTACTAGTTCAGCTCTTCAACTACTGAAGGTCTAATAATACTCTAATTCATGTATAACGCTTAACAGAAATTTACTCGATTGATAACAAGCTTACTGATTAATTTAACTTGATCAGTCTTCTCTTGATCGAAAACGGTTTGAATATTGAATATTATATTGAATTCTCAACAACTTCTCAGTAGATACTTCACTGATGACTTGCGCTCAGACTAAC
The DNA here is from genome assembly GCF_004210375.1 of Tachypleus tridentatus. NCBI lineage: Eukaryota > Metazoa > Arthropoda > Merostomata > Xiphosura > Limulidae > Tachypleus > Tachypleus tridentatus. Next base: position 40,529,113 of record NC_134836.1, read on the forward strand.
TGGTTACTAGTATTTATAATGTGTTTATTTAACTCTCAACAGAACTTAATATATTTTAACTTCATGAGACTTCTAAAAACATCTAAATCAAAACATTGGAAACATAGCTAACAAAACATGCTAATGATTTAACGTCATATGAAGGATGTATGTGTTTATTACTGTGGATGCTTATAATAAAGAGTGGTTAAATTTGTTAGACATACCTTATATTATACGTTTAGCACTTTCTATCCCTTGTACTCACCACCCTAGTAATATGTCTTTGGGCTTACAACGTTAAAAACCGGGTTTCGATACTCAAACTGGTAAGACATTATTTGGATTATGGTCGAAAATATCGTTAACAGTGATGGTGCCCAGTTGATGAAACTATGTATTCTAATATTTCTAAACAGAAATTTGAGAAACGCACGCTTCACTAGCGATACTCACTGCCAGGCTAGTTTTTAGTTTCTAAGTACAAAGCTTCTTCTGATGGAGAGTTAATATTAAATACAGGTTGTTCACTTTTATTACTAAAAATATTAAACCTAAATTTCAGACGATTCCAGTCTTTTGATAGACGTCTTGCTAATTAGGAAGTCAAATTTGAGATTAGCAGTCCCTAAATTCATTACAATAGGTTTGTTTGTTTGTTTTGGAATTTCGCACAAAGCTACTCGAGGGCTATCTGTGCTAGCCGTCCCTAATTTAGCAGTGTAAGACTAGAGGGAAGGCAGCTAGTCATCACCACCCACCGCCAACTCTTGAGCTACTCTTTTACCAACGAATAGTGGGAATGACCGTCACATTATACACCCCCACGGCTGGGAGGGCGAGCATGTTTAGCGCGACGCGGGCTCGAACCCGCGACCCTCGGATTACGAGTCGCACGCCTTACGCGCTCGGCCATGCCGGGCCCATTACAATAGGAGATAATTGAAGTTTTGATCTTACTCAACTATAAAAAACGTGTTAAACGAGTGCTTTATCAACTGAACTAAATGATTAACCAACTAACAGTTCCAAGTAAAGCACTTTTTTAACAACTCAAACTACGAACATGTTTTACTATCACAAACAAGGCCCTACTGGAATAATTTCAGACTTATTATTTCATCGGATCACAATGAAACCCAAGATCTTTCGTTTGTCAGATGAATGCTCTGTTAATTGTGTTAAAGGGTCAACCCGCTTGCATTTCCAAGAAAGGCGCTTTCGAACAACTATCTTACTGATAAAAGTTCGAAGACTAATACTGTTAAGCCTATTTTTACTTTGAGTAAACGACGAAAGACGATTTGTAAAGTCTTATATTTCATTCATTAAAAGAAAATGAACTAAAAATTGAGACTTAGGTTTTTGTGTTGATTTTCATAAAAGGCCACATACATTTCGTTTTCCCATAGGAAACAAATCAGGGTTCGTTCCTTGTTTTGGAATATTGGTAGTTAAATGATGATATTCTACTAATGAAAAAAGTAATAAGTATACATTTTGAGCGAATGAAACATTAGTAGTTAATATTTTCATTTCAGGCTTTTTGACGTTGGAGGACAAAGATCAGAACGAAAAAAATGGATCCACTGCTTTGAAGATGTGACTGCTATTATATTCTGTGTAGCTATGAGTGAATATGATCAAGTCTTGCACGAAGACGAAACAACTGTGAGTTCCAAGCGCTCGATATTCCATTAGAAAGCAGGTTATTAAATTACCCTTCAGATTACCAACTTGTTTTTGTACGATTCAATACCCGTGGGGTCCGTATATTGCAGCATATTTAATATATTTTGCTTAGTAGACCAGAAAGTGTGAAGAAATGACCAAAACCACATTAACAGAATCACCCATTTTCTGGATAGAATTTATTAAGGATTCTGAAGCCAATAGGGGCCTGGCATGGCCTAGCGCGTTAAGGCGTGCGCTTCGTAATCTGAGGGTCGCGGGTTCGCGCCCGAGTCGTGCCAAACATGCTCGCCCTCCCAGCCGTGGGGGCGTTATAATGTGACGGTCAATCCCACTATTCGTTGGTAAAAGAGTAGCCCAAGAGTTGGCGGTGGGTGGTGATGACTAGCTGCCTTCCCTCTAGTCTTACACTGCTAAATTAGGGACGGCTAGCACAGATAGCCCTCGAGTAGCTTTGTGCGAAATTCCAAAACAAACAAACAAACAAACAAACTGAAGCCAATAAATTAATGTACCAACAATCAATGTTGTGACTAAAAAGTTCAGAAAAATAAGTTTAAAAGACTAATTAGTAATTTTATAATTAATGCTTTTGAACTTTGTAAATTTGTCTTTTTGGGGGTTTTATTACAATACATATGTATTTCTATGTTAGAATTATAAATAAAGTTTTGCACTTTTTTATCCTCTGCGATCCAGTACTTTTGGAGTCGGGTCAACATGACCACGTGGTTAGGGTGCTTGAATTTGAGGATCGCGAGTTCGAATCCTCGTCCAATCAAACATGTTTTCCTTTTCAGCCTTGGGAGCACTATAATATAACGGTCAATCCCACTATGCTTTGTTAAAAGAGTAGCCCAAGAAATTGCGGTAGGTGGTGATGACAAGCTGCCTTCCTTCTGGTCTTTCACTCCTATATTAAGGACGACTAGTGCGGATAGCCCTCGTGTAGCTTTGCACGAAATTCATAACAAACAAAAAATTAACACTGCTTAGCACTCGAATACCGTTCTTGAAATGCGAATATTGGAGAATGCGACTAAGGAAATCTCCCGCTGGTACAGTGGTAAGCCTGCGTATTTACAACGCTAAAATCAGGGGTTTGAGTCTTCTCAGTGGACTCAGCAGATAGCCTGATATCGTTTTACTATAAAAAAACACACACACACACACGACTAAGGAGACTCAACAAATAATTTATTAACAGCTGGTATTACAGTTACTAACTACATATTAAACCCTACATATTTTTCAGAAATGCTTTTTATTATAATTAACTTGGGGCTTAACTTTAACTTTATTAACAATATATCTTTGCTTTTTGTATATCAATCTGGAATATAAACCTGGGTGAAAACAGGACCTAAACAAGACGGCAAATGTCCTCTGAGTCACCCTGGCCTATGTCGCCGACCATGCTTTTCTTGAACTGAAGTATTGTTTCCTTCAATGCATTGTTTTTCTCACAGAATGAAATAAACTAGTATTTTTTGTGATGCTATTCTGTTATCGTAGAAAAAACTAAAAGATCGTTGTTTTCCATTTCCTACTCTAGAACCGGATGCAGGAAAGCGTGAAATTATTCGATTCTATCTGCAACAATAAATGGTTCACAGACACTGCTATCATTCTCTTTTTAAACAAAAAAGATCTCTTTGAGGAAAAGATCATGAAGTCACCTTTAACAATCTGCTTTCCGGAGTATACAGGTAGGTTGATAATTTTTGATGAAAACAAAAATAATTAAAGTTTTTTTTTCTCCTTCCTCCCCAAAAAAAAAAATATATAAATACAATGAATACGTGTTTTGATTTCTACGTAGGCCTATGTCGTATTCGAGTGGTTTGCGTGCTAACTGTAAGTAAATTCAAGGGTTCATATTTTGGGAATTGGCGTGTGTTTTGTTTTGTTTTTTGCGCAATTTTCATCTAAAGATAATCTGAACATTTCCAACTTGTCGAGACAACTATGAGGTTGTTATTTTGTTTATTTTTAAGATATACACGAATCACTCCATTGATCTACTCTAAATTATATAAATTGATAATAAAATAATGGAAACATAGTAACGATAATATTATTTTTATTTAATATCCATTATTAATTAAGTAATCATTTATTCAGTCATGCACGATTTTTTTTATTACGATAAACATATAAATTGCATTCAAAGAATAAGGATTTTTATCATTTGAGACGTCAGAATATTTTGTCGTTGCCTACTGTCATCAAACCTAATTAGGCTTATCTGGAGTCGTCTCATCGAAAAAATATAGTTTTCAGATAGATATAATGTATTATAATACACCAAAATTTTATTATCACTTTTCAAAATACATGGGTCCCCATAATTTCTTGAAATATTTAGATTCTACATACATAGGTAGCGCTATCGTTAGAAAACAATGTTAGTTCTTTAAAAAAAACCAAAAAAAAAACCTTGCAGCCTTCAAACACAGGCGAACTCGTATATAAGCGATGTTTATTTATAGAACACTAGATTTAGATACTTGTTTTACTTTCACATGAGGGCTCGCATCGAAATATTGAACAATATTTGATCATTTTTTATTGGAGTAGTTTGTTAATGTAATTATTTCTAATGTTAACTAAAAATACTTTAAAAATCAGATATCCTGGACTTTTTTTTACTTACCAACACCTTCCTCAATGTTAGATTACCAAGAAAAAATGTATTAACAAGAGGTAATCAATCTTGTATTTAAACTTTAGAAACTTGAAAGGTTCCAACAGGAAAGCTAAGCATATATTCCAAGATATTAAATACTAGTTTATTTAATATCGATGTGGAAAATGTTTGTACATCGAATGGTACCATTAAGTATATTGTACATTCTTCTGACAGGTGCCCAAGAATACGGTGAAGCAGCAGCTTACATCCAAGCTCAGTTTGAGGCCAAAAACAAATCAAGTAATAAGGAAATTTACTGTCACATGACTTGTGCTACTGACACAACCAACATCCAGTTCGTGTTTGATGCAGTTACTGACGTCATTATTGCCAACAACCTTAGAGGTTGTGGGCTATACTAAACTCTGAAGAGCTGGAAAATAAGAAAGGAAAAAAAAATCGAGAAAAGGAAGGCAAACAGACAGCCAGCAGCTACCAGTATGATAACTGCTGAAAGTTGTCTGTTTTTGATTTACAGTGATGTGCTTGTGTTCTGTTTCGTTCCAAAAACCCACAATTTTTTACTGTTTGCTGTTTTAGTATCTTGCAGTGTAAAGAAAACGTGCCCTTCTACCTGTGGTGTTTCTCTTCAGTTAGTGATGTAATTATTTTCATTGTAGCGTTGTCTGTAATTGAGTGACATAATTATTTTAGATTTGTCCAACTTGAAGTAGCTAATTGAAAACGCAAAGAATCAGCCTGAGAAATCAATAATCATTATAAAAGATTCTGGTCAGCCTGACCAACAATGTTTGAAAGAGTTAGTTTATGAATCAGGAAACAAAAAAGGTTTTACTTCCGACTTATAGCCCCAAGTTTGAGGTGATCTTTTTTGTTAGTCTTCTAAACCAGAGCATGTGATATTCATCTGATGAAACTGTTAAGAACCAAATTTATGAAAGACTTCTGAGAATCGTTGGTAAAGGAGCACTAGAACCGATTTTAGCTCCTCTACTCTTGGGGAACGATTTTAATCAGTAAATTACTTTGTGGTAAAAGTGAAGTTCATTTACAGCTACCTTAACATTTTATAATTATTTTGAACAATTACCCACGAGTATACTTATCAGAACTATATTTCTTAATTGACTGTGGACAATGCGCCATATTCTTCAACATGAGATCGGTATGTGTTAAACTTCTCTATTGTCAACGTCTATCTCCTTGTCAGCGCATTTTAAACATCTGTCAATTAAGCTTTTACGATCTCGAGCTAGTTTTGAACAGTTCAAGAATCAAAAAAGCTTATGTCCACCCAATTATTAGAACATCGGTGTAGTTTTCTGACATCATGAAATTTTGACTAGATGAATGTCGACTGAGCACTTGGTTTAAAGATAAGTAGAAACCGAGTAAAGTCCCCAAAAGCATTATATACCTAAATTTTGGAAACTAGGTATTACCATAGACAAATAAATATGTCAGCCTCACTAAGGCATGCAAGGTATTGTTAATTAACAAAGCCTTAGTTACTCTTCTGTTTGATACAGTTGACAACCAACGTGTTACGTAGTTATCAAAGCTAGTGGTGTTCAACTCTAACGTAAAGTGAATTTTTCACAATGATATACTACTCTGAAGATATTCTCTGTTACGTTGTTATAAAAGTGAATACTATTTAATTCTGAAGTACAATGAACTTTCAAAAGTGATATATTGTTCTGAAGACATTGTTACATTTTTGTAAAAGTGAATAGTATTTATCCCTGAGGTACAATGAACTTTCATCAATGACATGTTGTTCAAAAGACATTGTTCTACGTTATTATTATAAAAAGAAGTGTTTAGACCTGATGTACAATAGACTTTTTTTTTAAAAAATGTGACTTCAGGGAGCTCCGAACATTCTCTAAAATTAGAAGAACTTTGTACAACAAAGAAGAACCAAAGTGAAGCCCAAGTTGTCAATCTTAAAGTAGAACCAGTTAACATAAGTCTTTATTTTAACTTCTACAAATGAGCCTCTTATTAATGGAACAACACGAAAGGAGAAATGTAGTGACTTTTTGTTTCCCACAAATTGTGAATAACTTTTAGCGTTTTCCGTTCAGAGCTTGTAATTTAAAACTTACTTCTTTATGAAGATTGCTAGAGAATTGATAGTTAACATGAAATCTTAATGTATACTTTTAATGTTGAAATAATAACCATTTGTACGTGTACTGCAGAGGTCAAAGCTCGGGACCCATTATATTAGACTGCTAGCTTTATCTATGTTGTGGAATTAAAAAAAAACTTACAAACTTAATAGGTCTTTGGCTAAATTAACTAATATTTGATAAATCTACCAGTATATTTTTTAGTTATCAATACATACCGGTTTTCGATACCCTTGATGGTCACAGCACGGACAGCCCATTGTGTACCTTTGTTTCAAACAATAGACAAATAAAACAAAGCAATGGCTATATCTAAGCTTTAGAGGCTATTAGCTCATGTGTCGCATAAAATAAGGTTTGTATTAAAAACATTAAAAGCTGCAAAAATGATTGTGAAAAACTGTAATTAAAAATTAAAGATGACGTACATAAAGAAGCCTTTGTTTCTAATCATAACAATCGACTTCAAAAAATAGGTAACTTGATTGTATGAGAAGTAAAGAAAAATTAACAGAATCAAAAGGGAATTTAAAAAAGTCATAGCATTAATTCATAAAACGCCAGGGTTAAAACATGCTATTTTAAAGAGAAATGTCACAGTGAATAGCTAAAAGTTGTCGTGATATACAAAAAACAGTGCGAAAGTTACGAGTAATTTTGAAGTGTGGTATCCAAAAAAGATCATTCTCGTAAAGGCTCTTGAGCTTCTGAACCTTTTTTAGTTCCTTGTAGGAATCTGTAAAATTGTAATATTATTTTTCTTCCAAACGGTTGACGACGGATTTAAAAGTAAGCAAACCGTTCTAACTACATGGCGTTAAACCATATTTTATAAATAATTGACAAATGGATTAGGGAAACGCACATAGGCCTTATTATAACTCAACAGTATTGGAAATTCTTCTCAGGGTCGCGATACGATAATTCTAGACTCATCTACAAATTTCTAAAAACAACAACAATATAATCTACTAATATGAATAACGAGAAGATATGTTTGAACTAAGATTATCACAGCCATTTAGTTACAATAGGGATGCTTAATTATCCATTATGAATGGTGACTTGGGTTATTGGACCTCATAAGAGTTCGACATAAATTAAATATCAATAGTGTATAAAAAATAATTAATAGAAAATGAATCAAGAGGTTTTGGAATAAAAACGCATATAGCCTAATTCAGCTTAAGTAAAATTCAATATACATGTAAAATATATTAAACAAGAAAAACAAAATTAAAAATTGAACTGAATACATCCTACATAAGAACAATAGAAATATAATTTATCACAAATTACATAAAATAAATAAAATTTGAAACATGGGTCTTAATAAGAAAGTCAAATAAAAATGTAAAATAATTATAAATAAAACTACAAAATTATACATAAACAGAACATTATAAACATAGGTTGCCTAAAATGTTAGAATAATTAAAATCAATAAAATATGCCAAAGTAAATGAACAAACATATTTTATTTAATAAAAGAAATAAGTTCAAACATAATTAATGATATTTAAATCATTAAACAAAATATCTAAAACTAAAACAAGTTTGCCAAATCAAACCATATTTAAATTAGATTAAACATTTCACATAAAAAATAGCAAAGTTTTAAACACATAAATACAACAATGACTTGAACCAAAAGCATAACTTAGAAAAATACAATCATTTTATACATAATAATAATAAAACCATAAACAATAAATTTTAAATAATTGAAAACCGACTGGGGAATAAAATATAAAATAAGATGATAAAACAATATAATAAAAATTAAGAGTTAATAAATAAAACAGTTAAATGTGAGATCACACAGAAATATTTGGTTTATAAACAATCAAAATTATGAAATCATAAAATTTCTGAAACAGTTAGCATATAAGGAGAATTAAACTAATTATTTTTTAATTAGTATTAATTTGAATGTATTTTAATAATAATTTTTACTTTGGTGTAATATTAATATTTTTGATTCAATAGACGGCTCCATCGTTCGAGAAAAAACAATACATGTAAGAATTTGATAGAAGTGAATTTTAGTTGTTTGGCATACAATCTCAATACATAATTTGCAAAGGGCTAAAAACGTTGTTGAAATACACCAAACTTTACATGTATATTCAAAGGTGTACATAATGAATACTTTATAAGTTTTTAAAAATAGATTTATTATTACACACAAAACTCTTGGATGCAATTTACTTCGGTATGTTAACTCTGGCTCAACCCTTTTGCATTAAATAATTTATATACCCTTGCCAGTATATTTTCCAGGTATATCATATGGCTAAATATTTTACACAATTTATCAGCATGATAACTACATTAAGTTTTTCACTAATGCAATATCTTCTTTTCTTATACTAATTTTCTTAAGAAAAACAATAAACTGGGTTTTATTGTGGTTAAAACAGTATATCTACAATTCACAATCTGTTAAAACTAATTTAATATTTTGTATTAATACAACTACCTTTGTTGAGGGTTTAGAATATCAGTGGTATACAACACAAATAAAAGTGAGCTCTTCAGGTATTCTTCATTCTGGACAATAGGAATCTGAAAATAAAGTGTTTATTTTGGGTTTTAGTATCATGGTTGTAAATATTTTCTAATATTACGGGGCCTGGCATGGCCAGATGGTTAGGTCATCACTCGGCTTGTAATCCGAGGTACGTGGATTCGAATCCCCGTCGCACCAAATATACTCGCCCTTTTATCCGTGGGGGCATTATAATGTGACGGTCAATCCCACTATTCGTTAGTAAAAGAGTAACCCAAGAGTTGGAATTGTGTTGTGATTACTAGCTGCCTTTCCTCTAGTCTTACACTGCTAATTAGGGACGGCTAGCGCACACAGCTCTCGTGTGTCTTTGCGCGAAATTCAACAAACAAATAATCCTAATATTCCATAAAAGAATCATTTTTAAAATAATAACAGCCTTTGATAAAATATAGTTGGACACTTTTTGGAAATAATTTACTAAACACTATCATGTAAATAGTAGGGCAGCTGTTCAGCAACCAATGCATGCAGCCTCAGTGAAGAGTCGCCAGGTAAGTGGAAACAATGGATGCTGTTCGAGGATTACATAATTATTGTATAACATGCAACTTCGCTGGCACCTGAGGGTTAAATAACTGTTACATTATAATCAAGTTATTGCAAGACTCAGAAGTTAGATAATTATTACGTGATATACGAATGAGTTACATAATAGGCACCAGATGTCGTGTTGCTAAGGTGATAGTTTCAGGTAGTGGTATGATGAGCCCACAAAAGGTTTGTCATAATCTTTATACTAGCAATCAGAGTCTTAAAGTTAATATTTTATCTAATTTACATAACGCTGTGTTTATATTTTTCAGTTTTGAAATTTTTTCATCACTTTTACGCTTTTACTTTATAACTAGAACATTAAATTAGCTCTTTTACTCTCTTGTTCCAATTAACTTTATAGTTTTCACTTATATATTTAATTGTATACGTTTTACAAATGTGGATGGTGCTTTTACAGACAAATAGTGTTGCCAAAGTTCTGTAAGCGGACAGTGTTACTTTGCAAGTTCTGTTACTGAGGATAGTGTTTGTATAGGAGGATAGTGTTATTAATGGTCTATATGTGGATAGATAAGGGAGCAGTGTACTAAAGTTCTATAGGCGGATGGTCTTACTAAGAATAATATTTCTATTGGGATACAATGTTACTATACTTCCCTAGAACTGCATGTAGATTTCAATTTGTCTCAACTTATGTTTATGTTTTTTATGTATTACGTATGTTTTGTTATTTTATAAAATATTGAACTAGCTTTCATACAGCTTTTGTGCATTATGTTAATATCACTATTTCATTTAGAATTTATATATGTGTAACATTATTGAAAACAAGCACTGGATTTATCATGAGAAATTTTAATACATCATACGAAGAATATGTCACTACATAAATAAATGAATAACGGATTCAAATATGTGCCTTATAGTCATTACAGTAATATTTTTCGTGCTGCATTTTCATTGTTCAATGCATGTTAAATATCAATTTATAGATTCATAAAAACTGTTATACATTTTAAAACAGATATTTTCCTCACATATACTTTGAAATAACGTTTTGATGTGTTTTATCTGTTCACTGAAAATTATACAAGCTACTATTCAGACTAAAGATAAAATTTCAAATGAATACATGTCTAGCTTAGTCTTATATGACAAATTACACCCATGAATAACAGTTTCTAACAAGTATGTTTGAAAATCTCATTCAAGTCTCCATTTATAATTTTCTTATATTAAACTCATGCTTCATCCTAGCCTCATGTGCTATCATTAATATGTATATATAATAAATAATATGCCTGCATATATCTCTCTGTTTGTCTAAAACTTTTCTCGCATATTTCTCGATCAAACGCTACAATTATCATATTGTTAGAAATGCTTTTATCCTAGGAGTCGGATTACATATTGGTTTTTCCATTTCAAGTTTGCTACGTGAAGGCACATTGTTTTTGTCATCACGTGACGACCGGCGTCAATTTTTATGTGACAAGTATTTTACACAAACAGCACTTAATCTGTATGTAATTTATTAAATTGAACATTACACTTAACACAATTTATACGGGCTTTTACAAATTATTGAGGTCTATAACATTTCTCCATATTCAGCTACGTTGCCTTCATTTTACTTTGAAATATTTTAGCTCCAGTTCGTTTTATAAACTGTTATAAACACCTTTTAGCTGTTTTTCTTTGCTATGGATATATTCTCTGTTTTTGGTTGGGTTTTTTGTTTCTTTATTTCAACCTAAAAACCGTGTTATACACTGAATGACCATAACTGTTTCATGCTATGATAAATGCCCCCCGCTGGTGCAAAGGTAAGTCTACGGATTTACAACGCTAAAATCAGAAGTTCGATTCCCCTTGCTGGTCTCAGCAAACAACACGACGTAATTTTGATTTAAGAAAACACACACTATCATAAATACCATTACTATACTTTATTGTTGAATTTTGAGTAGTTTTATTAAATAAAGTAACCTCTACACGAATTCCTTTGTCTGACCACGTAACAATTTTTCAAAAAGACTAAGATTTATGGATGCAATATATAATGCCTGCAAGAAAGTGTTGTTTAAATTCCAGAACTAAAATAATAGAATAAGGTAAATTCAAGTGAAGGGCATTAAAACTACTGCAAATGTTTTGTGGTCCATGACTAGTATATAGGTAAAACCATAGACATAAGTATTACATATACTGGAACACTTGTTAAAAACTTCAGCCCAATGTAATAATTCCTGCAGTATACACTTATTCAAATTTACTGCCTCTGCAATCCATTCAGCTAGCCATCCAGTTGAAAAATAAGATTGTCTTTGCTGAAGGGCCCAGAATGGCCAGGTGATTAAGGCACTTGACTCGTAATCTGAAAGTCACGGGTTAGAATCCACGTCACACAAAACATGCTCGCCCTTTCAGCCGTGGTGAAGTTATAACATGACAGTCAATCCCGTTATTCGTTGGTAAAAGAGTAGCCCAAGAGTTGGAGGTGGGTGGTAATGACAAGCTGCCTTCCCTCTAGTCTTACACTGCTAAATTAGAGACGGCTAGCGCAGATAGCCCTCGTGTAGCTTTGCGCGAAATTCGAAACAAACAAACTCAGCTGAAGACGGCTCCTACCTTGCCTAAATCAATATTTATGTTCCCTAGTTTTGTAATTCTTGCTGAAAAATATTGACGTGTCAAAATTACTTATTCCTTTTGTCATCTTAAACATTTCAATCAGATCTTCTGTAACTCTTCTCTTTTCAAGAGAAAAAAATTAAGGATCTTAATCTCTACTCGTATGACAACCCCTCTGTCCCATGTATCATTCTAGTAACCTTTTTCTGAACCCTTTTCAAAAATTCAATGTCTTTCCTCAGGTAAGGAGGCTAAGACTGAACACAATACGCCATATGTGACCTATACAATGTAGTTATCGCTTCTTTAGAGTTGTATTCAATATTTATGTAGATACAACCAAAAATCCTATTTACGATATCACTAGAAACAACAAATTGCTTGGACAGCTTAAGAGACTAATCAATAATTATACCAATAGATAAATCTTTGCTGTGTTAGTCAGAAAGACAGCCAAGAACAAAAGTCTCATATTTGTAAGAAGTCTCGTATCCTTTCTTTTTAATACTGTCACGGCGTGTCTGGTCACTCTCTTACTGTATTTATTGGCTGAAACATAGAGACATCATCCACTCGACTAACAGGAGAAGTTATAGTCATTTTCCCTTTCTTACACTGAGTTTCCTGGTGGGACAGTTGCATGCTTATAGACTAATAATGTTAAGATCTGGGATTCATTTCTCTGCAGTGAACATAGCAGATAAACTCAGTGTGACTTTGCTCTAAAAAATAACCAACCAGCAAAAAACAATCCTACACTAATTATCGCAGTATCCCCATACTATCGAGAACAACAAAACACAAAGACAACTTGAACTCAGATCTCACAAATGTTTTTATTGAATCACAGTATTTAGTTATTAATGTTAGAATATTGACGCAAAAATTAGTATTTAATGGGTTTAATAAAGATATATTAAATAAAATTACTTAAATATTTTTTGATAAATATAAAAATATTTTAAATAAAATAAAGAAGTAAAAATTGAAAAGTATTTGGTTGAATTTTCTGATAACTATTTTTATTTCTTCATAAGGTCGTTTATACAAGTTAAACTAACTTTATGTGGATGAACTCCTTACAATATGTAAAGGCTTAGGGAAACTCTGAAAACCGGTAGTTACAGTGGATTCTACGAGTAAACTTAATGGATGATGGTACAGAGTTATAGTAGTTTAGATAACTTGGTTGGGTTTTTATACTACTATAATATGTATACTGTACTACCAGTTAACTTAATTTAGGAATCTACTATTATAATTGGGGCTGCAATGCCAAGATCAGGAAGTACATTTTTCTTACTTACCCTCAGTTTAGGAGCTTTTCCTAGTTTTTCTTTTACTTTGGAGAGCAGTCACATTTTCACAACTGTTTTCAGGTAGTGAAGGGTGATATAGATGTGGGTCGTTGTGGGCTTGAGCACCCACGCCCTGCTTTACTAATATACGTTTGTTTATTATTTTGTTTTCTTCAATATGTGAGACTAGTGAATGGATATCAAGACTGGTGGACGGTGTATCTTCACTACAGTATGGGTCCTACTTAGCAATTGTCTCCAAACCCATATGAGATAACTATCCTATCCACATCTTCCGCACGTTCAACTTGGGAATCATTCTTCCGACTTACCTACATTGAAATGTTACTTTGGAAACTTTCTCATATGTCATTTCAAAACAACTGAATAACCCAGCTCATTATGATTGACAGTTCTTATGATTTTCAATTGAAAGATTGCTTGATGTTGTTAAGTCTAGTACTTTTAATCGACCAGTAAAAGTGTGTGTGTGTGTTTTCGTATAGCAAAGCCACAAAGGGCTATCTGCTCAGCCCACCGAAGGGAACCGAACCAGCAGTAAAAGGAATACATTGTTGTTTGCTAACCATCCATTCACTTTGGAAATTATTTTGAAGTGTGCTTGATATGCCTCCAATTGTACCTTTTTTTATCATAGTATGTTAATTGCTTGTTCAGACAATGTTATTGAATTGGCCCATTAAATTATGTAACGCGGTGAAGAAATTATATAGCTCAATTAGTCCAAAAATATCATGTGATATAGATAACATAATAGGTGTAGATAATATTATTTAAATTTCAGAATGAAATTCTTGAGCAAATGAAAAAATAGTTTTGCCTAGTTTGATCTTTACATTTTTCATTTCATTTTATATGTATTTTATTTTGTTACTGGTTTTTGTTCTCTGGTGAAACAGCAATAATTTTATAGATTTACAATGCTAAATTCCGGGATTGGATTCCACACAGAAGACACAACAAATAACTCAATGTAATTTTGCTTTAAAACAAACAAACAAACAAACAAACACAGATGTCATTTTCTATCTCACTGGTTTTGCTGTTACGGTCATACAGCATTTCATTGATTTATTTTTGTACTAAGTTGATGTCTTTTGTGTTTCTTCAACTTTGTCAATACAGTCTTTCCGCACTTCTTAGATATTTTTCTGCATTATTTCAATTTTTACATTACAGTATTCTTCTGCACATTTTAATAACTTTTTCGATTTTATTTTCAATTCATTTTCTTTATTTTTTCTCCACCTTACGTCTCTTTCTTTTAACTCCTCTCTTAAATTCTCGTCTCTTTGTTCTTTTTCTTCTTGTTCGATTACTTTCCTGTAAACTATTTCTTGTTCTTTTTTTAATGTTTAGTCTTTTAAGCTTTGATGTTCTTTTAATTATCTCTATTCTTCTGCTTGTTCTTCTTTTTACTGTACCATTATCTCCAAAGCATTTTCGATCTCACTTTCAGTATGAGTCGTCATCTTTGACTTTGGTCTGCTACGTACTTTATTTCTCACAAAGTAATTCCATTTTAAATATTGCAATAGTTTAATAATTTCTATTTTAGTAGTTTCTATCGTTAGAAGATTTGTTTTGATTATATGGTAAAAAAACACACCAAAGTCCAGTGACTTCAGTCCGTTAACAACATTAAAACTAATTTATTTCTTCAACTGTAATACACAACTTCTACAATCTACATTTATTGACATTCTTAGCTCATAAAATTGCAAATGAAGCTAAATATTCACTAACTTGGAAGCTCTCTATTTTGTCAAAACACAAATTCCAGAGCAACAGTACTGAATAGCTAAATAAATCATTGTATAATCTTTTGACTCCTAACTGACTTACTCGTTTTTATGTATCACAATATTTGTTTCTTCCCAAATTCTACGCAAATTCGAGACATCACTCAAGAAAATTCTATTTCGAGCCAGATCTAACAACTCGGGAAACTTCTAAGTGATCACTAAATTGTACAAAATATTCCTTGAACAAACATTATGAAAACTCTAAATGAAAACATAAAAACATAATCCACAACAAAGTATTTAAAATTACTGAAACTTGGTTTGAATAGGAAAACGTTGACAAAAGAAATGGTTTTGAAATTCCAGTTTATAAGTTACTTAACAGTAACAAACGTTTAAGAATGGGGCAGGATAACTCTATATAACAGGTGAACTGCAAGCTGATAAGGTTAAAAAACAAAAATGGAATGCAGTCAAGAGGTTAAATCTGTCTGGATTGAAATTAGTATATTAAATGGAAGAAAGTTTTTAATAGATAATTATGATACATTCCTGATGACGAGAAACTCACTTGAATTAAAAATGTATCTCAGAACAGCTGGTATGGGTATTAACAGGAAGGTCGAAACGTTGTTCTCAGGTTAACCTAAAGATGGCCTCGGAAGGTCGAAACGTTGTTCTCTCCATATCAGTAAATGTGTTAATATCCATACCAGCAATTACAATACATTACCTGATTGGAAACAAACCAGGCCAATGAGAAATTACGTAACAAATCAGGACTGTAAATAAAGCATATTGAAATAATAATCATAGAGTAACAATTTTACTTTGGACAACTGGCTGTTACATTGTAGGTGAGAGAGATTTTTTTAAAAGATTAGGAATTGTTCTCTATGCCAATGGGTCAGAGTATGAATGAGAAAGTGGTTGGTAAAGTTGAGGTACTGGAACATTTGTTGAGGACTGGTTGTTTTACTATATTTATATTTGTTTTGAGATTACTTAGTGATTAAGTTGTTTATTACAACCAGCATAAAACAACAGCACTTAATTGAACTGTTACAACTAACGAGATTTATTTATTTTCAGTGTAGCCCAAGAGTTGGCGGTGGGTAGTGATGATTAGCTGCCTTTCCTCTAGTCTTACACTGCTAAATTAGGGACGGCTAGCACAAATAGCCCTCGAGTAGCTTTGTGCGAAATTCAAAAACAAACAAACAAAATAGGCACTCTAAATAATAACTTAATGTTAGCATACACTGTATGCAACACAGAAAACACTGATGAAGAAGTTAGACACTTAACACAACGAAAACCCTTGGGTTGTTCCTTTATTAACGAATAGTGGGATTGACCATCACATTATATCAC
Source organism: Tachypleus tridentatus (assembly GCF_004210375.1). Lineage (NCBI taxonomy): Eukaryota > Metazoa > Arthropoda > Merostomata > Xiphosura > Limulidae > Tachypleus > Tachypleus tridentatus. The sequence goes on from NC_134836.1 coordinate 40,545,717, forward strand.
CCTCACGGCTGAAAGGGCGAGCATGGCTGGTGTTACAGGGATTATGAGTCGAGTGCCTTGACCACCTGGCCATGCCGGGCAGTGAAATTAGTATAGTCGTAAGAAATTTTATTTCTACAGTTTTGGTATCAAAATAAATTTAATTTCTTGCTCATGTTTCTTTGTATAAGAATAGTTTTGTTGTTGATGAACAACAACATACAATACAATACAATAAAGTGTATGACGTGATTATTGTGAATTTGTAGCTAAATTTGCATGCTAGAGTAGCTATGCCAATCAGCCAGAATTAGTTTGTTTGTTTGGAATTAAGCACAAAACTACACAATAGGCTATCTGTGGTCTGTCCACCACGGGTATCGAAACTCGTTTTTTGGCGATGTGAGTCTGCAAACATACCGCTGTGCCACTGGGGAGCGCCAGAATTAGTACATTTGAACAATGATGTGCAAAATAATATTAAAAGTAGGCAAAACAAATGGGAAGTGTATTGCATTCCGTAAGTAAAATTGTAATTGTATTAAGAGTTATATTAAATTAATAAGAAATAAAACAATGGATTTAAAAAAAAACTCAATATAAAATTGGAGTGAGAGTTACTAATTTCTAACTCCAGTAAACTTGTCCCTCTTTTCCTTGATGACTGTATATTTTATAATTTCTTTACAGATGTACTTGTTATAATACAACAAATTGCCTACATTCTATTATCTACAATTAACAAAACTTGATTTAATATTACACTTTAATTAATAACCAAAATTATACATTGACATCACATTAATTTGGGCTAAGAATCCACAGGAATTATATTTTATATTTGTGTTATATCTTACTAGCGTAAAGAAGAGATGTTCCTAATAATAATGGTTTTGGAAAAATAAATCCACTTTAATTAACAGAAAATAATATTTTTTTATGAAGAAAATGAATTGTCCGCCATCTAGGAACAGATTTTAAAAATCCATAAAATATTCGTTTTATCTTGTTGTATGTGCAACGAATACTTCATAGTTCTAACGAGAGAAACAAATAATTTATTCTATTAGTAGATTAAATGAGGGAAGGTAGTGAAGATGTAATGGTTCCTCCTGAACGGTATAAGCGCATTCGACCAACGTTAAGTGAACATTTTCAGAACCCACGCTTTCCAACTTCACACCAGGTATGTGCATGCAGTTGATGATAACATTCCAGGGTCAGACTAATTAATAGAGAGGATATCATACGGATGAAATAACATACCATGCATACACATACATATCCAGGCTCAGTTTTATTGAAGGCTGCAAGGAAAGAAGACCTCTGTATAATGTATTATTTTGATAATTAAAAACTGGTGTTATAAAGATAAGACATCAATACCATGATGTATAGACGCTTCAACTCATTGACATTCTTAATATTAATTTAAATAATTCTTTATTTATTTATTTATATTTAGCTAAAATACTGGAAGAACTGAGAATTGATAATAAAGACTTGGGAGTTTTAAGAAAACTCCATTGAAACCAAACTGCAACAGTGAAGATATTAAATGAATTAAGTAATTTCATCATTAAATTAAGAAAGGTGCGATTCAACGTTGCGTCTCTTCTCCTGACTTTTTTAATTTGTACAGTGAGAAATTTCTGATGCAAACTGAAGACTTACCAAGGCCGATCATTAATGGCCAGGATTTGAACAACTTCAGGGCCTGAAAGAGGCTTAACAAAAATAATTTTTTACGGACCTGACATTTGAATTTCTTTATACCATAAGAAGAAGAGATCTATGATAGGCCATGGTCACTAAAGTCCTGTTTGAATACAGTACATAGAAAGAGAGAGACTTGTGTAAAGTTTGATGAGTTGGTTTATAAGAGTTAAGTTCTGTTTACATAAGTAAGTCATAAATATATGATATTTAAGCACAGTAATCTGTTTAGTTTGCTTAAGAGGATTGGGTTTTATATACAAGTAACCATGAATGATGATTTCAAGTAATGATCTGGGAAACCTAATTTTCATGATAGAGAGATATAGAAATTTTATTTCTTTGTGTAGAAACACACCAGAAAAAATTTTATAACCCCTAGGTCCAATACTTAGGAATATTTGTTTTCTGTTTCTATGAGCATTAGTGGCTGGATTCCCTGCGATATTACAAATCAGTGTTATATATAAGATACGGTGACGACACTTTTCTACTTTTACATAATACCGATCATACCATGTCTAAATTTTACATATGAAATGGATGAAAACAACAACCTAGTCAACGAAAATAAAATAAACGTTACCTTTGCAACATATTTTCGCCGTAAGAAAATATTTATAGGTTTATACACACGTTTCTACGATTTCACATAAGTTTTGTTCCACTGTAATCTTGTTCTGAGTTTCTTGAATAGAGCGTATAATAACTGCTCTGGCTAGTTGTGTCTTAGCTCTACACTTTTCAAAATTCATAATACATTACAAACTAAAGACTATTCTTTTAATTCTATCACAGGAGTATTTTTAACAAATAAAATAAAACTCACCGAAAAGACACGCTCTCTTTCAAAATATCCGCTAGTTCTAGTCTCTTCTTATGAGGGTGAAAAAAAAAAAAACGTAAACACGACTTAAAAAATAAAAAGACATTTTACTGCTTTGAAAGGAAAGACGTTACTCGTTCCTATGCGCTCACGGAGCGTTTATAAATGCACTAGTAATATCTATAAGTTTGCTTGTATTGGTAAAACTACGCATCAACTACAAATATACGCACATGATTAAATGGGGAATTTTAACTAAAAATGGATGTAAGATAAACTCATGCATAAGAGTCTTGAATCTAACTATATAGTCAGAATAATAATCATCCTATTTTTTTTAAAGTCCTCCGCTGGTACAGAGGTAAATCTACGGATTTACAATATGAAAATCAGGCGTTCGATTCTCCTCGGTGGACTCAGCAGATAGCTCCATATGACTTTGCTACAGAGAAAACACACACACTCTTTTAAAACTCCAAAATTAAAGAAAGCCTTTCCACTTTCAAAAATCACCCAACCCTAAATAACAAATCGTTCCTGTTTTCATTAACGTAATAATATCTAAATTTCCAACGCGTTTTATTTATTTATTTTTAAATATTCGAAAATAAATACCGATACAAAACCTTTATTTATAACATCTTCATTTAAAATACTGTTAGACACATACCTAGCGCACGTTTAATCCTACATTGACTTATGTTATTTTCAACTATTAAATCAATGTTCCTTATAAACATTTGGCTGTTCCAAAGTTTGTTTGTTTGTTTTGAATTTCGCGCAAAGCTACACGAGGGTTATCTGCACTAGCCATTACTAATTTAGCAGTGTAAGACGAGAGGGAAGGCAGCTAGTCATCACCACCCACCGCAAACTCTTGGGCTACTCTTTTACCAACGAATAGTGGGATTGACCGTAACATTATAACGCCCCCAACGGCTGAAAGAGCGAGCTTTTTTGATGCAACGGGGATTCGAACCCGCGACCCTAAGATTACGAGTCGAATGCCTTAACCCACCTGGCCATGCCGAGCCCTGTTCCAAAGACTTTCTGCTTGATAACGTATTTTTGAAGCTAACATGTTGTGAATCAACTTTCTGGAAAAAAAAAATTAAAGCATTCCCCAACCATGCAGTTTCCGGCTATTTCTTTTCATTTTTTTTCACCCTTTACTGTTTTCTTGTGTTTTTTTTTTTTTGGCTCTTGGTAGTTCTATGTGAAACTGGAACCTCCTGATTCTGTTCATGAGTTATAAAAGCATTCAAACAGGTATTACAGCTCTCACAAAATTAACCTTGAAGATATTCTTTGATAGGTAGTTTGAGCAGAGCATTCATATTGAATTGCAAAATTAGTAGAAACGGCCTATTAGAGAACAACTTGTAGAAATATTCTAGTGACTAATGTTACGTATCATTTATTTTGGACGAGTCTCCGATTTATTATGGTACGTATTACAGTTTCAAGCAGCTGGAAATTTTAATTTTAATTTAGAAGTTAATTGAATGTCGATATGTATCAAATTTATGATCTTTGCCAACAAAATTGACACACAAAATTTTCTTTCTTAACATAAATATATTTTAATATACAAACAACAATACAATTTATAATAATGGTTATTACAAATAATGATTTATACACGAAATGTTCTGTATATATGATTTATATAGGTTTGTAGTGTTCGAAATCTATAATTGTTTCTGGTGAAATATCTGTAGTTTTCCAATTAATATGCGTTTACCATGTTTATAGCTTCTAAGCTTTATAGTATACTAAATGTAGCAAACCAACAATATGTCAAACCGATGCGTTTGTTACCTTTTATAAGCTTTAAGGCGAGGTTCTCGAAAGTTCAGTTGGCAGTAATGTAAAACACATATTTTTGTTTTTTAGTTTCGAGAATCTACCACAAATTAAGAGAACAGGCGGGACTTTCGCAATACACATTTAACAGCATAAGTTACAAGCATTTCTATACATATATAACTAAAACAAACATCGATATTAAAATAAATACATAATAGTAAATCCGTTATACTATACAGTCTAGTTACATTTGGAAATGATCAAGGAAAATGTTTTTGTTTCACCTGAAGTGAAAAAGGTACATATCTACGTAACTGTAACTTTATGTGTGGTCCCTCATGGGACTTCTTAAAACAAATTAAGGCTGTATAAAGTAGGGAAATTATTGTTATATGTATATATTTATATCTATGTGTGTGTATGTATGTATTTATGGCATTAAACCGAGGTTAAGTAATGGAAAAACATATGCCTAACAGCTTTACCGGTTGGTATTGGTTTATAAGAATATATAAACCACATTTATTAAAAAGATAAAAAACACTGTAATAGTCTAGATTTTAGAACAACAGTAAATGTCATATTATCTTAAGATTATAGAAGTATTAATGCAAGTCACATAAAATGTTTAGTATGCAACAATTCCAGACCAATGAATGAGCTCTGACATCTGACTGCAACTGATTTCAAGAACACCTGGTAATGACAACTAATGTCCCATTTTCTTGTCTGAAATCTGTTCTGTACATATGTTTATACATATATGACCAACTAGCAAAGATAAGGGGGGATAAAACAAAAAAAAACACACGAAGTCCATCTTTTCAACATTGTTTAGATATGGTTACTGATGACGATGGAATTTCTTTAAACTGTTTTGTCTCAAGAAGAAGTGGTGAACCAAATGATATACTGAGTTTCATATTTCTTTTTCAATTCCTAAACAATGTGTCTGCTGGATGACTGAGAAAAATAAATGAACAGTATAAATGTTACATACTACTCAAAACCTAAATATAGGCTCACCATTTTGAGAAAAATGCAACCAAAACACCATAGAAATATAAAGAGCAAAACTTTATTTTGTATTGGTTCTTGCACCACCTTTGCATTTATACCCAAGCTTTTTCATACCTTTGTTGTATATACACAGGTATAACCATAATTGCTATTTGTGATTATTAGGCTAAATTCATTGTTTTAAACAGGTTCTGTGAAGGATGGAAGCTTGTGGTTTTGAAGAATACTTGATTAGAGCAAAATAAATGAAAAGTTTCTTCTTTACTTTCACATTTAGTCTTGATTATACGATGAAATATTTTTTAGTTTCTTATTATTATCTTTGTATTTTTTGTGTGAAGTTTCTGAAAATTTGTATGATAAAATTTCTCAGTCTGGATACAAAATCAGTAGATAATTAGTATTGCATGTTCATGTATGACTTAGACATGCTAATTTGAAAACTGAAATTGCTTTATTTTAGATATAATAAAGGCTTGCTCAAGTTTCAGATGACAAAAACTGAAATAGTGGAGAGAGAATAGAATTGTCAGTATAGTCTCCATTTCACTTATTGTTTACTTTTAATGTTTTAATATTTTTATCAGATGTACTGTTTTTGTATTCACAACAATTTTTGATTAAAAACTACTTGAATAGGCTGAAGAGTTCACAATGACCAGAAACATGGATTTGAAAATATGCTGCTACCCGTAATTTGTTAATCTGCAGGAAGTCTGGCACCTGGTATTTGCACATGCAAGCATTTTGTTATGTCAGTGAGAACATTTCATTTCAGAGATTAAGCTTTAAGATATTTTTGTGTGTGTGAATTCTGAAATAATTGAAAATTATACAACTGATTTAATTGTTTTTCTAAACATGTTATATAGATGTTCTTTTACTACTTTTAAAATGTTATTTTATACTAACAAGCAAAAATCTTTGAATTAAGAAAGAAAGTTAGAAACTTATGTAAATACATATGTGCATAGGTATAAGACTTCATGAATTTAGAAACACTATTAAACAGATATGCATGAGTTTGAGATGCACAAGAAATTGAGAAGGGACTTTTAGTACTGTGTAAGTGTTAATTTACTATGGAATGCATAGTTTTGTCTCTTATTTAATGTAGTACAAAGATGGCATATATTTGTCTTTTACCCATTGCCTCTCTCCAGGTCATTTCTGGACTAGAATAACTCATGATGGGTGCTTTTTCCTGGTAAGTAACATAAAGAAGTGTTATGTTATCACAGCAGAAAAAAATTGTGTTAAGTAATATAATGAATATAGCTTTGTTCACTGAGAAAGTACTTGTATATTTGTTGTTGCAAATAATTTTGTATTGCATAAATATTTGAGACAAGAACATATGTGCAACAAGGAATTGTTATTTGCTCTAAATACGACTCAAAAGAGCATGATTTGAATTTTTTTAAAGTGCCTGCAAACAGTAATAAGACAGCAAGACAAAAGCCACGTGGTGCAAAAGTTTCATGTGAATGCAACCTTTGAAAATATTTCACCACCTCACTGAACAGAACATGGCTGGCTAAGGAAATTAAAGATGCAAAAGTGGAGGAAAAAGAACATGCACAAAACTAGCTGTTATTGCTTCAAGCATTAAAATACTGAAATACATTAGTTAATTGAAATCCCAGATCAAAAGAAGTTACCAACTGTTTAATGGATTTTAAATAATTTACATCAATTATTATTAGTAATAGTTTTTGCTAATGATGCTACAAAATGTGCAGCAACAATTTATTTTTTGTTTTGTTTGTTTTTTGCCATCTTAGCCTGCATTGCTTGTGAGCATATTTGCTTTATGTTTTAAAAGTAAATGCCATCTTTTACTCTCTGAAGTTGTAAGGATGAGATGTGTAAAATGAATATGTTTATTCTTATCTAGTGTGAAATGGTGGTAATATCACAGACTGTCCAATCACCTTTACAACACTGAATGACTTCTGTGTAGGAGTGTTAAAGAACCTTGGGCAGTATCAGAAACATGAAAACATTGATGCATAATTCATTTAAACCATGAAACTAATGTTGTGGTAGTCTTTTTCTTTATGTTATTGCTTAGAAAATTTGCCATCTGTAGCAATGGTGTCTTGGTCTAATAACAACCTTCAAGGCTACTGGATAAAAAACATACATTGGATTAACAAAAAAGAACAGACAATGGGACTTGTGCCTCCCCAAATGTGCAATGGTAACTAAATAATAATTCCAATAAAATTCTTATTTAAGAACGTAAATAAAGATATATATAAGATTGTCTGCTGATAGTCATTCATAATTTTGAACTGATGAATTAGAGAGAAGTTAGTTAGTCAACAGTTCTTACTTACTAACTCTTGGGTTGTTTTTTTCTTGACTATGTAATGGATTTGGGAGTAATTATTATAATGCACTCCCAGGCCTAAAATGCAGAATCTAATTATTATGAAACAAGTGTATCTTATTTGTCAAATATATATGTAAAAATGAAAGTTCTGTTTAAGAATTTTGAAATAAATTGCTGTTTTTTAATAAAGTGTAATATCAAAAGTTTTTGTTGAAATGTTATGAGTGTTTTCATGAATAAACCATAAAGTCCTCCTAACCTTTATGATTAATACTTGTGTGTCTTCTGCAATTCGTACTTCTTTGTTCTTAAAGCCTGTTTGGGTGAGTTTGGTTGGGTTAAAGCTATTGGCTTTTGCCTTAAAGACAGCCATCTAAATACATTTTTAACAGATACATTACCATATCTTAATGTTGAACTCTGTAGGTTTAAAGGTATGAAAGGAATAGCTGAGAGGATTACCAACATGAGAATCTGTACCACAGATGGCCTAAAGAGATAAGATCTACATAAAACTGGCATCATATCACTGACAAGATTGGAATGTTTTGTTTTACAAGCACAAAACCCAGGAGGTATGTTTATCACATTCATAAAGTTAAGTAAAATTATGAGAAATATAAAGACTTTAAATCTGAGATGAAAACATATAGAGTAGTTATAACTATTCCCATGGAAGATATAATAATATTAAAAAATGTATAATTACAAAATATGGTATAAATATATATTTGTTTGCAATTAATTTTGACCCTATCAACCACAGCATTAGATTTAAAGAAACAGATACTAGTAATTTAAACCAGAATTAAAAACTTAATATATACTATCAAAAAGAATACTTTAAGTGGCAGGATGTAAAATGGCTCTTTTCTCACAAATATTTAAGACATTAAAAGTATTTGTTAATATTTGTTGAAGCAGTCTTTATAGCTATTCATAATATGAATAAACACCTTTGACACTGCATCCATGAATTGGCATGGATTATGGTGTTTATAACATACTAAAAAAGATTAATGTGAGTTTCTTTTGCCTTTTAATTTGTTTTTCATGCTACATTCTTAAAGTCTATGTACTAAGAGGACGTTATTGAACTGAAAGTTAGTCAAAGCTTAGCTCTAAGTCAGCATAACTTTTGATACTGTATAATTATGATTACATTCATTATGCAACATTGAATTTGGTAGGTCTTTTTATTTGCCTTAAAACGGGCCTCAGGCCACATGGAGGAGATGCCTATTGTAACCACAATTCAGTGTTTTTGTGTTGTCTGCTAGCCAGTTATGTGCAGATGCCATGAATCACAAGAATCATGCACTCTGTAGGCTACAACACAGCATGACATATGAACTTTGAAAGCAAGAAATAAAAATATTTGTAACTCTTAGTTTTGGTTTTATTTATTCTTGAAACAGAACACATTTGGGGACATGGCAGAAGTGCATATAGCATTGTAATTTGACATAACACTTTATGAAACTTAGTACTGTATGACTGCAAAATCATCATGATATAGTATTGAATCAATATCTTTGATATAGAATATGCTATATTAAAACAATTTTTGAGATTTGCTATATCATTACTATCCATACTGCTATATCCAGTTATGCTCCATCTCATAAATTTGCATCCTGAAAATAACCCTTCACCATAATTTCCATTACAAAAGGTTCTATCATAAGTCAGTTATAACCAAATTGAAATGGCCCAGCTGTCCTTCTCCACAGCCTTTCCAACTTCTCAGTTTTCCCAGACATAAAACAAGATACTTCCCTGTCCTTCAAGACAGTCCTAACTTATGAATGCATGGGGAGCTGAAGAGAAAGAACAGTTTCTGAGCACCCCTGGTATGCCTCTTGGGTTTTTCCCATAGAGGTTTAAAAACCAAAACTATTACCATGTTAAAATTTGGAATTAGTTATAACTGAAACAGACTACTACTCCCAATGTGGTTTTCATAATGCATTTAGAGTATGAGGACAATAATTTCTCAGTACCCATTTCAACAGCCCCATCAAATAAACATTTATAAGCACTGTATCTGAAGACTTAACCAATGTGTCTTTATGTTAAAATGCATAAAAATCTATTTCATTCTCCAGCTGCTTGAGGAATGCAATAGTTGAATGGGAGGTTATGACTAAACCCTATTTGTCTCACTTCTAAATATAGATTCTTGATTAATAATGCACTGTTGCTTTGTATATTTGTATGATTTTTATGACTAAACATTATATTTACTAATACTCATCTGTTACAAAACACCACTCTTCATCATAGGTGAATTACAACTTGAAGTTCTCTTTATTGATGGTCTTGCACCTCTCAAAATGATCCATATTCCTTTGTTTCTCAGTGCCATTAAATAGAAAGAATATCCCCATTTTGGTACTAAGTCCCCAATTTTAACACATCTTTGTTTAAGGATATTGTATTCGAGAGGGTTGTAATGTACCCTTCCAAAAAAATGATATTTTCTGTGGTATCACACTACTTACATAGAACCAGATATGTCAACATGTAATTCAGATAACATGCAATTCTACTGCAACTTATTTTTTTTTCCTGAGAGTGTCAAATTACTTGCTGAGTTACATATTCAAATTCATATTGAAATAACATAATCAACCCTCTTTGTTTTATGACTGTAACAAGCATAATGTAGTATTAAATCAGTATAGCTCACAATATTGTTAGACTGGCTGTGAAGAGTTATTATTTCACCCAACTGACAGTTAATGTTAACATTTTATTGTTCTACATATGAGAATAATCCAGATACTTCTGATTTATGTATAACTTTTGGTCCAAGATAATGTAGTCATATTTCTGTGCTTCTCCAGAAAATGTACACAGAGAAGAATGAAGGACCATAAATGGAAAAAGAATAAAAATTCATAAGTTGAACTCTTACTGAATAGAAGAAGAATATTTTGACTGTTGAATAACAAGGACTTCGAAAATGAATTCAACATCAAACCTAAAATTATAAGCATGATCTCAACAGTATATCCTATATGCTAACATTTGGTAACCTTATGTTGTGAAGACAGCAAATTGTTTACAGTTTTTGCGCACATGCATGTCAGTGGATATAAAATGCAATTTGTTTTTAACTCAAGCACATTGTATCATAACTGAAAATTGTGAGAAAAGGGTGCTATTTATATTAAAAAAAACTCCATTCACATACATGCATTTTCTGATACAACTTTTATCTGTATCCATTAGTTTTAATGATACATTTTTATAGGTGAAAAAACTATAGGAATTGTGTGTGCCTGGAAAAAGATGGCAGGTTGTCTTGAAACAACATAAACTATCTTACCTGAACTATTCACGAAACTACCAAATAATCTCCTTGTTCTTTATAGAGACTAACAGCAGTCCTTTTACCATGGGCTTATACATATAACTTGTTACAGTACTTTTGTTGAAAGCAAACTGTGACAACCTTTTGCTTTTTAACAATAAGACTTGTTAAATATGAGCATTTCCTGTCCCCCAGTGGCTCAGCAATATGTCTGCAGACTTACAATGCTAAAAACCAGGTTTCGATACCCGTGGTGGGCAGAGCACAGATAGTCCATTGTGTAGCTTTGTGCTTAATTCAAAACAACAGCATTTCAAGTTTTGAAATTTATGTATCAAGTATACTGTATTTTATTAAAAAGCAAATTTAACACCAAAATTTTAAATTATTGTTTTGTCCTAGCTTGTGTTTTCTACCACTGCTGTATTTTTTATTCAAATGGATTCTGTAACCTTGCAAAACTTTTTTTTTCTTCATTGTACTCGCAATTCATTATTTCAGGATATACTGTTGTATTTATATCAAAATAAATGTATTTTTAATTGTAATTTTTATATATAAAATTTCAACCAGAGATCACTTGTATTTGGCTAAAACATAAAACTAAGATAGTTTAAGACACATAGTCAGAATGACCTGTAAGACTATTTATGACTGTATAAACACAAACTTTTTGAAAAATCACTGTGACATAGAGAATGCTCATTATTATATATGTTTTAAAGTATTTGAAGATTCCATCTTCTATACCTGCAACTATTGTTTATAAATTTAAAAAAATTAATATAGTTATGAGTCAGTGAAAAAAGACAGTAAAATATTGAAGCAATTTATTATTATTATTAAACAAATTTGAAATGGACTATGTATATAGATAGCATTAAAAGTCACAAATTTAGATGAAAAATAAACATGAAATAAATCTGTAGACCAAAGTACACTAAAAAGTATTGCTGGAATCATATTTAACTAAATATAAAATTATGTAATTTTCAGTTCAGCATGAAAATTATTCAATTAAATCTAAAATATCTTGAACAAAAGTTAGTATGATGAATCATGAAAGATTATGTATACCCATGGTTTTTATAATCCAAATGATACTTATTCATTATTACTGGTAACAGTGAATCTTAAGATTCATAAAACATGAAAACAAGACAGGTTTGTATGAAGCCATAGAACTTCCTCTGATCACCATGCCAACATCCATTTCTTTTTTGTTGACAGATGCAAGCACTGCATGCAAGTGAGAAACACTGTTCATAAATATATGGTTGCATCATGCATACATTAATTTTAAATATTTATTTAGACCATAAATGTTAACACCAAATTATATAATATTTGAATTTATTTTTCTATTAATACTTACTAAGTATGAAAAAAAAGGTGCTGGATGAAATTTTATGGTAATACATTGTGATCATTAATTCAGTGCATTTTGAACAAGAAGGAAAATGTTTCACTGGTGTTATAAACATGTCCCACTCTTAGTTTGCCTTTGTTTCACTATCCTATAAACGTGTGAAGTTTTGAAAATGTGAAAAAAATTTTTATAAGCTAAAGGCAGAAATCATAAAACTATTTGTTGCTTTTTGTACTCACATTGCAAATACTTATATCTACCTTTTCATTTTTTTAACTATTTTTCTTAAAGAATACATAAAATGGAGGTGTTAAAATTTTCTGCACCAACATTTCAAATTAAAGAGTAACTCCATTCTCTTCCTAGACATCTGGTTTACTGAAGGTATTGAGAGTGTGTGCATGTTTACATTAATATTTTCAGAATGAACAGTTCGTGATGACGAGAAACCCACTTGTTGAGAAATTTATATGCAAAAACGGCTCTTTGGGCTGAGAAAACACTTTACTTTTCTTTGTGAACCTGACGATGACCGAAGAAGGTCGAAACGTTGTTCGCTCTTCTATGCAAAGTGTTTTCTCAGCCCAAACGAGCCGTTTTCGCATATAGAATGAACAGTTGCATTTTGGAGCCAACTTATTGCAATTTAAAAAGAAATTTAAACTTGTTTAAATTCTCAAATATGTAAAGTAATTTTGACTTATTTTTTTACAATTATTGACTGAAATGGAAACACATTAAAGCTGTTGTAAAATTGGAAGATTCCTTCCCTCTATTATAAAAATTATTTTCAGTTGTCTTCTATTAATTGCTAGTATTCAGTATTTACTAAAATATCTATTTCAGAATAACTAAAATGAAACTTAATATGTAGAAATTCTCATGTTTATTACATACATTTTTTCCAAAGACCATGTTAAAACTGTACACAAGTACATTTAAGATTCTTCATACAAAAATTAGTTATATTTTAATATACAAAACATCCAATGCTGTAATAAAAACATTATTATGTCAAACTTGTAACCTACTTTTTGCACATACATGCTTAAAAATGTGTGCTAAATTTCACCACACTGAAATGGATTAAATACAATGATTATCCATATATAACTTTGACTACATTAACACATTTGTTTTTAAAAGTATTTGTATGTCAGCACACATGCACACCAAACCCTAAAGAAATTTAACTTTCACGCATGACCATTTATTATAAAAAAAGTAATCTGTACCAGTACAAAATTCTGACTTCATTATTTAGCATGATGTTCTTGCAGTTTGTACTGCAATTTTCCTACCCAAAACACGTTTAGTCTTTTTGGCAAAGAGAAGACTAGAAAACTAAATCCACATTAATTTTACTTCGTACTTAAACAGTTGCAGATAAAACTACTGGTAAATTGAAAAAAAAATTAATACTAGCTATAAATATGAAGTTTGCATTAAACTATTATATATTAGTTTTTATTTATTAATGCAATAAACAGAGGAATTTTAAAAAAACAAACAGCAGAGAGTCACTGAAATGAAATAAACATCTATGTAGCTTGAATATGGCTGTAAAAATTATTTGCTACTAACATTTTGTGACAAAAACTAACTTGACTAAGTTTTATTTTAAATATTTACTACAAAGCAACTAATCCACATTTTCATGAAAATTCAAAATATTTTTTGCACAAAATCATTAGAAAAGTCCTATTTAACTTCTGAAGACTGAAATCATAATGCACTTAAGAAAATGTGCATTTTTAAAACACTATCAACATTTCAAAGGCATTGCATTTTTAAAAATTAGAAAAATATATTTTAATTTTAAATATTTTCCCACCCACCATTTTAACCCACATATATGTTTTGAATTAAATCAAATTGTAATGTACAAAATAAGTATACTAACTAGTCTTAAATAATATTAATATTAAAAAAATTCAAAACACCAAAAACTGAGCCAACAGAATCAATATTTCATTTCTTAGATTATAAAGTGAAAAAATCATTTGGCTAGGTTTAAATTCATACTATAATTGAAAAAAATATGTGAAACATCAATAAGGATTCATAAATTCAATCACCTCAAAATATGGATAACATGGGTATAATTTTCTACATTATACATTGCCCATATAAAAGATTCTAACTTAATTCATTTGTTTCTCACCCTCACTTCATACTCACTATTTTCTGAACCTATGAAATTTTCACTCGCACACTCAAGTTATCCCTGACATTAAATAAATACATGGCAGTATCACTGTACATCAACAAGATTCACAAACAATGTTAAAAAATTCCATTTAAAAGAGAACACAAGTATTTTCAAATTATAAAGAACATTAAAAGTCATATAATAAACCCAAGACATTCAGTGATATAAACACTAGATATGTTTGATTCCAACATTGCTAATACCACTGTGTTCCTTAACTTCTTAAGAACATTTAAATTCCCTCGTGGCTACAATGAAAGCCAACGTATGAAACTTATCTCTATTGCAGACACCTTTTTCTTTTAACCACACTTTTGTTACTCTGCATTTATTCAGTCATATTTTGACTATGATTAACACAAAGATAATTTTTCACAATATGCATAAATGTAACCTCAACATGTTTAATTTTTGCTTTTTTCACAATTAGGATATTTTTACAAATCATAATGGTGAACTAAAATCTGAAGATTCCTTTTCACTACTTTGAGGTGGTGTTAAAGCTCCATATTCTGATTGTGGGCTGGCTTGTACAGACATCATTGCTTCAACTTGAAGAGCCTGGGCTTTCTCCTAGTAAATCACACCAAGAACAAAAATGTCTTTTAGTATATATTAAGTGACAAAAAATATTTAATACAAACATTTTTATTGTATCTGCAATGTTTGAACTTCAGCAAATTATTCCACAAGTTTCACTGAAATCTATATGGAAATTAAAATTATTTAATATGTAAAGCATCAGTTCATCCCAGAACAACCAAAGGACATTGCTATCTATACACATTTACTTAAACTGTTCATGCATCAAGTTCTTGGTAGTTCATAATTTGTGAATTACAGGGTCCCTTATGACACAAGTTATGAAAGAAGAAAAGGAACAAGTTTGTCCCACTAATTACTATTGGAGGTTTTCTTTATGCTTTACATAGAACATAAGTGATTTCACTCAAAATTATTTTTGATTCCTTCTTTACACTGAGTGTTACAACAGGCAAAAATAAAATTTCAGTTACATGCAATATGTGGACCTCACCAACAGTGAACAATATAGGAAGTCTACAATTAGATGATTTTTATTTTATATAATGTACTTCCCTCTTTCTCTCTCACACAAATGCTCATGAATTTTTAAGTTATTACTTTGTACAAATCCATAATTTAATATTTCAACTACATCCACTAGGATATCTCTAAATGTGCATGATATTAAACAGCTGTAACATCCACTGTAAGATTGACTTATTATGTTTAATACATTCAATATCTGATTAATTTTTTTCCACAATTAAAATGCAGTAAAGAAAGTTATTTTGCTCCATTATTCTTCATTATTAAGTTAAACTTGTGAAACACTGCAAAGTTTATGGAAAAACAACATCCTTAAACCATACCAGTAGCTGAAGATTAACACTATGAGTTTGTATGTTATGCATGTCGTCCAGTGTAACCTGATGAAAAAACTTCAGTTGGGCTTCACCATTTTCTTTTACTGCTTTAGCAAAGGGAACCATCCACTGTACACAGGGTGCTAATTCATTTTTCTTTAGTCCTAGAATGACACACAAATATTTAAAACAATCCAATGTGGACAGAATGTGTCCAAAAAAAAATCCAAAGGCATTGCTCTAGCAATTTTCATTCAAATTCACAACATCAACCCACTGTTTTCAATTCTATAGGAAGGGCAAAAAAAGTGATCACTGTGAGCAAATGATTAGTTTGACTAATTTAAGGAGCTAAGTACAAAAAAACAACAACACTTATTTTGATTCAGTGCCAAAGCAGTAAATAATTTACACAAATTTAGAAAAAAATCATACTATCTGGAAAGTTAATGAATAGCATATAAAAACATTCTCAATTACAAGTATCCAACTGCTTATAAAAAAATCATAGCAATTCAATACCATAATCCTAAAATACTGAAGTACAGTTCTGTTATTTCAAAATAGTATAAAGTGAAACTTCTATATCTATTATAATAAATATATTTATTATATATATTTTGTATATATATTACTTTTTTTCCTTTCTAGAATGACTTCAAATTGTAGCATAAGATTAAATTTATTTATTCAAAGTAGCTTTACACTTGTAACAGTATACATCTAATGACAATTAACTTTTACTGTTTTATTACCCTCTCATCAGTGTGACACTACTGTTTGAACCATTATAAATCACTAGGGGCACATGCAGCTCATGTTACTATCAAATTACATTATCCACAAGTTAATACAAGCTGCTGGTGTGCATACTTAAGAGAACATTATTATATTATTTATTTTACCTATAGTAATCGTAACTACCCTAAAAAGGTCACTACAGTTACATTTTAGTTATTTTTATAACAGATAAAGACAATATATAAAAAAATAAGAAATAAAGTCCTTATCCAAACTTTTTTCTTGCTGTGAATCATCAGTGAAACTTAAGCCAGTTTTTATACACTAATAGTAGTAATGAACAAATTTTTTAATTTAAATATTGCACAAAAGAACAATAATGCAAGAAGCAAACAACTTTTTCTAACAATCACAATTTTTCTTGCCTTCGAACTATGTGACAACAACCACTGCAAATTCATCCAAGCTAACAGTTGTGATTTTCGTGACAACCAAAGTTAAGTGAAACTGACACTTATCTATTCAAAACACAACATAATACAGTACGCAATTTCACAGCCAAAAACCCTGAGTTTCTTTTGGTTATAGGTAATACAGAATTAAACGTAAGAGAAAACTACTAACAAATCCTGAAAAATAACAACAGGAGGGGTCTGATTTTCTATTCAACAGCTCTGTAACTAAAAAAATTGAAAGCTATAAAAGTTATGTTTTGTCTGGGAAATAATTTTATAGCAAGTAATTTATATTAAATTTTTATACTTTTTGAAAGAATGGTGGATAAACCAGAGAAAATGCCTACAAAAAATGCATCAGATTAGGAGAAATTCAAGTTTCTTTTTTAATAATTGCCTTGTAGAATTAAGAACTTTGAAGTTGTATACTATTAAAATAGATTAACAGTTAATATTTTATGTTAGACTAAACTAATAAAACCTTGAACGTAAGACATTAAAACTTTAGCCCATGCACAGTAAAGGATACTTGAAGCCCTTGTCATTTAAGGCATATTGATAAAGAAAATATTAAAGATGGTATGTTTGGTACTTGTTAAGTCTTGTATTCATTCATGATAATAGCTTATACTAAATTTTAAAATAACAGGTTCTGTTATTTTGTATCAATTTTATACTCACCTGACACAGATGTTGCAAGATTTTCAGATGTCACATGACATAAAGCAGATGCTGCTACAACACTATAAGGAAATTGAAGGCATCCCACGTCTAAGATACACAAATCCATCAACTGAAATGAAAAAAAAAAACACACATTTTTCAGGTTCAGTTGTGATTGTAACAATTTGTTTGCTCAAACTGATCAATGCAAACTTATCTATAAATCTTATATGTTTGCATAGTATATAATTAGTTAGTCATTATATAAAATAGTTCTCTAGGACCATCCAATATGGGAAAAAGTTACCTGAAAGTGATCATATTTAATAAATGAAAAAACTTTATTCTTAACATAACTGTAAAAACAAATACATGAATTTGATACAAAGAAGAAAGTGGAATGTGAAACATACACAACCTTTTAGGTTATCAAAACAGTTTTTATTAAAGTATCCTGTATTTTCCATCAATTTTTTCTTGGATGTGTTGTTTGACTGCTATCCTAATTAGAATCAAAATGAAAGTAAGTAATCTGAACAGGCCAATGTTACTTGCATAATTCTACAGACTGCCATGTTGCCATTCACAATTGATAAGACATTTAAACACAATTTGTAAAACATTATTGTAATTCAATTGATTTTACTATAAATCATGTTCCTTTTAATAGTTTTTTTTTTATTATGAGACTTTATGTGAAATTCTTTAATATTAACAAAATTTTTGAAATTTTGAAAATGAAAGATAAATTCTTCAACTACACTTCAGTTGCCACATTCATAAAAATAAAAGATTCATGTAATTATTTTATGCAGTGTAGTTTTTGTATTTATTCAATATCCTTAAATAAATTCAGGATAACAGCCAGGTCAAATTAATTTCATTAAAAAAAATCTGTTTCTATATTACTTTAAATAAAAATAATGTTACTATTAAATTACTTAATAGTTTTAGAAAAGCTGGGATTACACAATTTCTCACCTGTGCAACCTGTACAAAAATGTGCCCTGAATAGTCTGGAACTAAAAAATCATCTCCACGTGTACTTGAAGGGTCATCAGCAAGTTGAAGGTATATATTTAACCAACTGTTAATAGTCATCGGTGTCAGATCCCAATTCAGTGTCTTAGGGTAGAAAATAAGAGCAAATTATATTATTTTAACAGTAAAATCCATTGAAAACAACAAGCAGATAACATATATATTTTGTTTCTACTATCTATAGTTACTATAGTTGTCTCGTGTAACACAAACAATTATATGGTCTTTCAAAGCTGCACTTGTGCATCCACATTCACAAAGTAAAAATTTTAATAATCTTTTCATTTAAATTTTTGTAAGGCATTCCACTCCAGTCTTGCCAGTGGAAATTTATATTTAAAAAAAAAACTTCTTCCTGTAAAAAAAACAACTACCTAGGTGCATAAGTAAGGTTAAAATGTACATGAGTTAACCATATACAGTGTAATATTCAACAAAGTATTATGCATTTTATGTGAGGATTTTCAACTTTTCATGTTACCCTCTAACCATTGATTTTATGAAGGTTCATGTAAAAACAGAGCAAGAGCCATACACAAAAATAGCAAATAAAACTTTTATCCAACTCTCTAGAACTTTTTATTAACTGTTGAAGTAAGACTAACCTAACAATAATTTTTAACATAACTTTTATCCCCCTCAGTTCTCAAATTATCAAGAAAAATGCACGTTTTAAACCTTGGGAAAATCTTTTTCTGACCCTGGTGTTTTCCCCAACACTAATTTTTCAACTCTTTTCAACTTACAAGCAAGGAATTAATATCTACACAATTCAGGTTAATTTCAATATTCCCCATAAAATAACTAGGGTCTTGAATATTGTGACGATGAACATCCCATTCTCACTTGTAAAAATATAAAGAGAAAAACATTTGATCGCTCAACCATTTAAGTCTTTAACAAAAAATTGTTATCAGTGTCCATTTAGGATTTTGATCCAGTTTTAACGTTTTTGCTAACATACTTTACAAGATTCTTACTGTTACTTTTTATCTCAACAATACTTTACTTAAGTCATTTTGATTGACTAATTTCTTCTTTTTTAAAGTAAATCCATAGCTTTCACATAGTTCTGTAGATCTTTCACTCAAATTAAACTATTTACATTTTTATTTAGTTTTGTCTTTTGTGAAAATAAGGTTTCATCTAACCTTTTTTTTTTTTTTTTTTGGGAAGTGCCTGTCTTGAATTAAATTTTTTTTTAAATGTCCCACATTAAATCATTACCCCAATTCACTAATGAGAAATATATTATGGGTTTAAAATCAGATTCCTGAAAATATGAAGTTTTTTCATCAACACACATCATAACATCAAATTAATTTTAAAAAATGATCATTCTTCTCCAAATGCTTCTTCACATCAACTGTTGTAATTTATGCCCTCATTAATGTTGTGATTCAATTATCACTTTATAAGAGCTAATTCATTACATTAATTTATTAAATACTTTATTATCCTCATAAATATCTGAAGAAATTAGTCTTGGCTGTTAAAATTGTTTTTTTTCAGCACGGTAATATCTGTCAGATATCTATTGTCATCTGTTATTCACTTTTCAACATTGAATTTTCAATAGATATCAAGTTATCAAGAAACAAGTTATATTGGTTTGTTTTAGAGAAATTAATCTTTGAAGAAAGACATTATGAACTAATTACCTATTGTCAAGTTCATAACTTCTAAACACAAATAAAGTGACATAATACAAAATAAATGTTTTGTTGAACTAACGTAAGCCACTGGAACATTATGTAAGTTATGCACTTAAGTAGATTTTATAAAAACTAATACTGATACTAAGAAATCAGGTAATTACTTTGAGTAAGACTAGTTCTTTTTCTAGAATTTCTGTTTCTGTACATGCTCCATCTGTGACATAAGCAAATTCTGACAACTTAGGTGGGTAAATTTCCTGTAAAGAAATCAAACTTATTAAGTAGATTATTAAGCTGAAAAACAAACAAGTGCTTAAGAGTTTTTGCATAGAAGTAAGACTTAAAACAAGTTTTCACTTCCCAGTTTAACAAGACAACCTCACAGGATCCTTGAAATACACCAATCATACTTTGTAGGTATAAATCTTTATACTGTCATTTATAATTTATTTACTATTAATTTAACTATACATATATTTTAGACAATCTTATCATAACATTGAAATTTTAGTATTGATCCAGTTAAAACAGTTTACTCTCATCAAACAAGTCAATATTTCACAGAATGCTTCTGTAGTACTCGGGTACACTGATATGCAATACAAATACAAAGCATCTACAAAATGCAAAATCCAGAAACTGTGCAGAGAATAATTTTTAACATGAAGAAAGAAAATGAAAGAAAAACAAGAAAATAAAAATAAATATCTATTCACATAAAAGTGCAAGTCTTTTCCTACCCATTACTGGAACAGAGCAAAATGTTCTCATAGGACAGAGACAAAACTATTCCAACCACACAAAACTACCAACTACAGAATAATGCCTCTAATTACATAGCTACCCAATATAAATTAAGCCAGAGCCCTAGTGTGATATCCTACATCCCCAGATTACCTATGTCAACAATTATTCTAAATTAATATTTTAGAGATGAGCTACCCATTTAATACAATTTGTACAAGTCTATCACCCCTAGAAATTACTAAGACTATCCCAGAAGAATACAACACAGATATAGGGTTAAGAAAGTAAACCTATGGAAGTTTTGTCTAAGGTAGAAGATTAGTGCAAGTTTATGACCTTCCTACATCCAGTTTACAAAGATGTTGTTAGCTACCTGCACAAAGAGATACTTAGAAAAAAATTCCTAAATACAAATGAATAAAGATATATTTCACTCCAGCTATGAAAAGATTAAATTGATATTCCCAGTCACATATCAAACCTAATAGCAAAACATTGGAGAAAAGTACAAATCGTGATCTGAGCTATTAAAATGATCAACTGTTCAACATTTTAAACTATGAAGTCCTCCACTGATTAATTTAAAATTCACTGCTTATCAAAATTTAATACTATTTTTTGTTATTACTATCACAATATTTATTAATTGCAACTTCAATTCACAAAATATAAATTGTCATCTCATACAAAAAATGATCTACTGTTATTTGGACACTAGTAAAACTTTAACTTTCCAATCAGTAGGAAACGTAAGACACATACTTTCCTATTATATGGATGAGCCTGACAGAAACTGTTTCGTAATATCCTAATAAATTTTACTTAGGAAATACTATTACTCTGAAAATAACATATCACGATAAATCTCTATGTTCTATCAAATGTTAGAAGTTTTATAACAAAAACAATTTTTCTTCTTATGAGTTGAAAATAGAATAAGACTTGGTTATTTATTTGGACATAAAGAATTTTAGTAGATAAGTTTTGATTTGTTTTGAATTTCATGCAAAGCAACAAGAGGGCTATCTAAGCTAGCTGTCTCTAATTTCACAGTGTAAGACTAGAGAGAAGGCAGCTAGTCATCACCATCCACCACCAACTCTTGGGCTATTCTTTCACCAACAAATAGAAATTGACTGGCACATTATAATGCCCCCATGGCTGAAAGGGTGAACATGTTTGGTGCAGTGGGGATTCAAATCCGTGACCCTCAGATTACAAGTCCAGTGTTTGAACCACCTGGCCAGTAGATAAAACTGGCATAGCTGGAATTTTTAACACTAAGGAAAGTAGTTTATTTAAACTCTGAAGAAAAATTTGTAATTGTTTTATTAAACTGCAAACTTTGCAACTTGATAAACATAATTGCAGTTTATTATTTTATGATAAAGGGCCTGTTTCAATTTGTGAAAACTCAGTTTATTTTCATGAATCATGAAACTCACAAGTGAGTGGCTAAATTAATCACATGTACATCACAAGTGAATTACAGGAGTTCTTTATTCTCAGTAAGTCTAAGTTATGTAGTAAATCCTAACAAATCCTACTGAAAACACAAAATTACATTTAGCAGACAACAACAACACAGGTAAAAAAGTATAAAAGTTACTGTAATTAATAAATAATAATTATCATAACATACTTCTATTTTGGCAGCAACAAATAAAGCAGTTATTCCTAAGAGCTGGAGTTGTTGTTTTGGCACATTTTGCTGATTGGCGAGGTAACGGTCGATAAAATCTTGTGCTAAATAAAATGATTCTCTATGGAGCCTGTATACCTCACAAACCTTAAAAAATAAAAACAATGATTCATGAAAGTTCACTAATCTAATATACTCTAAAATCTTTCTACAAATAAAAAATATTAACACTACATATGTTTGCAAAAGAAATTCAATGAATATTAAAATTTAACACATCTGAGAATGAAAAAAAGACAGCTCATGAAATGCAAATTAAAATAGTATGTAATGCGCATTAGAGAATATTAAAATTCAGATGATTTTTTAAAATCATTGACAGAAAAAGAAATAAATTTTCATTTGTTTCAACATTTATTTTACCACTCAAAACTAATTGAACAATATTGTTGGAAAAATTATAAAAACAAGGCCATAATAAAAATTCCACATTTGCAGATACAAAAACTCACTTCTATTAACCAATCTAATAAAATTGCCCTCATCCGAGCTTGGAGACCAGGGTGCCGACAAAGCAGCTTGGGATCTCGAGGGTAAACTGAATCCTTCTGAACCATTAGTTCCCAGACTTCTTGAGGGTCTGCCCAGGAGAAATGGGGTAAAGGAGAGTCTCGTTTATTGTGTGCTTCTGGGGTGAGTATGCATGTCAGTCCGCGAAATTGACTAAAGGTGAGAGAAGGTAGCATGTCAGAAGGGGTTCTCTGACCATCAGGCATTTGTTTGGAACTACTGCTTGTGCTAGCACTCATAGTTGTAGAAGGAACAGAATAGCAGTTTTCACTTTGAGTGTTACTTTCTTGGCTACCTGGATCCCAGCAAGCCTGAAAAATATTATACAAGTAATTTCACTAAAAATAATATAAAAACATTTAAGACACTAAAAGCCATTCAAGTTGATAGTCTTTCTTCTAATAGTAACCCAACTTCATCTAAATTATTTTTTTATCATTTACCTATCCATAAAAGGTTGGAATTCAAAATGTCAAGTCCTCAGTTAAACCATTCCACACAACTTGTATTACTCTATGAAAAATGGGCTTCCTGAAAAAATAACTCTAGCTTCAAGTTTGCAAAGCTAATATTAATGTATTTCCACTATTAAAAATTAGTACTACTAGTAGTTTGTCTATGATTCCAGTTACCTCTATTTCTTTTTCATTTCAGTAACAATATATGTCAAACCTTTATCAAAGCTTCAAGTTTTTAGAAGTCTTTTTTTTAGCATCTCAATATAGAGAGAATTCCAGTTAAGAGGTTTCACTAATCTCCAAGGACACAATTTTAGTACAGTCATTAATCATTTATTTTTGAGTAATCTGATTCCAGAACTGTCTCCTCATATGACAACTTAATACAAAAATCACTGGTTTTTTATCACTGGTTATACCAATTTCCTTTTCTCCAAAACAATTAAGCTCCTTTACATTATCAATATTAACACAACTTCTCACTAGTTCACTAAAACTATTTAGGTTCATTTGCATTTAATAAAGAATATCTAAAATAACAGCATTACACAGCAGCTCATTACTATCAGCTTAAGCAAAAACCATGTTTACAGTATACTTATCCAAAGTACTGACAACATAATAAGCAAGCATTGTAAAACAAAGATATGAAAGAAAGCAAAAGGAACATCAAATGAGTTTCAAAAACACCCAAAAGGCATTTCCTATCCACTTTTCTTACCTCTTCCAACCAATGTCAAAAATATAGTTTTCTAACTAAACTTCAGTACTTTAGATATCAATGACATCATCACCAAAAATGCCACAAATTCTATCAAAAGAAAAATGAAAACACTTTTCTAAACTGTATACATAACTGTTTTAGAAAATGTAAATTTGGGGATGATTTGTGACAGGAAACTCCAACAAGCTGCTAAAACAGAAGTCAAATTAACATAACTTTAAAAAGCAAGATCATTCTTTTGTAGAATATGGAACCAATGAAACTACATTAGTACTTCTCCAATTGTCAGTGTCTTTAGAAATGCCAGATATATTTCTTTTTAATTCATTAACAATTCCAAACCTTCTAAATGCTTCAATGTTTTATGATAATCCTCTTCACAGCTTATTACAGTAAAATGCTTCTAAGAATTTAATAAACATTTTACTTCAATATTATTAGATATTGAAGACTTTCTCTAATTTAAAAAACATTTAATGTAGATAGATTAGAAATTTAAAATTTTTATTCATTTAGTTTTTGACATGTTATTTTTAAACAAAATAACATTCCTATCTAAACCTGTAAGTAATCAAATATTACTCCTAACTCATTTCATCATATTCTCACATGTACTGATTTCCTTTTAATTAAAAGTAACTGAAGAGGAGCTGCAGAATAAGAGGTTGATAAAAAAAAATTTAATGCAAAGAGAAAGTTAATTATTTGACTAAGTTTCAAGGAAAGAAAAACTGGACAAAAATTAAAACACTATGAAATAAATATCAAAAACAACTGTATCTTGTAGATTTATTTACTGAAGGGTTCTCAGATCAAGTCATTCAATATTTTAAATCTTCAAGTCCCAGACTTAGAAAATCTGCAAATGTATGCAAAAAAAATCAACAATCCTGTTCTTCTTAAGATGCAGGTATTACCCATGGGACTGGTGGTCACTCATTACAAAATAAGAAATGCTAAATCTGATCTGCCAGTAGAAAAGACCACTCAATTTCAATGAAGTATGTTACACAAGTGTACATGATAACCCTTGTTGAATGGCCTAGGTCAGCTGGTATGTAGGATGAGAAGAACTGAATTCTCTTGACAAACTTTCAATACTAATATTACACATAAAATGTAGAAATTTTGTATTAGAAAATGAGGTGAGCAGTAAATCACACCTTTTTAAATTCACAAAAATGTAAGAGAAACCCCATTTATTTTCACAATCATTTCATATATGATTTATATAGAGAAATAATTGTGAATAAACGGGATGCAATTACCAACAACGAAAACCGATACACAAATTTCACTAAAGAAAATAAAATACAGCTACCTCCTAGCATAAACATCATAAAACAGTTGAAAACTGAAAGTAAATTACATGCCAAGATAAAAATCCAGGCTTTATATTAGTGGATTAATAGATCAGTCTGAACGAAAACATACCACAAGGGTCCATAAGAAGTAAATTATGCCAAGTGTCAATCAAAATTAAATATTTTTCACTCCTACTGTTTGCTTTGTAACAACTATCATATTTAATGTAAGTAAGCTTGTCTACTGCTATATTATTATTTTTATATATGCATATAATTTCTTATATTCCACATCATTTGTCCTACTTTACAGCAATTTTTTTTAATGTGATCACTACAGTTAAATAATTTCAATCTTTGGTATCTTAATCATAATGAGCTATGATAAATATTTAGAATGGTTAAAAATGGCACTGGCTATTCTGTCATGATAACTACTGTTTATGATAAAAGGTCAAAATTAGATTTTCTTCAAATTTAAAAACATTTAAGTCTTTTATTTCATAATGTAAAAGATAACCACTGGGAAAAAACATTTTTATGTACACACTGTATCTGTCGATTAAATTGTATTTTACTTGGTAAAAATCAAGAGTAAATTGGTTACATGCTACAAATTATCATTCAATGAAATGTAAACTCCTCTGCAATTAATAATATTTAGTCACATTGTTTACCAAGTTGGTCATAAAAGTCACACAGAAGTAACAGCAAGATACCATTCATTAATACCAAGTGAACATAGGTGCCATTTGAAATGCTATATCATTGATTATCGAGCTAAAGACAAGGTTAAAAGTAGTTTTCTGCTACTTCCTACAATTTAACATTTGCAAGATAAAATGAACAAAATATATGTAATTAAACAACTTAATGAGAAGGTAAAATACCCATTTTACAGACCACTATCCTTACAACTCTCCTTGAGAGACCAAAAAAATGATACAAGTATGTTACATGAAAAACAAGTGTTACAAATTGGACATTACAAACACTGGAATGTGGAATAACAAGGTGGAAAAAATTATATTATCTAAGATATTTTGAGAGAATAAAAACATGAAAACTCTTCCAAGTTAAACAACTTGTAATATTTAGTCTGAAAATCCAACAAATTGAAAAGACATTTTCTACATAATTGTAAAATGAACCTGCATCTTTAATACATGGATAACCACAAAAAAAACTCAGCTAGAACACTATTACTTTAACAGAATAAACATCATTTTAGTTATTTAACTCAACATAAAAACAACAGAGCCATACACAAGTATCAAATGAAATTGTACTTCAATTTTTTGTTCACGTTTATATTTGTAGTAATTAACTCACTACTCTGTACTGCTATGCAACCATAAACTTCAACTAAACCTTTTTTTCATTCCAAATGTTTCAAAGTCTCCTGGACGAACACATTAAAATTACGATTGGTATCATTTGAAAAAATTTCAAAAATATTTTCTTATAATAAAAGAAATAAACTTATTTACTCAATAAAATACTACTCAGTGAAAAACTATACAACATTTATATGTAACATGCATATATCACTATCCTTACTAGAACACATTATGTCCATCTACAATTAACACATTTTTTCACCCACATTTGTAAATTACTATAAAATTTATAATGCATTCTTTGAATAAAAAAATTTAACATGAGATAACTGTCTTCTGAAATACTTACTGAGTCCCCTCACCAAAACTTAGCATATTTATTTCACTTACTTTTTATATGCATTACTAACCTTACAATCCTAATATTTATCACATATTAACAAATAACATTAGTACTTATTCTTGAAAATGTACAAATTTTAGCCTATAATTATTTTACAACTTCTTTTACATTACTATATTCAAGTTTGACGAGCATTTGTTAAATTTAAAAAATTATGCTCCCAAATTTCATTAATTTGCTTTAAAAAACTATTTCATGACTATAAAACATATGGTAAACACAAAAATGTTAACTTAAAGTATATTTCAAACTATTCCTTCTTTTATTTATTATAATCATTTCACACGTATACATTGCCGCCTTTAGTTTTAATTGGCGGGAACTACCCCCTAGCGTAGGTCTCACCTGATTTTCGAATTCCTGTCGTCTTTTACTCACTTCATTCTCTCTCTCACTGCCCTAATAAAACAAGAAATGAGTATTAAAGTCACAATCTTTGTTACTTTGCTGTTACAACTCCAAGTAGCGGAGTAAAAATAAATAAAACTTAACATTTTGTCGTTAACGAAACTCAAGAGACCTCCGAGTTAGCTTACCTCAAACTCTTTCACTGCTTTCCGTTTTCGGCGTAGAATGGTTGGCTGTAATCGAATCTCTAATTTTCCCCTGGAATTCCTCACGCTGAAACGAAGAAACAATAAGCTAATCTTTTAAAATAACTCCACACATTATAACCTAAGAGTAATTACACAATACTGCAAAACTTATTGTTAGCATAACATATTGTTATTAAATTAGTACACCAGTAAAGCATACCATACTTAATAAAATTTGTTAATAATAAACGACATGAAACTTACCTTCGTTTTGACATTCTATTAATTTGGATCAGTAAATCGCAGATGTAATCCTATATGTAAAATGATAATAAAAGAAATTACCAAAAGAAAAATATTAGGCCTAACATGAAATTAAAATGAGTAACAAGTACAAATTACGTAAGTTATCACTCATCTATAACAAAACTTAACATTTCTCGGCGGTAAATTTTGGCGGGACATACCAGTCTTCGATGAGTGTAGTCACTGCTTATCATTGGTTTAAGTTTTTTATTTCTCTTAAAATACAAGTCACGTTGGAAATCAAAGTCTCACGAGTTATAAATTAACCATACAAAAACAATACTTTTCCTTTTGCTATACAAAGGCGCCAAACTTCCGATGGAATGCACATTGTCCAGTAAGAAAACGATAGATGGGGTATGCAACAACCTCTAGTCCAAAGGGCCTCTCTCTCACCTATTGCAAAGCAGCGTTCAGTATGCTTCTACCTTAGAAGTTTAAGTCGGACATTTCATACTAAAGTAATACATAATTTGCATGCTAAAACGGTTTGGGCTATTCCGATATATCACTAAAGACCTTCTAAGATAACGAATACAAAATAACAAATGTCTAAACAAAGCGCAAGCCAACACCCATATTTTTAACAGACACTACTGAAATGAAACAACCTCTTACCCTATCGTTTTCCAGCTGACTGACCCGCATCGCGCCAAAACACATAGCGACACCAAGTTATTTACACGAGCATGATGGGTAATGTGTCGCTGTGATGAAGTTACTTACACTGATGTCGTATAAGTATCACAACTTGTAAGAAATTTACACTAATATTTAACCATAATTTTAAGTATTTTGTCTAAGTTACATAGACACACATTAGTGGATGGATTTTGATCATGTACATTTCCAGTGAACTAGCTAGTAGCCTTGTAATGATATTGGTATTGAAATTTTATAACAGTGAAAACTTTGCATTCAATTATTAGATTATATTCACGTGATAGAGCTTGTAACTAGCAAATAGTGTAAGCACATATTTCGTTAATTTCTAAGAATACTTATTCGAATAATTTAATCAAACATTATATAATCGGTGATTAGTACCTAGTAGGTTCCAAAACTTTATTTCTGTTTAGAAAGATATATATGTATGTATACACTTCCAACGCCTTGTTCATTTATGTGTCTATCGTGTCGAGTAAAACGTTATGCTATGTTCTTGTTCTACAACTTCCGTAGTTCATCGTTTTTAAATTAACTAGAAGTCGTTAATATTGTTATCGTGAGAATAAGCAGGCCAAAAAGTTTTCCATGCAAATTTTCAATATACACATAAGTTTTTTGTAATTAATTTTCTAATTGTATTATTCTTTCATAGCAATACAATGTCTAAGTAACACAATTTCGCCATAAAAATATATCCCAGCTGACGACGGCCATTGATACTAACGCATGCGCATTGCACTTTTATTTCCTGACGTAGAGTAGCATATGAACTTTGTAGCCTTTTCATTGGTTCTTATTTTTGCGGGAAGCTTGAAAACCGGTTCACGATGTAAACATACCCACGTGCTTTTATTGATATGGGCGTAGTTTTTGAGGCGGGACACCATGCTCAACAAAATTCACTCCCCATGATAATAAATTAATATTCAGGAAGTTAGTTTGGAAAAATATTTTATTATTTTCTCCAAATTACGTTTTGCTCATAACATTATTCATTTTAAACATCTTAATTATTTATTCTAATCAAATGAAGTTGTGTACTATAGGTGGTCTAGTTTAAGTTGATACAACTCACAACTCATTTCAGCTGATCATAGTATTCAACGCAAATAAATGTTTTTTTTTTGTTTCAAAGCAAACTTGCTTTACAATTTACACGTTACAAATCCAAAAACAATCAATTTATGTACACTTACTAATTTTCTTTCACAGGAGAGTTTCATTATTTTCTTTTATATTTAACATCCTTTTTAACCTTTCCTTACATTTTCTCACATTTTCGTTCTTAAAGTTACAACAATATTACAAATGGTTGTAACAAACATTATCCAAAGGTTATTACATAACCATTACCATGAAAATAACTTTTATGTATGTGCCTTTTTACTCTTTTATTTGATTTTAATTGGCATTCTGTTATTTTCTGTGAGAAGTGAATATTCTGCTTCTAGTATCATAACTACCTTTGTTTAATTATAATTCCTGTATGAAAGAGATTACTGAACATTTAATTCATTTAGGATACTCAGTCAATTTTCTCTTTTTTGTTTTGCTATCCATAAAACAGAATCTTTTGTAAAAATAAAGTTAACAAATAATTACTTAATTACTTCACTTTCATTATTCTTACCAGAAATGCTATTTTTATTTTCATGAATACTGTTATTTCAGTTGATATATTCTAAACATTTATTTTAAGTAAATACGTCTTTGATATGTGTATATATATTTTTTATCAATTGTTCAATATAGTTTAGATGATAAAACATCTAACTTAACAACTTTAGTCTTTTACACATAATGTAGACAAAAATTGACAAACTTTTTTTATCTATAGTACTTAATAAGACAAGAGATTCACATTTTAGTTATAAAGTAGGAATAACTGTACTTATAGATGCATATTATTAAAATTCTGCACAAAATAAAAAAACGTGTAAATTTGATTTTTTTTTGTTCTCATCCAACTCCAAGTTCTAAATCAATGTATAATCATCTAGCATCTTAAGTCACTCTTTAATTTCAGTTGTAAAGAATCTTACACTGAAAAATTAATAGAGGCAATACAGGATAATTTATTATATACAGTTGTGTATCTGTATAAGTTTAGTATACCACAAGTTTAGCCTTGTAAGTTCTCACCAGAAATGGAGTGGAGGCACTTGATAGGAGTTCGTCAATTTTTACACATATTTACCTTAGAATAACAACTAATAAATGTTACATTTATTATAAAAATAAAATTAACTGTGAAAGTACAAAGTTTTTAATATTCACTTCTCCTATTTTAATATTTCAATCAAAAAACAAAAACTATAAGTTTTCTTGTAGAGTTTGTTTTTGAAACTAAAAATATTGGAAAGTGAACCACTTATTTGAAGCTTATGTTACTTTTAATAAATCTGATGTCCTGGTACTTATGAAGCATTCAGATTGTCTCACAAAGTTCTTTTTCTTAATCAGTCATTTCTTTGAACTAAAAATATTAATAAAGTTATTTCAATAGAAAGCAGAGATATAAAATGTAACATTTTGTTCTTGTTAGAAACATTGATGACCAGATAAAATTATTATTTCACTATGTAAACCATTTGTGCAAATTATACAACTGAGATTTATGTGAACAGTTAGATATACTGTTGTCTGGTAGGGCTGTGCACATAATTAAACAAGCATTTTCTAATTTAAAAGAAAAAAGTTTTAATCATGTTTAATATATATTTTACAGCACATACATACATGCGCTCACATACATACAACACTATTTTTCTCTTAGCAATGTTCTTCATAAAAATATTAACAAAAAGTAACAAAATATCACAAAAACTGTTTTACTGAATATAAAATAATCAGTAAGTAGTCAGATGTTCTTATTAAAGGTAATTAAAAAAAAAAGAACTACATCAATGTTGAGTTAAATTAAACTACAGGTAAGGTTGTTATTTGTATATAGTACAAAGCTGCATAAAAGGCTATCTGTGCTCTGCCCACCATGGGTATCAAAACCCAGTGTATAGTGGTACAAATCTGCAGACTTACCAGTGTGCCACTAAGGGGGTACAGGTAAGGTAATAGAAATATGATGGTTCTTTTATCTCCAGTTTTCTGTTAATAAAGGTTTGCAAAGCTAATCAAGTGGAAGTGAACCTTTAAACTGAAGAAAGTTAGGTGAAAACTTGAATTAAGAATCTGAACTATGACACCACGATACATTCACTCATATAAGAAATGAGTATTTCACTTATAGGACACACAAACATTAATAACCACAGTTGAGGGGATTACTTTATTGCACTTCACTGTATATTGTTTGTAGTTAAAAGCTTCCAAGGTTTTAAACTGTAAAGCTGAAAATTGATGAGCTTATACATGATTAAAATTTTCTATTGAGTGATTAAATTATTTAGCTGATAAAGTTTCTTTGGAGAGCAAATATAGGATCTTGAAGATACTGCATGAAGTTTCAATAGGAACAGCACAAAAGAGGTTTTGATGCTGGACATTCAACAGACATTAATCAACATGTTAGAGGCTGTTCTTTGATCATCTCTAGAACATCAAAAATGTTGAATTTACAGTTTTCAATAGCCTGCTGGAAAACAAAACCACACAGTTAAAGATTCACCTAGTGGATAAAAAAAAAACATACTTATTTACATCACTAAAACACTGCATGAATATAACTCTTCAATCAAAACAGGATTGGTTAAAATATCCAAGAATAATTTTAAAGTATCATGATATTAAAAACAAATTTTTATTACACAAAAATTCAAAATATTATTCTTTTCTAAATAAATAGTGACAGAAACACAGATTATTTGAATGAGTAACAATTTTCATTCCCTCATTTTGATGATAAAATGTATTTATGTTAGTACTCATTCATGGTATCTATTTCCAGTATTCATTTTCATTACGTTCTTTCATATTATGTATTTCAGTGCCTTCTGGTTAAGAAAAAAATGCATAATTTAAATTTGAGCTTTTAAATTTTCCAGTATTGTGTGTGTTTGAAACAAATTAACAATAAACCTCAGAAAATAATTATAATAGTAATTTTTCTGCATACAATACAAATAATTGATATTTCTCTCTCTTCTAACTTAACCTGAATACTGCATATTCAATATGGAAAACTTTTCTTTCACTGTTTTTTACAAGATATAAAATACTGCATTTCCTGCTTGTATTTCTATTTTTTCCTCATAAAGTCAACAGCCCAAAATCATGGAAAGTAATGCAGTTTGACTTGGATTTTACTGGATTAGTTCAATTTCATTTTAGACTTCTGTTCTGCTAAATTCAGAGTTCTGACACATCTTCCCTCAGATCAAAACTATTTACCTTCACATGGCATTGTAATTGCAAGAATACTTTCCTAAATATCAAGTAGCCAAATAAACTTGTTATTAAACTAATTCCTCAATAATCATAAAAGCACTAGTCAAGAAATAACTACAATATCCATTCTCTACCAACATATAATAATGTGAAAAACAGAAAAGGAACTATTTAGATATTTCAATCACTGAACAACTAGTTGATGTCCAAATACACATACATTTTAATATTATATAAAGCCTGAGTTTTTAATTATTCATGATGTAGTCCATATTTCAGCAAAAAATAAAATATTAAAGTGATTTTATCAAAGACTTTCATCTGGTAAGTTGTGAAACCAATAACATTTCTACTTAAAAAAAACAACCAAAAAACAGTACATGTAGATCACTCATCTTTGTACAGTTAACAAACAGCCACATCTAACAGAAAAATGTGGCATTTGTAATTTTTAAATATATTTTACAACAGAAAAAATAAAACAAATGCTACTTCAACTGCATTGGCACTAAAGGTGGTTCTACAAATGCCATTCAACTATATGTAGCAAGATAAGCACAAGGGGCAATCAATCAATGACAATACATGAAGTAAACAACTCTTTTCTGTGTTTTTAAGTCATATTTTACAATTTCATTAACAGTATTGATTAAAATTATTTTATATATCCACATACATCTTTATTATACATTGTTTGTTTAGTCTTCTATGATTTCTATGTTGAAAGTTTCGTTAACTGTATTGGTTAAATTGTTTGTTACATATATGAGTGTGTGTGTAAGAATGTATATGTTCACCAAGTATGTGTATTTAGAATTAACCTCAAGTCTACTAAGTTCACTGAACCTCTTGAGAAGCTATTGCAATAATGACCAAATATATCACTAACAAAAGGGTATATGCAAGTAATGGATCAATACAGCTTGAAGGTGGCTTGAATAGGTACTGAATAAAACTTTATTACAAGTTCAACATAGTAAAAAATTTACAAGGATAGCAAAGTTTGTTGAATTGTTGTACATGTGTTAAACTGCAAAGTTTGTTGAATTGTTGTTACTGTGTTAAACTGCAAAGTTTGTTGAATTGTTGTACATGTGTTAAACTGCAAAGTTTGTTGAATTGTTGTACATGTGTTAAACTGCAAAGTTTGTTGAATTGTTGTACATGTGTTAAACTGCAAAGTTTGTTGAATTGTTGTACATTTGTTAAACTGCAAAGTTTGTTGAATTGTTGTACATTTGTTAAACTGCAAAGTTTGTTGAATTGTTGTACATGTGTTAAACTGCAAAGTTTGTTGAATTGTTGTACATGTGTTAAACTGCAAAGTTTGTTGAATTGTTGTACATGTGTTAAACTGCAAAGTTTGTTGAATTGTTGTACATGTGTTAAACTGCAAAGTTTGTTGAATTGTTGTACATGTGTTAAACTGCAAAGTTTGTTGAATTGTTGTACATGTGTTAAACTGCAAAGTTTGTTGAATTGTTGTACATTTGTTAAACTGCAAAGTTTGTTGAATTGTTGTACATTTGTTAAACTGCAAAGTTTGTTGAATTGTTGTACATGTGTTAAACTGCAAAGTTTGTTGAATTGTTGTACATGTTAAACTGCAAAGTTTGTTGAATTGTTGTAAACTGCAAAGTTTGTTGAATTGTTGTACATGTGTTAAACTGCAAAGTTTGTTGAATTGTTGTACATGTGTTAAACTGCAAAGTTTGTTGAATTGTTGTACATGTGTTAAACTGCAGTTTGTTGAATTGTTGTACATGTGTTAAACTGCAAAGTTTGTTGAATTGTTGTACATGTGTTAAACTGCAAAGTTTGTTGAATTGTTGTACATTTGTTAAACTGCAAAGTTTGTTGAATTGTTGTACATGTGTTAAACTGCAAAGTTTGTTGAATTGTTGTACATGTGTTAAACTGCAAAGTTTGTTGAATTGTTGTACATTTGTTAAACTTAGAGTTTTATTTAGTGCCCATTCAAATCAACTTTAAATTTAAGTGCCTGAAAGTGGGTTCCTTTTCATCAAAATGGATCAATACATTCTAATCCATGTAAATAACAACAGTATATACATATATATAAACTTAATTACATTCATTACTGGATTATTTCTTAGTTCTGATTACACAAGATTTCTTTGATAATAAGTTACTAAATAAACAACAGAAATTTAAACAATGTCTCATCTAACAAAATGTAAGTGTCATATGAACACAAAACATACAAATAAAAAGCAATAATGAAGCTCATAGATTCACCACTGACAAAGTCTTTATTCGTATATTTCCACTGCAGTGATGTGGTTCTGTTAATAGTTAAACCTCATTTTGATTTGATTTTCAAAAATAATAAAAACAAGAAACTTCAGTACATTAGCACAATAACTATATGTTTAATAAAATTTAAAAAATGATTTATCAGGGATAAACAGTGAAACTGTTATAAAGTAACAGCATGCCCATGGAAATATATATAAAATACACCAACTATTCCAACTATTAATTTAATTTAATTATTAACTAAGTTAAAAACTAAAAAAAAAATGAATGGAAAACAGTTCTAGCTTTGGAAGAGGCCTAATATTTTTTTATTTACTTCACAAGGAAGGAAACATTTGCTTTTTTTCCCCCTTTATTGTTTTTTGTATTTATTAACAAAGTTCTGAAACATTTTTGGGAGTTTGTGGGTTGTTATTTTTATTATTATTTGTCTTGATTTAACTTTTTTATGCTGTTTCCACCCCATCAACCATCTCTTCTTTGTGTTCAAATAAACTGTGAAAAAACACCATAATATTAAGACTGTGTGGCACAGACACTACACAAAAAATATATGTCACATCATTCTGATTTATTTTGCTCTATTTTCATTAAAGTACAATGCAGTACAAGGCCTATTACTTCACATTGCATGTGTGTTGTTTATTTGTTTCTTGGATTACCCATAAAACTATTAAGAAGTTATCTATACTTGCAGTCACTAATTTTGAGGTGATAGACTAGAAAGAAGACAGCTGGTCAATATCACCCACCACCAGCTTCTGGGCTGCTACTGTCAGATCAAATAATGGTATTTGTCTACCACCATATAATATATACAGGGTCCCAAATTGCAGAGTGAGATTTATTTATTTTTTGATAATAACAGTGTGCAAACCACAGAAATTTAGATCCACAGTCTGGAACATTAACCACTACAATGAGATAGATAATATAATTCTATATTTAAACATAAAGGAAAACCTGCTAACAAAAAACAAAAACAAAAACTTTTGATGGTAACAATTCTAAACTCTAAGAAATATAAATAATTACAGTAAGTGCAATAACATATATATTGGAAGCAGATTCAAATTCTATATTTATAATTCACACAAAAAGGAAATTGCATAAGAATACTTTTTCATAGAATACTAATTAGTTGACCTGCTCAAACACAATTCTAGGATTTTCAGACTTCAATAAACTATCTTTAGGAATTTCTTTTATTTTTTGAAATAAATCAAAGATAGGCTTCAAAGATGTCTGCATAAGTGATTGAAGCTCCAGTGATTAGTACAAAAATATTAGTAAATCTAAGTAAAGCAAGCAAGGTTCATTATGGTTAAATCTTAATTCCAAAGATCCAATATCTGTAAAAATGAATGTAAAATATCTGTAAGAGATATGCAAAAACATTCTACTCTTCATCTTCATTGAAATAACCTTTGCAGTACTCAAGATTTTTATTACTTGTTGTAAATCACTTACATCAATATTTACAAGAAATAGTAAATAAAATATTTTTATTCTTATGTTTATCAAAATATTTTTTATTTTGCCTAAAATGCAATTTTTCATTGAACATAAGATAAGTACAGTATTACACCAAATATGAAAAAAAACTTGCAAAAAAATAACTTTTAATGGTAATAATCCTAAATTCTAAGAAATGTAAATAATTTCCATAAGTGTAATAACATTTATATCAGAAGCAGGTTCAAATTCAAATCAGTGAAAGATTTACATTAAACTGTTAAATTAGTAGCTACAATACTTTAATGATAAAGAAAACAACAGTAATTACTTCACTAATACATTATAAAAATATAACTACCTAAACAAATTCAGAAAAGTTCTGTTTATAACTGTGATTAAAAAGGTTTTTTTTTTCACCTTAACTGAAACCAATACATTTCATTCTGCAGTCTTCTAATGTCTGAGTCCAGTCAACATAACTACTACATCCTTCACTAGAATAACAACATACAAATTATTAATATACTACACTCAAAGAAATAATATATACATCAAACAACAAACATCATCACCACATGCTATTATTTACAGTTTTACATGCTGTTGGTATTTGAAACTGCAATTCATGTCATGGACATTTTATGTAAATCTAGATTACGAAGTAGACCACTAGGTTTGTTGCTTAGATGTTTCTACACTTTAATAAAATGTCTTTTATTCGTCAAGGCATCTGCAAACTGTTACATATGGATTAGCATTGGAGTTTTTACAATAAAGTCACTTTTGTCAAAAATAGCAACATAAGATTCACTGTTATCTCCCAGAAACTCTTGTTATACACAGGATGGTAGATAATGAATTCTTCAAAAAGGAAAATTAAACAAAACAATGTCCCTTTAACACACAGACAACAAAGAACCATTTGCTTCTTAAAAATTGTCCCTAAATAATCACCCTTGAGAGAAAGTAATAACTTAAACTCACTCTTTATTCTTCAGAAAATTAATAACACCATTTTTCAAACTTTTGTAACGTTCTAGCATTACTAGTACTGAAGTTAACTCATTAAATGAGACATTCATCACAACAGAAGAAATAACTGTTAACTGGAGAACACAGCCTGTATTTAACATTTCTCATTTTTACTGTTTTCAGAACAGAGTGAAAAAAAAATCAAAGT
The DNA here is from genome assembly GCF_004210375.1 of Tachypleus tridentatus. Classification (NCBI taxonomy): domain Eukaryota; kingdom Metazoa; phylum Arthropoda; class Merostomata; order Xiphosura; family Limulidae; genus Tachypleus; species Tachypleus tridentatus. Next base: position 40,584,212 of record NC_134836.1, read on the forward strand.
CTTTAACCTATTGATACTCTGCATAGCCCCCGCTAGTACAGTGGTAGGTCTATGGATTTACAATGCTAAAAATCAGGGGTTTGATTTCCCTTGGTGGGCTCAGCAGATAACCCAATATGGCTTTGCTATAAGAAAACACACACACTCTGCATAAGCCTACATAAATATCAATAAGATCACTTCTTACTCTTCCTTTCTCAAACCAGAATAAGTTCAGAAACTTTATCCTATGAAATAGCTCTTCCATCTGTGGAGTCATCTTGGTAGCCCTCCTCTGAACCTCTTCTAAGCCAATATATATATATATATACACAGAAAGACCATATTTCTACAGTATTCCAAGTTAGGCTTTACCAGTAATTCATAATGAGACAATTAATTCTTTTGACTTGTAATCAGTAAATCTATAGATGCACCTGAAAAATCTATTAACTTTGCTAATAACATAATAGAATTGCTTAAGTAGTTGAATGACTTGTTTACCATTACATCAAGATCTTTCTCATTAGTAATGATGTTGAGTAGATTTCCATCTACATTAAAAATGTGATCCAAATTATGATACCCCAAATGCCTTACCTTGAATATACTGCAATTAAAGATCCCTTACCAAATTTGTGTCCAACTAACCAACTGATCCAATTTATGCTGTGGTATCTCAACATCTTCAGTGCAGCTAGAAATATTCTAGAGTTAAAAATTATCCAAAGACTTAATAATTTAATAGTTGTGTCATTATCATCATCATCATTATAGGTGCAAGTTAAAAGCAACAGCCCAAATAAAGACCCCTGACACTAGTATTAAGGGTTCAATCTGAATTTTAGTTGGAATTTGTAAAGGACCACCAGATAAAGGTGGTGAAATTAATGAGAAACTCTAAAGTGAGATAAGGTTTTCAACTGCAAATGAGAATACAATTTGGGGAAGGGGTTGTTAACTGAGCAAATGAATTAATTGGAGATACTGATCAAATGTGGAAAAAACAATTTGAATAAATTTTTAAATATTCATATATATGCTATGTTTGTTCCTTTGGACACAAAGGAGTGGCTGTAAGTAAGAGACCAGATTGGCTTATAAAGAGTGTAAGTGATAAATTTAAACAAAAGCATATTACTCAAGAAGTTTAAGTTGACTTCTATGATGGGAGAATTACAGAAGATAATGAGATTAAGTCAAACAGGATATTACATAATTTAAAAGAGTATACAAAAATGGATGGTTGAAGATGTGAAAATCAGCAGTAAAGATTACTTTAAATACATTAAGGGTAAGCAAAATACTGGGATTAGAGGAGGACCTTTGAGGTATAAAAAAAGGAAGTCTCATTTCTGATGATTATGAGAGATGACTCTAATACTCTAATTTTTTCTTCAATTCTTACTAACAAACATGCTAAGTGGGAACCAAATCAAACTAGATTACATTAAGTGTGAGTTTATTAAGAACAATTGAAAAGTTAAGAGAATGCTAACTCTCCTTAATCAGAAAATATCTTCCCAAGAGTCTTGAAAGATGTTAAAAACATGGATATGTGGGCTACTTGCTACTTTTTCTTTTTTTTGTAAGCCCTTAAGTAGTGGGCAAGTGCCAGAAGATTGGAAGCTGGCTAATGTGTTACTCCTCTTTTCAAAGGAAGCAATAAAACTTGTTCAAGTAATTACAGGTTATAAGAAGAATTTTTTTTGATAGACTGAAAAAAACAATGCTTTGCACAATTACTTAACAAAGGTTTAAAATTCCGTTGAATAGTCAACATGGTTCCAATAGGGAAAAATCTTTCTTAGTGTTCTCTTGACAATTTTTGAAGAAGTTACTGATTACATAAGTAATAGTAATGATGTAGATTTTGTGTATCTGGATTTTCAAAAGGCATTTGACAAGATGTCACATAAAATGTATATAAAAATTATGTGGGAAATAAGTGGACTTGTTGGATAATAAGGTGGCTGGAAGGAAGAGAGTATGAAGATTAATATAAAAGGAGTTCAGTCAAATATTGGGTTGATGACACAAATGGAGTACCTCAGGGCTCAGTGTTAGGACTTTTGATCTTATTTTACATCAATGACTTAGATGAAGGATTGGTCAATAGCTTACTTACATCTACTGATTGTATTAAGGTCTGGTGTGTTGCTAACTGTGAGAAGGATGCTGTTGCTTTACCAAAGGATTTATATTACTTGTTGAGTTGGGCAAAACAAATAGCAGATGGATTTTAATTTGTAATATATGCAAGGAAATGTATGTGGATTATTTTACATTAATTAGCAGTATAATCTAATGGAAATAACTTTAACAGCATTATTTGTGAAAGGGATATTGGTGTTGTAGTTGACCAGTCTCTTATGCTGAACAAAAGCATTGTGTAATTGCTTGTGGCAGGGTAAATAGGATTTTGGGTTTTATCCACAAAAATACTTAAGTCTAAAGAGGTTATAATTTCATATTTGGAGTATTGTGTTCAGTCTTGGCCTCTATCTTAAAAATGATATATAATAATTGGAAATGGTTCAGAGAAGGGCTACTAGGAGGATACCTGGAACAAAAAGGGTTGTCACACAAGGACAAGTTGTGACTCCTTATATTGTGTTCTCTTGAAAAAAAAAGCAGAGTTAAAGGAGATCTGATTGAGGTGCTTAAAACTAGAAATTAACAGTGTTGGTGCATCATCTTTTATATGTACATAATAATAAAAATGGTAGGATTATAGGCCACAAACACAGATATTTGCAGGGTTGTAGTCATCTTCAGATATTTTGTTTTTATAATAGCCAGGGTAGCTGGCTCTTTTGAATGGGTTTCTTTCAAATGTATTGAAATCAATAAATTCAAGGCAGTTAATGAAGAGGCTTGGTACTATTTAAGAGGTAAAGGCTAACTTTGGGTTGTTGTTTTTTTGTAGTGGATGGGGCAGCATAGATGGACAAACAACCCTTCGATGTCATTAAAATTATGTTATTGTATCAAAATTTGTATATATATAACAAATTTTTTTTCATTTTTTTTGTTTAGTATGCGATAAGTATTTATCACTAAAGAAATGGAATTACAATGAGTAAGTTTGGTAGCAATTAAAAAATAATATACACATTGATTTTCTCTGCACAGCTGTTACATATTAACTGTGTGTATACCTAAAATAAGCATCAGTGTCTACATTGTAAGTGCACCATGTCTCAGAACGTAACATTAATGGAAACAAAAAAAAACTCCTTAGCCCAACATAAATTGATATTTTTATTGTTTGAAATGGACATATTAAATATTGATCCTTTTTAGTGTTATTTACACTGAACTAGCATAAAATCACTGTTGATTTCAGTTTTTATGCTTCTAATTTTATTTGAGAAAAATTTAGAAGTAATACTATGAGAAATTTGTAGGCTTACATATGTGTACATATTGTTTAAGGAAGACATAACATAGCAATTGCCATACCAAACTTGTCATGTCTTATTACCACAAACTCGTCCTTGGCACTGTGGAGTTAGGGGTGCATTAAAATAAAAGTGATGTCAAATTCACTATTAACTTAATAGTAGCCTAGAGTTGGTGGTAGCTGCTTTCGACTAGTTGCCTTCCCTTTTGTTAACCATTTCAAAGCAAGGGACAGTTAATACAGATAGCCATCCAGAAGATTTATGCAAGTATCTGAAACAAACGTTTTTTTATATAACATCTGAGTTATACAGTTAAGTCTGTAAAACAGGGGAACAAATTTGGCTCATCTTAACATATGGTTACTATTAAAAGAATTAATCTTAATAATCAATGATTTACCATCATAGCATGTCACAATTGACTCCCTTATTGCCACAATAAGTGAAACAAAAACTCCTTGACCCAATATAAACTGAACTAATGTTTGACTTCCTAAACAAACTCAAATTACAACACATAACTTATTTAAATAAAATGTGTGTGTGTGCTTCTATAATATCAAACCATTAATAAATATTAAAGTTTATTTGTGGAATTTTGCTAGTCTTATTATTGAAGTCAGAAAGTGGCCAGTTATCATAACATTTTGGTTTCTATAAATTGAAATAACTAAAATTATCTCTTGTGAGACACCATAGGATGCCTGTTATAAAATAAAAAGATCTTAGTATTGTGGTTCATCAGTATCTTAAGCTAGCCAAGAAATGTGCTATTGATAATTGTAGGTAAGACAGGATATAAGGTTGTATCTACAGAAATACTTAATACAAATCTAAAGAGGTTACAATGCCAAGATAATGAGCATGATTCTCACAGTTAATGGTGAAAATAGCAAGATTATGGCAGATGGATGCCATCTTTATTTTTATAACAGGGTGGTTCATCTTTGGGACAGATTACCTTTAAATATGGTAGATGTAATTAAGGGAGTTTGAAGGAAAGCTTGATAAACAGTTGATACCATCATCTACAGAAGCAAAGGCCCTAACAAAAACTCCATGCTTGTGAGATTAAAATGCATGGTTCCTAAAATTATATTGGGAATTATTAAAATAATTAATTAAATGACAAGTTATTTTTACAAATATTTTCTAAATTTCTTTTGAGAAGAGATTCAAATATTAAACTAATCTGTTTATAGTATTCTAAACTATCCTAGTCCCTCAAAAAGGTTGGGGCAGAACAAAAAACAGTCACATATACGGGCTTATTGTCATGCTTACACACGTTAGTAACAAAATTTCATGTTTTAGTCAGGTTAGTAGCACAAAATAATGTTTTGGCACAACATAGGAACTATTGGCTCACCTTTGCTGTCCCATCTTCTAAACTAAAATAAAGCTATAAAAAAAACATTATTAAAGCCAGCCCTGATCATTCATGTATTTATCAAGCTTTCTCTTAAACCCACTTAAATTTACTGCCTCCACAACATCTGAAGGCAACCCATTCCAACAGCAAATCACTCTGTTAGAAAAATAAAACTGTCTTAGTTGAAGATGACTCCCACCCTGCCAAAATTTATATTTGTTTCCCATAGTTCTACTATTCTCACTGTTAAGTATAAAAAATGATGATGCTTCAACACCATCAATTCCCTTTTCAGCCTTAAACATCTCAATCATATCTTCTCTAACTTTTTTTCAAAAGAAAAAATTTGAGAAATTTCAACCTCTCCTTGTATGACAGCCTCTCTATTCCAAGTACTATTCTAGTTACCTTTCTCTGAAACCTTTCCAACAATTCATTGCCCTTCCTTGATTGACTGACTGGATGTAGGTCAATTCCAACATCACATTAGTTTTTAAAATGTACAATTAAAAAAAAAATTTACTCAGATTCCTAAAAGTTGGCAGTTCTGTTGGTATCACATTTATTATATCTTCCAATTAACAGGAATTTCTCCGGAAATGACTTTTGGAAATAATCTTCAAACTGTGTTATATACCAAAGTGATTGGTTATTATTAATTTTCAATTGAAAATATTTAGGAGATATAAATATATAAAGACCAAAATCTAAATTTCATCTTTCTCACAGTTATTTCTTCTGTATAAATAGAGTTTAAGATAGCATACTCCCCATGTTAACACAAAACAAGTTAACTTCAGAATATCCTCTTCATTAGAGTCAACACCACATCGTATGTACGTCAAGCGAGTCAATGTTTTTAAAAGCCCACATTACTGAAGTAAATATAACATTAGTAACCCTCATTTCACTTTAAGTTTGGATAGAAGAATCAATCTTTTTTTACTTATTTCCAATACATTATTGGAAAACTCGCTTTTAAACTATATAAACTTGAATAATTTACTTAATTATTAGGTAAATTATGAGTGATTATAACATATTTTGTTCATGAACCTTTATAAGTGTATTAGAAAAACACTATTTAAAATATGTTTTGCTTATTAACACAAGTCAACATTGATGTGGCTGAACCAACAGAGACAAAAGTGCTCCAAATTGATAGGCCTATTCTTTACAGTTGTTTTAATTAAACGATGCCCCCCACCCCTGTGACACAATGTATGTCTGCGGACTTGTACTTCAAGATCCGAAAGATTCGATACCCGTGGTGAGCTGAGCAAAGATAGTTCTTTGTGTAGCTTTGTGCATTTAACTGATTAAAAACAAAGAATAATTAATTATCACCCACTGGAGTGGATTTGCCGTACCTACACGAAAGTAAAGACATCACGCGGACTCTCCAAAATACATAAAACTTTGTTAACCTGACGACGACCGAAGAAGGTCGAAACATTGTTCGCTCTTCTACATTAAATACTTTCTCAACCCAAACGAGCCGTTTTTGCATATATAAAACGGGGATTCCCCCAAATTCGTTTCTCCGCTAGGACGCCAAAATACAATACTTAATCTACAGACTTGGACATTTAAAACTATAGCAGACAAGAATGAGCCGTACTGCATTTCACAGGTGCTACGAAATAAACTCTGACAATAATTGAATATCGAAAATAAAATGGGTGCCCTCGAAATAGTTGTTCCACTAGTGAGTCAAAAGTATGATACCTGTTCTGCATGAATAACATATTTAATTAAAGAAAATGCGGGAAACTTTTGCGAGCGGATTTTCACACATCATGAAATAAAGTGAAGTATACTACAGTCCAGAAAAAAATGACTAGTTACGAATACCTAGATATATTCTCTAGAACAGTGGTAAGCACATTTTTTATGGCATCTCTCTTTCTAAACATGAGTTTTGATTAATTTTTCCTTCCTCCACCTCTTTTAACCCATTTGTGATGGAAGGCAGCTAGTCATCACCACTCATCGTTTGGCTACTTTTTTATTAACGAATAGTGGGATTGACCGTGACATTATAACGCCCCTACGGCTGAAAGGGCGAGAATGTTTGGTGAGATAGGGATTCGAACCCGCGACGCTGGTATTAGAAGTGGAGTGTTCTAACCACTTGGCCATGCCGGGCCCAGTACATCGGTCTATCTTTTCTAGATGAAGAGTTTATAGACACAAGGTCAAATATATCATGGCCATGTACATATATTTAAGTATATACTCATTACTCACACACGCATACAAAAATAAGTATACATTTCTACAAAACCTTGGTATAGAATATAGAGAATTTTTGGAGTTTAGTACAAGACACTTTTATTAATGTAAGTACAATAAATTAAAACTTAAATGAACAACATAAAAGTTCGCTTATAGTATATAAATTTTAATTGCATTTTTAAGATTTTAATATGTTTGGATTTTAACAACAGTTGAAATACGTTTTTGACATTGTTATGTGTACGTATTGAAATAATAGGATCGAATAATACAAATAATAAACATTCTTATAGATACATTTATCCCACTCTATATTCTGTAATATTATAGTTCATCTGTTCAATTACACATATTGTCTACTTACCATTATTTGTTCAGTTTGTTTCAATGACCTAAATTCAAGAATATTTGATATTATTTTAATATTAGCTGAAACTTTAGGAGATGTATCGGTATTCGATTAACTGATGACAGTTTAGTTTCAACTAAACAAGCAAAGTTTGTACGTTATCGATTAGTCCTGATGAAGTTCGACACTTCATGGCCAGGTGGGTGAAGACGTTCAACTCGTAATCTGGCCATCGCGGGTTCGAATTCTCGTTGCCCCAAACAGCCGTGGTGGCGTTATAATGTGAAGGTCAATCCAACTATTCGTAGGTAAATGAGTAGCCAAACGATTGACAGTAGGTGATGATGATTAATTGCCTTCCCTCTAATCTTACACTGCTAAATTAGAGACGGCAAGAACAGATAGCCCTCGTGTAGCATTGCGCGAAATTCAAAAACAAACAAAATCTGATGAAGCTGTCAAAGCGAAACACTGAGATAAATTAGATGCATTCCAGAGATGCAAGTCGTTATTTTATTTACGTGATTGACAGACAACTTTAGTTTCAGTCTTTATGTATTCTTTGTTTTGAATATATGAAAGAAAAAACCCTTTAAGTTTTTCGTGTTTCGAGATACATGTGTTTTTTAGTTATTCAGGGGCAGGCTAATTCAAGAGCAATAACTAAATTGGGAGCCCCGGTTAAACACATAACATATTTTATTATGTAAGATGTACATTATCCTAATATCTGAGTGTATATTTTTTTTTCACGACTAATTTCATAAGGAAATTTCTATCAGATACACATGCATCAACTGACAAGTTTGTAAGCGTTAATATTGTTTCCAAAAGTAAACATTCTATTTATTTATTTTTGTTTGCGATAAACTCATCAGTTTCATTAAATCGTAGTATAATATTAAAAAGTATTTGAGCTTCTAGACGAGCTTAATTAATTATGCATCTTACTATAAGTTTCTAGCTTGGGTAAAAGTTGTGCGAAAGGCTCTATCCTTCGTGCTCAAGGTCCCAATAATTCTGGGCCTGACAGGGCCAGTTGGTTAGGGCCCTTGACTTGCAATCTGAGGGTGGCGGATTCGAATTCTCTTCCCACCAAATATGCTTGCCTTTTTAGCCGTGGAGACGTTATAATATGATGGTCAGTCACACTATTCGTTGTTAAAAGAATAGCTCAAGAGTTGGCGGTGAGTGGTAATGACTAGTTGCCCTCCCTTTAGTCTGTCACTGCTGAACTAGGGATGGTTACTGCAAATAGTCTTTATGCAGCTTTGCGAGAAATTCAAAACAAAACCCAACAATTATTTCTCTATCTCTGGACGAATAACTGTTATCGCCTGCGTAAAAATACCAACAGTAGTTGGCTTCAACGGCTGTTCAAATTATATATAGAAGTTATGACCCTCAAATATGCGCAATGAGAGTGACCAGTCACATGTTAGTTCATGTTGCTCTGGGTAAATACGAAATGTGTTTGAAACTAAACAACCTTAGATTAATCATTTTGGTTGACGATCTAGACCCGAGAGAGCATCCAGTAAAAATGACCTTTCAAAGTTAGTACACTGTAAGCATACACAGTGTGTTTTTAGTTTACATTCAATAGATATTGTTAATTTTGTCTTACACTTTTGTCCAATCTTTTTACTCCACTTAATAGTTACTATGTTAAGTTTGAGTTTTAGTTACACTTTGTAATCGATATGTTGATTGACTAACCAGTTATTTACTGAACCATCTGATAGATCTTTTTCTACTTGAATATACAAGAGTGGATTAGTAGGAGAAACTTGGTACTGTGATCGTAGGATATTGTTACTGCGGGCTTTGCTATTAGCTGCCGAGATCTGTACTGCTCTTTAGTTGCACTCTTTTTTGACTCAAGTTTAAAAATACTTCATAGCTAGAAAATAACATTTTCCACGACTAGAAGCATTTATAACAAAGAGGAAAAGGCAGTTAGAGAGGAAAAACTGATGGTTAATAGAATGGTTAGGCCTAGAAGAAGATTAATCTTTGGCTTTGGACTTTTGCTGATGCTCAAGAGATCAATGACTTTAAACTTGTTGCAACTATGATGTATATGCCGACATCTAGAATGTCCCGAATTATCCGCCTGAGAACTGGCTAGTGGCAGTAGGTGAGATAGCAAATGTCAACTCAAGTTAACGAGTCATGCGGTAGTGGTGAGCCTCCATGAGTACTGAGATATACTGCAGAGACGAACATGATTCAGAGAGGAGCTTGGAACCCTGTAGAGTCAATAAATTATCTGCCTAGAGCAACTCACTGCTTTACCATCCATGACCAAAAGTCTACCAGTCTTCACTGTTTCTACCATGCTATACTAACAATGCTGAGGAAATTTCATTTACACGATGATTGGGAAAGAGAGTTTCTGACCACAATCACGGACCGACTAATACCAAGCAGATTTCTCCTCTGATGTTCAGTAGTATAGCCATGAGCGTCCACAAAAGTTTTTCCATGGGGGGGGAAGAGTCTATATATTTATATATATACTGAATGGATAAAGAAATGTGTTTCTCATTTTCTCATGAGAAACAGATGCCCTCTTTACATGGCCCATGTGTACGTCCAAGGAAAGTCTGAAAAACTTCACTTGATTACTTCAAACCGATTAATGTTTGAAATGAACAGATTTAAAGACAGGCAGTGCAAAGCTAGATGTTGAACATTATTCTACTGTTCAGTTTTACGATGCTAATTCAGGTTTTGGGTTTGATTACTTCATCTCAGGATAGGCTTTTATTGGGTGTGAACTTTTTATTAAGCTGCTTACGAGGTGACAACCGCAGGGATTTCATCGACCAGGGGTGCAGCCAGAGGGGGGGGGGGATGTAGGTGCAAAAGCACCTGTGACGTAATACCAATTAGAAACTACTTGTCCGTTGAAACGATTTTATATTAACATGTATCTTAGTGTTCTTGACGTAACATTCACACCTATATTTATAGTAAATTATCTTTCTCATAAATAACACAGCTTCAGATATTTAACACAGCTTCAGATATTTAACACAACTTCAGATATTTAACACAGCTTCTGAATAAATCTGTTTTACTCAATACCAGTTTCACGTACCTTCTTCAGAATCTATCATATGCCCCAAGCTCGACATAGCCAGATAGTTAGGGCGTTCGACTCGTAATCCGAGAGTCGCGGATTCGAATCTCCGTCACACCGAACGTGTTTGTTCTCTCAGGCGTGGGGGGGTGTGTTATAATATTTCGATCAATCCCACTGTTCGTTGGTAAAAGAGTAGTCCAAGAGATGGCTGTGGGTGTTAATAACTAGCTGTTATATAACTTTCTTAACACGTATTTCATTTTTATATCAGGGATGAAACGAATATAGGCTTTACGATATGGTTATATGTATGTTTCACTTTCCAAATTTCTGATAGACATACTAATGTTTTCTATATATATGGAATAGTACAAGTGATTAGGTGTCCTTTGTTTTGTGGAGTTTTTTGGGGGGGTTTGTGCGTTTGTTAAGTGTCTCTTGTCGTTACTACTTTAATAAGTAACTGGTTTTCGTTAGTAAAACGTTGTGTTAAGTGTCCAACTTCGTCATCAGTGTTTTCAGAGATGCATACAGTGTATGCTAACTTTAAAATACTATTTAGAGTGCCTAGTTTTCGGTGGATTACATGATGAATTTTAATGGTGAAACCTTGGGAGGTGGTTAGGGTGTTCGACTCGCAATCAGAAGATCGCGAATTCGAATCTCTGTCACACTGAACATTCTCGTTCTTTCAGACGTGGGGGTGTTAATATAATACGATAAATCCCACTATCCGTTATTGAAAGAGTTTCCCAATAGTTGGCGGTAAGTGGTGATAACTAGCTGCCTTCTCTCTAGTCTTACACTGCTAAATTAGGGACGGCTAGCACAGATAGCCCTTGAATAGCTTCGTGCGAAATTAAAAACAAACTTATTTATAAAGACATGTCTACTTCAGCGTTTATTTTAATTTCACTACATGCAGATAAAATCAGCATAAATAAACTAGAGTATATGATTGCCCCTTATTAGTCCTGCCTTCTTAAACAGTGTGGTTATTCTAAATAATATTAAAAAATACGTAACTTGTTTTATCGCAATTTTACGTATTTTAAAGTCTGTTTCTATTAGAAACAATATAAAGTATGAAATTAATATTATTTTTCTGACATATTTACAAATAGTTCAAAAAGTCCGTTTTTAAAAACGAAACTTTGGTTCATACACGAGTCACTAAATTAGTAGGCCTAGCATTGCAGCATTTCTAGCCCAGTGATTCTGATTTTATGTATCAATCCAAAATATTTCTTCAAGTTAATAAAAGTAATTCAATATTCTGGAATATGAGTTATTTAATATGTGGACGAGATACGTTACCTAAAATATACATCACTATAACTCACGGTTTTATACAGTTGTACTTCCCAGCATAAATATTGATCATCTACATAAGAAACTGGATTGTCTTCTGCTCCACATCAGTGAGCTTTGAACTCAGTCTCTAGTGGGTTGAAGAAACAGCAGTGTTGTTTCACCAATAAATCTCAGCTCCTCAGCTATTTCTCTGTATCATCAAATACTATCTCACTGAGCAACAAGTGTAATATTTAGAAAATATAGTCTGTTTCTTTCTTAAACTTAGAAAAATGCTACACGTGTTTCCATATACCATTATATTGTGTTGTTTCCTGTTTGACATAACATTTGAGGTAAAACTTGCTACTGACAAATGGAACAAAGGTACTTTAAAGGGTTAAACTGCGTTGTAATCGTCTGAAACAATGTTTCGCTACCTGAGGATTCAAGATATTGTCATGCTGTTATTATAGAGTGGATCATAAAAAGCAATTTACACTTTTTAACCAATAATACGTTTGCATTTACACGTCTTTTTCTGATTTTTTGGTTGCAGATAGACGATGTATTATGCATACAGTTTGGTACTTTCAGAGAAAATTCAAGTCTTTCTGCGAGAGCTCAGACCTGCTGTGGAAATCTCATCATTTCTAACTGGTAAACGTGCATGTTGCCTTTTAGTGATCCTCATTCATCTACCTTCCTTTTTTTGTACAATAGCTCTACCACTCTTATTATCATTTATGTACTTCAATTTATTTTGCTTTATGAAATAAAGTGTTTTGATTTTGATTTCAACATCTTATATTGTCTCTCTTACGCCTCCTGTTATAAATCATCACCCCTGTCCTTCTACATGTTAGATCCACGATCCTCTCTTTATTGTGAAAATTGAGCAACTATGAGTAAGTTAGATCCTTCATGTACCACAGTATGTATGTGTACGTTTGTAAAACGATGCTTAATCTTTGATACGGTTTTTAACACTTCTTATCAAAATTCTTTTGGTTGTAAATATCAAGATATGAACTTAACTTTACACTGACCTTCTGATGTAGTAAAAACTAAATTATCAATTACAAATTTAGCAGGATAAAATAAAATTCTTCAACCTTTGATTTGATTGCATTTTTATCAAATTTAACCTGCTAGAAATTTTGCTCTTTAACAAATCATGAAACACCAGTTTATGTTTGGAAGCGAATTTGAAGATTTCAAAGAAATGCTAAAGACTTAGGGAGCTGCCTTAAATATGACTGAAGTTATTAAGGACTTGTTGTTGGTGGAAACTTTCCCTATTTAAATCCACGCTGAAGGAACCTTGACGCTGACCCAGAACCATGTTTTTGAACTGTATAATCAGTAACACCGGGTGTCCGTTAAATCCTAACATACCGATCGGAGAAACCATGACTATCCCAGAGTCAAGGCTGTGAACTTCACAGCCAGTTCCACCGATAAATTAATTGTGGTTCATATAAAAACAAAGAAATAGTTAAAGCTTAAACATATTGCAATGTATATTTACATAATGATATTTATGTGCACCTCCAGTTGCAAGCTGACGTTAATGGACCTTTAGTGCCATTGTTACGTAGTGGGGATGTCAAAAAACGACAAAGCTTCAGAATTGTTCTAGTCAAAACGTGTAATGGTTTTATATCATTATTTTGTTTAGCTCATTGTATTAATTAAATACAAGAAAATTAAACTTTAAAGAATGTCTTAAAAATAAATAAATATAATGATTTGCACGTTCCATATACGCAAGCCACCCAGTGGCACAGCAAAATGTCTACGGACTTACAATGCTTGAAATTGGGTTTCAATGCTTGTGATGGGCAGAACACAGACAGCCCATTGTGTAGCTTTGTGCTTAATTAAGAAACAACAAAAGAAACTTAATTTTCAACTTACAAATAGAGGGAAGACAAACAGACAAATCATATACGTAATTTGTTTGTTTTTGAATTTTGCACAAAACTACTCGAGGGCTATCTGTGCTAGCCGTCCCTAATTTAGCAGTGTAAGACTAGAGGGAAGGCAACTAATCATCACCACCCACCGCCAACTCTTGGACTACTCTTTTACCAACGAATAGTGGGATTGACTGTCACATTATAACGCCCCCATGGCTGAAAGGGCGAGCATGTTTGGCGCGACGGGGATGCGAACCCGCGACCCTCAAATTATGAGTTGCACGCCTTAACACGCTTGGCCATGCCGCGCCTCATATACGTAATAACTAATCTGTTGGCACGGCGTGGCCAGGTGGTTAAGGCACTTGACTCGTAATCTGAGGGTCACGGGTTCGAATCCCCATCACACCAAACATGCTAGCCCTTTCAGCCGTGGAACCGATATAAAGTCATGGTCAATCCCACTATTCGTTGATAAAAGAGTAGCCCAAGAGTTGGCGGTTGGTGTTATGACCTGCTGCCTTCCCTCTAGTCTTACACTACTAAATTAAGGACGGCTTGCGCAGATAGCCCTCGTGTAGCTTTAAGCAAAATTCAAACTAATTTGTTTTACTTAATACGTTTTGCATAAGTGCCTGCTAACCCATGCGTTCAGCATAACATACTTAAAACTATTGCTTGAGGCATTAGTTAGTTATGTCAAAAATCTGGCAAAATAATTGATATTTTTGTTTGTTTGTAGTTAAGCTCAAAACTAGACAACGGGTTATCGAACTCCGGTTTTTAGAGCAGATAGAAGTATTCTATGGTGGGAAGATGGAACTGTTACAAATACGTCATGCGTGGAACAACTAAAAAGTATTACAGAAAGTGATAATAAACAATTTAAAAATAGAATTAATCAAATGAAGAACTCAAACAAAGAAATGTCTTAGACAGGAACAAAAATAAATGTAAAATTAAATAATAATTAGGATTAATTGATAGTTATTCAATGTAAATACTTGAATGAGTAACGGGCTAATACGGTACACATATGGTGAAGTGAGAGAAAAAGAGAAATAATTTCTGGTTTTCTTTGAATTACGCACAGAGCTACACAAGGGCTATCTGTACTAGCCATCCCTAATTTAGTAGTAAAAGAAGGCAAATAGCCATCACAACCCACTGCCATCTCTGGGCTACAAATAGTAGGATTGACTGTCACATTATAACGCTCCCATTGCTAAAAGGGCGAACATATTTAATGGGACGGGATTCGAACCCGCAATCTTCAGATTGCGAATGAAGCGCCCTAACCATCTGGCCATGTTAGGTTTGAAAGAAAGCAATTTGAGGAAGCTCCAATAGGAAAAAGACACGTTTGAACATTTTTTACTCCTACTGCTTCGTCAAAAGGACAGTGAATTGAAGGGCCTGGCATGGCCATTTGGTTAAGGCACGCGACCCGAGGGTCGCGGGTTTGAATACCCGTCACACCAAACATGCCCTTTCAACCGTGGGGGCGTTATAATTTGACGGTCAACTCCACTATTCATTGGTAAAAAAGTAGCCCAAGAGTTGGCGGTGGG
Organism: Tachypleus tridentatus; assembly: GCF_004210375.1. NCBI lineage: Eukaryota > Metazoa > Arthropoda > Merostomata > Xiphosura > Limulidae > Tachypleus > Tachypleus tridentatus. The sequence goes on from NC_134836.1 coordinate 40,599,434, forward strand.
TGGTGATGACTAGCTGCCTTCCCTCTCGTCTTACACTGCTAAAGTAGGGATGGCTAACGCAGATAGCCCTCGTAGCTTTGCGCGAAATTCAAAACAAACAAACAAATAGTGAATTGAAAACTAGACAGGAAACAAAAAAAGGATTGTTCCGCAGTTTGAAGAAACAAACTAATTAAGATAAAACAAGATGCTGGAGTTCGTCATTTCAAATATTGGCTCATGGCAACAAGCTTTAGTAGACTGAGAAAGATCTGTGTTAAAACAAGGACTCTCCTAATGAAAATCAGTCTGCAAGACTATTTTCAAAGGATAATAATAATCAGAAATTGACAAATGTGGAAAAAGTGACACGTCCCAATTTGGCATATTTCTTAAAAATAACTGTAGTGTTCTGTTTCGTCCTGTAAATTGTTAGGCAAAAATAAAGTGTAGCTGAAAGATAAAGGTTTTTACTCCTGATAACATATTAACTAAAATTCAAGAATCTAACGAGGCAAGCAGTTTACACATAAAATGGACAAAGTGCTCTGGTTGAAAACGAATTATTCTAAAGTAAATAATACAACTCAAACATTAAACAATATAAACGGCAGTACTTAACGAGCATATTTGTTATTATAATTGCGCTAGCTCTGCATTTTTGAGAGAAAATCGAAGCTTGTTGTGGAATAGTTAGAGATTTTTAGTCTAAAATATTTCTGTGTTTCAAATGTCAGTTACTTTTGATATGTTTCTTAGATTGGCATATCCGAGCATTATCATGTAATCTAGTTTGTCAGAATGAAGATGTGAAGACCGTTACCATTCGGCTAGAATGTCGGCTGCTATAAACATTATAATCAAATATAAATTCTTCTTTAATTTTAAATTTAAGTCACTTACGTGCTGTTTAAATGATAAAACTCTCATTTTTTGACAGCAATTAACATACACGTGTTTGAGGAACTTCAGTCTGAGAAAGCAGAGAATAATTTGGTTATCTGAGGGCAAGATTTATAGTCACGTCCCCCCACTGGGTCGGCGGTAAGTCTACTGATTTACAACGGTAAAATCTGGAGTTCATATCCCCTCGATGAACACAGCGGATAGCCCGATGTATCTTCGATATCAGAAAGCAAAGAAACACACGTTTATATTATCCTGATGGTCATTTTATCTCGAGGGTTTTAATGCAAGGGAAAGAGATAATTTTTTTTATAAAATCTAATGTAAATTCGGGACACAACATGGTCAGGTGGGTTAAGACGTTCGACTCGTAATCTGAGAGTTGCGGGTTAGAATCCCGGTCACACCAAACATGCTCGCCCTTTCAGCTGTGGGAGCGTTATAATGTGGTGGTCAATTCCACTATCCGTTGGTAAAATAGTAGCCCAAGAGTTGGCGGTGGGTGGTGATGACTAGCTGCCTTCCCTCTAGTCTTACACTGCTAAATTAGGGACGGCTAGCACAGATAGCCCTCGAGTAGTTTTGCGCGAAATTCAAAAACAAACAAACTAATGTAAATTTAAACAACCGATACGGAGATTTGCAAAACAGTGTATGAGCCGGAATTTCTCTCTTATCGAAATATATTTGTAGGGCCGAATTAAGGAACTTGGGCGTCTTAGGTCTATTGCAATTTTGTGGCCCTAGGTAAAAGCTGTTAGACTGATGATTCACAGTCGCGCTGATAAGACACAAATAAGCTTCCTCCCGAATGTTTAGATTATATTCTTACATTTAATCTAATCAAATCAAGTATTAAACATCGAAAATAATTGGTATATTATTGTACATATTTTCTCATTTTATAAGGCACCTTATTTTTTATAAAGATTTATAACTTTATTTGCCCTTGGTCATCATATGCGTACAATATATAAACTGAATAATTAATTTTCCATGAAACACTACTAACAAGTAAATTATTCAAGAACGACAGGAAATCGAGACACGCAATAAGATACGTAGAAACTATGACTACCTGCTTTAAGCAAAAAAAAAAAAAATGAATACAACATTCCACTTTAAAAGTACAACTAAACATGATGGTTATTACCATAGCAAAAAATCATCCAAATCAACACACTAACGCATTAAAGGGATATAATTAGGACCCTTCAACGAAGAAAGAGGGCATGAGTGGTTCAAAAGACAACCCTGAAATTCAACACAAACTATGTGAAAAATAACCATAAGTTTACAGAATACAAACTGAAAACCTAATTTATTAAAAATATTTTAATATTCCTCAAATTTGATTTGGTAGGAAGGGCAGTACGAAAAGTGAACTACGTACTAAAACTCATGGTCTGGCACGCTAACAACTGTGCCGCGCTTCGTAGTGGAAACACAGACTTAAGTAATTTGCAGTGGATGGATTGAAATACAAGACATGATGTTAAAGTTGAAATTGAAAAAAGAAAAAAAAATCTCGATAAAAGAACTTTGTTCATGAGAAAACCTGGTATTTTGAGGATGATTTATTTGTTCTAATACAAAAAAAAACAAATACATTATTAAAATAATAATAAAATGAACCGATAACATTCTATTAAAATAGTGAAAAAATTGAAATAAATTTGTTTGAAAGCGAATCAAGGGGGACTCGTACGATCGGCAAAAGTAACAGCTAAAAGGTTAGGATATGGACAAAATTTTCACATTTTTCTCCTTTAAGATAAAATCGAATTTATTTGAAAATGGCAAAAAAAAACCTTTCTAGAATTCGTTTTTTTTTTTTTTCTGTAACTAACCGATCGAAAAATAGGTTTAAATGAATCAGGAAGTACCTGTCTCTACTGTACGTAACAGTCGTTCAAGCAGTCCTCTTCACACCAGGTGAAGTAGGACACAACGTAAGTACTTTGTGAAACAATACCGTATATTTCCGTGATCGGACCCCAATATGGAAAGTAACACTTCTATATAGAGTTGAATATAGCGCAAGACCACCGACAAATGTACTTGGGATAGTGATATGAAACTATTTGTTACAGAATATACATGTACATAGCGTAGAAAGTCGAGAGTAAACAAACTAGATTTATATAAACTCGAATGTGAAATGTTGCAAATCCGAACTTCGAAAAACTAACATTTTTATAGTCTATAGATATAAAATATGTAACGTGGATTTTGCGTACAGTAATTATTTCCCTTTACCTTTGGGTTGTCATCAGTCTGACATCAAGTTAAATTAAATGCAAATTTAAAGTTTACTACGCAATTTAGAAAAATTACCTAAATATTGTAATCTTCAACTAGAGAGGACAGGACGACAATGCAGAAAAGCCGGGACGTATTGCGTGATGCTGCACGCGACGAACCACCTTCTCGAGACTCGCTTAGCGTGACGAGTATTCTCACCTATCACACAAACTATTAACTAAACATGTAACATACAACAATAAAAAGGCAAGCACTTTAATACGTAAAAATAAAATGTGCAATCATACTACAAAATATAACTTTTATATACAGAACCCAGTAGAATACAAATAATACATTATAAACCCTACAGCGGTAAGTCTACGGATTTACAACGCTAAAATCAGGGGCTCGATTCCCTTCAGTGGGCTTTCACATAGTCTGATGTGGCTTTGCTATAAGAAAACATACACACAAACCCTAGAAATCAATGCTTTATTTTAGTGCATATATATGTATATAATAATAATAATAAACTGATTAAAGATCTGAGTTGGCCAATTTTATTGTTTTACATCAAAATGTGAGTATTTACAAGTTACGTTTGTTTATCTAGCGAGACCCGGCATGGTCAGGTGGGTTAAGGCATTCGACTCGTAACCTGAGAGTAGCGGGTTCGAATCCCGGTCGCACCAAACATGCCCGCCCCTTTCAGCCGTGGGGTCGTTATAATGTACAGTCAATTCTACTATTCGTTGTCAATTGTCAGTGAGCGGTGATGACTATTCACTGCTGAATGGTAAGCACAGAGTCTCAGCCTATGAGTTGACAGTTGAGTCAACTTGGAAGTCAAATACATCACATTCTTCACAATATATCGACAATATTTGTTAAATTGGTTTTACTTTGTAATTAGTAAGTAATGAGATTACGATCTGTATAATGGGCCGTTTTGAGTATACCCTAAGCTAACCTCTCGTTTTAACCCATCATTTCTGTCTTGGAAGAGACATGGGGACTTTTCAAGGTATTTTTAAAGAAAAAGTGCGCCTTACAAAGCGCCAAATACGGTAATTGTCGATCAGGTCTTTACTACATTCTCTAAATTCAAAATAAAGTTCACCTTCAGGTCGAGTTGGCCTTCCTCGAGGAACTTTAGATTTAAAATTTAAAGTAAGAAGTTGACAAGACTACAAGAATACTAGATGAGTAAGAATAGTTGATCTAACTGTTGTTCTGTGCCAAGTGAAAAATGAGTAATGTAATGACGTCATCACCAGTTAAAGCTCCTTGGGCAGATTAAGAGTTCATAGTCCACCATAGGATTTTAGTCTATGAAACATACATTCAAAATGTAAACCGATGTTTCTCAAAGTTTCATACATACCGTCTATGTTAAAGTATAGTTTATTAATGGATTTTTAATGTTATTTTCAATCACCAATAAAATAGTTTAGGTATTTGAATAACGTTAGAACTTGCCACTAAATCGTTATTTCGCATTATATAATGGAACAAGTATTTAATTATTCCATATATATATATACGTGTACTGATTTTTGATTTTACAATCTTTAATAAAATTGATAAAAAATCTGTAACATATGTATCTAATCATAAACTATATTTTGCTGTAACTTTCTTGAGATATTTCAAACAAAACTTCCTATTTGTACCTTTGTCAACATATACTGGTCAATTGATGTTCTCCCTACATTTTTCTAGGTATAGTGAGAAAACATTTCACATGCTGTTTAGTTGATTTTTATCCACTGAATTACATGTGTGCAAAACGAGAAGAACAGAGCATTGAAATAAATCATTCTCTGCACCTTTTCGATTCCTAAAAATAAAACTTCAGAGTTTTACCTATTTATATGTTCTGCTTTGTAATCACCGAATTTGGTTTTCTTGAGTTTGTACTGTTTACAAAAGACAGCTACGCATTGGTAAAGTCTTCTTTAAACTTCTCAAATCAAATACTGTGCATCAGTAGCATCTACTTTTATTCTTTTGGACGTAAATGCTTTATTCGATTTGTATGTTTTAACTAATATGGTTGGTTGGTTTGAACTTTCGCGCAAAGCGACATGAGAGCTACATGCGCTAGCTATCCGCAATTTAACAGTGTAAAACTAGAGGTAAGGCAGCTAGTCATCACCATCCACCGTCAACTCTTAGGCTACTCTTTTACCAACGAATAGTAGAATTTACCGTAACATTTTAACGCTCCCACAGCTGAAAGGGCGAGCATGTTTGGTATGACAGGGATTCGAACCCGCGACCCTCAGTGTACCAGTCGAGTGTTTTAACCACCTGGCCATACCGGACCTAACTAATCTGTTTTAATGAGTGTTTACCACTAATAAGTATGTATTTTTGTATACAATACAAACACAGATTTTGATTAGCAATCAAACTACAATTTATACGTGTTCATTACCAGAAATTAATTTATTCTGACTGTTCACCATTATCAAAAGACATACTTATCAAACACTACTAGTATATAACACAAATACAATTTGGTAAACAATTCAGGACATTATAATTTTTCGAAAGGAAATAAACACTTTTGATTCATGCTTCTTTTGGGTGAAAATCACGTTTACTTTACGGTGTAATTGTGATATAAACAAATTCCATTTCATGGTATTATTTATCTCTGTCCATCTTATTTCTATGTTCATTGTATGTGTGTGTAGTGTTATATTTAGGTAGGGCTAGAGGAGGCGCAGCCCCAGGGCCCATGGTCTTATTTGGGACCCATTAATAATTTTATTCTATGTAAAATTACATGGGATATAGGACTCACAAAAATTATTAACCCCTGAATCCACACAACCTTAAATCCGCCACTGTAAAAGTGCCAAAATATTCACTGCACAAGTACGACCTGATATCGCTATACAGATTTGTTAGTATATTCTTCAGAAAACCTTCATGTGAGCTCTCCAGTGGCACAGCGGTATGTCTGGGGACTCATATCTCTAAACACCGGGTTTCGATACCTGTGATGGGCAGAGCATAAATAGCCCATTGTGTAGCTTTGTGCTTAATTCTAAACAAACAAACAAAATTTTCATGTGAATGCAAACTTGAGAGTTCTTCGTGAATAATACCTACATATGTGGCGAAGATATATTTGACACACATACTCACAAACAAAATGAAAATGTGATAAGGACATACCAGTGATTGTGAATAGTTTGCCAGCTGCCACTATTCCAGATTTTCTAAAAATTATCACGCACTATTCTTATTAATAAAAATCGCACGAATTACAAATATTTTGTTGCCAAATCCCACTCAATAGCTATGAAAATAAAGGTCACATACCCCACTCAAAAGTTGATATCATACCCTCAAAGACTTATGACCACATATTTGTTCTAACAACTGAGGGCTACCTCTGAGTTTCAATCATAATGACTGGTGAGTGACATCACTAGTGTAGGTCTTGTTGCACATTTTCTTGAACATTAAACTCCCCCCCCCCCCCCAAACTTTATTCAAATCGTCATATCACCATAACAATGATATCACTGCTAGGAGCTGCTACAGCACGCGATTTTTGTTCTAACGTGTGTCAGCGCCTCACCTCTCTCTACGAAAAGGCTCCTAGTTGATCATGAATACATCATATATTGGACTTAATGGTGGCCTTGGAAGTATTAATTTGACAAATATTGTTCACCATCTACAGCTTGTTTCTAGTCACTTCAAGGAGTTCTCTCCACCATAGTGCTTCAGGAAGTCAACCTATATGGCTCATTATTTAAACTGTCATTGGGAAACGTCAGGGTAACAATGCTCAGTATCTCTTATTTGATAGTTTTCACCATCGTCTTCAAACGTGGCTGATTTGTACAAAAATTACTAACACCACCAAGATTTAAGGATAAATGAGGTTTTTATTCATTTATCTTTGTAACTGGAACGAATGTAAAACTTTGCCTATTAAAGTTCTTGATAGCATTTAGTTTAAAGAAAGTACTTCTGCAAGTAAACTGGAGGTATACTTTGATATCTTTCTCAGATCAGGTTAATTATCTTTCTCTCTGGTAAAGTTTTCGTTGAGAGAAAAGGTATCTCTTGGACAGTGTTTCACATCCAAAAAAGGATTAATATAGAGGAATCATTGATACCTCCGCTTTAACTAGATTCTAGCTAATAACACCAACGTTTGTTTGATGGAGGCAACTAGTTCTAATTATAGGATCAACCAAAACTAGTTACCTAATTACCTGTTATTTGCAACAATGGAGATTTTTGGATCTAACATGTGAAAGGACGGGCATAGTGATTCGTAGCATGTACAATGAATAAAATAAGAAATGTTGTAGTTGGGATGCAAATAAAACAATTAATTGAGAAAAAATAAAAAACAAGGCAATTGAAGAAGTAAACAAACTACTGAAATAAGATGAAAATGAATTAAAATAACTATTTAAATAAGAAAACAAGAAAATAAACTGTGTTTAAAACTGAAGTAAGAATAACTGACATTACTGACAAAAGCAAGAGATAAATGTTTAAGTAGGAACGAGATTTCAGTTAATACTTTTACTACATCGAGGATTAATTTTATTCGTTTAAAAATGCGAAAACTGTACTCACAACTCACATTCTTTCTATAGGTGTTCAGTAAAAAATTAGATCACAAGTACCCAGAAATCTGTTTTTCACAGACAATCTCAAAGCATTAATCTATATACAAGATAAAAAAACATAATACAATATTCAGTAAAACAACAGATAGTGTCACAGTGCGATCAAATTTAGCACTTACTGATCTTGAGTGGATATATTATGCTGAAAATCAGAACTTCAAAATATAAAAAAAAGATGTAGCTATGAAATAAATTCCGTGGGAAAGTGAAATATGGAATATTTTCCCACCACTTCCTTAATTGTAAAATTCCAAAGAACACTGGAAAACTGAAGAGGCTGACGTAAGGTGCACAATCTGTATAAATTATTTATGGTACAGTAAAAACGATCATTTGTCAAACAAGCAATTACCACACACACACACCACTATATTTGTATAGTGTAAGTAATGAAAATTGCTCATTTGTGCTTTAAGTTCTAAATGTTTCAAAAATCATTAATTCGTTGTCATAAATTGAATTTGTCAGAAAGTTTACAATTATTCCTTGATAAATATCTTAATGAAACTCCTATTATTCAGCAGATTTAGCTCATTGCCCTAAAGAAAATTAATTTTATTTGAAGACATCACATGTGATACTATGATCAGTTTTTCCAAAGTTAAATTATATTTACGATTTCCAAATTTGACGTCGAAAGAGCAAAATATATATACGACTAAGTACAGCAACTTAAAAAAATTATAAAATAAGAACGTTTGGTCATTAGTATTTTATATGATTATATATGCTGTTCTAAATAACATAAAAATATTCAACTCTGTCGACTTCTTCCTATATTTAGGAATAATCAGAAGATTCAGAAATGTCACTTAATACTGTCGAAGCGCTCCAAAGTTTTAACGAGGTACTAGAGACAGCCCTCTGTGTCACATTTTTCCTAAAGATAATTTAGTTTTGTTGTGTTTTAAATTAGCACAATGCTACTCACTGGACTATCTGTGCTCTGCCCATCACAACTAGTAAATATCATTTTTTACCGTTGTAAACCTGAAACGTACTGCAGAGCTACTGGGAGCCCCCCCCTCCCAAAAAAAAGTCAATTTATTAGAATTTTTCTCAATTCACTATTACAATAAATTTTAATTCACTTTTTAGGTCTGCACACTGCTCACCACAATTTTAAACTTATTGTTGAGCCATTGGGAAGGTGATTATTTATCATGTTTCTTTTACATTTTCATAGGTTTGTTTGTTTGTTTTTGGAATTTCGCACAAAGCTACTCGAGGGCTATCTGTGCTAGCCGTCCCTAATTTAGCAGTATAAGACTAGAGGGAAGGCAGCTAGTCATCACCACCCACCGCCAACTCTTGGGCTACTCTTTTACCAACAAATAGTGGGATTGACCGTCACATATACACCCCCACGGCTGGGAGGGCGAGCATGTTTAGCGCGACGCGGGCGCGAACCCGCGACCCTCGGATTACGAGGCCCCATTTTCATAGGAATCGAATTCAATAAAGAATATTATGTAAGAAAAGAATTTTATTACTTAAGTGCTTTTGGAAAGTTGACTTTCCCTTGATTGTGGTAAATGGCAAACCATACTTCATCAAACATGTCCTGGGTAAAAAATGGTGTAGGTAAAAGTGTTAATACCCTTACAAGCCGTTCTGAGATACATTTTTATTTCAAGTGCGTTTTTTGTCATCAAGAATTATTATTGACTCATTATAAGCTGATTTCATTATTTTTAACGGACTTAAAACGTTAAAATGAGAGTTCGATTCTCCTTGGTGGACTCAGCAGGTTTCATGATGTGGCTCTGCAAAAAGAAAATTCAAACATTATTTTAAAATAAAATATCATGTAATTATACCAGCGATCCCTTTAATACTACAACCAGGCAAGCCATGGTCTGGTGTCGTAAATGTAAGGGAGTTCATTCACCATGTTTTTACCGTGGTAAATTGAATAGGTAGTGTACTCTTGTGCTTGAAATTTTCACGTTTTCAAGATATAGCATTAAGAATGTAGAGTAGATAAAATAATTAACATCGCAATGAGCAGTGTAAGCGATGAATGTTTAAGGGAACTATTTGTTAAGAAGGAAGCAGATAAAAACGTAAAAGAATTTCTGGCTGAAGTAGGGCTTCATTTACCACCACAGAAGGAGATAAAGGTATTGTAATTAAGGTTTATCTAACTTCTGTAAGTTATAAGTGAAAATATAGGACTGTAAGAGTAAGTGAAGAGTTGCAAAGTAGCTGTATAAGTGTATCATATTGCTGCCAGTGTTGTATGATGTACCATCCATTAAACAGCGTGTATATGGGTTTTGTGCCATTTGGTACAAAATAAAATTAGTTTTAAATGTTGATCATTAATGCAATGGCCGTTGGAATATATTATTATATCGGATAGTACGAAATTTGTTAAACCATTATTTTTAAAATATGCTACTCACCAAAAGTAACTAGCGTGCCTTAAAATGATACTGGTTTTATTATTTTTAACGTAGTATTTGATTTAATAAGGCAAATCCAAAGAACATTAAACAGTGGCATCAAAGTGAGCCTCATGAGGGAAATTTATTGATTTTTTCAACAATTGAGTTTGGTTTCAGCTTTAAAAAATGATAGATATTATTGTAAATAAGGAAGTAGTAATGTTTATAACGTGCAAGAAGTTTCAAAAGAATTTGGTGGACTTGAAAGCATCCACACAATTTATGACTGAAAGTGGTCTCATCTTTGCAGCTGTTAGTAACAGTATTATTAGTTTAATGCCATGGTGGATTTCAGAATTATTATTAGATAAAAGGCCTCATTAGCAGTGTATATGGTAGATGTAGTGTTTGACCTATTTTTCTTTGCAATATGGTAAATGTACTGTGTTTTACATATAAAATGTTTTTATTTGCAGTATGGTAAATGTACTATGTTATACATATAACATGTTTTTCTTTGCAATGTGACAGATAGTGTGCTTGACAAATAAAATATTGTGTTTTCATTTATAAAGTCTGACAATACTGAAATGAAAAAGTTTTATCTCTTAAATATATATCCTAAGTATCTGAACAAAGTACTAAAATTGTGGAATAGGAAATGGGTAAATTAACAAATTATTTGTGAATTTAAAGTTGAGTAGAGTGTGGTTGTCATACTTGTTTAGAAAGCCCAATAGGGGTCTTATTTTAGTATATATGTGTACATTGTTTGCTGTGCTACTAATATTACTTTATTAATATGACCTTTAAACTACCATAATGGGGTCTTCAGGAGATGTAGTTTATTTACCAACCAACTCAATGGTAAGATTGTTATTTCTTTATTTATTGCTTTGTTTATTCTGAAAGCATAAATCTTCCTACAACTGTCTGTAAGCAGGGAAAGGTGAGGTAAATGTGGGACTTTGTGAGCTTGAGTGCACACATCTTGCTCTTTTATTTTATTTTAAATATTTTCTTATCTTACTTGTAATATTTTTCTTTATATGTGAGGCTTTGCAAGTGGACGATAAGACTGACAGACAGTGTATTTCTGCTGCTATGTATGTTTTGGTGCTGCAGCCATTTCCAAAAATAAGCCTCTATACCTTTTACTATAACCTGTACCCTGGTGACTTTGTTTTGCTGTGCAGTGTTATTGTTTAAGGCTTGTTTTATATTATAAATGTTTTATTTTCTTCTGTGTTTGATTTTGCTGTTTGTAATGCAGTTCTTTTTTATTTAAATATTAACTCCTTAGATAATGTTTACCTTGCATATAAGCACAAACACATGCACATAGGTAATTCAAAATTGTGTAGCTTATAAACTTGTTTGCCCAGAAGAAATGAACCAAAGTTTGAACTACCCATTTAAAAATACAAGTTATGAACTGATGACTTAATACTAAACACCAGAAAATTAAGGTGATAAACAATGTATTGAGTATTCTTCAAGTTACAGTTTTCACAGTTATCAAGAATCTTGATTTCAACTAATATTTCCCCTCGGTTTGAATTCCTGTATGTGGTGAGGGGACCTCCCAGGGAAGGTTCTGTTCTATCTGGTTACCTTCTCTGGGATCTAAACATCCACCCACGTGTTTGCTGTGCGTGATGAACCATGAAGGGGAGGAGAGGATTCTGGTGGTTGAGGGGTTCAACCCTAACACACCACTTTGGCCTTGAATTCCTGTAGATGGGCGGCCTTTGGGTGGCCCCCCTTGGGTTAATCAGCTGGTCCACTTGGGCTATAGTCAACCAAGTACCAGTGTTGGAAGTTTTCAACGGGTGATGTGGATATTGTCCCTGATGCTGGTGTTTGGGTATAGTGCTCACGAAACCCTGGCGTTGTTGCATTGTCCTTGCATGACATTCTAATGCATCCTCTCGTAGGGCTCCATGGTGGGTGGGGTCAGTGGGTACAGAAATTTTTCTCTTTTCCTATGGATACTCCTTAAAAAGATTTAAATAAAATAGTGAATAAACAGTCAATAGGTAAGCGACCACATCTTGAAGACTCTGAGCAGCAATCTTCAACATCTGTAATACACATACCTCATTTTCTTATATTACATTCGCTTTCAGAAAAACCTTTAGGGCAATTGTCCCCCTTTTTTATTCAGAAGGGACGAGAGGGTCTTACTGGCTCTCCAAAGTCAGTAAAGAAGCTTCGATCTGGAGACATATTAGTTGAAACATCTACAATCCAACACAGTGAATTCCTCTTGAATTAAATGGCAATTGGGGATATACCTATTGAGGTTACCCCTCATGCTACCTTGCATTCATCATGAGGAGTTATTGTTGAGAGGGGATTTGAAGAACGTCCCCGAGTCAGAGATTCTTGCTGGTCTCTCCACTCAAGTAGTTTCTGCATTGAGGTGCATCTCCACTCGCAAAGATGGAGTTACACTGCCAACAGATACCCTTGTTTTGACATTTACATCATCATGTGAATCTGCCACCATCAAGACAGGTTATCTAATTTGCAGGGTACGGCCATACATTCCAAAACCTCTCCGATGTTTCCAATGTCAGAGGATCGGCTACTCAAAGACATCATGTTGTGGTTCCCTGACATGTGCTTGTTGTGGTGGCAAGGACCATGATGCCTATGAATGTGACATGGACTCACATTGCATCAACTGCAATGGTACTCACCCTTCCTACTTTTGTTCTTGCCCAAAATGATTGGAGGAAAAAGAGGTGCAGTGTTTGAAAACGACTCATAACATTAGTTATCCTGAGGCTCGGAAATTCCTGCCCACCACTCCATCTCGGACATATGCTGCTGCACTTCGTTCCACAACTACACTGGGAGTGCAGACAGATCTCTCTGTGCCTCTAAGAGAATCATTTTCAAAACAAATGAAAAGGCTTTTGACCTCCATGGTTAAAAAAGTTGATCAATCGACTTTCACACCCATCTCTGTTCCTCCCATACATTCCAACAAACCTCAAGATCCACATCCTTCAGTTTCAAATACAGGCATTTCTTCTGATACATCTTTTTTCTCCCACCTCAAGAGGCAAAACAATCATTCATTCATATCCTCAGTCACTGGAATCCCTTTCCAATAACAAAGACCTGCCCAATCGACCCAGGGCAGGATCCATGGAGGTTGAAAGACCTTTTCTGACTAAGGACAGTAAGGAAAAAAGACGTGGTCATAAACAGAAGGGTTCTCCAGCCACTTCGCCTACCCATCATTAAAAATGGCCACCTTGATACAATGGTAATGTCAAGGCTTACATTCTAATCTGGATGCTTTCAAAACACTGATTGCTTCTTACCATCCTGAATGTCTTTCCTTACAAGAAACATTTCTAAAACCTGCTGATACAGTCACCATTCGGCAGTTTTCTCTGTACAGAAATGACAGGCTGTGTGATGGACGAGTACATGGAGGGGTGGCACTATTGGTTGATCAGCATGTGCCCACCCTGTCTTTGTCACTCAGCACACCCTTGGAAGCCGTAGCCATCCGTGTTTCCTTGGGTCATACCATCACTGTTTGTTCTCTCTACCTGTCCCCTGGAGAGACATATGATCAATCAGACCTTGATGCTCTCGTTGAACAGTTGCCACCTCCCTTTCTACTCCTGGGGGACTTTAATGGACATTATCTCCTCTGGGGAAGTGCTGTTATTGATGGGAGGGGTCACTCTGTAGAGCATATGCTCTCTGATCACAAACTTTTTCTTTTCAATACTGGTTCTTCCACTTATTTTCATGCACCTAGTCAGATTTTTACCGCTATTGATCTCTTAGTTTGCTCCCCGTCATTATTCTCCCATTTTTCATGGAGGGTTGACAAAAATCCACTAGGCAGTGATCATTTTCCTATACTTTTGAGGGAGACTGGCCGTGATTGATGCCACCCTACTCGCGTACCCCGGTGGAAGCTGGATCAGGCAGACTGGTCCACTTTCACTGCTCTCGCAGAACTTGATCCTGCCATTGTGAATCAGTCATCAATAGACAACTGTGTGGCAGCGGTAACTGGCTGTATTATACAAGCAGCTGTTCAGTGTATTCCTAAAACCTCAACATGTTTTCCACAATATCCTCGTCCATGGGGGAATCCTGCTTGCCACTTAGCATGGAAGGCTCAAAAATGGGCTTGGGATACTTTTCGTAGATATCCCACACTTTCGAAAATCGTCACTTTCCAACGGGCCTGTGCACATGCTAGGTGGGTAAGACGTCAAAGCCAGAAGGAATCTTGGATTAAGTTCACAACTAGCATATCTTCTACCACCAGTTCCAAGGTCATATGGGACAGGATTCAGAAGGTCAATGGGCACTACAATTCTATTTTACTCTGGTCAGTAGGTGGCTGATGTTCAGAGCATCGCTGATACTCTAGGTAAAAGCTTTTGCCAGGTATTTAACACTTCTGCTTGTTCCTCCACCTTCTTGGCCATCAAGACTCGGGCAGAACGTTCACCTTTTTCCTTTTGAACTGACTGTCTCTTTGACTATAATTGTCCCTTTACACTGGTGGAACTGAAAATGGCTCTTCATTGATCCAGCAGTACATCTGTTGGACCTGATGATGTACACCATGACATGCTGTGCTATCTCTCTCCTGCTTCTCTTGATATTCTTCTAATGGTTCTCAACCGGATCTGGCAGGAGAATGTTTTTCCTAATGCCTGGCACCAGGCTATTATCTTACCTTTCTCTAAGCCTGGAAAAGATTCCAATATTCCTTCAAACTACTGTCCAATTGCTTTTACGAGCTGTCTCTGTAAGACCTTAGAGAGGATGGTTAATGCTTGTCTTGTTTGGTTTCTTGTATCAAACCACCTCCTCTTGCCCACCCAGTGTGGGTTCCGACAACAGCACTTCACCACGGACCACCTAATTTGACTTGAAACATCAATCAGAGAAGCCTTTCTCAAATGACAACATCTTGTATCAATATTCTTTGACATTGAGAAGGCTTGTGACACAACATGGAGGTATGGAATTTTGTGAGACCTCCACGTATATGGGTTACGTGGCCATTTACCCATGTTTATTAAAATTTTTTTAATGGACAGGAGATTCCAAGTTTGTGTGGGTTCGACACTTTCCTGTTCTTTTCTACAGGAACTTGGGGTCCATCAGGGCTGTGTTTTGAGTGTCACACTTTTCATTATAAAGATTAATGCCATCGCTGAACAACTCCCTCTCACTGTTGCAAACGGGCTCTATGTCAACAACTTTCACATCTTGTGTCAGTTGTCGAACATGAGATATATTGAGTAACAACTACAAACTGCTCTCAATCATGTACTGAAGTGGATCATGGCGAACATGTTTAATTTCTCTCTTTCTAAAACCATTTGCATGCACTTTTTCTGCCAACAGGATATTCACCCTGATCCTGAACTCTGTATTGGTGAAGTTTCGCTGCCAGTGGTCCCTGAGACCAAGTTCTTGGGGCTTATCTTTTACCGTAAGCTGACCTTTATACCACACTTAAAGCAGCTACAGGTCAAATGCATAAGAGCACTGAACATTCTCCATGTCCTCTGTACCGCCAGTTGGGGAGTGGATCGATGTTCTATGTTACAGATATATCATGCTCTTATTAGATCGAAACTCGACGATGGATCAGTGGTCTATGGCTCTGCCAGATCCTCAGCCTTAAAGATGCTAGACCCCATTTATCATCAAGGACTTTGACTCTGCACTGGGGCTTTCCGCACCTCCCCAGTTCAGAGCTTACACATGGAATCTCATGAACCTTCTCTGCACCTTTGCCATTTGCAACTATCTTTACTATATTCTTCAAAACTTTGTTCCTTACTGAAGCATCCCACTTGGGGATATGTTTTTCTTCCTTGGAGGGCCATACTTTTTCAGAACAGACCATCTGCCATTCATCCTCTTGGCCTTCGCATCCAGGCGCAATTGGATGAGTTGGGTCTGTCCTTGGATAACATTGCAGAATCTACTGGTCAGCCCATCCCACTATGGTTTATTACAGTCCCCAAATTGGAAGTACTGAACATCTTTCGAACAATTTTTCCTTTTCAATTTATAAGGATGGTTCCAAATCAGGTAACTCTGTGGGCTCTGCCATGGTTTTGTGGTTGCACACAGAATCCCCTCTACAGCTTTTGTGTTCACTGCTGAACTGTATGCCATTTCTCTTGCCCTGGATCATATTGAAGCTAAGCAGTACTCCAACTACACTATTTATACTGACTTGCTTAGTTCTCTACTAGCCCTGGAATTTCTTCACGTTAGCTCACACCCTGTTCTCGCTGATATTCAAAACCGACTGGCCCATATCTCATTAACATCTACTTCTATCCAGATTTTCTGGATATCAGGCTATGTTGGTATTCGCGGGAACGAGCTTGCAGACACGGCAGCTAAATCTACCTGCTCTGGCACTAACACCACTGTTCCTATTCCGTACATGGACTATGGTCCTGTATTCAAGGCTCGGCTCCCTGCCAGCTGGCAGTCGACTTGGAGTGAGCAACGCGACAACAAGCTTTTCAAATAAAACCCTTTATTGGGCTTTGGCCATCTAGCTTCCATAAGGTTCAGAAGGAGGAAGTTGTTCTCACTAGACTATGCATTGTTCACAGTTTTTTAACTCATCCTTTTCTTTTATCTAGAATTGTTGCACCAGTGTGTAGTTTGTGTAACACTCAAACCACTCTAAGCCACATTTTACTTTCTTGCCATCGTTACGACTCTCAGTGACTGCACTATTTTAAACATGTTCTGTCCCAAGGTTTGTCCATAACATTAGACAGTGTTATCAGTGATGGTGACATTGTCTACCTTGATAAAGTTTTTAGTTTTTTAATGCTTTTTTTAATGTCATTTAAGTGTTTGATATTTATTTATCACACCTTTTTAATTGTGGTTTCCTCTCAATCTCTCTAGTTTGATTTGAAATTGGAAAATGGCCATGACATTAAATAACTCGACACCAGGACTGGAAAGGCCAACTTCAGGTGACTAACACTGCTGTTTGAACTATCCGTTTGAACTACCTGTTGGTCGTCCTGGCGATTTATTATTACAATTTTGCTGCATGTCTTTTAACACTTTTATTACTTTACTTTTTGATACTGGCCATAATGACACACAACCTAGATCCAGGACTGGAAAGGAAACTTCAGGTGACTGACGGTGGTTCTTGTACTTACCTGTTAGTTTTCCTGGTAGGTTATGATCATTACCATTATGTTACAGAAAGTCCTTTATAACTTCTATTACTGTAGTTTCTCTCTTAACATTGTAGACTGGATGTTAACATTGGTTTTATGCCATTTGTGTCTTTTAATTGCTGTTTTGTTTTTTTCTTCTTTTCTTTTTATGTATTTTACTACATTTACTTTACTTTTACTTTTTTACTGGACATTTGGTTAATCATTATTATGATTTTGCTATATGTCTTTTAACACTTTTCTTATTTTACCTTTTGATAATGGCTGTAATGACACATAACCTGGAACCAGGACTGGAAAAGCCAACATTTATTGTAAATAAATGTACATTATTACATTTTTGATAATGGCTGTAATGACACATAACCCGGAACCAGGACTGGAAAAGCCAACTTCAGGTGACTGACGGTGGTTCTTGAACTTACCTGTTAGTCTTCCTGAAGGGTTATGTTCATTACCATTATGCTAGAGTAAGTACTTTACAACTTCTCTTACTCTGCTTTCTCTCTTGACATTGTAGACTAGGTGTCAACATTGGTTTTATACTTTTTCTGTTTTTCAATGCTGTTTTGTTTTACCTTCATTTCCTTTCATGAAGTTTACTATATTTACTTTTTTACTGGACGTTTGGTGTAGATAGCGTTGCTGCTTTGTGCCATAAAATGCTAAATCAACCAACCAACTAACAAACTTGAGTAAAAGAGGTAATAAGTAAGTTTTTGAAGCCATATTATTTGTCCTTATTTCAGTACAATACTAAATTGTTTGATAACTTTGCTTTTTGTAAATTTTAATTGGTATTTTAACTTGTATTCATAAACTATCTATGATCTGCAAAATATTTGTGGTAATTTTCATGCCCTTTGCTCAGACTTTCCCATTCTTCCATTTTTGCACACATCATTTAAATTATGCTTTCTTGCAGGCATTGTGTTAGAAAAATAAATCCTAGTTTGTTTTAAGAAAATTGCAGTCAGGCAAACAAACTCACATACACAACCTTATTTTGTAAAACTATACATAAAATAAACAAGTCAACTAATGATGTGTAATATCATATAGAGTAAGAAACAGTTATTATTGTTCAGTGTATAATGTGTTTTTGAATTTAAACAGTAACTCAAAAATGAATAAAACCCTTACTAAAGAAAAAGTAGCTAAAATGGGTTTATAGATGTATATGAAACAAACTTATTGTAAAGTAAATGTGTTCACAGATGTATATGAAGCAAACTTATTGTAAAGTAAATGTGTTCACAGATGTATATGAAACAAACTTATTGTAAAAGTAAATGTGTTCACAGATGTATATGAAACAAACTTATTGTAAAGTAAATGTGTTCACAGATGTATATGAAACAAACTTATTGTAAAGTAAATGTGTTCACAGATGTATATGAAACAAACTTATTGTAAAGTAAATGTGTTCACAGATGTATATGAAACAAACTTATTGTAAAGTAAATGTGTTCACAGATGTATATGAAACAAACTTATTGTAAAATAAATGTGTTCACAGATGTATATGAAACCAACTTATTGTAAAGTAAATGTGTTCACAGATGTATATGAAGCAAACTTATTGTAAAGTAAATGTGTTCACAGATGTATATGAAACAAACTTATTGTAAAGTAAATGTGTTTTTAGATGTGTATGAAACAAACATATTGTAAAGTACATGTGTTTGTAGATGTGTGTGAAACAAACATATTGTAAAGCATGTGTTTATAGATGTGTGTGTGTGTGTGTGAAACAAATGTATTGTAAAACATATGTTTATAGATGTGTGTGAAACAAACGTATTGTAAAGCACGTGTTTATAGATGTGTGTGAAACAAACGTATTGTAAAGAATGTGTTTATAGATGTGTGTGTGTGAAACAAATGTATTGTAAAGCACGTGTTTTATAGATGTGTGTGTGTGTGAAACAAATGTATTGTAAAGTAAATGTAATATTGTTACGAATATAAACTTCTGTTGATAAATATGTAAATAGATTTAAAAAAAATGAAAAGTGTAAGGTTGTGAATGAACTGAGCATGTATATTTTAGGCCTAAATAAATTGAGAAAGCCCTTAAAAATTGTATTTATGTATATATTTTTTTTCATCACCTGAAGAGTTGTTCATCCGAAGAATCACCACCTCAACACATGATTAATATAAGTTTTGTAATGAGGGTAGTAAAAATGCAGAAAGTCAAATTTTGTGTTTCACACATTAACATAAATTTTAAAATTAATATTGGCAGTATTGTAAAATACACAGTATTTATTGTAATTTACCAAAAAATCACCACCCCAGATTGTCCACTTGGAGAAGCACCATTATGTCAAATGTTTAGGTGGCAGTTGTTTATCTGATCTTTTTTGTAAGTAATTACACACAGGTTGAGTGTTGTTTTTAGGAAATACTGTGCAAATTTGAAAACTAAACTTGAAATCAAAGCCAGATGACTAAGCAATTAAAAAAAAAGTGCTTTGGTTTTGAATTAAAAACTGATATAGAATTTGAACTTCTTGTACAAATACCTTTCTGACAATTTGAGATTTATAGTGTTTGATCAAGAAATATTTTAGAAAAGTACCAGACATGTAAATGCAAGCATATTATTCATATAGCAGAATGTGAGGGGCTGCATTTAACTTGGTTTTGATATTATGATTTAATTGTTTACATGAATGGAGTTATGCATTCAGTAGACAAAATTATTATATTTGTATGTTGATTTAATGTAACGATGATTAGTGCATTCAAAGAATGATTTACTAAACTTTCACTTCCTTTGAGAAGCTCTAGAACATTGAAATTAAAGTAAATGAAGAAAATATGGATGTCAGTGTGAATGAATAATGTTGATTTAAATATTAATTCCTTTCTGTATCATAAGTTAAATGGATAAACCTCTGGGAAACTTTAAGTATCTTTAGTAGTTTAATAATTATTACTGGAGATCAACACAACAGTTGCATACTAAACACTTAGCAAGTAATTTTTGTGGAATCCACAGTAATTAATTATCTTTTTTTGCTGTTATTTAATTTCTAAAGATTTTTTTTTTCCTTCTTCAAGTGTGAAAGAGAACCAGTAACACCACCATCTGCAACAAAAAATATGGTTCCTTATGATGCATGCAGTGTTCCATACGAAGATATAGCAGAACAACTTAAGACTGATTTATGGCGTGGTCTGACATGGAGTGAAGCCCAAAACCGTCTGTTGTTATATGGTTATAATGAGTTTGAAGTAAAACCAGATGATCCTTTATGGAAGAAATATATTGAACAGGTAAATAAAATAATTTACTGAAAGTGAATACAACTTTAGTGTATGATTGAAATTTCATTGTGCCATTTTTCTAAAGCTCTCTATATAAATAATGTAGTTTTAACAACAGGAATTAAAATTTAAAGTGCAACATAATTTGGTGAATTTGTGGTATTGCAACACACTAAGATTTTCTTTTAATAAAGTTATTTAATATGCCAGTTTTCACCACATTCTCTCTCATTCACAGTTACTACACATATCAGTGTGTTCTTTTGTGCAGTTGCAATTGCATGTACAGTTAACATAAACATAAAATTTAAAAACAACAATAAAGGTATTCATTCATATTGGCTGCTCATCTAATAAACATTTAGAAAAGAACAAAAGATTGAAAACAAACTTAACAGTAGACATAATGCTGTATTTAACTATTTAGTTTCAAATGTATTGAACATTGATGTGGACACTTTTTTTTGTTATATGGTTGTAGCAGTGCACAAAATGTATACACTAACTTCTCATTATCTTTAATTTTATTGTAAAAGTACTAATTTTTTAAAGTATCCTTCTCATTAATTTGTGGATGTAATTTTTTTTAACATGATTTGACACAACGTAACTTTATGGAGAACAAGGAGTCTATTGTACATTCAAGTTGTTCCATCAACTAAATTAAATCACGTCCTCACACAGAATAAGTTATTGTTTTACTCTGAAGCTCATGTGAACTGCCAAAGGTATTTGCAAGCTTCCAGCCTTGGAAAAGCTCCCACCTAACTTCATGTGAAACCATGTGTATTTGCACCTCTGCATGGAGAAATAATCAGTCTAACTGAACCATAAAAAAAAAAAAAGAAATTATAAAAAATTACACATTAACTGAGGGAGTAGCAAACACATGGTAAAATCTTCCAAGACCCATTTGCCCCCAACTATATTTTTAGGCCATCCCAAATTTTAAAACTGCTGAAAAATAAATCTGAATTGTGTATTTCTATAAATGTAAATAAAATCAAGCATTTGAAGTAATTCACCCTTTATCCAATAAACCACTTGCTCAACACTAAAAGGTACGTAAGAAAAAAATGAAAGTATGAAATTAGTAGGGTAGTGTAACACACTGTGCTGTACAAAAAAGGAAATCTCTAACAGTGAAAATAAAATATAGAATGCATAAAATTAAATATTCAAGAAAGAACATCTACGTCCTTTGAGACTGTTAGTAAACAACAGTAATAATAAAAATACTTTCCAAAATATACCTCTTATAGCTATTACTCAAATGTCATGGTTTTTCCTTGAGATGTATTTCTGTACATGATGAGGGGATCTCCCAGATAGTTCTGTGCTTTCAGTCTACCTCCTGGGATCTAAACATCCATCCATATGGCACAGAAGACTCAAAAAACAGGCCTGGAATACCTTTTGTAGGTATCCCACACTTTTGAACCTCATTTCTTTTCAGTGGACATGCTGGGTAGGTCAGACATCAAAGTTAGAAGGAATCTAGGATTAAATATAGATCTAGCATCTCTTCTACCATGAGTTCCAAGATCATATGGGACAAGATTTGAAAGATATCAGTGGATAGTATATTTCTGCCCCCTTTCAATCTTGCTCTCTGATGGTTAGGAAGTTGCTGATGTCCAAAGCATTGCTGATACTCTGCAAAAGCTTTTTTCATGCATCTAGCACTTCTGCTTTAACCACTACCTTCTTAGTGATCAAGACACGGGGAGAACGATTGCTTCTTTTCTTCCAGGCTGATCATCTCTATGACTTTAATTGCCCCTTTATTCTCATGGAACTTTAGCATTAAACATTTTTTAATGGACCAGCAATTCCAAGTTTGTGTGGATTTGACACTTTCCTGTTCTTACCCCCAGGAACTTGGTATCACACAGGGCTGTATCTTGAGTGTCACACTTCATTATAAAGACTAATTCCATCAGTGGACAACCTCCAATACAGTTGCAAACCTCTTCTATGTCGATGAATTTCACATCTCATGTCAGTCATTGAACATGAGGTTTACATGAATGGCAGCTACAGATTGCCCTTAATCATTTACTGAAGTGGACCACAGCAGATGGTTTTTACCTTTTCTCACTAAAACCATTTGCATGCATTTCTGCTGCCAATGGGGTATTCATTCTCATCCTGAGCTCTGCCTTGGAGAAGGTGTGCTTTCTGTGGCCCCTGAGACAAAATTCTTGAAGCTTATCTTTGACCAAAAGCTGACTTGTATTTCACACATGAAGCAGCTACATATAGGCAAATAGCTCAAAGTTCCTTTGCTCTTACAAGAAAAGTTACTTTACCTTGCTAAATGCTATTTCAGTCAATGATAATCATCACAGTCTTTAAATGATCTATGAAAAATGCAAAAGAAGCAAGTTTGGGATAAGCTGCCTTTGAATCATTTTTCTTGTGTTGATTCTTTGATTGTGTGATTTTGCTCACCACCACCAGGTGGAAGCATTTTTTTTACTCTAAAAAAATACTTCTGCTTCTTGAATTTTGGGGTTCTAAGGTGGAGTTCACATATATAGTTTTATGTTGAATCAATTGCTAGCATGCAAGTTGGTTAAAATATTTGATTTATACACTCCTCCCAGTTTTTATTTGAGTCTTGAATTTCATGTTATCCTACATGGGAGGCATAGTTCTGCCCCTACATTTGATTCCTGACTTCTAACATTAGCTCCTTGGTACATTGTTACTCAGAATACATTCTGTCTGCATCCAAGGTTTCTACTGCTTATTTGAATTGCCAGCATCATTGGTGATTATTGTACACCCTTAGGGGTGTTTTGGGTCTAAGTTGCAAGAATTTTTGATAACCCTAGCTATGGGTCCAGAAGTTTTATAGGTTCTTTGGTTAAAATTTGTCATTCAGTTTATACCTTCTCCAAACCCATCCTGTATGGTTTCTGTTTCCTGTAGTTTATCTGGATTCAGAGCTTATTTCTAGGGTTATCTGAGTCTGGGAGTAGTGAGAGAGTTGTGATAGTTCTTCAGAGTTTTTATTCCTGTTTGTTTTTGGTTCTGTTAAAACGAGATTGGCATCCAGTCATTAATCTTCCTTGTCTGTACCAATGCTTATATTCTCCAAGGTTCATAAGTTTACTTCTTCCTCAATTTGCACTCTTTTTTTTTTTTTTTAATTGGAATTTTGTGTCCAACTTGTTTGTAATTGGCTCTTATTTGCACTTGCCTTAGCAGTGAAGTCCCACAAGCTTCAAGTCAGAATACCAAATGCACAAAACCATAATTCTTATTAAATAGATATAATCAACTTTCAAATACGGTTACACTGCTACAAGATAAGTGCAAGTGTTAGTTGTGAATGTACCAAACTGGCTAGAGAATGTAAAAAAGAAAAGAAAAAGTGCATTAATTTCCTTTCACTAGTTCAATATGAAACCCCTATAAGCTAAAAAATCAAATTAAACTAAAAATATAAGCTCTACATGTTAAAGTGAAACAACTGAAGTTTTAAGGTAAAAACATACTTAACCCAAACATTTTGAAAGACCACACAGAATTTATGAAAACAACCATGCCCAAAAATTCTAAATCTAAAAATCCCTACAAAATGTGCCTAACAGTGAAGAACCTGGCTTTGAATACAGTATACAAGCAAAGCTGAGTTACTCACATTATTATGTGTTCAAATGTAAGGATTTGGAAACCATAGATCAATACATGATTCATAGTAAATAAAGACAGCCTTCTATTCCAGGACATCAGGAATAAAGTCACAGCTTGTTTCCAGCAAAAAAAAAACAACTAACAAACTTGTTTAATGACCAGTTAGTGGACCCTTATGCAGCTATAGTAAGGAAAAGATGAATTACTTACTTGAGCATGCTCTGCATGCAAATGGAACAGAGAGAAAATGTTTTGTTTTAAATTTCTGTACTCAGGGTGTAGAAACACATGGTTATATCTTGTAATACATCATGCATGTAAAAGGTTAAATTCCTCTAAGTTCGACTTCTGTTCTTATAGTTTACACACTTTTTTCTCTGTCTCCTTTATTTTATTTAGGATAGTCTCAATTTTCTTTAATCTACAAACTGTACAAACAATTGGCACCTCTTTATTACTAGTTTTTTTTGTTTTTAACGTGTACATCAGACCTGATTTCTCAAATGAAGCACACTTATGTTACACCCTTCAAACTATAGGCCCTTCACAACTACATGTTTATTTATGAATGAATAAATAACATCTTAAATAATGTAAGTACAACTTGCTTATTGAAAATGCTATTAACTATAATTGCTTAGGACTAAATATATTGTTATTTTATAACTACTCTGTTGTCACACTACAGTAATTAACTTGGTCTTTAAAATACAGAAATGACAGATAACTAGCATTTATGTGACATTTATGTACTGTTTATTAAGACTACTTTATAGCCTACTGATAAGTTGAATTACAGAAAAAAAGTGACTGTACACTTGTTAAGCTTAATCTAATTTTAATAGTTAGTAATACTTGCACAACAATCATAATTTTAAAGTTTAATGCTACTGATACCGTTTATTAATTTTATTAAACCTGCTTGTAATTATTCACACAAATTTGAACAGTATAGTAAATTTATGGTCTATACCATAAGAATTTGAACTGTTAACTTTTAAGATATCGTTTAGCTTTAGTAATGCTGAAACAAAAATGGATTTTACTATTCAGTAAAAACAATGAAAATGTTATACATTGTTTTGTATATTTGCTTACTAGAAATTAAAATTTATTACAGTATAAGTAGCAAAATATTCAGGCACACTGGAGGGTCTTTAAGAATACTAAATAAATCTAATAAATTGGCTTCTTCCACAAGATTGTCCATTCAGGATTATACAAACTGCCAAGATGATTGTGTCGTTACATATCCAGTATAATATCTATCTTGTATCATATTGCAATCAACTTTGTTGTGTCACAATCAGTCCTAATTATGTGTCACAACCAGTCCTAATTATACTTTTTTTTCAATTGTACTTTCAGTTTCTCTCTTCTTTTTTTTCTTTTTTTTTTATAATTATAAAATTATAATTATATTTATAATTATATTTAGTGCCTATTTTCTTTGTTTACAGATTTAAGGAACAGATTTATTACTTCCCACAAATATTTGTATTTGAGCTGTCTTATCCAGAAAGTATATTATCTGACTATAGACTACTAGAATTCATCATGCTTCACACACTCACTATATTGGTGGGTGCGATGAAGTCAGAGGAAAGTGATGTAGTTTCATTTGCTCTACGAATCATGATGATGAAAGCATTCCAAGATATAAGCATTATGTACTGTAATGAATAACCAGCTTTAGTTGGTGTTGTTAATTAAGATACTGTTATTGTATGGCTGACTACGGTACTGTAATGGGTGATGAAACATGCAAAAAAAAAAGTTTTGGTAGAAATGTTATGAAGCATGAAATTAATACACCATAAAAATTTAAAA
This sequence comes from Tachypleus tridentatus, assembly GCF_004210375.1. Lineage (NCBI taxonomy): Eukaryota > Metazoa > Arthropoda > Merostomata > Xiphosura > Limulidae > Tachypleus > Tachypleus tridentatus. Next base: position 40,625,609 of record NC_134836.1, read on the forward strand.
TGTTACCCAGTAGAAAAGAAGATCAGTTAATTGTTCATTGTGAGTATTCAGACTAGTGAAAACAGTATATGAATAATAAACTTAATGTATCATCCTCCTTTGTCTTCACTCATATCATACTAACATCAGTCTTCCTGTATATGGTTCATATAGTGCAAGTCTGATTTCTTTCATGCAGTAATTAACAAACAAGTTTTTGTTTTTTTGTATATTTAACTCAGCTAAACATACTAGTTTTTACATGTGTTTATGTTTGATTAATTATCATTAATTGTGTTTTCCAGTTCAAGAATCCTCTTATAATGCTGTTACTGGCATCAGCTGTTGTCAGTATTTGTATGCAGCAGTTTGATGATGCTTTCAGCATTACAGCTGTAAGTATTCTCAAAACTGTTTTTTTTGGCTTTTGGATTAAGTATACACTTTAAAAACATGTTTCTTAAGAAAAACTGTTTCTAACAAGCTTTTTGAATCATATTGAAAAAAAAATGAAATTATTGAGGGTTGTAAGTTTAGGATAAGAAAGTGAAAAAGTTAATGATTTCACCTTGTAGCAGTATTTTATTAAAATCTACCATATTCTTTAAAATTAAACTGTCAAGACCAAGACTATTTTTTGTATGCCATGAAAAATATAAAAAGTGATAGTTACACTAGGATATAAGATAAATCTTAATGAGACAATTGGATTATGTTTCAAGTCTTTAATGTGCATGTTATATTAAAATATTAGTCCATGTAAGCCAAATCATGACTTAACATTGTTTATTTTAATCCAAGATGTAAGTTAGGTAGGTTAGATTTTTTCCCACTGATTTAATTAGTTTTTTCATATACATATGATGCTTTGAAAACAAACTTAAAGTGTAAAAACTTTGAAACTAGTTTTTGCATGTACAAAATATCAGCGATGTTTAAAGTGGGAAATATGTAATCAGCTGGAACCATAATACTATTTAGCTAAACCAAGTATACACACACAGAGAGAGAAAGACTTTGTTTGCCAAGGCCAAAGAACAACATGAATGTATTATATATTGCTTGGTTTATAATGTTAATACACCTTCATACCATGTAGAGAAACAGGTAGTTTTATGAGTGTAAGTTAAATGAGAGCACCTTCTTCACCTAAGAATTCTTAGAACATTGTTTTCGATGTAATTGAGTTTTTGCTCATTTTGAATCTCATACAAGGAATAAAAATTTAGAAAAATCATTAGTACCGTAGAAAATTGTATTTAAAGAAAAGGTATATCTCCAAATCAGAGATTGGAGCCTAATGATAAAATCATAGCTAGGAAAAAATGTTTGTGGATAATTTCCATCATAGTTAGTCTTAACACGATTTATCATTTTATAGTTCGTTTGATGTATGATATTGCAGTTGTGATTGATAAAGAAATATCTTTTGTAGAAAAAATCACAGAGAAATAAAAGCATAATATTGATCATTTTATAGTCAGTCATATAAAGTTATATTCTAGCAAAAAAAACTGCTATTTGTTGGGCAACTTTTACTTAAATAATAGCTTGAATGGGCAAATGAGAATAATTGAAAATGAATGTGAAAAGATATATGTATAATTGAAGATAAAAGTGTTAGATTTTTTTGTATATATTAAATGAAATATTCTCATTTCACTAGAGAAATATTGACTTTTTTATTTTTGGTATAGCCAAAATGTTATGTGTCAATGATCATAAAAATTGAAGCTAATTAAGGTATTTTATTGGATAGTTTTCCAAGAATGTAGGAAGATGTAAAAGTCTGTAAATGAAATGTAAAATAAATCTAAGAGTTTTTGATAGTTTCTTTAAAAACAAATCTTAAATAAATCTATTTGAATTCCAAAGCTGACAATTCATGTGTGTACCAGATATGAAAATATATTAATTTAGAGATGATAAATATTAAGTAGAAAGTTCATGTCAAGCTCAAACACTTTTTTCCAGTAAATATGGTTTTGATACATAAAAAAACAAATCATATTTCAGATCCATTGAATCAATGCATCTAGATATTTTGGTTTTAAGTTATTTTAAAAAGAACTGAACAAAAAAATAAATACATTTCAGATATTCTTTTAGAGCTTTATTGAAATAACTTTGTATGATAAATGTAGAATGAAAAACATGCTTATTTAAAAATTGTGGTTGAAAAGAAAAAGGAAAGAAATTATAAATTTATCACCTTATCTATTAAAATCTATGTTTAGTGGAAAACATTTCAAGTAGGTAGGAGTTAGAGACAATTTAAAGTTTAAATTATTTCAAACAGAGCACTTTTGCTTTTATGTCATAAACAGTCCTATTAAAGGAATAAAATATTCAGTTAGAAACAAATATATTTTTAATAGCTTTACAATATTACACATTAGTACATAGAGAAGCTAAAAAAGAAATGTTTCAATAATATAAGAACATTGAAAATTTTCTGAAATTCACCTTTTAATTTCAACTGTAGAATGGGTAGCACATTTATTGCAATCATGTTTTATTTTGTATACATATGTAATAATGCTTGGAATGTGTTCCAGGGGGGAGTAATAGTTTGTTTTATGTAACATAACGTTATGGACAACAAAGGACCTATTGATCGATCTCGGCTGTCCCATCTTTTGAGCAAACTAAAACTATTAAATAAATAAATTAAAAAAAAAACAGCTCTTATTATTCATATGTATGTATCAAGCTTTCTTTTAGACACTGAAATTTACTGTCTCCACAACATTTGAAGGCAACCCATTCCATAGACTAACCACCCTATTTGAAAAATAAGATTGTCTCAGCTGAAGACGGTTTCTACCTTGCCTAAGTCTACATCTGCATTCCCCAGTTCTATAATTCTAGCTGCTAAGTATGAAAAATGCTGATGCATCAACATTATCAGTTCCTTTTACAATCTTAAACACTTCAATCAGATCCCCTTTAACTCTTCTTTTTTCAAGAGAAAACAATTCTAAGGATCTTAATCTCTCCTAATATGACAACCCTTCCATTCCATACCATTTTATAAACCCTTCTCTGAACCCTTTCCTACAATTCAATGTTCTTTGTAAGGAAATCAACCCATGAATGAACACAATACTCCAAATGTGGCTACCAATAAAATTATAATGTCTTTAGACTTCAATATTTCTGAGATACAACCTAAAACCCTATTTGTCCTACCACAAGCAAACGACAACACACTGCTTGGATAGCTTAAGAAAACTGATCAGCCATTACACCAAGATCCTCTTCTTTCATGACATTAAGGCTATTGCCATCCGAAACATTATAATTCAAATTATGATAACTCACATTAAGTATTTTACATTTATCATAATTAAAACCTATCTACCATTTATTTGCTCAACTCACTAAATGATTTAAATCCTTTTGTAAAGCAACATCATCTTCACAGCCAACAACACCAGATATCTGGATATCATCAGCAAATTTAAGTAATGTCTTGAGAATTTCTTCATCTTTGTCATTAAGCTAAATCAAAAATAGTAGTGGTCCTGAGACTGAGTCCTGAGGTCCACTGCTTGCAACACTTGTCCAGTTTGGCTGAACATTTTTTGTAATAACCCTCTGCTTTCTTCCATTGAGCCACTCTTCTATCCAGTTAACTAATTTATTTCCCACACGTATATAGATGTTTCTTTACAAGCCTTTTATGTGGCATTTTGCTAAATGCTTTCTGAAAAATCGAGATACACCAAAGCTTCACCCTCAGCCTCATCTACCTATACAGTAACATTTTCAAAGCATAACAGAATATTTATAAGACATGTTGACTATGTGATAAAATTCTAAACATTATTAAATCACTTTGCAAAATATTTTTATCAGACTTTCTTAAACTTTTTCCACAACTGATGTAAGACTAATAAGCCTATTATTACTGGGACAACTTTTACTATCTACCTTGAAAGTAGAAGTGACATTAGTTAATATCCAGCCTGTTGGTATTTGTCAACTATTCAAGGACTTGATAAAAATTGTGGAAAGTGCCTCACATATCCAGTCATTGACCTCCTTTAAAACCCTCAGAGAAATATCATCTGGTCCAGGAGCCTTATCATTCTCTAAACTTCACAGTGTTATTTCAACAAGCTCATAAATTTTTCACTTGTCTTATTCAACTTTGCTTTTGTCTGTCAGCTGCTCAAGATGAGGAATACTGGTTCAGTCTTCATTAGTAAAACCTGAAGAAAAACCAGAATTTAATAACCTAGTCATCAGATACAAGACTTTCTTTATCATCCTTCAAAGGTCCTATCCCCATTCTAACATCTTGTCTACCCCTAATATTCTTTAAAAAATCCTGACTGTTAATTTTCAGCCAAATTTTTTCATACATTTTTTTTGATGTCCTAATTTTTTGTTTGACTAACTTTCTTGATCTTCTGTAACTTGGGTAAATTTATATTTCTTAAATTCATGATGCTTTTATTTAAATTTATCTTTTTTACTTTATGAGCTAACCTGGTCTTTTTTACTTGCAACTACCCTTTTCTTTTTGTAAGGAATATATTTATTTTGAATATTGAAAAAAAAAAAAAATTAAAATTTATCCACATTGCTCAGTGTTTCTAAATAACTCAACTGCTCAATTCACAACAGATAATTCTTGTTGCATCCCTTCAAAATTAGCTTTTTTGAAATTTGGAATCAAAATATCATTATCCCAATTTCCATATGCAACAAACATTAAACCTAACACAACAATGGTCACTTGTACATTTATGTTCCCAATTTTCCACCCTCTCAGTCATTTCAGTGTTAGAAACTATCAGTAAAGCTAATATAGCATTATTTCAAAAAGGTTCTTTGACCAGTTGGTGAAAAAAATCTTTTTTGATCAGTTTTCTGAAACCTTTCTTCCTCAAAGTTTGACCCTAGCAATTTTCAACCAATATGTTTGAAATTAAAACCACCCATAATTATGACTTCATTAACAGATGAAATCTTAATCTCACTGTAGAGTTTCTCACTAATTTAAACTTTTCCATTTGGTGGCCTGTAACAAAAACTAAGACCTTTTTTTCTTGATATACACTTACAGAAACCTAAATGGATTCAATCTTCTTGCTGTCGTCCTTAATATTCTCAACTTGGACAGGATGTAACTCACATTTACATATAGAACCTCTCCTTCTCTTTACTACTTTGTCTCTATTAAGTAACCTATAACAATGTATTTTAAAGAAATTCCTGTCACCAAAATCATCTGTGTTTAACCATGTTTCAGTTATTCTTATTACATTAAAACCTTCTACCAATATCCTAAGGTCATTTATTTTATTTCTTATACTTCTAGCAATACAATAGTAACAATTAAGCCTATTTTTATAACTACTTTTGTGCTGACTTCCTAGGCTAAACTTTCCTCTATATCTTAGTTTTGTTTCATCTAGTTTACTGCCACTCTCAACATTATCTAGTCCTAGTTTAAAACTTCCCTTACAGCTGAGTTGTTAACCCTTGCAAATGTGCCAACCATTGTAAAAAGTTCCTTTCTCCCACTGAGCTGATTCTATAAGTCCAAACAGTTAACCTGATCATCTTTACATATTAATTTCAGGCTAGCATTTAGCCCAAGTGACCTACTCAAAACTTCATTTCCACAATTAATTCATGGTAGTATCCCTGACACAATTAATTTATGGTCTTTATCTTTAAATACTTTTATCACCTCCCTGTATTTTTTAAGTAGCTGCTCTGACCCACTTTTTCTTATATTGTTAGCCCCTACATGCATAACAAAAACTGTATTGTTGCCAGTCCCTTTCATTATATCTATTGCTCTGTTAGTTATATATACCTTCCATCTTTGTGCCAGGGTAGCATAATCTAACTCTTCTCCTCATTTACCTTGAAGACTATTCTGTCCACATGGTGTTTCAAGGAATTACCTATAACTACAACATCTTTTAAGTTCATAATCCATATTTTTGTCTAATCCTTTTGCTTTTCCACCCTCTACATAAAATCTACATAAAAACTGAAATTTGTTGCTTAATAGAATAGGGTTTTGGCAATTATGTTTACTACTTTTAACCCTAATACATTCTAACTTTCTGAATGTCATTATTAATTGTAACTGATGCCTTCATTACATGTAAAAGCTTGAGCTCGTATTGAAATCCAGCTGTCATTTCCCACAATTTATACTTCTCTATTTCCTCAACTTTAGTTAGGATAGCCTTCAGCTTTTCCTCCAACTTGCAAACTCTACATATAAATTGAACATTCTCACTACTAGCTTACCTAAAAGTGCATAGTGGTCCAGAGTTTCCAAATAAAACCTAATTATTGCTCTATCACATTTAACAAACTAAGGATGCTTAACCCTGAACTATTCTTAACTATTTTATTATTTGTAGAATTAAAACTAAGCCTGAAGAACTGATACATGTACTAAGCCTAACCTAATGTTATACTACTGATTCCAAAATTGAAAACTTGTACGTACTATTTTAGTCCCTAGTCTTACTAAATTTAGTTGGTTGTTTTGCTATTCAACTCTAATTTCTAAAGATAAAAATAATAAAACAAAATAACATTAAAAAATCCACAACATTATAAGAACTTTGCATTTGAATTGCTGTTTAGCAATAAAAATCACTTCTTTCTCTATATGCTACTTCATTGTTCATATCACTGTGTGAGACATTGGTAAGACTATGGATTTGCAATGATAAAAATCAAGGTTTTAATTCTCCTTGGTGGTCATGGCATTCATTTGAAAATTACCAAAGTAAAAAACTGAAATTTTTTGTCACAAGTTGTAAATATGTCTTGCTATTATATTAGATGCACATGCAGCATGATATTCCTTCCATACTGTATTTTAGTATTACTGTATTGTTCAACACCCAGTTTGCTAATCAGACTGAATATGGGACAGAAGGAGGTGTCACAGTTTCAGCTATTCAAGTAAAGACCAAAAATAATTTACTCCAATAAAGGGCTTGATATAGTAACTTTATAAAACTATATTGGACCAAAATAACTCTCCTTTCAATAATAGTTGACCAGAAAGATGCAGTTTGTTTAAGTGAGTTGTATAGACTTATGTTCTTTTTTTTTGCACAAAATTAACTACCTTACAATGGCAGACAAGTAAGCATTGTGAAGCCTTTTTTGGCCATTTTTATCAGTAGAGTTAATGAAAATTTGGAGAAAATGGCTGAAGAACCAGATCACGTATTACATAATATGAGCAGTCATTACTATGTTTTTTATGGAATTTTTAATGGGTGTATGGACTATCTCACAGTCTGGAAGCTAATATGAACTCTGCTGAGATGGTATAAAATTTCAGATCAAGATATTACAAAAATGTCCAAAGTTATACTTGGAATTAAAAAAGAGACCAGTAGAAAGTTTTAGTTAAAAATCAACTTATCAAACTTTGACATGTATATTGAGTGTTAAAAAGACAATTCTGATAAGTCAACTCTGGTTAAAAAATATGGTTGTTTAGCATTAGAGTATTTTAATGATGAATATTAGTTTATAAAAGTATAGAAGTCTAAGATGATATTTAACAGAAACTCCATTTCACCCATTTAGAGATTTAGAATAAAAACTGTTTAAATTCTTCATTAAAATGTGAATATAGCTTTGAGTGAAGGAATGGCATTTATCACTGTGATAAAAAGAAATGTTTACCATGCAGATCTCTGAAACAACTAATATTTTTGTTTAATAAAGTTTTAATTGAAGGATTTTATGCAACACAGTACTAAACATTTCTCTATACTGCAAGTTTACCTAATGATTATATTATACAAGTTATCACATTGCATTTATTTTGTGTACATAATAAAACACTCACTGGAGGTGGTCCTGTTTTATTGTAGGGCAGTGAATGTGTATGTACTCTGAGGTTACATTTTTGTTTTTTAACAGAGCATTGTTTCTCACCAGACAACTATAGTGATTTAATATATACTCTGATTTGAACTTATTTCAGGCAATTCTCATTGTTGTCACTGTAGCATTTGTTCAGGTATGTGGGCTAACTTATAAACCTATAGTTATAAGTATATGCTTTAAGAAATAATGTAATCTTGCACTTAAGTATTTTGTTTGGCGTTAAGCATTGGTTAACAAATATATATTATAAATTGGTTTTATTTTCATGAACATGTTTCTAATCTCTGCAGTATTCAGTCTTAAGCAAATAGTTATATTTCAGTCAATTTATTATTAGAGTTAAACATAGTAGAGATAATGTTTACAAAGAGATTAATTACACATTGTTTAAGGCTATTAACTGTCCAAATTTGTTATTGGAAAGATCACTAAATAACTAAATTGATTCAGACCTTTATTACAAATGCTGATGCAAAGCTGAATAAATAGTACATAAATGATAATGTAAATTCATTTAAGCAATTTCACATTTACTAAAAATATAAGTTAAAATATTTGAATAATAGGTACTTTCAAGCAAAAGCATCCATCCCCAGTGATGGGAAAAGTTTAAGTTAATCTATCAATTAAAATTACTTGATGGACTATGAAAAAAAGTTAGTTGTGTTGCCCTCTTGGTTTCACTTAGAGCCAAAGTTTTGAGCTATTTATATTACCCAATGTTAAAGGTAATTGTTAAGCATTTCAGGTATGGTAAGAGCCATTCAGTATAACGTGGTAAATCTACATTTGTATTCTTTAAGTTATGTCACATTTTGAAATCATAATGATAGGATGATTAATTCCTAACACTGGGCCAGCATGGCCAGATGGTTAAGGCACTTGACTCATAATCCCAGGGTCATGGGTTCAAATCCCTGTCACACCCTATCAGTTGTGGGAGTGTTATAATGTGATAGTCAATCCTACTATTCATTGGTAAAAGAGTAGCCCAAGAGTTCGTGTTGGGTGTTGATGACTAGCCGCCTGACCTCTAGTCTTACACTGCTAAATTAGGGATAGCTTGTGCAGATAGCCCTTGTGCAGCTCTGTGCAAGATTCAAAAATAAACAATCAGTTTCTAACAATGTATTGCAGAATATCCTGCTAACATAATAAAATTTTGGAGGACCTAAAGGGGGACAAACACCATGGTTTGCAATATATATAAGATTGGTGCATATTGGTAAACATTAAATTTATAGTAATGTTTAGGTTGATTTTTGTGATTATGGTGTTTGTTTTTTTGTAGTAATTACTTTAAATTATGTATCTCAAATTCTACTTTATTTCACAAATATAATTTTTTTCATGAATTCTAGAGGTACTTTTCTTAAATCTTGCCAATTTTATTTTTACAAATGAAGCATTTTCTTCTTGTAAAAACAAATTTTAAGTAAGTTACAGTTAAATAGTTACTACAAAACATAATGCTTATATGTTTAGAGACTTGTATAAAAAAATAATTTTGATATGATTACCTCATTACAGGAGTATAGATCTGAGAAATCTTTAGAAGAGCTTAATAAACTGGTCCCACCCACTTGTAACTGGTATGTAAGAGAAAGAGTTGTTTTTCATTAATTGAATGTCATTCTTTACTTTTATTTCTATAATTAGAATTTTTATATAGCATTTTTAACTTAAATACTATGAAAGAAAGTCTTACATAATGATAAATAAGCAATTTTACAAGTTTGTTGCCTTTTTTAAGTTAAAGAGCTTCTTGTAGTAATGATCTCATTGAAAAATGTTTGGTTCTAAGAGATGGTGGCCCGGCATGGCCAGGTGGTTAAGGCACTCGACTCGTAATCCAAGGATTGTGGGTTCAAATCACTGTCACATCCTATCAGCTGTGGGAGTGTTATAATGTGACGGTCAATCCCACTATTTGTTGGTGAAAGAGTAGCTTAAGAGTTGGTGGTAGGTGGTGATGACATAGCTGCCTTCCCTCTAGTCTTACACTGCTAAATTAGAGACAGCTAGTGCAGATAGCCCTCATGTAGCTTTGTGTGAAATTCAAAACAAACCAGATGGTGGTTCTATGGCTATGTCTTGGTATTTATACACTTTAATTTAATTACAAACCACTGTAGTTAAAGAAATTACTAATTCTTTTACAGTTTATTTTAGATAAGCAATTCAAATAATTCTTGAACAGTACATTTTGGCATGTTTCTTTATAATGCATAATTTCACTAATTATTAATAAGGTTTTCAGATTTCTCACCTTTTATTTATTAATGTCTGTGTGTAAGATTTTTAATTTGTAAATATCAATTATACTCAATTCACAGGGCCTGAAACTAACTTTTTTTTGCTTACTGAAAAGTATTTTATAGTTACTGACAAAAGAACCACATATGCTTTTAAAAATAGAAATCACAAACCAACTTTTTTCTTTTTTTTTTTGTTAAGAACAATAACACCATTTATTTACAATAAGATCTGAAATGTGCTGGCATAGCTTACAGATTTATTAATAAATTGTTTCACTCTTTTACCCTTGTTCAGTGCATTTGAAAATCTGGTCTGTGAATGAATCCTCCATAACCTCCCTCATGTCCTCCTGTTTTTCTGTCATCTTTGGTGTTGATTGATCAAGAAATGTGAAAGTGTTAAAAAGAGCAGTTACACACATGTATGTGCACACATATTGAAGTTTATTTATGTAGATATGTTATTCAGTGAGTGTCCCCTTAATTGTAGTTCTGAAATGTATATCAGAATTCATTTTCCTTCAGGTCTTTGTCATTTTGCCAAGTATGTCATTTCATCTGTACACCAAGAATATTTTGCCGATTTTCTCCAAAATCTTAAAAAACCACAAACATGTAAATCCGTAGACATACCGCTGTACCAGCAAGGGACTTTTACAATTAATATACAACAAATGCATATCAACTGGAAATCATAGGTAAAAACATTTAAGTTTTAAATTTTCAAAGAAGTACGTGCAATATTGTTATATGTCTGGCACACTTCTTGTCTTCTGCAGAAATATTTTACCATTTGCACTGTTATGCTTGGCTAGTTATTCAGAACTTTGGAAAGAGCTGTACTCTATCGAGTTTTTCCATTGGCTCTGCTTGGCTAAGAGAAATGATCTTCAATTATTTCTGTTGCTTCATTTACTCTCTTTTTTTTTAAGCCTCTTTGAAGAATGTTTGATATGTATTTGTGTATGAAACTTTAAAAATTGGCTTCATGGCAATTTTCAACATGTAGATCTTGCAGAATTACTAGAACAAGACTATTTCCTTAATCATGTAACAATCGAAAATTACTGATTGCTGATTATTTTTAAACACTATTGGCCAAATTCCAGTTATGTAGAATAAAGTTGTTGGTGTCATTTTATAGTATTGTTCACTGGCTTAAAAATTGAAATGACTACAGAGAGTATACTTTGAAGTTTCATTAAATTTGAAATGGTTCAACTTATCACTAAATGCGCCATACAAAAAAAAAAATCCAATTTTTATTTTTTTTTGAATCTGTGTTTTTGTGAAAATGATCTGGGTGACAGTGTTTTTAGTTTCTCAGAAATCAGTTTTCTGTGATAGGATGTTCTACAAATTCTGATTGTCACCAGATTTTGATTGCTGAATCTGTTATTGGTAAAACTTTGATCTGGTGCCAACAGTGCGACTATGCTATATATATATATATATTTTACCAAAATTAGCACTTGTACTATATGTTCCATATCCTCCCATCTTATACTTGAATTCACTAGGCAAAGCAGTTACAAACTTGAATGGTTGCTTCCATTACATCTAGAATATTTTCAGATTTAGCATTTCATGCATTTAAGAGCTTGAGGAAAAAGTTTTTATTATACAGACACAATTTTTTTTTTACTATTTCAGTTTCATTTTGCAAACATTGGTCACCAAGGAAAAGAAATTAATATGCAAAGTACCATTAATTTTGGTGTTGAATGTCCTACATGCTTTATCATTGTGGTAGATTCTGTATAATAATATGTAGTTTCTCTGACACTGTTTGCTGAACATAAATTCTGAGTTTGTCACTGTTAAGTGTTGCAGTGAAATGTGTAAAATGTCTTCAGGCATTCAGCTTATGATTAGCTTGAAAGCCCCCTTTGTGTAGTAAGGTTAATAATGTTTAATGTTTCAGTTTATGATTGAAGTCTTTTCGTGATATATGTTGTTGTTCTTTGGTGTTTTTTACAAAACTTGCTACTTTGTCTCCTGCTTCTTTGTTTTCTAGGCCTGTTGTGCCTGAAATCTTGTGCTTTTATAAAATACATAAACAGTGAAGAAAATTAGAAAGAATCAGTGATTTCTATACTATTAGCTTTTCTGTAGAATATAACACAAATTTATTATACATCACAATTTGTCTTTATTTCAAGTTTGAGAGAGAGTCGAGTGGAAACATTTTTAGCAAGAAACCTGGTACCTGGTGACATTGTATTGCTTAATGTGGGTGATAGGGTTCCTGCTGACCTAAGACTTTTTGAAGTAAGTGTCCATAGTATTTGGGTTTAATATGTCCCTTGTATTTATTACTATATAATAAATATGTCACTAAATATATTTATAACTGTTAGGTTATGTTAGTATGGATTTATCTAATATGTGTAAAATAAAGTAATTGAGAAAAGCTATCAAAAATATTAATTTATGAAAGAAAAATAAGATATTAACAGTAATTGAGAAAAGTTATCAAAAATATTTTATGAAAGCAAAATGAAATCTTAACAGTACCCATTTTTATATTGTGGACAGTTAGGTTGTTCTGAACATGCTCTTTTAACTTGATTGGTAAAAACCAGTCAGGTTCAAGGTAAGTTATCAGACTTGGATTTTTTTTCTACATAATAATTTTCCACTGAAAATTTCCAGTGGGTCTAATTGATCATTTCTGCTAATTATTGGTGAGATTTTATTTATTTTTGAGCATGTGCTTATGTTTAAATGAAGTTAGAGTACAGAAACAGATCCAAGGAATGAATGCATTGGATAGTTGTCAATGTGTGTATGCATTGTTATACTGGAATACTTAACAACATAGGTTTATTTCTGGTAAAAACAAGAAAGCTTGTATAATGTATTTAAATTGTTTGCTGAATTCTTTATGTTAAATGGCAATTCTGTGTTTTTTCTTAATATCTGCCTTTCAATGACTTGTTTTTTAATGCTTAAGTGATGACATGTTGCTACTTGTTTAAATAATTTTGCAGGACATGTTAAAATAATAGAGAAATGCTAATTACTCGTTATTGAAACATTTAAAGTGTTACTTAGGTCTTTATTTCACTGTACTCTAGCAGACCATAATTAATCTTTTTCAGTTTCAGATCTTTATTTTATTTTTAGCAAACATGTATATTTGATACAGATATTTGTTGTAAAAACAGAGTTGTACTATTTTTTAAAATATATATATTGTGAAATTAGAATTTTCAGTGGCATACCTTTTTTCTTAATTTTCTTAACTGTACACGTAATGTGTGAAAAAATCATTGTCAACCATTCCCATAAAAGAAACATTTAATGAGAAATATTGGTAATTTTAAAATAGGAAAATGTGCAGGACAGCATTAAGCCGATAACAAGGCAAAGTGAACTGCTTTCATTGTGTGTAAGTTATAACTAAATATAACTCTTTGGAACAACAGATAACTTTTAAAATAAAAGTGAAAGTACAAAAATAAAGAGGATTATAATTAATAACTGATGATATAGTGTATAAAAAGTGCAACAGGTAATAAAGTATAAATTTTTTTTTTAATATTTCAATATACCAAATGCTTCAGCCTCATTAACCAATTTAAGCTACATAGAGACCAAAGGCATCACGAAGTACTGGCACATGGGCCTGTGTTCTGATTCTGTTTGATAGTTCCCCAAATACCCAACTGGTATACTGAAAAATCAGAAATCCATAATTGATATTATATTGAGATGGTGAAAATTCTTGAGCCCTGTGAATATTTTAAATACATAGTGATGTCTGTTGATGCTGATAGAATCATGAAAATTATTTTAATAGTGTTTACCATATATTGCAACCTACCATAAAAGTATTACATTGATAAGCAGCTGTTATTTAGATTTTCTTTTTCATTAACAATGTCTTTGTTTTATATTGGAGACTAATTTAGCATCATCCACAAGAAATTAAAAACTTACAAACAAAATTGTATTTGAAATGTGGACACTTAAAACATGATGGCCAATGAAAAGTTTTAGATCTAAGTTAGATTTTTTGATGATGTAGCTGTATATTGTATCATTGTTATACATCTGTAAATACTTACCTGAAATCTGGGCTTCACACGTGCTTGTTAGCAAAATATAATCATTGACCCAATGACATCACATACTTATTCAGTAGTTTTCAGCCTTTTCTGAGCTGGGGGCCAGTTCTAATCGCAAACTGTTATGGACTGTTTCATACAATATTAAAATTTTAAAAGTATTTTTAAATTATATTGTAAAACAATATACCTAAGTATCAGTATTTTATGAAAATTTTTTTTATTTAAACCATATTGTGGAATATCTGAAATATTCCTGTGAGCTGGTGGTTAGGAACTACTACAGTAACTCACTTTGTGGGAAGAAATTTGGAAATATACATGTATGTGATTCTGCATAGAAGACACACATTTGCATATACACACTCACAGAAACTGTTATAACAAATAAAAGAATACTTTAGACTCTCCATCACAGATTATGTTTTCAGTTTGATCTCTGGTTGAAAGAAATCTATAATCATTAGACAGTTGATCTACTGCTTAATACCAAATAATAAATTAGGCACAATATTATAATATTATTCACACATCTAAAGTAATGTAGGGTACAACATGGGAGGTAGAAAAAGATGTAAAAACTCCCTAAATACTTTTACATGTTACAATTGTAAGAAACCTCATTGTATATTCTTTCATTTTTTTCATTGACCAGGCTGTGTTGATAAGTTTTTAGTAGACAAAACTGCAGTTCAAAATGGAGGGTACAGCAAATAAAAGAATTTCTTAGGCTCTTTGTTATAAATTAATTTTAAATTTTTTACCTGTGATGAAAACAAAAGAAATCTGTAATAGTCATTAAACAGTTGGTTCACTGTATAAAAACTTAGGTACAATAGAATAATATTATTCACACACACAAATTAATTTAGGCTACAATATGGTGAGCTAAAAGAGATCTAATCTTTGGTAGTTTTTCATTATACGGGTAGATGAGCACATTTGAATTTTTTTCAAGGCATTCTGTAGGGGTCACCTGCAGCCCCTGGATGATTTGACATGGAATGACCCACAAGCTATACTGATAAGCTTTGAATAGATACAATCCATAAGTATTTTTTAAAATCTTAGTGGGTGTTACAGCACAAACTTTAGCAGAGCATGGACCAGATATTGGACTGTTTTGCAACATAACCCTAGACTAAGTTAATCTGAAAAGTTTCATCATGCTAGCTCCAAAACTGCATTAGCAGCTTGTGGACACATACAGACGTATTCACTGTTTTCCATTCATTTTAACTAAAAAAATATATATATATGAACTTCAAAGACATGCAGCTTTATTTCATTTGTTAACGAGTTTTATCAATACAGGTGGGAAGTTAATTGTTTCTACTTTTCACTTTTTGAATTAAATTACAATTAAGGGGAACAGTTTATTTTTTTTGTATTTATCCTTTGTTACAAAAAATACATATCAAAATGAAATATAAATCTGAAACTTTTTTTGTAGTTTTATATCTTTGTAACTAATTTGAGAAGAGATGAGACAATTTTTAAGACTAAAATGTAATGATACCATTTGCCCTTGTGAAAAAAAAACACTCAGTATTGGGTTGGATATGGTTCTGATGACCAAAATGGTTTTACTTTTATTGGTATAAAGTTCAGTCAATATTTATAAATTTTTGATACTGTTAGGCCTAGTTTAGAATCATGATTAAGATATTACCAAATTGTAATGCATTAAAGACATTTTTACATTTTACCTGGATTTTATTGGATCAAATGATTAATGTACAAGGAGTGTGCATTTTTAATTTTTTAGATTCATACAATAAACTCAATAGTTATTTCTTCAGCAAAAAAAAAGAGCAAAAATACCTAAAAATAAAATGGAAGGTTTACGTGTAAAATCATTCTATGACAATATTTTACAGATAAGTTAGATTGTATTTCAAAACAATGTTTAAAATCCTAATCCCAATATATATTTTGCTTAATTTATACAGACAGGAGTAATTTCTGAAGAGGATTGGTGACTGAAATAAGGCAAACTTTTGTAGTTTCAGATATACTTCTTTTTTTCTATCTATATATTTTAGTACTAAATATTTGCTTTTTATCCAAGGCTGCTGAGCTTGCCATAGATGAAAGTAGTTTTACAGGAGAAACGGAACCAGCAACAAAAGTGACAAGTAGTTTGATAAAAACCAATGGAATTGCAAGAAAACAGAATATGGCATTTATGGGAACTCTTGTGCGTTGTGGCAGTGGCCGAGTAAGTACTTGATGCTTGCTAGATAATTTCATGGACAGGGAGTTTTTGATGGTGTCTCTCTCTCATTGCATGAAGAAAAAATTCCTTTTTCTAATTTTATATATTTTCCACCATTTTCTTGAAATAAGAAAAAAGCCTAATACAGAAGAGCTAATATCTATAGTTTTATACAGCAGCAAATTAAAAATTAGATATGAATCAATTGTAACAACATCAGTTAAAAGTTTTTTTATTTTTTAGGGTGTTGTCATCAATACAGGTAAAAAGTCAGAATTTGGAGAAATATTTAAAATGATGCAAGCTGAAGAGGTAAAACCAGTCATGTTAATTTTATGTTTTATATGTGCCGTGTGTGTGTGTGTGTGTGTGTGTATATATATATATACAACTATGAAAACTTGATGTGTAACTGATGTTATTAGTAGTTAGTAATGCAGAGATGCCAAACATTACAATTTGAGCGTAATCATTACGATTTTGGTGTATACATTACAGCTGTATGCTCATACAGACAAATATTACGACTTGTTGTAACTCCCAAATTATTATATATTATATAGGCCTATACGATAAAGTGATAAATTGTTCCCCCAGGGCTTGAAAGGGGTGAAAAGAAAATTTCTATGAGATACAAATAAATTTTGATAATAAATAAAAGACATAGTCCAGATGGCTACTTGAGATAATCATGTTTGTGCTTGAAATAATAAAAAATATTTGTATCTCAGACGTCTACCAATAGTTTGAGTGTGGTGCTTCTCCATACTGGGTACATGGGGGAATCCATAGTTACATCATCAGTGCTTGTCAGCCAATCAGCACTCGCATAGATGGGTATTTCTCGTTTTCTAAGCGGTTTAGAAACACCAATGCGATCGTTCACAAGATGGAAAAAAAGAGGCCTTGTTCACCAGATTGTCTTGTTTCTGGCAAATCTAAAAGGACTAAAACTGTGAAAGGGCTCTGTCTACAATCATATTACGCTCAGTCATTTGAAATAGTTGACATCTCTGGTAATGTGATTTAGATTTTAGTCCTAATTTGAAACTGCTGTCAAAGCAGACTGAATCTTATAAGGTTTTATTGAATTTAGTTTATGATGAAGGAATACACTGGAGGATATAAATTTAGCCCCTGTAAGTTATTTGTTGACAAAAAGACTCTAATGAATATATATGTTAATGTAACTTTGTGTAAAATAGTTGTGGGTGTATGCATTGTTGTGTAAATGTCAGAAGTCTAACAGTTAGAAAAGGAATGTGAAACTGAAATAAGATGTTTTTAAATGTATAAACTGTGAGTTAATCTATTTGAAACTGTAAATGTAAAATAATCTTTATCACAAACTCAGTTAACCTGCTGTTTTATGTTGGCAGAATAATAATTTATCAAGAATACTTTTAACATTTGAACATTTTTATTCATTGTTTGTCAAGTCTCTGCATAAGTTGGTATACGAATTTTAAGTTTTTTGTATTGATTTTTATTAAGATTCATGCTATTTAAAATTTCTATACAAATGTGTAGTTAAATATTTTTACAAGAAAATTAATTTATTAAAAAAATCAATTTTTTTTCAAGTTACAGTTTAACCAGCTTATTAAAATTGTAAGTTATTGCTTGCAATTTGTATTTAGGTTTAGGTTAATGTGAATCCAAAGATGTATTAAATATCAGTTTGAATTATATACACCAGTTTCAGTGTCAGTGTTTATGGTCTTATTAATATATAAATTATATGCATTATTAATTTATAAAAATATAAATTTAATTTTTAATCTTTTTTTTTGTGGATGTAGCAATATGTTTGTATTGATATAGTATAACCAAAAGTATTTTTGTGTAATAATTATGGAAGCAGCTATGTACCTGTGTTGATATTTGGAACAGTATATATCTCTGTGTTAATATTTGCAAAAAGTTATTTTTCTGTGTTGACATTTAAATGAAGATATATGTTTGATTTTCATTCTGTTATTACAGGCTCCAAAGACACCTTTACAAAAGAGCATGGATATTCTTGGAAAGCAGCTTTCATTGTATTCATTTGGTATTATAGCTTTAATCATGTTGCTTGGATGGCTGCAAGGTAGACCTGTGATGGAGATGTTCAACATCAGTGTAAGGTATGGAATTCACAAGTTCATTGTTATAAGATGTTTAACATAATTTTGTTTTGGATTATTAGATTCATTGCAAAGAATCCTTATTAAAGTATATTGAAAAGATCTCTTGAAGTGGAAATAATTGTATACAAAATCTGGCCCTGTAATAAGAAAGGGGTTGAAACCTATTTTTAATAATAGGGAAAGAAAAAAATGAAAAGTATAAAGTTATAATTGGAGCAAAATATCTTTTTAAGTGTAAAGTGAACAAATGCTTGGTTAACTCTCTCACTGCAGGCTTAGTCCCAGGGACCAACATTGAAACCATTTTGTGCTTGTTATGGTTTTTATATAATAACTTTCAAAATGTACTTACCATTAGCTGACAATATAGCTATTTTTCAACATCATCTTTGCTTATCCAAGTATTGTTCTTGCATACTCCAGTCTTTTATACTACCACTTAAATGACCTTGGCCATATCTAATTTGCAAATTTCTCCCCCTCTTTTCAATGCACCCTCTATACAGGTACTGTATATAAATACCTTTGTAATTACTTTTTTGTACCATGTCTTTATCCACCGAGAGATGGACACATTCGTTTGGCCTGGGGTGATTTCTTTTAGAGCCTCTGAAGTTGCCATTTTGTTGACCCTGTAGAGAACTTGGATTCTTTTTTCTGACACATTTCTTTTCTATGTTGGTTTCTCACAACTCTTGTTTGAACCCTATTACTTTTCTTCTATAAATCATTGGGATATGTGCAAATGTGGAGCTTTTTCTTGTCATCTTAGAGTCTACTCTTCCCTTGTTGATAGAGAGGAAAGACTATTTAGTGTCTTCTTCTCCTTGATTTTTGTGGTTCATTTTATTATGTGACAGGATGGATTGACTTTGTATTTTCCTTGTTTGTTTGCCTTGGTTTTCTCCTTCTTGGTGGAATTATATTTTTTTGTCTGTTGACATGTTAATATCATAAGATGGAGTTGGTATATTTTTTGAACTTTCTCTCTCTCCTTAGGTCCTGTTACATCCTGATAAGTCCTTTCTTTTTATGTGTCTCCTGACTCAGGAAAGATACAACCATCTCTGCAATTGTTTTGCCATCTGTTTTCACCATTGCAGTCAGTTGTAATCTGATAATTTGCTTTGTCCTGTCAGGCCTGAAAGTTTGTTTCCCACTTTACCTCCTTTTCTGGTGATTGTCTTGACTGTTTTCATTGGGATCTTTCAGTTTACCTTGAATTTCTCCATTTCCTTAGAGATGGGTTTTGAAATATCCATTTTGCATATTTTGGTCAATACATGTGAGATATCTTCTGAGTAACATCTCATCAGGTTCAGCACATTTGTATTTTTTGGTGGCAGTTTCATTTATCCAGTGGGGCACATTTTGTGGGCTGGGATTTGGACTTCTCTTAGTGCTGTTCTCTCACATTCTTCTGGGAGTTTTCCCCTACAGCATGACTGTTTTTAACAACGACTGCAAGGACTAGAGGGTACTTTTGTGCAATCTTGTCTCTGTTTTCCATGGTCCTTTACATCTTGCTTTCACTGGATCTCAGTTTTTTGCAAGTGTTGCCCAGACAAGTGTGATTCTCTTTGTCCATTTCAACACTAGCAACCAATTTGATTATTATTACTACCAGTTGCAACAGGCTCTGGAGAAATGAGGTGTTACTATATTATCATGAATCACCACTCATGACTATTATAAGTAAAACTAAAGGAAATTCTCAGTGATGTTGAGAAAACCCACTTGTAGAGAAATATATATGTGAAGGAAATTCTGCCTGTTTCTTCCAATCAATCATCAGATTAAATAAATTTGGATTAGTTTGCTTTTAAAAATTTAAGGAACTTGGTTCACTATTGCACTGTTTCCAGAGTACTGTCCCTCAGGACTCCCCAACACATTACTGCCCCCCCCTTTCAGGTTCTACTGGTAGAGCAAGGGAGACCTTATCCAGGTCCAGTTATTGAGGTGGTAGACAGAGGCTTTTCCCTCAGAGCATTAGTGTTTTCCTCCACTCTTGGAGAAGAAGGCAAAGGGCAAAGTTGGGGGCCCTCCTACTCAGGTCCCAGCTCTGTTTTTTTCAGATGTCAGTAGGAGTGGTACCAACTTCTGAGTGAGTCTACTTGTAATTGTGGTTCAGATTTGACACCAAGCTATTTAGTTGTGGAATGCATGGCTTTTCTCTTTGATCAGTGTCAGTTTCATATATTGTTCATGGAAGGAGTTCCACTATTTCCTCATAATTTCAAACAGGAAGTGATACTATCCTAGACTCTTGGTTGAACATAGGTTCCATGTCCTCTTCATACTTCCATGGACAAGCAGTATACCTACTCCTTTTGCTCTTGACTGTGGAGTGAGGATGAGTGTTCATAATTCCAGACTATGACTTCTATTGCTTTGGTTGAAAAGGCATACACAATCCTGCCATTCCAAGTCTGGGGTGTTACCTTTTGGATTTCTTCATTTGGAAGAGAAAGTTTATTCCCTTTGTTGTTGCTTACTTTCTCATTATGATTCCAGTAATGTGAAATGGATCATTCTGTGGCTGCAAGTTGGGATCCTGCCATAAATATGTATATATCTATGATATTGTAGTGCAATAGCCCTATTCACCAATGTGGGATATAGGGACCAAGATCCCTTAATTCTTTGGAACTTTGGTTGTCTGGTTTGTGCTTGCTTATAATGATTACTCTTATACTATTCCATCCTTGATTCAGGAACTCAGTTCTGAGTGAAGAGCATATCTTTTCTTCATGTTGTGTGGTCCTGATACTTGTGTGCCTCTTTTATTATAGTACACTACTGTTCTGTGGCTATACTTTCTGTATGAATAATGCCTGCAACCTCTCCATCTTTTGAGTCTGGGATTTTAGTTATGTTGTCAGCAGATGGTGAGTATATTTTAGAAGTTAACATTTTTCTAAACTGCAAATGTACTTCCAGTAATCTTACATCCATTGGCACTCTTTTGTCATGCCTCAGTGCTAAAAGCCAATGTAAGTCATGAGAAAGTGATTAAGTTATGTAAGTGAGATGCTTATATATATAGTACCACAATAGAGGGCTCACTGACAAGAGTGGAAAAATTAGATATTGTCAAGGGCATTTAAGTTGGATAAAAAGACCAGCATGCAGGACCAGTGCTAAGATAGGCAAAGCTGATGTCAAGGAATAGATATATTGTCTGCAGAGGTAAGTTTTATTGGAAATACATTTTCAGTTTAGGAAAATGTTAATGTGTAATATAGAATGTGTATCTTTGTAAAATTTAGCAGGCTTTTAGTGAATATTACAAATCATGTTGTACACAAAAAATCAGACATTTTAATAAATTATTTCTACTAAAGATTTGTCTTGGAATATATATGTAGTGTTTTCACATATTATTCTAAATGCTTAGTGATTTCCACATAAAGATTAAAGATATTATTTGATAGATTTTTCAGGCAGAGTATTCATTATGAAATTTTTACACACACACACCTCATCAATTAGAGGACATTTATACTAGATCAATTTTAGATAATATCTTTACATGAAAAATCTTGATTAATATTTATAGCTGAAGAATGTCAGCTGACATTTATACTTGAACTTTAGTGCAAAATTTTTACATGAACATTGTTAGGTGTTTTTTTTTTTTTACATGAATAGTGTTAGATACTGTTTTTACATGGATAGGGTTGGATAATATTTATACTTAAATGATGTTGGCTAGTATTTATACCTTTGCAGTGGTAGGTACTACAGGATAATTCATCAATGTTTTCTCATACTAGAGTATTGTAAATGCATTTCTTGTTTCTTGAAATGTTTGCAAAAAATAAAGAAGCTTTTGATGAATTATAAATAGGTTTCCTTTTCATTTTTGTCAGTATCTGTTAAGGTTATATAACAATTATAAATAGGTTTTCTTTTCATTTTTGTCAGTATCTGTTAATGTTATATAACAATAAATATCCGATTATTTTTAGTCTGGCCGTTGCAGCCATTCCTGAAGGACTTCCCATTGTTGTGACAGTGACCTTAGCCCTTGGAGTGATGCGAATGGCTAAAAGAAATGCTATCATTAAAAAGCTACCTACAGTAGAGACTTTAGGTACTACATTGATGTCCAGTTTTAAAATGTGTTTTTGTCTCCAGTGTTAAAAGTGATGCTTTGTAAATGTGTTTTTGGCTAGAGTGAAAATTTACTTGAGATCCAAACACTGACAAGCATATTGGGTCAGCCTGACATATTATATATATATATATATTACATATGGATGTAAAATTAAATAGTACATGTTATATTTAATTAAAATTTTTAGTGGAGGTTCAGATCTATGTGACCTCATAGCTAGCTATATCTATGCTTGTTAGTAATCTGTTAAGTTCAATAAATATTCCAGCATGTTATTTTTAAAGACCTTTATTATTAAAGTTCCAGAATGTAATTAACCTAAAGAACTAGTGAAAACTTGCTTGTTAATAGAAAGGCAAAATAATGTTTACAAATAACATAAAACAGTTTAAATCAGTTTGCATGATTAATAAAGTATAATTAATGGTTATTCTTAAATAATATTTTTTGTTTCAGTTAATTCTGAATTTTGATCTAATTAGCCTAATCTTGTTATAACTGGTGATCACCTTTCAGGTGTTGAGTGTATCCAATTTCCAAATGTAAATTAAAATAATAATTTTAATTCTATTTCAATAATTTTACCCAAAAATTATTTTAGAGTTTAGACTTTGTTATTTTATGGAACTTATTTAGTGTAGTTTGCAAAAAAATATTTAAACTGATTCTTGTGCACAGCTCTCAGGAGTTAAGCATATTATTTACACAATTATAGGTTTTTTACAATTTTTCCACCCATCAAAAAACATTGGTTTATATTTAATAAGAAATTGTCATTCCTTTTGTATATTAAATGAAAGATATAGATGAAAATCAAAATGAAACTGACTTTATGTATAAAATGTGTTAATTAAGAATAAATAAAATTTAAATTCTGAGTCAAAAGAAAGCATTTTAAATATTTTTTCTTTTCATAAAAATATTTCAAAACGTTTAAAGTCTCACAACTAAACATTGTGATAGAAAAACTAAAAAAACTCATATGAATTTTGAAAATCAAAATTGGATGCTAATTATCAAGAATGTTCTAAGTTTCATGCAAATTGAATATGCATTTTACTCTTAGAAGGGAAAGAAATTCAAAAAGGATTAATTATAGAAGTTTTACAAGTGTTGATTACTTCATGAAGTCCAAGCATAGTGACCAATATTTTAAAGAAAAATTACTTTTATGTTTATATTTTTATCAATAGTAATAATCATTTAAGGTTATTTTTTATTATTGTCCCTTTCTGTATGTGGTGGAACTGGAGTATTTTAAAATTTCTGTTAAAAGATCAATTAAAAATATTAATGTTTTTTATTTGGTATTTTACAGGCTGTGTAAATATTGTTTGCTCAGATAAGACTGGAACATTAACAAAGAATGAGATGACTGTAACAGAAGTCGTGACATCAGAATTATATCATGTTGAGGTGGGAAATTATGTAAACTGTTTTGTAAAAAATACTAAAATTTTGTTTCTTTAAATCGAGTTTGTTGACTTTAAGCCTTGAAGTACTGATGAAATATTATTACTATTTTAATCAGATTTTTTAAACTATTTATGCAAAAGATGCTTGTTAATTTATGATTTTGATGATAATAGTCTCAAATAATTGCAAACGACATAAAAACTTTTGTATAAGTGAAAACAAAATTACTGAAGTTTCATATGTGTATTATAAAAATAAATGCTCTTCTTGTCAGCTCTTTACATTAACTGTTGTTATGCGAAAAAAATTGTCCAATATTCTGCTTTAAGTAAAAGTAGTAAATGATATAAAATGAAGTTTTCAATTTTAGGAGAAAGAAAAGCAAGTTTTAAGCTATAGTTTAATATTTACTGATATGTAAAGTGTATATATGGATGTATCATACAAATCTGAATTCACAAAAAGTAAGTTGCTGTCTTGTTGTTTGTTTCAGGTCACTGGAGTTGGATACAACTCAGAGGGTAATTTCAATTTTACAGCACAAGATCAGAGGGATTATCTTTGTCAGGAAAATTCTGTGAAGAGGTTGCTTGAGGTAAGATTTATCATAGCATCAAAAAGTTTTCCTGTTTGGATTGTTAGTCTGTCACAGGAATTGTCTGTTCTCAGCTTTCATGGTTTGGTTTGATCTTTATCATTGCAGTGGCAGGTTACAGTGTATTATAGAACACTTGTTCAGTGCAATATTTGTGTGTCTAGGCTACTAATAGGGCTGAGCTATTTAATTGATTATTCAATATAATCAGTTACCTATGAGGAGCAATTATGACAATTAATTTGTCATTTTGATTAGATAAATATTGAAATAATCAAAAACATTAACTCTGATTAACAGATTTAATCGTAATTTCAGTCACTCAGTTAGTGTGACATAAACTAATTGATTGATTGAAATTATGATCAAATCAGTTAATAAGAATTAATGTTTTTGATTATTTCAATATTTAACTAATGAAAAGGACAATTGTCACTGAAATGCTGAACTAAACAAAATTACTGTTTCAAGTTATTACTGCTTCTGATTATTCTGACAATTGATGAAGTGAAGTTATGATTAAATCAATTGCTATGAAAATGAGCAAGAAATCAAAATTAGGGTTTTTGGTTTGTTATTCTTATTATTCCAACTCTTTATATGATTGAAGTATTGCTGTTACATTTGTTGTTAAGTGCAGAGCTACGTAATGAGTGATCAATAATTTCGTTTTTAACGTTTCCTCAGTGATATAGATGCTAAAGATCTTGGATGGTTTAAAAATGTAATGATAGAAATGTTATTTAGCTTTAATGTGTAGTTTGTTTCTTATAAATTTGTTACATTTTGTTACACAACATTTGGAGATGTCTTGTGTATTCTCATAGTTTGGTGTAATTTATTATTTAAGTAATTTGTGACTGTAATAATATTACTTTTGTAAATAAGAAGTTGCTCTTTCACCAATAAACAGATAACATTTTGACCTTCCTAGAGTTTGCAATTGACCATTGGCAGGTACAAGTCTTAGGGACGAGAGTATAAATGGCTACAGAATTGTAGGGGTGCTCTGAGATACATTTTTATTTCAAGTGGGTTTCTTATCATCAAGAATAGGTTGCTCTTAAATTTTTAAGGAGGTTAATTATATTAGTTATTTTCTGTAAAAATGTAAACATGTTTCTCCCTTTGATTTCTTCATTTTGTGACCTATTTACTGCTCTTTCCTTTTTAAAGCAAATAAAATATCTAAACTGGTGTCAAATATTTTCTTGGAATAACTGGTAAGATTGATTTCAGAAAGCAATTTAGAAAATGCTTTTAAGACAAATGTTATTGTACTCAGATATTATTTCTGTATTTATCTGACAAGTTGTGACATGTGAATAAATTAATTTTCAGATATTAACTACTTCCACATGGAACAGATGCATTTTATCCAATTTGTAACTGTCAAAGTAACCATGAAATTGGTCATACAATAATTTTCAATGATCTGTGTTCCTTCACAAAATTTTGTAAATTATGAGTAAATACTAGAAGTCTTTTGTACAAAAATAAATAAGGTTTTTAAACGTTTTTCTAAAATGTTCTCTGTAAAAATATGGAATCAAAAACTATTTCAAAATGCTGACTGCTTTGAATGCAAAATGATTTTATGTTAATATTTAATGTATTTTTCTTCCTCTGAGAAATTTTCATGTTTCATTTGTATAATTTCTAAAACCTCCATAATAGATGTTATTTTTCAACCCTAACTCTCTTTGAGGTAGGTAAATTTGACCAACCTCATAACCACCATAAAATGAATCTGTATTACCCTTTTATATTTCCAGAATGACTGTAAGTTTTAACAGAAAATCACAACTGTTTACCTTAAATAGATTAAAATTCATAACAACTATTTCTACTTAAATTATATTGTTTTACTGCCCTTTAAACCATGTCTGACTGGTAATTCTGCTACACAAGTGTAAATCTCTTGCAAATGTACAGCTTGCTATTACTCTACCAAATTACATAATACACAAGCAGCTGATGAACTGCTTGCAAACTATACTTCATGAAAAATATATTTTTTTCTTTCTTTATGTTACCTAAAAAAGTAGATTTACTATCATAGAAATCAGGACAGCTATCTAAGTCACTCTTCATCAGTTGCATGTACTAAAATCTTAAATGAAATAGCACATCTAGCATTAAATCTAATATTTGTAATTTTAATGAGAGCTATGAGACATTGGCCAGAATATTCACTATGTACAATTCCATGTTTCTGGGTCTCATCATTAAGCTACAGTTTGTAAGCAGATCATCACACCTGAGAAAGCAAAACACTGGCTCTAATTGTGTTAGCAGAGCAGATCATAATGGAGAATAATGAATATTATGTTCAGTGTAAACTTTGTATTGGTAGGCAGGCCTGACTCTGACACTAAATTGGAGAATGCATTATATTTCTATATATTTGGATATAGCTATATATGTGTTTGAGTCTGACTGTTAGACCAAGTTTGGATGCAGCTAAGTAGTTAGCATTGTAAATTTGAATCTGAGGATCCTCATAAATGTATCATTGCTTAAAAGACTAGTTAAGACTTACAGTGTGTTATATATGTGTTGATCAAATAGTGAGTGTTGTTTACTAGCTACCTTTCCTATAGTTTAGAGGTTAGCTTGATGTTTGGATTTGATCCATTCATAATAATTTAGAGAGAGCTACGAATGTCCTATCATGTTATGACAGTTTTGCATTGCTTGCATTGTCATTGGAATCCAGAAGTAGTTTGAGACAATAGGGGCAAAAGGAAAAGTAGTGTTATCTGTCAGTCAGTCAGTAGACACTAAAAGGACATCATATAAGGGATGCTTAACATGTGCATGTCAGGAATCATGAAAAGAATTATGTAGTCCATAGGCCTATAACACAGCATGACATAAAAACTTCAAAAGTAAGAAATAAAAATAGTTGTTTTTAATTTTTGTTTTATCTGCTCTTAAAACAGAACACTTTCAGGGCCCTGTATAAGCACCTCTAGCCATACAGTGACTAGTCTTTCTAAATCAAATAATTGAAGGAAATGCATGTAATGTAAAGTCTGTTTACGTGACACCAGAAAAATTGGATACTCATATGGACATGCAACTTGTATGTTTGTTTATTTACAACTTGTCCCTATCTGTTTATTGGAAATACCTTTTCAGTTTAGGAAAATGTTAATTTCATACATTAGCGATATAGGTGGATTAAAATACAAAGGTGAAAAGACCTAAGAGGTTTCTGTGTATTGATGTTATAAATATGTTACTACATCTATACAAAAGTAAAAGAATCATAGGCACACTTTTGTATTTACTCCTAAGTTGTATAATATTGTGAACACAGAAAAAATGAAGTAGGCATGGACCAGATATTAGATATGCCCCTTATGAGGTTGTGCAGAAGAAGCTTTATTACATCATGCTAATTTCTGTCTTTTTTCTCACTTTTTGGTGCACCCATTCCTACTCTTTCAATTTTTAAAAATGTTTTTACACTTGTTTATGAACTTTTTCCATGCAGTGTGACAATCTTATGCGTCTTTCATTTATTTGTATTGATATCCTAGGTGTATATCATAAGCTTGGGTGTGCACCATAACATTATAATATGTGCATATAATGGTGCATGCGTGTTTGGTGTGCATGCTATTCACATACGTATGCATTGTGGGTGTGTGTTGTGCATTGTAGTGTAAAATGTCATTTGGGTGATGTAGTGCAGGTTGTAGTTATGTGCATATACTGATGGTTGATAAATTAGTTAATTAGTTTAGCTACTGTACACTAGTATGTGGTCCATGTGCTGTTTTATTTGGTGCAGTTATGACTATAGTAAGTCTGTGTGTTATACTGCTAGAAGTATTCAACAGTGTCAGTGAGATTAAGAAACTTGTGATTTTAGTGTTTTTATATCTTCACTGCTGACTTTCTCAAGCAGTTCTATGACTTGTAATTTTGTATGCAGTTTGTTTACCAGCTAAAAGTCTCTCAAATACTTTTGACGATTTAATAATTGGCTATTAAAGGTGTATATAAGTAAATAGTTTACATACATTCATACTATAAGTACTACTTTACTTACGGTAACATGTGGTAATGTTACTGTGAACTATTAAATAAGTGGAATTTTTTTAAAATGAGTGTATATGCATTTTCAGGTTGGATGTGTATGCAACAATGCAACAATTATTGGAACTCAGTTAAGAGGCCAACCAACTGAGGGCAATAATTGCTGCTGCTCAAAAGGTAAATATTTTAATTAATATTTTCAGAATGCAAGTAATTTTTATTAAGGAATTTCAAGTAATATTTGGATGAAATGTGATTAACAAATGAAATTGACAGTGAATACATTTTTTGTGTTCACGAATATTATATTTAAAATACTAACACCATAAGTTTGTAAAAGCTCTACAGTTGTTACTTTATCCATTTTCAGTGAATTTGGTGTGATAACAAGTTTTTCTACAGTTGTAACTAGTTTTCAAATATGAACTTGTTAAGTATGTTGTATGGCATAATTTTCTTAAAGTAAACAATTTTTATATAAAATCATTTGTAAGTCATACTGGCTTTTTATGTTTTATTTTAATCTTTTGATGTTACTAATGTTCAAAGAATACCTGTGTGTGTGGGTGCACATGTGGAATTGTTTTACATTTTAAGTTTTTGTTGATTTATATTTTTTGTGAAAACAGTGGCTGAAAATATTGTTTCATTTGCAGCTAAATATGTTTAGTGTTAGAGACTGTTATCACAGAGTACAAGAGTTCCCATTCAGTTCAGAACAAAAGATCATGGTGGTAAAGTGTAAACAAAAATTTGATCTGGTGAGTTTTGGAAAAAAAAAGAGAGAGAGAGAGATCATGCTTGGGAAATATGCAGGAGCTTGATGAAGGAAATATATAAAAAAAATACATGTTTGTGAAGTGTACTAAGATTGATTAGGTAAACAGAATAAAATATCATTGTGGTAAAGTCTGTATGGAAGTTTGATCATGCAATCTTAGAACCAAAGATCATAGTGATGAATTATAGAGCTCAGAACAAAAGATGTTGGTGGTGAAGTATATACTGAAGAATTATCAAGTACATTTCGAACTATAAATCTTAATCTGAAGTATGCATAAAAAATGTGATTGAAAAAATGTGTTTTACTCAAGTCTGAAAGTGTAAAAAAATGACAGTGAATTGTGTGTTTGAATATCATTGAGCAATATTTGAATAGACATTTATAGTGGTAAGATATTTACCAATGTTTCACTGTGTTTATATTTTAACGTGAATTGAAATGGTCTTAAAAGTAAATGAACATATTAAAAGTTGCATGTTATAATAAAAAGTAATGTATTGGACCAATTTGTTTAGATAAAAGTTGATTTATTTTTAAAGAGATTTTAATTTGAAATAATATTTTATATATCACAATAATAATGTCAAAATAATGTTTTTTATTTTAAATTAATACAAGTGAGAGTAACTTACTGTTCTTTTATCCATATAATTTAAGATTACTGAAAACATTTAGCCTTAGAAAGAAATAAAATGTATTTTTTTTCATTCTGTAAATTAGTGATTGTTAGTCAAGTTGATATGCAGGGAATTTTAATTTTAAATTGATTTCAACAGGGACAGGAAGAAAAATATTTTGTGAAAGGAGCTCTTGAAAGAGTTTTATCACATTGTGCTTATTATAGTGATAATGGTGAAAATGTGTTTTTAAGTAAGGAAATTGAAACCAAGTACATTCAGGCAGCACAATACATGGGAAGGAAGGGCTTAAGAGGTCAGTAAACTTGTATTAACTATATATATTATTTAACAGGATTATCTTTTTTATGTATGAAAAAAGGTAAAATGTTGAAATGCTTATAAATAGTGAAACTGTTCATGCTTGAAAGGAAAATGTTTTTTAAATTTTACTTGATCTTTGTTTTACCATTGTTTTTCATAAGCAGAACTATTACAATGCTAATTCTGTATGATACTCTTTAAGTACTTTAGACCTGAAGATATGCTGGTTTTTAGTGTAATAGACTTTGGTCTTAGGTTCAGAACATGGTGTTAGTAGATGTACATGACGCTTTCAGTCATAGGTTCTCTGGTTCTGTATAAGAGTAGCATTCACTCTTTGTTAAGAGAAGATACTTCATGTAGTTGGTTCTACTGACTAATTGCTTTCCCTCTGGTTTACAGTTTAAAATTAGTGATGCTGTATACTTGAATTACAGAGATTTGTTGATTAAGTTGTTTAGTTTCTTATATGCATAAGGTGTCATTCAGGTAAATAAACAATTTTTTTTATTGAAAGATATTTTTTGTAGGGTTCTTTTAAAGCCAAATGCAAACTTCTTTGCAATATTTTGGTTGAGTGTTGATGAATTTGAAAGGGTTATTTTAAACAAAGGATATACTTTGCAAAGGAGAATAGTGACCAGTGTTCTCTTTTATCCCTGTGGGTCAAAGTGAGCATGCCACAATTTTTTACTGAGTACCATTCAGCATGTTATAATAATATCATGTCAGTGTTATCAGCTACTCATTTTAACCTACATTGCTGATTTAGCAACATTTCATGACAGAGGAGAAAAATTAATGTATGGGGAACTGAAAAAAAATGTAAATTGCATTTCAAAGACCATAGAACTTGTGCAACTTCAATCTGTAAACTCTTCATTGAACAAAATTAGTTCTATTATTCACATGAAAATCAACTTGCATTCTAATTAGACAGTGTATCAGTTGAATTGATGTTATGAATTCAAAGACATATCTTGAACACACATACTTTTGTGACACATCTTATTTTTTCTGTATAGCAGATTTATTCATTTTACCAAAAATTGTCACACTTTATACAGCTACAATTAGTAAATTCAGAAATATAGTCACCATCTCTTCTCCAAAAGGGGTTGATCGAAAGGATTGACTCTGTATGCAATCAGTTAACTCTCTCCTTACATGTTCAGTTGAATCAACCAAGTTTGATCCTAAATTAAACTTCATAGTTTCTATACTTTAACTTCTGATATGTTTGTGTATCTTCACAAAATTTTGCAATCTACAAGTAGTTGTTAAAAGTCATTTGTAGACAACAAAATCAGTTTGCAATGAAGAATTTTCTCTTAAAAAGTTTTCCAAGAATATATGGAGTCAAAAGTGACTGCTCTGAGTGCAAAGTTATTTTCATGTTAAAATTAAAAATACTTCATCTGAAAAATCTCAAATTTCATTTGCTTAATTTCTAAAACAGCTAAAATACATTTCAAATGTTTTTGGTAAAACTTTATATTTTATCTGTTATTTTCTCTACCATAACTCTGTTCCAGGTTGGTCAATTTGATTAACCTCGTAACCTTTCAGAAAACTAAAGTAAATCTAAATTGCATTTTTTTTCTCTAGAATGTTTTCAAATTCTAACATGAAACTACATATGTTTATCCCAAGTAGCTTTAAGTTTGTAGCAGTGTGCATCTATTTATTTAAATTTAATATTTTATTCCCTTTTGAGTTATATATAACTGTATTTCATGCCATATATAAGCTGCAAATAACTTAGCAAGTGTGGAGCTTGTATTATCCCTTCAAATCACAATGCACAAGCTGCTCATGAGTTGCCTGTGGGTGTACCTTGTGAAAATTTTATTACTATTCATTTTGCCTTATTTAAACTTAAGTTTCTGATTTTTATATTTTATTTACTTTGATAACAATAAGTAAAGAATATACCCGAGAAACAAGAAATAAAATACTAACTTGGGTTCTTTTGTTTTTTCTGTCAACTATGGATGACATTTAACTTCTTTGATACTGATGGTACTACTGCACTAGATAAGTATTGATTTATTTCTATACTGTGCCAAATAACACTGAATAATCACATGCAAAATGTAGCCAGTGTATCAAAACTATGAAATTTTTTGTTTGTTTTCTAACTATGGGACAAGAGCCATTCAATATTTAGCTAGGCTTGTCAGTATGTTTCCCATGAATGTCAGATGTTAAGGTTGCTTTTACAATTGTCAATAAAGGCTTTTAGTTATATTTCTTTATAGTATTAATATATAATGTTGTTGGGCTTAGAATTCTTCTGCAGTAGGTGTCAGTGACTTGTTGGTGATAAATTCAAAGATAAAAGGGCAGCACACTCTCAACTTATTTTCAAAATACTATATATATTTGAGATAGTTAAATATATGTACAACAAATTATTTACACTATAGAGATAATACTTCAAAATATTCTCTGTTCCAATTATCAAAGTGCCCTCAAGTTGATCCAGTTGCTTTAGAACTACTCTTTGTTGGAATAAATTATTCTTCTTGCCTCTTTTTCTATTGTTAGTCTTACTCTAATGTA
Organism: Tachypleus tridentatus; assembly: GCF_004210375.1. Classification (NCBI taxonomy): domain Eukaryota; kingdom Metazoa; phylum Arthropoda; class Merostomata; order Xiphosura; family Limulidae; genus Tachypleus; species Tachypleus tridentatus. Next base: position 40,658,639 of record NC_134836.1, read on the forward strand.
TTAAATGTTAGGCCTGTCATTTCTACCACAGTTACCATCATGCTGAACTTTTGCATGGTCATAACTTTACCCTCTTCTGCTCACACTGCTGATATATATAAATCATCTGTTCACCATCATTGAGTTACAAACTACAAATTCCAATAAACTGCTCTTAATTCTTATAATAAAAAACAACAACTAAACCATAAAATATTCATTTACAAAATAATCTAAGTATTAACATCTACACTAAACGATCTTTTATATCTGGACAATGGGAACAAAGTTTGAACTGGAAATGAAATGCACAATTCTCTATACAGAAAACATAATCTGTCATTTGTAGATTAAAATCTTGCCATTCTGTTGGTTATAATCAATATATTATTAAGTGTTATAGAGAACTGTTGGCAATTTCTGAAAACGAGGATGGGCTATGTGGGTGTGGTAAGAGGGGGTGTGATTTTCTATTTGATCTCTCTAAATCCACAAATTTAAGGCTATGAAAATTATGCTTTGCCTGAGTGATGATGAGTAATTTACATTAAATTTCAATACTTATTGGAGGGTTTGTAAATAAATTAGGGAAAAGAGTGATGGCTAGAAGGAAAATGTCACAATTTTCATAAAAGGGGAAATTTAAGATTTGTTTTTCTATTGCCATATAAAGTTATGAACTTAAAATTAAAACTTGTGTAACATTAAAATTGAGATTAATAGCTAAATTTTTATGAAAAATGTATTTGTATACCATAATAAGTAAGTAGCTTAATAAACTTTTGAATCTAACTCACTAAATCTCTGTGACATATGCAGAAATGATGATTGTAGAGAAAAAGTTAACCTAGTTGAGATATGTAGGAGTCAAAGGTCATGTCACCATTTTATAAACTTGCATTCAAAATTCAGTAATGTTGAGAAAATCCACTTGTAGAGAAAAATATACATGTAAAAATGGCTCATTTGGGTTGAGAAAATTTATGCATTCAAAATTGTTTTAATAGCTCTTTTATGGATGTATATCAATATATTTGGTGTCATATTATAGATTATAATTGGAGTTTTAATGTTATGCATTATTTAATTTTTAATTTGAAAGTAAGTATAAAATAAACTAAATATCAATTTTTAGTATGTCACCTCTGGGTTTGCTATGATTACATTTTAAATATCAATTTTTAGTATGTCACCTCTGGGTTTGCTATGATTACATTTGTGATATCCCTAGTACAAGGTTTATAGTTTGATAGAATTATAAACTCAAATGCTCAACATTAGCAAGATAGAATATAAAATAAGAACCTTCTACACTTTTCTACTTGCTGAGATATAGTATTTATCAAATCCACTATAATGGACTGTTTGAGAAGATTCATTTTCCTATATCTACTTTTCTATACTTATAGGTGCAGATAGCCTAGTTGCTTTGTGCCATAAAATGCCAACTATACTTATAAGTTTATAACAGCTCAAATGATCTACATTTTCTCTACATAATTCTGTAAGCACTTTCAAGTTATTTACAAGAGAAAAACTCATATTGTTGGAGTGTGTGAACAGAAATTAGATTTTTTAGATCTAAATATAACAGTTAGGAAGCCTGGTAAATTACAAGAGGTTGTTGTAGTATTAATGTAATCATTTATAATTTTTTGGTATTTAAAAATGCATCTATAAAATCTACAAAAATTACTTCTTCATCCACTGTGAATTAAGACAAGGCTCACGATGATAATTAGCAAGTACAACTCATGAATGCAGTGAAAATCTTCAAAACGTTATATGTAGGGGATGTCATTATTTTTTGAATATTTCATATTCACTTCTATACTCAAAAGAAAACTAACTGAACTTTAAATATTTCTTTTTCAATGGTTTTGTATGTATATATGTTTTGAGTGTGTGTGTGTTAAAAAAAATAGCTTCAAAACTATTATTATATTAATTACATTAGTTGTAAATGGGCAGTTATAATTAGTACTATAAAACAGTCATAAATTTAATATGAATTAAGCCTTAAAATAATTTTAATTTCAAAATTTCATTGTTGTTTTTCCAGCTATATCCTTGAAGTCATGATGGAAATTGTTTGTTATAACACTCAAAAGTGTTGGGGATATCCCATCTATTAGACAAAATTCTAATGCAGATGAAAAAAGAGTTAGCACTCATGAAAAATCAAATAAGTATGCAGAGTTGAGTGCTCATACCTAAAATATCTTAACTTTTGCAGCATTTCACTGTCTGCAGCCAGTTGTGGGAAAGCAGTTAGCTCAGCAATTTCTTTTAATATAAAAAGTAGGAAAAATAATAAGATCACCCAAAATTACTTCTACTGAAACTTTTTCAATTTATTCAATTAAAGTATTTCTAGAAAATTTGCTTAATTTGTAAAAGTGACTAGGGATCTATTATAATTAGTGGAAATTAATAATACTGTTGGTATTTATATACTCACTGAAGGGTGTTTCGTTTAAAGATCAAGTAAGATCTATAATACCTGGAATGTTCCAGGTGACTTCATGAAAGTTCAACAATTCTCATGAATATTTAGAAATCACACATTAGTTATAAATGAGAGAACTGGTGAGAAACAAGTTAGTGAGTTTAGTATTTGGATCGGTGTCAGTTATCACATATGCTCAGTTCTTTTATCAGTTAACTGTGAAATTGTGCAAGTAAATTTATTTTGTTTGTTTCATAGTAACACAAGTGTATTTGTCTTTAAATATTATTTGTAAACTTAGACCTATAAGTTTTAAAAGTTTACAAGTGAAGATAGCTGTAGAAATATTAAGGACAAAAATAAATATATTTATTATTGTTATGTGAAATGAACTTTGAATTATATTCATCAAATGACTTTAAAGATCCCACTCAAGAAATAAACAATGTTATAATAATACAATCACAGTTTTGTTTTTGTATCTGAACCTTTTTTGTCCTTCCAAAACTTGTTTCTTTCATGTCTGTACAGCTAAGAGCTCAAACAAGATAAAACATTGAATTTGGTACTATAGTATTTTAATAGTTTTATTATAACTATTTTGCTGTAAAGATGGCATTTTATTAACTCTGTTTTTGCTTCATAGGAACAGAAATATACTTTTGATAATTTTTAGATCTGTACACTTTTCATTGTAGAGAAATCTGATCATATTATCTCACAATTTATTGGATTGCTGACTCAATCAGGCTGTTTTTAAACTGTTGGTTAGAATAGAATTTAAGTTGATTTTTGAGATGGTATTAAAAGTTCTTGAATTACTTTAAAATTTCCAGTTTTAGCTATGGGAGCTGGCAGTAAAAAACATGAACTGACATTTTTTGGAATGGTTGGTATGTTTGATCCACCTCGATCAGGTGTCAGAGACTCCATTCAAATTCTCCACAGTAGTGGAGTATCCATTAAAATGTTAACAGGAGACTCAAAAGAAACAGCATGTGCTATAGGTATTTATACAGTATCTTTATTACAATTGATGATTGATATTTGTATGGTTTTAAGGTGCATGATGAAAACATTTCACTTTTTTGGAAACTACTAAACATGTTCTCACTGGTTTTTAAAAGTTGTACATTATGAAATTTCTGTTGAATAAGTAATACAATTCTCATTCAGTTTTTATAAGAATTAAGTATTATTTAGAGAGTAAATTTAAATATAATTTATTATTGACTCACTTATGTATATTTATGAAACTAACCACATTGTATTTAATTCAGAAGAAATTAGTGACTGGAAAAAATTAAAAAATCTAACTCAGTTATCAGTTTAATTAGTACAGGTTAAAACAGAATGAACATTTCAAAACGAGCACATTATCAAAGCTTGAAGTACTAAACTATGAAAGTGTGCAACTTGTTCACTCTGTCTCTTATATTCCATGTACAATTTATAAATTGTAAAGTGCCAATTAAAAATTTAATGTTCCAAATTGTTAAAAAAAAATGTAAAATAGTTAGACAAAAACAGTCAAACTAAATCAAAATATATGTAAAGTAAACATTACAGTAAGTATAAGATTAAAGTTATGTGATGTCAATCTTCTCAGTATGACTTTATTATTAAACAGCGTGGGTTATGAATGAATCTTCGTTCAATTTTCTTTCCTTTATTTACACACTGTACAACAATACTTAGCTGGAATTCAGAAAGTTGCTATGACATACACAGCTGCTTTATTTGAATTTATCTCTTGACTTTCAATATTTTAATATTTGACTTGAGCACTCCACACACTTTCCTTTATTTTGACTTTTTTCTTTCTAATTTTTGTAGAGATCAGTCATAATACAAGTTTAATATTTCTTTGCCAATTCATCCAAAGTTGCTGTAAATTTGTCTACAGGCTTATATCAAGACAATTTAGATGCCGTGATTCTAAAATACACTGTTCATTACATTGATTAGTTGTGTTGTCTGCCTGATGGTTTGCTTATGTGAATATGCTGTGTTTTGTAGGTGTGCACATTTAGTTACACAACAGTAACATCCTCTTTACTAACATATCAGGTAAAATTAACTTTAAAACACAAATGGTAAAAGTAACATAATTTTATTAAACCAGTGATAAAAACCTGCCATGTATTTTAACTCGTTAATATCTTCCTCAGTAGTTATGTAGCTTTCTAATACATTGAGACTTCTATTCAAATTGATAAACTTTATTTTTCTTGATCCACTTATGATTGAAATGCTAAAATTTCTGTTATATCATTACAGTCTTTCTTATGAATACCTTAATCTCTTGGTGTCCTATAGCTTTTACTATCAACTGAAAATAAGGATTTTTTAGGACGTGCTTCTCTTGGATTGACCATTTTCATGGTGAAACTTCTGTCATCAACAACTTTATATTTGTTTAAAACAGTTGTGCATTACAAAATATATATTATTTATCAGATAATGAATTTTTTTTATTACTGGTACTTATAATAATCAAAAATACCTCTTATTATTAATAATATGCAAGGTGGTCTTGCATTAAGTTTAAATGCTTGGCAAACTTTCACAGGCAGTGATTCATATGTTTGACATTCAAATAATGTTGTGTACTTGTGGGTAATAAACCCGAACAGTTTTATCTTAATAGTTATTTGATAACATACTAACTGCTACAGTACAATAAAGGTACTTACTGTGACAGTGTGAGATTCCATGATGTAGAATAGAGGCAAGACTTGAAAAAAAAAGTGGGTGGGTTCACCAGTTTGTTTGTTTTCTCTTAATAACCTTCTGTTGGTATATCACTGAAAAGTTTGAAATTGAAATATTACCACCATTATTGCAAAGAAATGTTGTGGATGAAATTTTCTTTTCTTTCTGTTTTTCCCAGGTGCTCGACTTGGTTTATATGCAACTGGGAGCGTTTCATTGTCTGGAGACGAGATGGATAACATGCATGATGGTCATTTAGAACACATCATCAACAGTGTGACAGTGTTCTATAGAGTCGGTCCAAGACATAAGCTTAAAATTGTTAAGGCAAGTTCTTTGGAAATGAAAGGTTTTGTTTTTGTAGTGGTTGTTGGTTTTTATTTAAGTTATGTGGTTTTATCTGATTGCTTATCTCTCCTTATTTTTAGTATTGCTAAGTTTAGAATTTTTGAAAAGCTGTTGGTATATAATTATAAATGTGTGCAACATTTGTCTGGATATATAGGAATAATTAGGCTGAATTCGGTAAAATAAATATATAATATTAATGAAACGTGTATGAAAATTCCATGTGTTATGCCATGATGAAATCTGGCAAAATTTAATTTTAAAAGATACCAGTTCAAAGGTTTATTGACCAGTAACTCAAGTAGCTGAAATAAATTTTATTGACCCCATGTCTGTCTGGAAAGATGGTAATAGGAGGATTACACACACATCATAAAAACGAACTAGATAGAAGGAATGCATAATAGTAGAAAACTTTGTTACTCTAGCTGTTCTTTAACCTGCTCACAATAAAACATAATGTTTTATGTAAACAAATATTATAAGACTATAGATATAACTCTACTTTGGACAGAAATCACTCTTATACCAGTTTCACTTGGTATTGTGAGGTATTATTAATAATTTATTTAACCCAAGTAACAGATTATAAAAATATTAGTGCATATTACTGAGGCTATTTAATTTTGTTTATACAGGATCTCAGATTTTTACGTAGGTAAAAATATATTCACTTTGCTAGAAGTTTTGATTATCTTAATGAATATTATCAACCAAGCTCCTATATTAATATATTAATGCATTCTGGATATCAAAAGGAAGATATTATTATATCTGGAAAACATAAATTGAAAAAAACATGTGTTTCAATATGTAAAGCTTTTATATTTCTAATCCTCATGCTTTTATATATGATCCTGCTTTGCAATAACTTAAAGAAATTCAATAAGTTCTAATCTTACAGTTGAAACACAAACAAAAATAGATGTAGAAAATGTTTTTATTGGTGATAATAAATTTAAGTTTTGAGGTTTTTGATAGAAAGAAACTGTTCTGCTGGGTGTTACTTTAAATGATAGTTGACTGTACATGTTTTAGAATACTGTTTTGTGAGTTAATACAAAAATTTTAAGCCATACAGACATGGAAGCATTGATTTATAATATTCTAGGATAATTGTACCATACTTGAGGATATTTATCTATACTGCACCATACATCAGGATGCTCACTCTGTGTCTTATTGTACTTTAGTTTTGTCTATATCATACCATACTTCACAACATTTAGTCTGTACTGTACCATGCTTCAGAACGTTTAGTCTGTACAATACCATGCTTCAGAACGTTTAGTCTGTACTGTACCATGCTTCAGAACGTTTAGTCTGTACTGTACCATGCTTCAGAACGTTTAGTCTGTACTGTACCATGCTTCAGAACGTTTAGTCTGTACTGTACCATGCTTCAGAACGTTTAGTCTGTACTGTACCATGCTTCAGAACGTTTAGTCTGTACTGTACCATGCTTCAGAACGTTTAGTCTGTACTGTACCATGCTTCAGAACGTTTAGTCTGTACTGTATCATGCTTCAGAACGTTTAGTCTGTACTGTACCATGCTTCAGAACGTTTAGTCTGTACTGTACCATGCTTCAGAACGTTTAGTCTGTACTGTACCATGCTTCAGAACGTTTAGTCTGTACTGTACCATGCTTTAGAACGTTTAGTCTGTATTGTACCATGCTTTAGAACGTTTAGTCTGTACTGTACCATGCTTTAGAACGTTTAGTCTGTACTGTACCATGCTTCAGAACGTTTAGTCTGTACTGTACCATGCTTCAGAACGTTTAGTCTGTACTGTACCATGCTTCAGAACGTTTAGTCTGTACTGTACCATGCTTCAGAACGTTTAGTCTGTACTGTACCATGCTTCAGAACGTTTAGTCTGTACTGTACCATGCTCCAGAACGTTTAGTCTGTACTGTACCATACTTCAGAATGTTTAGTTTGTATTGTACCATACTTCAGAACGTTTAGTCTGTATTATACCATACATCAGAATGTTTAGTCCATATTGTATCAAACTTCAGGATATAGAATGCTTACATTGTTTATTATACTGTACTTTATGATGTTCGACATTTTAACTGTACTGCATGTAAAAACGTGTTCACTCTCCATGTTTCAGGATTTTATTCTGTGATAAATACCAAATGTAAATAACCACATGTACTTCCTATATATCTGCTCAATATTTAGGTAGTGATATTAAACTTAAAAAGTATGCCATAATCTTCTTGATTCTCAAATGTTGCCATTTTTATATGCAAATATTTCTCTGTTGACTGAAATTAATGTTGCTTTCCATATTTCCTGAACTGATCATAGCTTGAAATATATATAGTGTATGTGTGTATGTGATTTCTCACTCTTTGATACACATTGTTTTAGATTTTTTTAATATTTAAAGAAGACAAAATCTTCTGTACATAAAGTTTCAGAAGTATCACATTGTCAAACTTTGTTTTGGTACTTTTAATGTGGTTATTGTTACTTAACTCTTTAAATCTCAGTGACATTGTTTTGGTCATCTCTGACCTTGCAATGATAAAAATTAATAACTTATAAAAATTATCATATGTGAAACACTTGTGTTTTAAACATATGGTATAATGATCATGAGAACCTTTTCAAAATATAAATTTTAATTTTTTTTCCCAATTAAAAACCACTACATAATATAACTGTTTTATATGCCATGCATATAACTGCCATATCATATTGCACTAGACTGTTTTGTTGAAAGAATTGGAGCAATAAGATATCTTTAAGGGAGTAAAAGAAATGTAAATAAATTGTATTTATCTTTAAACCTCAGTTAATACAATATTTAAATTTACACAATAATATTGAAATCACTGTGTACTTTCAAATGTTGTTTCAATTGAGTTTTAATAAATATCTTTAAGCAAGTGGTGTTGTTATTAGTATTTTTAAGTATTGAAGTAATCAGTGATTGTAGATAATTGAATTAAGTCACCCTGCTCTAGTTGTTATTATTTTTGTGGGTACAGAACTGTCAGTAGTGAATTCATGTGTTTGTTAAATACCATAATTACAAGGTCTAGCTAAAGAAAGCAAAAATGATTGCTGTTTTTGTAGATTGTTACTGAACAATTTTGTAAACCTGGTAATTATGTAGTTCAGAATTTATTAAGTTATTTCTAAAGTTAATGTCTAGAATACAACTGAATATGATAAGAAGCAAGATTTGGTAGAATAGATTTACTTTACATAAAAGTCTTTAACATACAGCTTACAAGTGCAAGTTATCACTTGTTTTTCAGTAAAAATGCTTATCACACACTTTGTAAAACCAAACATCAGTGTTTATTCTGGTTGTAACTTCCTCTGTGAGCATTCGTATGACCACCACTTCTCACCTAAAGTAACAGAACTTATTTTGAAATTAGGACACCATTTTAAAATGTAAATAAGATTAATTCCTTTTGAATTTATATGTGGTTGGATTTTTTTTGGAAGTGCATTATATTCCACCAGAGTTGGACAAAAATTATTCTAAAGATGTATTCATTTATTGCTATACTGTATCAGGGTATTATTCTGGTTTTTATTCTTTTTGTTAAGAGTTGACTGAATATAATCATAATTTGAATTTTCATTCTTGTGAAATTTTAAAGCATGGATACTTACTAACAGGCACTTCAAAATAATGGTGGAATTGTGGGGATGACAGGAGATGGTGTAAATGATGGGGTTGCTCTCAAAAAAGCAGATATTGGAATTGCTATGGGAAAAGCTGGAACTGATGTGTCAAAAGAAGCTGCTGACATGATTCTTATTAATGATGAATTTTCCACTATCATGTAAGTGTTTTTCAACCTTTTGTTAAAGCAGTGTTATGTATATAGTTTAACAGATGTGCTCATGAAACTGTTGGGTAAATTCATTCCACCTGTTTATACTATAAATGTAAGAAGCAGTGAAAAAAAATTACGACAATGAATATGAATTTCATCTTTTTCAAATCCTAGGAAAACATGGTATCATGATTGTATACCACATAATTTTGGTTTTAAAGTAGAATTATTCCAACTAAAGTCTGTTTGTTTGTGATAGTATAGATTTATAAGTTGAACCCTGTTGTGACAGGTCAAGAAAGGTCAAAGGTCATGTCATCTTGTTTGTTTATTCACATTCAAAATTTTATTGAACTACTATTTTATTAATTAATGTCATTAAGTTTGATATCAAACTGTATATTATAATTTTAGATTTTCATCTTAATTTATTTAATTTCTTAATTCAAAAGGAGCTATTTAGAAATCACATCTAAACATTGACTTTTGTGTGCCACATGGTATGTTGAATGCATCACTGGTTCAGGTTGGATATTTGTGATGTCAAAATACAAAATCTATAGTTTTTTTAAGAACTCAGATTAATGATATTGACAAGGTAGAAAATAAAAACTATCATTTCTTTATGATATATCACTAATGTAGTGAATCAAAGACAGTGACCCTCCTCTTTACCTCCTTCAATTTTCAGACAGGGTCCCTTATATAAAATTATATTTTGGTTGCTCAAATGTATATGTAACACCTAAATTTCATTTCACATCCTGTAATAGGCTTAGCACCCTTTGACAAGTCAATTTTATATTCTTGGATATAATAACATGAGTGCACATATGCCTGGTCATTGTAAGTTTCTAGCCAGCAGAGGTCAAAAGGTGAATATAATTAAAATAACTATTTCCAAATGTATAATGTTATGATATTTAAGCTATTTAGATTAAATATTTGTGCCTTTGTGTTATAATTAGTAGTCAATCAAGGATGAAAAATGCATAATTTTTTTTATAGTTGTTACAAGATTAGTCAAATCTATCAAACATGTATAGAGAAATTGATCTGATAGCGAAAATATTAGTTTTATTTCTTAAAAAAACATTTGCCAATTATCTGGAGGTTATAAAGATTTCACATGTTAAATTTGAAAATTTTCTTATGCATAAAAGTATTTTTACTCTTGAAATGAAAATTAATCTTTGTCTTGCCTTGTTAACAAACTTTGTTAGAAAACCTTGTTAGAAAACTGTATGAGAAAATCTTTAAAATATATTACTACTTAACTTAAAAATCTGATTTTTTTTAAATGAAAGCCTTAGTGTTTACTCATAACCTGCAAAATTTTGTAAACATATATATACATTATAAAAAGTCAATTATTCTCATGGATACCTTTGTGGTTATGAGCTGGGTGGATTCCACCCAACGCATGATGAAAGGGTTAAACTGAATTTCATACCAAAGGAAAGAAGATCAGTACCAACTTTTCTCATTATTCTTGTTGGACATTGAAGGCACACCAAATGGATAACTTAGCTCAAAATCAGAACCTATCCTTCTCATTACTCTTTAGTTTATCAAGTATTTTTTAAGCATTGCTTGTCAATATGTGATGATCAAAGCTCCTGTAATTTTCTCTACATTCTTTGCAATTGAAGATGTGGTGATAGCACATTCATTTTGTGTTTAAGAGCTAGTTTTCTTAGTTTATGGTAAGAGATTCTAGTATTCTAAGGTGAAATTATTTTTGGGAATGGAGAATTGCTTTCAAAAAACTAGAGGAAGGCATAACATAGTTAGATTGTATTGGTGATATTACTGATGCTTTAGGTTTTAGCATCACAATGTTATTTTATTAGATTATTAAGCTTGTTTGGTAGTGAATCCAGTATATCCTTGGTTGCACTTCATGCAAGTGAATTCCTATAACACCAGTGAGGTGTGTTATTTGTTTTTAATTGTAAAGAGCTTCTTCAACCTAGATTGTTTTAATTTTAAAGATACTTTTAACTAAACTTGTAAATTAATCTGTTTGATAATTGTTCTCATAATCTTGTATGTAATGATCAGGCTTGTACCTACTACTAAAGTTTATCATAAAACCACTTTTAATGAACTCTTTTCAGATTTTGAATGTTTCAGTTATAAAAAATTAGTTAAAACCTTTTTGAGTCAGACATTGAGAACATTAAACAGATTTACTCTTTTACATTTATTTAAATATTTGTTTGTTTCAGTTTTATATATTTAGAAATGCATGTAATATATATTCTTAAATATGTATTGTGAAAATGTCCATTTGTAGAAGATTCACGAGCATAAAAATCAACATTACATATATCTACACAAGTACCAGCATTATTAGGCCAACTGAATTTTGGAGAATCTCACCTGATTATAAAAGTTAACCATCAGAACATGAAGGGAGATAGTTCAATATTATTGGTCTGCTACAGTCAGTATACTATAAACTACTATACTATACTACAGATATTTGATTAGGAATGTTTATAGAATTTCAGATATTACATGTCATTCAACTTCAGATAATTAATTTTGAACGTTATTATTTCTAAAAACATATCGTGTAACTTCAGTAGAAAAACTTGTGTAAGCAGCCAGAGATAGTTTACCTGTTAAGTGAATTGTACCAATATCAACATTGAATTATTTGTTTGTCATGAACTTTCAAGAAAATATCCAGTTCCAGACCAGATAGAAAGTTTTGCATTATTTGTAAGTTTATAAAATTCTTATATATAAACAATTATTTGTAATAATCATTATAATAAATTATTTATATATATATTTATGTTATAAAGAAAATTGTATGTATCACTTTTGTTGGCAGATATCATAAATTTGATACATATTAACATTAAATTAACTTCTAAATTAAAACTTCCGTTTATTTGAAATCTTAATACATAATGTATGTAAAATAGTAAATTGGAGACTCTTTCAAGATAAATTATAATACACAACAGAAGAAATGTTTTCTGTTCTTGTTCCTAAAGAGAATAATTCACATCTATACTGAAAAATTCAATACCCCATATGTTATTTTTTAAAGAAAACTAACAAATATATCCTGCTTAAACTACTTCATACATGATTAAGATGAAACTAAGAAAATGGTCAAACTTACCTACAAGTTTGATTAAAACATGCTTTCAAAAAAATTTTTTTTTGGTTAAAAGAGCTCTTCATCTTTAATCCTTTGTATTAAGGTGAGTCAAGTTCACATGTCAAGACATTTTCACAGAGTTACATTGAAGATGTAGTAGAACTGTTTTATTATCAATTGTAATATGTTAATAATCTAGGCATCAAAGCATAGTTTATAATTCAATTTTTAATATTAAATAATATTTTATTGCTTCCTATAAGTTGTAGAGTGTGCTGGAGGTATTTAGATGATGTAATTAATATCATAACTGTAATATAATATTAAAAGTGTTGTTAAAAAACAATAATACTCTAAAGATTGTTAGAACAACATTATGAAAGTTTTGAGTAATAGAATACCAAAAACAGATTAAGAATTTAATGTATATGTTTACATCAAACATCTCTTGTACCATTAGCACTGACAAAGTTGCATTGGTGAAGCATTAACTGAAATATAACCGTTTGTTATCTGCATATTAAAGGTGGTGTTTAAACTTAATAATGTACAAGTTTTAATTTGCATTATGGTATTATCACTTCTCACATGTCTAGGTATTCTTGATCAGTGCTGCCTTCTATACTTTTTTTTTTTTTGCATACCATAAGCCTTGAACTGCCATGTACCCCATAGTCTACTGCTTCCTTGGTTTCAACACTAAATGTTCTGTCACTTTTGAGGACTCAGCTTCTCTGGAAGACTTTATTCATTTTGCTCAGATATGTGTGTTTCCCTTTGGAGGTCTCTGCATGGTCTATAGGATCTAGTTCAGGATCCATTGGACTCCCCTAGTTACCCCTCTTCCTTGTCTGGATTTCCATCAAATCACAAATACTTCTCTTCTAGGTTGAGGAGTGTTTGTTTATCAACAAGAAGCTTCTGGGTAGTGATTTCAGATCATTATATCTTACCATTTCTATTTTTGAGCTTATAGAGTTCTGATATGCTTTGGTTCATTTTCTTCCACTGGCACAGTACTAAAACATCATGCTCAGTTCCACTGTTATGACTTATTTCTTTCAATGTGAGGATACTTATTCCTGTTCTCTTTATGGTTTAGACATTGGACCTCCTTGTAAGACCCATATGCTCTGGTTAAATCTCTGCGTATGTCATATTCTGGGTGCTATTCATCTTATGGCTATTCATCTTAGGGCAAATTATTTTTCAAGATCTGACCACATTTATCCCATCTGACTCTGATATTTTTTAGGTAGCTCTGCAGTAATAAGCTAGTCCTCATTCAGATGCTTTTGCCAGTTTACTCAAACAACAATTTATTTCTTTTTATGGGCTCCAGTAGTGTATTTTTTCACTTACATTCCTTCAAGATTCATTGACCCTCTTGTTGTGTGGTTTTTACAGATTGCTTTTTCCAACTCAGAACTTCATTCTTCCTTCATGCTGTTTTTTCTTTGAACCAATTCCCATTGTTATTCCTGGTCTGCTCTAGATAAACTTCCATGTCCAATACGTGCTCTTCATTCTTCCACTGTTTGCATGGCCTCCTTTTATGGTTTTCTTTTCCACCATTTATTTTCTGGCACCATTTATTTGTATGTGACATTTCTTCTTCCTCTTATAATTTAGGATTATTACCTTATTCACTTGGTATATTCCTCCCTGTAGTTTTTCTTCTAGAATTCTTTTCCAGGTGTCTTCACTTCCAAACAGACACCTTCCCTTTTCCTTGGAGTCCCATCTCAAGTATAAATTGAAAGAAACTTTTTTGTAAAGCAAGTAACCTACTTATTATACCTTCATCTTAACTGTCTCCATTGGGTAGCTGTTTCTTCCTTATCAGGTTACATCCTTTTGCCTGTTGCTATCCTTAATTTTCAATGCTGCCGTGACTCTGTAAGTTTTTATTTTCTCTTTGTTTTTCCTAAAAGTGGCATGTGCTATTTAGGATTTAGATCCCACTCAGGGATGAGCATTACCTTTTTAGATATGCTTAATATATCTCAAATCCACACTGTATGGCCAAGATGAAATAATAAAAAACCATATACCCATGGCCAATAACACTGTTGAGATGGGGTGTTCAATAACATTGCTAGTAGGTTTTTCAGTGTGATATATTTGTTTTGTTAATATGCTCATTTTGGACAATACTAACCTATGGACTTACCTGGCTAAAGCATAAGGGGATAGCTGCCCATCCTTACCATTTTTCATTTGAATAACTTACCCCTTGCATTGTCTCTGGTGTATATCTAGATTCTTCACTGCATTTTATCCTCTTACTCTTCCAGTGGCATATGGAACTCCTTACCACTTTCCAGTTCATAGCTGTTTGGGTGGTACACCATGCAGATATCCTCCCAAATGTGATCTCTTCTATTTATTAGAGTAGAGGAGTGGTATTCTACTGGTGTAGATGGCATACAGTTCTCCAATCTTGTTTTCCACTTTTGTTTAGTGGGTCCCAGAGGTTGCTGTACACCTGGGTTCTCAGCATGTTTATCAGGAGGGTGAGATTACATGTGTTTCAAAGAGGTGGTTTACATCTGTGATGTGACCTGGAAATTTCCAAATACTTAAGCTCCACCTATATATGGTTGGTCACAGAGGTTGATGCTGCACCTGGCTTCTGTGCAATTCTATCCAGAAGGGGAGGTTGCATATATATTTTACAGAAATGATCACTTCTGTAAGTGGGACACGCAGGTTGATATTTTTCTCGAACTTCTGTGCAGCATTATCCAGAAATGATAATATTTTGAAGTAGATTTGTCACACTGCACTTCTCCATATTGATTGGTACATCTCATCCTGCAATTACTAAACATTAATGATAGAGCATTTCACAACAGTATCATTGATTTTTGTTCATGTTTCAATTTTTTCTCATTTGTATATTAATGAAACATTTGGGTAGATAAAATTAAAATATAAAGTTTTGCCAAAAAACACATAAAAAACTTGTGATATTAATTTAGGATGTTGTTAGGAAAATTAAATATGAAATAAATATTTTTTTTTACTTATAATGAAAATCACTTTTCACTCAGACTGAATTAGTAAAGACTTTGTAAATTTACAGACATATTATCTTATATTAGGTATTCTCTAAGTAGCTGTTTTTACCAGCTGACTTGTATAAGGTATTCTTTTCTACCAGTTACATAAGGTACTATATAAGTGGCTTATTTTTAGCAGTTGTTTTATGTAAGTTCTTCAAATGACTATTTATATACCAGTAGTTTTACTTAAACTATTATTTAAGTGGTTAGTTTGCTTCATTAACAGAATTTCTATCTGTGTGTTAATTTGTTTTAAAATTCCAGTGAGTCTTTTGAATTATCAGGAAACTGATATATCACATTTTAAATGTTACGTCTAAACAAATACTGTAGTAAATAAGTTGTATTAGCAGAAATGAATAAAAATGATTAATTAGTGCTTGTTTATTTTTTGAATTTCACACAAAGCTACATGAGGGCTATCTGCACTAGCCATCTCTAATTTAGCACTGTAAGACTAGAGGGAAGGCAGCCAGTCATCATCACACACTGCCAACTCTTGGGCTAGTCTTTTACCAATGAATAGTTGGATTGACCATAACATTATAATGCTCCCACAGCTGAAAGGGTGAGCATGTTTGGTGTGATGGAATTTGAACCCTAAACGTTTGGATTATGAGTTGGGTGCCTTAATTAAGCCACTTGGCAATGCCAGGCTTAAGCAGTGTTTATGGTTATTTCTCTTTTTGAAAACTGAATGTGACCTTTCTTACTTTATAAAACTAATTTATTTGATATTGTTGAAAAGGGTCTGGTTGAGATGTAGACTCAATGTTTACTAAATTTTCTTTTTTTTTTATATTTGCAGGGCAGCTATAGAAGAAGGCAAAGGCATATTTTACAACATTCGTAATTTTGTTCGATTTCAACTCAGCACGTGAGGCCACATTTTTATTTTTTATTAGATTTTTTTTTTTTCAAAATGAATATTGACTTTTTTTAAAATTTAGTGTGTTACTGTATTTAAGTATATTTTAGGTTAAGTTAATGTTAGGACTTAGTATATTACTGAGTATATATATGTAATATTTGCATACATTGATGTTAGTTTGTTGCATTGTTTTTAAATATATCAAGGTTACATATTTAGCTTCTTACATTTCTTGTCTTTACAGTACCAACTATGGAGGTTGAGTTTCAAATATTGTTTTTAAATTACCAATTTAAATGAGATATAAAATATAAATTTTATTTCTCATTAATAGTATTGGGATATATTTACATTGAACATGTTGCTGTCAATGTTTTGTAGTTTCTACAAAATTATAAACTTGTAATTTGTTCTAAAACTTGTACTGAAGTAAAATTATTGGAATATTTTTCTTTCAGTGATAGTACCAAATGAATGAAGTAAATTTGAACTATTTTAACCCTACAAAAATATAGCTAATAAGAAAAGGGAGATAAATGTCTCATAAATTGATTTACCTTAATCCTGCCTTAAGGAATTTGAAGTGTTGCAGCTATTAAGACTTCCTTCTTGTTTATATATATTACAGAACAATAATAAAAAGTGAGTATATTGAAGAAAATGAGTTATTAGTGTTAATTTTGTTAGCACACATGAATGACACGGTACTTATTTGAAAGGTTTTGCATTTTGCATAAGTGTGTCAATATTACTGTTTGCCTAATTATATTCAAGCAGGTACTCTATTAAATTTTATCTTTGTTTTGATGAAAAGAAGTGTTCATGACATAACGCAGGCAGACAATTGGGTATTATATGATTTTATTTTTGTCATCACAAATTTTCTAATATGGCAGGTTATACAACTAGCAATATTCAATATGATTGAATATTTAGGTGGTTTACAGAGGGTTCAATATACTATCTTCAAATGATTTTGAAGCCTCATCATGTTACAGTCCATGTTGTTGTATTTGATCATGTTCTGTTTGACAGATGTCTTAGAGTGTAGTTTTTATTACAAAAGACACTTCTGTAAGGCTGCCATGTATAAAGCACACAATACTTCTCTCTGCAGAATTTCAATAATTCATTGTATTAGGTGATGGTTTATTGGTGCCTGTTTAAACATTTCAGTTCTATAGAAGTCCATCTAGCATTTTGACCAGAATGTCTTTCTATGGAATATAATTAATGAATACCTGTTTTGTTCTCCAGCTACTTGAGGTATATAATAGTTGAATGGGAGGTATGACTGGAATCTTTATCTCTCGGAACCTGTATTCTGTATTCTCAAGACATCTGATATGGACATTCTTACTTGGGGTGTGTGGATAGTTTTTGCCACTGACTTTTATGTAAGACTATGCTGCATTTGGTTTGCCACACCTAGGATATGACTGGTTAGTTTTCTTGGGGCCCCGAGTTGATTTATTCTTCCATGTAATTCCAATACCACTAAAAATAAATTTTGAAATTTTAAATACCTGACTTAAAAATATCTTAATATGTAGATATTTTGTTTCAAAAGGGTTATTAACTACCTTCCCAAAAGCAGTCAGCTTTGTGGCATCACAATACCTATGAAATGTGAAACAGTGTTAACATTTAATTTTGATTTGTGCTGTTCCATCACAATTTTAAATCGTTTGTAATTTTCACATTACTTGCTCATTTGTGTATCCAAAGTCATTATAATATATTCAACATTTCTACATAAAAGATTAGTTGTTTTTTAAAATTCCTCATTTTTTATTCCAGTTTATGATATATTTGCTATTTCTATAAGCATTTAGTTTGTGAAAGAAATATTAGTGTTAGAAGAATAAAAATCACTGAATAGGGACACAGATATATCTGTATTTTATAGTGATTACAGGCTTCAGTGAAAGAGTTCTGATTTTGTTTTACAGAACATATGCACACATGTCTGACCCAGTGGATCAGATGAAATATTAACTTTTCTCTCTGGGTATTCTTTACTATATATGACAGAAAGTTTGTGTCTTACATTCAAAACTTTATTAAACTACTTTATGTTATACCTATTAGTATAGTATAAAATTTTAGCTTATTCTTTGGTGCATTATCAAATTATATAAAAAATTTATTGGATTACTACCATTAAAATAAAAAATTAGGTGTAAGTTTCACTGACAATCATGGCAAGATAAAAAGATTAGGTAAGTACTTTATTTCTGTGTTTTATGTTAATTTTTTATTTATTATTATAAAAGTAAATAAGATATAAAGATAGCAATCATCTTTGGTTAGTTAAGATTATATTAGGTACAATATATAATAATTTTTTTTCATGAGGCTCACATGCAAGGGGAATATGGGTAATTTGATTGAATAGTATAACATGAGCTGCATATCATGAGTGATTTACAACTTATCAGAAATAGTAGTTAGATATGATTTAAAGGGCAATAAAACACGAAAATTTGATCATAAATAGATATATACTGTAACAAGCTTAAAGCTACTTATAATAAATGAATGTAGTTTCATGTTACAATATGAAGTCACTCTAGAAAGAAAAGAGAGCCACTTAGATTTGGTTTTTCTTTTGTGGTTACAGTGTTAGTCAAATTGAATGATCTTGTTTTGAGTTAGTGTAGAGAAAATAACAGATGAAATATAACATTTTACTGATAAAAAATGTTTGAAATGTATTTGACAGGTTTAGGCATTTCACAAAGGAAATTTGAGATTTTTGAGATGAGGAAAAGTATTTTCAGTCTTAACATGAGTGTTACTTTGCACATGGACTATTCAAAGTAAATATTCTGTATATTATTGGACAAATGTTTATGTAATTTATTAAATTACCTCTCTAAAAATATTTTTTATATCTGAGAGACTTGCATTAACTGAAAGACTGTTAAACATTTGTAAAGATATACACACTATATTGAATCTTAGAAGTATTAGATCTATAAATACTTTAAATGAATATAAATAGGTCAAGGAGTTTATCAACTTTATCGAGCTATTGCTGACAGAGTTATACTGGTTATTCTTTATCTTGTTTAGAAAGATAGTAAAAAGAAATGTTAAGTTTCCTTTTTTGTTTATTATAGACATAATGTATGAGATTGTAAACAAGAGTAGTAAGGACTCGATATATATATATGATAAAAGTATGCTTATATTAAGATTTTCTTTACCAGTTAACACTTTAATAATATGATTTTGCAGGAGTATTGCTGCCCTGTCCTTGATTGCTCTTTCTACTCTAATGCGCATTCCTAATCCTTTAAATGCCATGCAGATCCTGTGGATTAATATCATTATGGATGGACCTCCAGCTCAGAGGTGGTGAAATAGAATGCTAAGTTTTGTATCACATTGTGTGACTTTGATGTTATTTCTGAAGTCTGATTTTTGTTTTATCACTAAAAACATTTGTAACCATCTCACTACTTGTTTTATCTACTTTCAAAACTGTGTTTCTCTTAAATCATTTGCTTTCATGTATTAGGTTTGTTGTTTAAACAGCTTTTCAAAGTAATTAGCAGTCATTCTAGCTCTTACTCTTTACCATTGAATACAGTCCTTCATTTAATATTTATTTTGTGAAATATTTTCAGTTTTCAGAGTGATTATGAAAACCTAATTTATCAGTGAGATGTTAGATTTTGCTTGAGCTCCAAATTCTTGACTAGAAATTGTTATGAATGCAAAATGATTTATTTCAATAATTAAAAAGTGAAAACATGGGCAAATTTTGGGCTTAAATTCCAGGAAATATTCAAGATATGATTTAAAATTAAAAGCATTATTTCTGTTGCTTTTGGTTCCTATAATAATATGAATAGGTTATAGTGATTGCAAAAATAAACTTGTAAGTATATGTGTGCAAAATATTGGTTTCACTTAGATGGTATCACTGTTATTTTCTTACTGGCTGTGATGTCATTTCTTAACAAAATCTTGTGTAATCTTTCATAGTTTTATAGGATGTTTATATTTATAATGTGATCCACTGATTTATAGTTTTTAAGTAGTTTCTTTGCTACTATATTTCTTTTATGTTCAAGTTAACTGATTTGAATTATACTCTAATGTTTCAGTCTTGGTGTTGAACCGGTAGATCATGATGTTCTCAAGCAGCCTCCACGTAATGTTAAACAACCCATGATTACTCGGGATCTCATTGTTAACGTCATGATGTCAGCACTTATCATCATCTCAGGAACACTTTGGATTTTTAAAAAAGAGGTAGGTTTTACTGTAAAAATAGAAATTATAAGCAGTGTTATTATACATCTAGTAATTATTGGTAACTGAAAACATCTCATTTTTTATAGTGACATCTGTTTCAATGAATTGAGATGTCGATATGGTATTGCAGTTTGTATTAGAACATGAAGATTTTGCTTTTTTGTTTAATGCTTTCTGTGTTGTCAATGGGATTTGTATTTAAAAACTCACCTGTACTAAAAAAGGAAAAAGAACATGTGCAAGTGTAACTTGAATATACAACTTCAGTGTTATTCATGTGTGATCAGTGTAACCTACAAGTATTTGTGTGGCATTGTCATTATCCTGAACAAATATGACATGCTAAAAGTATTGTTAAGTAAAAGTGTAAATTAATTGTCAGGTTTCTGCTTAACAAATTATCCATTTTGTCTGTTAGATTTTCAAATTGATGACCACTTCACAATAATAGTTTTACATAAAACATAAATTGTGTATTTAGAAAATTTAGTAAACGATGAAGTAATTAATATGGAAATTAGTTTTATTGCTAAATAATTTATCATGTTATATCTTGTTCCAGATGAGTGACAGAATAGTGACTCCACGCGACACCACAATGACCTTTACTTGCTTTGTATTTTTTGATATGTTCAATGCTCTTAGCTGCAGATCACAGGTAAGGGGTTGGATATTAAGAGAGAAAAAAAAAAGAATTTATACCACATTTTTTTCATACAAGGTGATGCAAAAGTTACCCTTCCACCCACACACACACACACACACACCATTATGGTATTTTTAATGCATGTTTATGTTTATTAAGTATCAGTTTTTTCTTGTGTTGTAATTATAATTCAGTTTCATATGTTAAACAAGTAAGAATGTGTTAATTTTGTTAAGATATATCAACAGTGCATATTTTGAATGGCTGTTAGGACAAAACCTAGAAAAGTGTGGTGGTGCTTGACTTTTTACCACCTTGATTATGTAAAATAGGTGGCATACAGTAATATTGTAAAAATATATTGAAATAAATCTTGCACAGTTTTATTGTGTATATAGTATGGATGGCAAATAGATTTTAACTAGTGTACCAAAATAAAGTAAGAGTTGTATAGTTTTAGGTATGCTATGTATATATAGACATGCAGACATACCTATATTTTATTAATTTTTAAAGTTACAATATTCCATGTTCTATATACTGTATTTATCTATTTGTTTCATCTGTTTTGAATCATTTTCAATGAAAGTTCTTTAATTTTGGTCTGTAATTTATTGACATAGGTTATAATATCAGTTTTCTTTCTTTTTTTTTCAAAACATTTTCCCTCATTATTGCTAAATTTCAGGATACAAAGAAGATTTCATTGCATGCCATGTTTGACGTGCATGCTGCCTATTTGACATGCTAGGTATATAGGATAAGCATGACTTGATTATGTGGTGGCATGAAATCCTGTGAATATTAGATATATTGATGAACTTTGGAAATTATGGTATAAGCTAAAACCTTAATAAAAACGTCTTTGTATTATACATTTTAACCTGTGAACTATGTTAGAATTGGAAACCTGCAGATATTTAAAGTTTTAGTGATTAAACTGTTGGATATTATTAAACAGTTTTATTATAGCTATATATTTATTTTTCATTAGAAGATCCAACATTTCTTATAATGTTCAGTCTTTATGGTTTAGTATAACCATAAAAATAACTTTTGAAGTATGACTATTTATATTTTTAGTCAATATAACTATATATTTGAAAGTTAAATAAAAATGAATACAATTTTCTTTGGTAGACCAAATCTGTTTTCACCATTGGATTTTTCACCAATCGGATGTTCCTGTTTGCTGTTACAGGATCAGTGATTGGTCAGTTATTAGTGATTTACTTTCCTCCACTTCAACACATATTTCAGACAGAAGCTCTTTCTGCATCAGGTGAGCTTATAAGTTACAAGTTTCAGTAAGTAAGTAAGTTTAGATTTATTGGTATTAGATAGAATTATCTAACATTATAATTGAAACAAGTAAAAAAAGTTGTAATAAACTTATTATGCGAGCACACACACACACACACACACACATAAAATATAAAATCAAGAGTTTTGTTGATGCCATTTATGTTTTACTCCTTTTACATTAATATATGCAAGGCTTTCTATTTTCAGATGTGTTACTCACATTAATATACAGAAGGCTTTCTATTTTCAGATGTGTTACTCACATTAATATACAGAAGGCTTTCTATTTTCAGATGTGTTAGTCACATTAATATATAGAAGGATTTCTATTTTCAGATGTGTTAGTCACATTAATATATAGAAGGCTTTCTATTTTCAGATGTGTTACTCACATTAATATACAGAAGGCTTTCTATTTTCAGATGTGTTAGTCACATTAATATATAGAAGGCTTTCTATTTTCAGATGTGTTAGTCACATTAATATATAGAAGGCTTTCTATTTTCAGATGTGTTACTCACATTAATATATACAGAAGGCTTTCTATTTTCAGATGTGTTACTCACATTAATATACAGAAGGCTTTCTATTTTCAGATGTGTTAGTCACATTAATATATAGAAGGCTTTCTATTTTCAGATGTGTTACTCATTAATATACAGAAGGCTTTCTATTTTCATTAATATATAGAAGGCTTTCTATTTTCAGATGTTACCGATGTGTTAGAAGGCTTTCTATTTTTGTGTTAGATGTGTACTTTAATATACAGAAGGCTTTCTACATTAATATACAGAAGGCTTTCTATTTTCAGATGTGTTACTCACATTAATATACAGAAGGCTTTCTATTTTCTGATGTGTTACTCACATTAATATACGGAAGGCTTTCTATTTTCAGATGTGTTATGCACATTAATATATAGAAGGCTTTCTATTTTCAGATGTGTTATGCACATTAATACACAGAAGGCTTTCTATTTTCAGATGTGTTACTCACATTAATATACAGGTGTTTTTATTTTCAGATGTGTTACTCATTAATATACAGAAGGCTTTCTATTTTCAGATGTGTTAGTCACATTAATATATAGAAGGCTTTCTATTTTCAGATGTGTTACTTCTTGTTCTTGTGGCATCCACAGTTTTTATTGCTTCAGAGTTGAAGAAATTTGTAGAAAGACTGATTGCCAGACGCCTCCGCCTTAAACATCATTTTGGTACAGATTTTGTTTGATGTCACTGACCAGGTTAAAATTATTTAAGAGCTTTATAATTTATCACCAAATTACAAATGAGAGTGTGAACAATTATGTGCTGGTTAATGTTTCCAAAGGAAAAGGCTGTAATTGAAACTTTTTTAATACATTATCTAAGTAAATATTAGGAAAATGCAACACTGAAACCACAAATGGAGAGTTAAGTGGAAGAATTTGTATATTTAGTCATTTCATTATTCAGTGATTGATCTTGTATATAAAGAAATTATTTTATATGTAACACATTTTAATGCCATCTAAGAAAATCTTAAGGAAGAGCTCTAATCAGTTATCTCCATTTGGAAAAAGAAAATTTAAATTGAAAATTGTATGTAATTTTGACGGACAATAACAGTGTTGTATATGAGGTTTAGAAAGTAACTTATTTTAATGTAGTGCAGAACTACTTGTTACTTTTGATACAAAATATTTGTTTCTGAAATTTACCTGTGATTAAGAATGCTAGAGCTGATAATTTGGGCATTGTGTATTGAAAAGCACAATGAGATTTTTATTAGATCAAAATTACAAGTGTTGAGCAGGGTTTGTGTTTTATTTCAGTATAGTGTGAACAGTATTGTTAATCTCAGGTACACTTAATATATAACTGGTTTTCACTTTTATCTGGAAGTGGTGATACTTTAACAGGTTTATAATTAAATGTTGTTACAGACACTTATGTATGGAAGCACATTACAGTAATATAATATTATATTGATAAACTAGTTACAAGCATGATGAGGGGGTTTATTATGGGTGTCACTAAGTGTTTGGCAGAATGTTGGTCCATCTTCTTCAGATAGACATTTTGCCAAAGTTGTACGTTACCCAAAATAGAGCCACTTCATTATGCTTCTAAATCATTGTTTGTTGATTATTTGCTGACATAGAAAGTTACAATTATGAAAAGTATCATATTCCTATGAACCAAGATGAAGTTATTTTGAATCCCATGTTTATGATATTATAACTTGCCACACATTAAGTGCTATTGGTGTAAACCCGGAGTGTAATGCTGTATCATAATAACTATGAAGAACAGAATTGTCTTTAAGGCACTAGAAAACCTCTGTGGTCTTTCTAGCTTTAGTTAGACATTTAAATCATTTTATGGAAAAAAAAACTTTACAAATATGTTGCATTTAAAACAAATAAAATTGTTTTTTAGTTGTGGTTATTTTACATAACCACTTCTGTTGTAACTAGAGAGTAACACTTTTTGAAGTTAGAATATCATTATTGTCTTTCTAATAAACAAAGTTCACATCTTTCACAAAAAAATAAGTAATTAACCAATGATCACATTTGAAGGATGTAAGATATTTTACACCAGTGTTTTCAATGTCAGAATGTCATTTTAAGTTCATACAGAAAATGTAGTTGTAATTTCATATTCAATAGCATTATATTATAATTCTACTGAAGATTTATAGCTGTTTTGACATTTCACAATACTCTCATAAGATCCCTAAATCTTTTCATCACAGTTTCTAGAAAATCTTAGTTTATTGAACTACTGGAGATGTTTAAAAATAAAAGTATAAAGTTTTACATTTGAAAGACTGAAATTAGGTACAGATTTTCAACAGTAAAATGAGATCTCTTGCTATCATTTTATAAACAAATTGCTTTAAAGTATAAAATATTCTGCAATCTAAGGCCGAATTATTCAGACCCTGGATCCACTTACTTTTATTAGTGTGAACTGTCAGCTAATGCCTTCTGTAAAATGCATAGTTTGTTTGGAATATTATTCTCTTCAGTCTCATTTTTAATTTAATTGGTTATTATTTGCACTTCATGCACAAAAATTAATTGTGTTTGTTATGAACAACCAGTGTGATAATTTGGTCTGACCTCAGTTTAGGAAAATTAAAACATTTCATTTAATTTTACAGAAGTTGATGACAGTGAGTTTTGTTTATTCCAACATTTCCATTATTCATTTTTTAACCAGTGAATTGAAATCAAAGTAAAAACAATTTGAAATAGTTTCTTCACATCTGTTAAAATAATTTAGACAATAAATGTATTTAACTCAGATTTCTAATAATCAACTTTTGAAATTATGGCTTGAATGAAATTCAAAAGAAAACATTAACATAAAGTTTATTTCTCCTTGAAATCTAATTTGAAACAAAACTTATGGTCCACTAGTTTTTAATAGTTTCATGGCATTACAACTCCACTAAGTGGTACATACCTTTTATCAGTATGGTTGTTAACATGAACCTATTTACCTGAGTAGAAATAAGAAAATAGTTGAAGTGAATTGTGATAATTGAAATGGTGTGTTTGAGTTGAATAGTACAACAGATTCTATTAGACTGAAAAATTATACTACTAAAACTAAACAAACTGAACTATAGTATTATTTAAAAAAAGTTTATTTATTAACATGAGAATAGTTTGTAAAGCCTCCATATGGTCACCCACATACTTTATATGGTGTTTTGAAAATATAAAGGTTATCCTGTTAGACTAAAGTGTTTAAGTGATGTGTATGTAATTTGTTAGCAAAGTTTACTGAACAATTTAAAAATAAATAAATCCTTAGAGATTTTTCCCTAATGAATTATGGAATTTAAGTATTGCTAAGAACTGACACTGATAGTGCTCTGTGCACTAACATTCCTTGAAAATTACCTAACAGTGACTCTGATAATTTCCAAAGTTCACTGTGTACCTCCTCTACACATAATTAAGACTTGCCATCAAAGAATGAAATGGAGTTGACACTGGATCAGAGTTAGCATAGTCACTCATAAATTTATTCCTATTATAAAAAATTTCAAATCTGTATATTGTGGGAGGTGTATTTATAATACTTTCCTGCTGATTAATTTTTCAGATATCATAATAGTCATCACCACAGTATAAAATTCATAACAGTATATCAACTTGTTTATTTTAATGTATTAATACTGAATAATAATGCCAAATCTAAATGTAAAATGTATAACAAAAATGAATTGCTCATTCATATTTGACTCTGGCAGCTTTATTTCAACTCCTTGGTGTGGATTCCTGTATGTGGTGAATGGACCTCCCAGAGAAGGCTCTGTTCTTTCAGTTTACCTTACCACTTCTAGGAACTAAACATCCATCCACGTGTTTCTGGTGTGTGGCAACCCATGAAGGCAAGGAGAGGATCCTGGTGATTGAGAGGTCCAACCCTAACACACCACTTTGGCCTTGAATTCCTGTAGATGGGCAGCTCCCCAGGGTCAGTTGATTGGTCCACTTTGGCTAGGATTAACCAAGTATCAGTGTATCCAAAGATGCAGAATGATCATTCATTCATGCCTTTAGTTGCTGGAATCTTTTTCCAGAGACAGAGACCTGTCTAGTTGACCCGAGGCAGGATCCATGGAGACCAATAGACCTCCTTTGAATAAAGAAAAAAGATGTGGTCGAAAACAGAAGGGCTTTCCACCCAATTCGCCCACACATAAGTGAAAATGGCCAATTTAATACAGTAAAACTATCAAGGTTTACATTCTAATCTGGATGACATCAAAGCACTGATTGATTCTTGCCATCTTGTATGTCTTTCCTTACAGAAAACATTTCTGAAACCTGCTGATATAGTTACATTTTAGCAGTTTTCTCTGTACAGTAATGACAGGCTGTGTGATGGTTGGGTTCTTGGAGGGGGTGGAGACTGTTACCATCCATGTTTTCTTGAGTCTTACCATCACTGTTTGTTTTCTCTACCTGTCTTCTGGAGAGACCTATTATCAATCAGACCTTGATGCTCTCGTTGAACACTTGCCATCTCCATTTTTAATCTTGGGGAAGTTTAATGGAAGTGCTGATAATGATGGAAGGGGTTACTCTGTAGAGTTTATACTCTCTGATCACAAACTTTCTCTTTTCAATACTGGTTCTTACACTTATTTTCATGCATCTAGTCAGTCTTTTACTGCTATTGATCTCTCAATTTGCTCCCCTTCACTATTCTCCCACTTTTCATGGAGGGTTGACTGCAACCCACAAGGCAGTGATCACTTTACTGTAATTTTGAGAGAGACTGGCCCTGATCGATGCCACCTGACCCACATGCCCTGATGGAAGCTGGATCAAGCAAACTGGCCCTCTTTCACTGCTCTTGCAGAACTTGATCCTGCCACTGTTTGTAAGCCATCAGTAGACGACTGTGTGGCAGGAATAACTGACTGTATTATACAGGCAGCTGCTCAATGTCTTGACACGTTTTCTAAGATATCCTTGTCTGTGGTGGAATCATGTCTAAGGAAGGCTCACAAACGGGCCTAGAATACTTTTTGTAGGTATCCCACACTCTCGAACTGCATCGCTTTCCAGCATACCTGTGCACATGCTCGGTGGGTAAGACATCAAAGCCAGAAGGACTCTTGGATTAAGTTCACAACCAGCATATCTTCTATCACCAGTTCCAAAGTCATATGGGACAAGATTCGAAAGGTCAGTGTGCAATATAATTCTGTCCCCCTTTCGATCTTGTTCTCTAATGGCCAGGAAGTAGCTGATACCTGGAGCATTGCCCAATACTCTAGGTGTAAGCTTTTGCCGAGTATCTAGCACTTCTGCTTAATCCTCCACCTTCTTCGCCATCACGACTCAAGCAGAGTGATCACCTCTTTCCTTTCGAGCTGATTGTCTCTATGACTATAATCATCCCTTTACACTGGTGAAACTCCAACTGGTCCTTCATTGGTCTGGCAGTACATCAGTCAGACCTGATGATGTACACTATGAAATGCTGCATGATCTATTTCCTGCTTCTCTTGCTATTCTTCTGATTGATTATACCTGGATCTGGCAGGAGAATGTTTATCTTGATGCCTGGCACTGGGCTGTTGTTCTACCTTTCTCCAAGCCTGGGAAGAATCCCAAGATTCCTTCACACTACCATTCAATTGCTCTGACAGACTGTCTCTGTAAGACCTCAGAGAGGATGGTTAATGCTCGGCTTGTTTGGTTTCTCAAATCAAACAATCTTCTTTCTCCCACCCAGTGTGGATTCCAACAATAGTGCTCCACTGTGAACCACCTGATTTGACTTGAAATATCGATCGGAGAAACTTTTCTCAAGTGCCATCTTGTCTCAGTATTCTTTGACCTTGTGAAAGCTCATGACACCATATGGAAGTATGGCGTTTTGCGAGACCTCTACTTATGGAGGGTTACATGGCCATTTTCCCATTTTTATTAATTCTTTTTAATGGGCAGGCGATTCCATGTTCGTGTGGGTTCAACACTATTCTGTTCTTTCTTACAAGAACTTGGAGTCCCTCAGGGCTGTTTTGAGTGTCACACTTTTCAGTATAAAGATTAACGCCATCATTGAACAACTCCCTTTTTCTGTTGCAAATGGGCTCTATGTTGACAGCTTCCACATCTCGTGCCAGTCATCGAACATGAGGTTTATTGAGTGGCAGCTACAAACTGCTCTCAATCATTTACTGAAGTGGACCAAAGCAAATAATTTTAACCTTTCTCTCTGAAACCGTTTGCACGTGCTTTTGCTACCAACTGTATTCACCCCAATCCTGAACTCCATGTTGATGCAGTTGTGCTTCCCATGGTCCCTGAGGCAAAGTTCTTGGGGCTTACCTTTGACTGTAAGCTGACCTTTATACCACACATCGTGCAGCTACGAGTAAAATGTACATGAGCACCAAACATCCTGTGTCCTTTCTTCCACAATTTTGGGAGTGGATCAATGTTCTATGCTAAAGATATATCATGCTCTTATTTGATTGAAACTGGACTTGTGTGTCTCTGGTCTATGACTTTGCCAGAACTTGGCCTTGAAGATGCTGGACCCCGTTCATCATCAGGAACTTTAGCTCTGTACCAAGGCTTTCTGCACTTCCACAGTCCATATTTTATACATAGTGTCTCATGAACCTCATCTAGAGCTCTACCATTTGTAACCATCGTTACTGCATGTTTCAAAACTTTGATCCTTACCACAGCATTCCACCTGGGGTTGTGATTTCCATTCTTCATGGGCCATGCTTTTTCAGAACAGATGATTTGCCATTGTTCCTTTAGGCCTTTGTATCCAGGTGCAGTTAGATAAATTAGGTCTGTCCTTGGATGATATTACTGTATCCACTGGTCAGCCCATCCCACCATGGCTTATTACCATCTCCAAATGTGACCTTTCTTTAAGTCACCTGAGAAAAGATGATACTCCCGATTGGAAGTACCATCTTTTATTTGCTGAACATTTTTTGAACCATCGTTCTATTCCCATTTACATGGATGGTTTGAAATAAGGTGACTCTGTAAGCTCTGCCATGGTTTGTTATGGTTCAGTGGTTGTGCACAGAATCCTCTCTACAGTTTCTTTGTTTACTCTCAAACTGTACGCTATTTTCCTTCCCCTGGATTACATAGAAGCTGAGCAGTACTCGAATTGTATTATTTATACTGACTCGCTTAGTTCTGTAATAGCCCTGGAATTGCTTCACATTAGTTCTCACCCTGTTCTTGCCAATATTCAAAACCAACTTCGCCCATTCCTCTTCAACATCTACTTCTGTCCAGTTCTTCTGGATATCAGGCCACGTTGGTATTCGTCTGCTCTCGGGCTGTCACTGCTGTGTCTGTTCCATACATGGACTGTGGTCGTGTATTCAAGGCTCGGTTCTGTGCCAGTTGGCAGTTGACTTGGAGTGAGAAACATGAAAACAAGATTTTCCAGATAAAACCCGCTATTGATCTTTGGCCATCTTGTTTTCATAAGGATCTGAAATAAAAAGTTATCTTAACTAGACTACGATTTGGTTACGATTTTTTAACTCAGTTTTCTTTTATGTGGGACTGATCCATCAATGTATGGTCTGTGTGACACTCCAGTCACAATAGCCCACATTTTATTATCATGCCATCGTTACCACTCTCAAACACCACCATTTTCAACATTTCTTGCACCAAGGTTTACTCTTGACGCTGGACAATGTCAATTGGCAATGGTAACACTGTCCACCTTACAAATGTTTTTAATTTTTTAAGGGCCATTGGTCTTTTGAATGCTATTTACGTTTTTAATTCAAAAATTAGACATTGTTTTGTATTAACATGATTTCTTTTTGCGAATGTTAATATAATTTTACTTTTAATATTTTACTGGTTGTTTGGCACTGATAGCCCCGTTGCTTTGTGCCATAAAACACCAACAAACCAACCAACCAAATTTATTTCAGTTGTTTAACAAATTGATTTAGATATCATTTCGCTTCTTACTAACATGATATGTCTAATAAGGAGTAGTAAAATATTATGTTTCGAAAAGTGAAAAATAAAGTGTGAAGATCTATTTATAAAGCTTATCCACCATTAAACCTGATATTTAAGTTATGTTACGTATTATAATTGATCTTGGATGAGTCTCCAATTCATTGTTATATATTAAGATTTCAAATATCTGGACATTTTAATTTTAATTTAGGAGTTCATTGAAAGTCAATATGTATGGAATGTATGATATTTGTCAAGATTGATACACACAATTTTTCTTCTTAACACAAATATACATTATATGGCCAAAAGTATGCAGACACTCGACCATCACATCCACATGTGCTTGTTGAACATTTCATTCCAAAACCGTAGGCATTAATATGAAGTTGGTCCCCCTTTACTGCAATAACAGCCTTCACTTTTTTCGGAAGGTTTTTCACTGGATTTTGTAACAAGGCTGTGGGGATTTGCTCCTATTCAGCTACAAGGACATTAATGAGGTCTGCCTTTTGGTGTGGATTCCTGTACGTGGTGAGGGGACCTCCCAGGGAAGGTTCTGTTCTTTCAGTTTACCTCCTCTGGGATCTAAACATTCACCCACGTGTTTGCCGTGCATGGCGACACGTGTAGGGGAGGAGAGGATCCTGGTGGTTGAGGGGTCCGACACCAACACACCACTTTGGCGTTGAATTCCTGTAGACTGGCAGCCTTTGGGTGGCCCCCTTGAGTGAATCAGCTGGTCCACTTGGGATAAAGTCAACCAAGTACCAGTGTTAGAAGTTCTCAACGGGTGTTGTGGATATTGTGCCTGATGCTGGTGTTTGGGTATAGTGCTCACGAAACCCTGGCGTTGTTACATTGTCCTTGCATGACATTCTAGTTCCTCCCCTCATAGGGCTCCATGGTGGGTGGGGTCAGTGGGTACAGAAATTTTTCTCTTTTCCTATGGATCCTTCTTCAAAAAATTTAAATAAAATAGTGGAAAAACAGTCAATAGGTAGGCGACCACGTCTTTAAGACAAAGCAGCAATCTTCAACTTCTGTAACACACGTACCTCATTTTCTTATATTACATTCTCTTTCAGAAAAACCTTTAGGACAAATGTCTCCCTTTTTTATTCAGAAGGGAATAGAGGGTCTTGCTGGCTCTCCAAAGTCCGTAAAGAAGCTTCGATCTGGAGACATATTAGTTGAAACATCCACAACCCAACACAGTGAACTCCTTGAATTCAAAGACAATTGGGGATATACCTATTGAGGTTACCCCTCATTCTACCTTAAATTCATCACGAGGGATTTGAAGAACGTCCCAGAGTCAGAGATTCTTGCTGGTCTCTCCACTCAAGGAGTTTCTGCAGTGAGGCACATCTCCACTCGCAAAGATGGAGTTACACTGCCGACAAATACCCTTGTTTTGACATTTACATCAACATGTGCACCTGCCACCATCAAGGCAGGTTATCTAATTTGCAGGGTACGGCCATACATTCCAAACCCTCTCCGATATTTCCAATGCCAGAGGTTTGGCCACACAAAGACGTCATATCGTGGTTCCCTGACATGTGCTTGTTATGGTGGCAAGGACCACAATGTTTATGAGTGTGACACGGACCCACATTGTGTCAACTGTAATGGTTCTCACCCTTCCTACTTTCATTCTTGCCCAAAATGATTGGAGGAAAAAGAGGTGCAGTGTTTGAAAACGACACATAACACTAGTTATCCTGAGACTCAGAAATTGCTGTTTGCCACTCCATCTCGGATATGTGCTGCTGCACTTCGTTCCACAACTACAGTGGGAGTGCAGACAGATCTCTCTGTGCCTCCAAGAAAATCGTTTTCAAAACAAATTAAAAGCCTTTTGACCTCCATGGTTAAAAAAGTTGATGAATCGACTTCCACACCCATCTTTGTTCCTCCCGTACATTCCAACAAACCTCAAGATCCACATCCTTCGGTTTCAAATACAGGCATTTCTTCTCCCACCCCAAGATGCAAAACAATCATTCGTTCGTGTCCTCAGTCACTGGAATCCCCTTCCAATGACAAAGACCTGCCAAATCGACCCAGGGCAGGATCCATGGAGGTCGATAGACCTCTTCCGACTGAGGACAGTAAGGAAAAAAAGACGTGGTCGTAAACGAAAGAGTTCTTTAGCCACTTCGCCTACCCGTCGTTAAAAATGGCCACCTTAATACAATGGAACTGTCGAGGTTTACGTTCTCATCTGGATGCTTTCAAAACACTGATTGCTTCCTACCATCCTGTATGCCTTTCCTTACAAGAAACATTTCTAAAACTGCTGATACAGTCACTATTCGGCAGTTTTCTTTGTACAGAAATGACAGGCTGTGTGATGGACGAGTACATGGAGGGGTAGCACTATTGGTTGATCAGCATGTGCCCACCCTGTCTTTGTCATTCAACTCACCCTTGAAGGCCGTAGCCATCCGTGTTTCCTTGGGTCATACCATCACTGTTTGTTCTCTCTACCTGTCCCCTGGAGAGACATATGATCAATCAGACCTTGATGCTCTCGTTGAACAGTTGCCATCTCCCTTTCTACTCCCGGGGAACTTTAATGGACATCATCTCCTCTGGGGAAGTGCTGTTATTGATGGGAGGGGTCGTTCTGTAGAGCGTATGCTCTCAGATCACAACCTTTTACTTTTCAATACTGGTTCTTCCACTTATTTTCATGCACCTAGTCAGTCCTTTACTGCTATTGATCTCTCGGTTTGCTCCCCTTCATTATTCTCCCATTTTGCATGGAGGGTTGACAATAATCCACTAGGCAGTGATCATTTTCCTATACTTTTGAGGGAGACTGGCCCTGGTCGATGCCACCCTACTCGCGTGCCCCGGTGGAAGCTGGCTCAGGCAGACTGGTTCACTTTCACTGCTCTCGCAGAACTTGATCCTGCCATCGTGAATCAGCTATCAATAGACAACTGTGTGGCGGCAGTAACTGACTGTATTACACAAGCAGCTGCTCAATGTATTCCTAAAACCTCGACACGTTTTCCACAATATCATCGTCCATGGTGGAATCCTGCTTGTGTCTTGGCACAGAAGGCTCAAAAACGGGCCTGGGACACTTTCCGTGGATATCCCACACTTTCGAACTGCATCGTTTTCCAACGGGCCCATGCACGTGCTAGGTGGGTAAGATGTCAAAGCCAGAAGGAATCTTGGATTAAGTTCACAACTAGCATATCTTCTACCACACCTAATTAGTGCTGGATTCGAAAGGTCAGTGGGCACTACAATTCTGTCCCCCTCTCTATCTTACTTTCTGATGGCCAAGAGGTAGCTAATGTCCAGAGCATCGCTGATACTCTAGGTGAAAGCTTTTGCCAGGTATTTAGCATTTCTGCTTGTTCCTCCACCTTCTTGGCCATCAAGACTCGGGCAGAGCGTTCACCTCTTTCCTTTCGAACTGACTGTCTCTTTGACTAATTGTCCCTTTACACTGGTGGAACTGAAAATGGCCCTTCATCAGTCTGGCAATACCTCTGTTGGACCTGATGATGTACACTATGACATGCTAAGCTATCTCTCTCCTGCTTCTCTTTATGTTCTTCTAATTGTCTTTAACTGGATCTGGCAGGAGAATGTGTTTCCTGATGCCTGGTGCCAGGCTATTATTTTACCTTTCTCTAAGCCTGGGAAAGATCCCAAGATTCCTTCAAACTACCGTCCAGTTGCTTTGTCGAGCTGTCTCTGTAAGACCTTAGAGAGGATGGTTAATGCTCGTCTTGTATGGTTTCTCGAATCAAACAACCAGTGTGGGTTCCAACGACAGCACTCCACCACGGACCACCTAATTCGACTTGAAACATCAATCAGAGAAGCCTTTCTCAAACGTCAACATCTTGTATCAATATTCTTTGACATTGAGAAGGCTTATGACACAACATGGAGGTATGGCATTTTGTGAGACCTCCATATATATATGGGTTATGTGGCCATTTGCCCATGTTTATTAAAAAAATTTTAATGGACAGGAGATTCCAAGTTCGTGTGGGGTTGACACATTCCCGTTCTTTTCTGCAGGAAGTTGGGGTCCCTCAGGACTGTGTTTTGAGTGTCACACTTTTCAGTATAAAGATAAATGCCATCACTGGACAACTCCCTCTCACTGTTGTGAATGGGCTCTATGTCAACGACTTTCACATCTTGTGTCAGTTGTCGAACATGAGATATATTGAGCGGCAACTACAAACTGCCCTCAATCGTGTGCTGAAGTGGCTCACGGCAAACGGCTTTAATTTTTCTCTCTCTAAAACCGTTTGCATGCACTTTTGCTGCCAACGGGGTATTCACCCTGATCCTGAACTCTGTATTGGTGAAGTTTCACTGCCAGTGGTCCATGAGACCAAGTTCTTGGGGCTTATCTTTGACCGTAAGCTGACCTTTATACCACACTTAAAGCAGCTACAGGTCAAATGCACAAGAGCACTGAACATCCTCCCTGTCCTCTCTACTGCCAGTTGTGGAGTGGATCGATGTTCTGTGTTAAAGATATATCGTGCTCTTATTCGATCAAAACTCGACTATGGATCAGTGGTCTGTGGCTCTGCCAGACCCTTGGCCTTAAAGATGCTGGATCCCATTTATAATCAAGGACTTCGACTCTGCACTGGGGCTTTCCACACCTCTCCAGTTCAAAGCTTATACATAGAATCTCATGAACCTTCTCTGCACCTTTGCCGTTTGCAGCTGTCTACTATATTCTTCGAAAATTCTTTCCTTACCAAAGCATCCCACCTGGGGATGTTTTCTTTCCTCAGTGGGCCATACTTTTTCAAAACAGACGATCTGCCATTGCTCCTTTTGGCCTTCGCATCCAAGCACAATTGGATGAATTGGGTCTGTCCTTGGATAACATTGCAGAATCCACAGGTCAGCCCATCACAGCCCCCAACTGTGAACTTTCCTTCAGTCATCTGAAAAAGGCAGATACTCCTGATTGGAAGTACCGTCTTTTATTTACTGAACATCTTTCGAACAATCATTCCATTCCAATTTATACGGATGTTTCCAAATCGGATAATTCTGTGGGCTTTGCCATGGTTTGTTGCAGTTCAGTGGTTGTGCGCAGAATCCCCTCTACAGCTTCTGTGTTCACTGCTGAACTGTACGTCATATCTCTTGCCTGGATCATATTGAAGCTGAGCAGTACTCCAACTGCACTATCTATACTGACTTGATTAGTTCTCTACAGGCCCTGTAATTGCTACACGTTGGCTCACACCCTGTTCTCGCTAATATTTAAAACCGACTGGCCCATTTTTCATTAACATCTACTTCTGTCCAGTTTTTCTGGATACCAGGCCACGTTGGTATTCGCGGGAACGAGCTTGCAGACACGGCAGCTAAATCTATCTGCTCAGGCACTGTCACCACTGTGCCTATTCCGTACATGGACTATGGTCCTGTACTTAAGGCTCGGCTCTGTGCCAGCTGGCAGTCCACTTGGATTGAGCAACACGAGAACAAGCTTTTTCAAATCAAACCCTATATTGGACTTTAGCCATCTAGCTTCCGTAAAGTTCGGAAGGAGGAAGTTGTTCTAACTGGACTACGCATTGGTCAGAGTTTTTTAACTCATCGTTTTCTTTTATCTGGAATAGTTGCACCAGTGTGTAGTTTGTGTAACACTCAAATCACTGTAAGCCACATTTTACTTTCTTGCCATCGTTACGATTCTCAACGACGGCAATATTTTAAACATGTTTTTCCCAGGGTTTATCTGTAACATTGGACAGTGGTATTGGTGATGGTGACTCTGTCCACCTTGATGAAGTTTTTTAATGGCCATTAATCTTTTTAATTTCATTTAAGTGTTAGATATTTATTCATTACACCTTTTTAATTGTGGTTCCCCTTTTAGAGTCTCAATCTCTCTAGTTCAATTTGAAATTGGAAAATGGCCAGAACATTAAATAACTCAATACCAGGATTGGAAAGGCCAACTTCAGGTGACTAACGCTGCTGTTTGAACTACCCGTTAGTCGTCCTGGTGAGTTGTTATTAGAATTTTGCTGCATGTCTTTTAACACTTTTATTACTTTACATTTTGGTACAGGCCATAATGACACCTTAACCCGGAACCAGGACTGGAAAGGCCAACTTCAGGTGACTGACGGTGGTTCTTGTACTTATCTGTTAGTCTTCCTGTCGGGTTATGATCCTTACCATTTTGCTAGAGAAAGTCCTTTACAACTTCTCTTACTCTGCTTGTCAACATTGGTTTTATGCTTTTTCTGTTTTTCAATGATGTTTTGTTTTACCTTCATTTCTTTTTCTGTATTTTACTGGCCCTGTATGGCCAAGCGTGTTAAGGCGTGCGACTCGTAATCTGAGGGTCGCAGGTTCGCATCCCCGTCGTGCCAAACATGCTCGCCCTTTCAGCCGTGGATGCGTTATAATGTGACGGTTAATCCCACTATTCGTTGGTAAAAGAGTAGCCCAAGAGTTGGCGGTGG
Source organism: Tachypleus tridentatus (assembly GCF_004210375.1). NCBI lineage: Eukaryota > Metazoa > Arthropoda > Merostomata > Xiphosura > Limulidae > Tachypleus > Tachypleus tridentatus. The sequence continues at coordinate 40,696,209 of NC_134836.1, forward strand.
GTGGTGATGACTAACTGCCTTCCCTCTAGTCTTACACTGCTAAATTAGGGACGACTAGCACAGATAGCCCTCGAGTAGCTTTGTGCGAAATTCCAATTCCTGTATTTTACTACATTTAATTTATTTTTACCTTTTTACCGGACGTTTGGCGCAGATAGCCTAGCTGCTTTGTGCCATAAAACACTAAATCAATCAATCAATTAGGTCTGGCACTGATGTCGGACGAGAAGGCCTGACTCGCAGTCGGAATTGCAATTCATCCCAAAGATGTTCGATGGGGTTGAAGTTAGGACGCTGTGTAGGCCAATTAAGTTCTTTCACACCAACCTCGGCAAACCATGTATTTATGGAGCTCACTTTGTGCATGAGGGCATTTTCATGATGAAACAAAAGGGCCCCTCCAAATTGTTGCCACAAAGTTGGAAGCACACAATTATCTAGAATATCATTGTATGCTGTATCATTAAGACTTCTCTTCACTGGAACTAAAGAGATAAATAGCCTAGCCCAGATCATGAAAAACTCCCCCAGACCATTATTTCTCCTCCACAAAACTTTACAGTTGACACCATGCATTCGGGCAGGTAGCGTTCTCCTGGCGTCTGCCAAACCCAGATTCGTCCATCAGATTGCCAGAGATTGAAGCATAATTTATCACTCCAGAAAACATGTTTCCACTGCTCCAGAGTCCTATAGCGGAGTGCTTTACACCACTCTAGCCGACACTTGGCATTGCACATGATGATCTCAGGCTTGTGTGCAGCTGCTTGGCCATGGAAACCCATTTTATGAAGCTTCCTGACGATGACAGAAGAGAGTCGAAACGTTGTTCGCTCCTCTACGTGAAATATTTTCTCAACCCAAACAAGCCGTTTTTACCTATATATTTTTATCGTAACAATGCCACGTTGAAAGTCACTGAACTCTTCAGTACGACCTATTCTACTGTCAATGTTTGCCTATGGAGATTGAATTGTTGTAGGCTTGATTTTATGCGCTGTTAGCAATGGGTATGGCTGAAAGAGCCAAACGCACTAATTAGAAGGGGTGTCCACATACTTTTGGCCATGTGGTGTATTTTAGTATACACACAATTATAAGATATGTAATAATGGTTATTTAAAATATTAGTTTATATACAAGAATTTTACAAACTACACTGAGTTTTCTATCTACTCGAGAACTGAATATTTTTATCGGTGGCCTCGTTCCATGACGATCAAACTAATTCTGAGTTGATATTGTTACAACTCACTTAAGCTTGGTAGCTGTCTTTTTATTTTTGTGCTGGTCTCACACTGTTACATTGCTGACTTTTTACCGATTAAAATATTTAATGTCTTCATAAAAATACTGATATCCGAAGTTAATTAACTGAAGCTAAACAGTTTGTGATGTTTTAAATTTATAAATGTTCCTGGTCAAATTTTGTAGTTTTCCAACTCTTCAAACATTAGCTTCTTGTCTTTATGGTGTATTGATAATACATCTGTTTTATAAGCGCTTTGTGATTGCTATTGTTTTATGCATAAATAAATTTTATCTTTTGATATGGTGTACCATCAACCTGAAAGATCGATATTTTTCCCCAGACACAAGGGAAGTGACCTGTGAAAGTTGATTAATTTAATTGGAACTCTAGTTATGTAGAACATAAATGTCTATGAATACGTGAAAAATTTTAGAATTTGCTTTTAAAATCCAACGAATTAGTTATATATCAAAATGAACTACAAACTTTTAAGTTAAACAGACTTTAAGAAGCGCAAAACTGTGGGCTGGTGAGAAAGCTCTGTAGTAATTACTTTAATTATTAATCACTTCTATTCAATCTCACTTTATTTAATTCCTTTTATTAATTAATGTTAATGTTTCGTCAAGATTTTTAAGTTTTTGTCTTCTGCCGCAGAATTATTCTTTTCGCAGATTGAGTAACCACAACTATTCACAATAAACACGCAATTTATAAACTAGATGATACTAAATGAAGCTTTTATACATGTACCACAGACAAACAAAAAACGATAGACAGAACTGAAAGCCTTCTTTAATGTACCTATTACGTGTTCAATCTATTGAAATGCAACGCTATTTTTAGACAAAATTATGTAGAATGTTATCACTGCTTGAAGTAGATTGACGTCTGGTTCTTTGTATGTAGCAAGCAGTGCTATTGAAGCATGAATGGAAGTGCAGGATGCACTGTGCAACAATTTTACTTTTAATGTAATGCCAACAGTCTTCAAAATTGTGCACTACCAAACTATGGAAGACATCATGGAAAAACCAACGTAATGCAGAAAACTTTGAAATATTTCTATTCTTGTTGAGTAATAAATGAGGAAAATAATAATTTTATATAAACATATATATGGAAAGTTAATTTTTTTTCAAGTGATATGGTCGTTGGGAATTTAAAAAATGAAGTGCTGGTGTATACTCTGATAAAATATGCTAAGATAAAATTAATTATCTTTAAATGCATGCACAGTTTTACAAGTTACCTATTTATTATTTCTCGATTAAGCACTAATTGTTATATAAAACAGCGTTTAGATCTTGAGCTGAAAAGTCGAAGATAAAACACCACAAAATATTATGAAAACTTACCTATATTTATCAACAAAATAAAAAGTATGAAATATATGATTAGTGTGTATTCGCAAAATACACATGACTATAACTATCTGCAAAGGCAACAAATTTTACAAATATTTGTAAAACACAACAAATAAATAATATGGAAAAATACCTGATAACTATCAACAAAAACACAACCGTAAGAAAATAGTTTATATCCATCTACAAAATGCAAGACGAAAAACTACAAAATACAGCAAGGGAAAAAAACAAGGCTAATATCTTCCTATAAAAACCCTACAAAAGTACATGACAAACATGGTTACTATTAAGTACAAATAGAATCAATTAACACAAATACGAATGAAAGCCACAAAAGGTGTAACTTACAAATTGTACGGAGGTATGCATCACACACACACATAAGATGCATGTGTGTGTATGATGCTAATGTTTTTCCTTTCGATAATTCTCCTATCTTTCACTATATTTCTACGGAAACAGCCTATGTAAAGAATCTCACCAAACTGCATTTACTCTAATTTATTCCACTCTTAAACCAAATGTTAAAAAAAAAAAATGTTTTTGATAATCGTTGCACTTTGTGACAATCTCTGGCACGAGTACATTCTTAACCAATATCCTTTAACATTCTTACCCAGTAATCAAGATGTACTTGTAATGATATTAAGAATGACGTAATTGAAGAGATGTATGTAACCTGATTATTTTAAACTGTTAACTATCTAGGTCATCATTATTTGTACGTTATTTCAATTACGCAGAAGCAAACTCCCGAACGAATATGGGGATATTCAGTAGGAAATCAGTTGATCCCTGTTCCATTGTATATATATTATGATGATGTAATCACAGTTGTCTGATTAACAAACTTAACGAGCACGCACTTCACAGCATATATAACTCTTTCAAATGGAAGTGACAAGGGGAAGTTTCTTATTTCATTACACCAAACACGTTACACATTTATGTGAATATATGGCTGTTAAAGTTTACACCCTGATCTAATAGATCTCTCCAATTGCCCTGAAAGAGGCCATCCAGTCTTCGACCAATGCATAAATCATTGAGGTAGGCTTCTGCCCACGTGGTGAAGTAATTGATGATCACGAATATATATACACACACACGTATTGATGACCTTTATCCATCTCTCAGATTAGCAGCAATATTTAACAATATTTTGCTAAAATCTTCCCTGCTTGAATGGAATTTTTTCTGAATTTATTATACAATACAAAGTCACATTAGTACTGAGCGTTTTGACTTAAATGTAACTAGACGGACCATCTTTAAACGTAACACTTTATACTAATACAAATGATTCAACAACAACAAAGGACCTGTTGGTTTATATTGGCCATCGCATCCAATAAACTAGGCTTTAAAATCAAAATATTGAAAGCAATTATCTATTGCTTATATGTTTATAAAGTCTACCCTTAAATTCTTTCAATTTAATTGCATTCACCAAATTGTAAGGCAACCCGTTCCAAGGGACAACAACTCTGTTGGAAAGGATCAAGTCTTAACTGAACCAGATGATTCCCATCTCTCCAAAATTTATATGATGTCTTCTAGTGCTACCGTTCTCACTATTAAGTATGAAGCAAATAATGATGCTCCAATTCTATTAACAATTTCCAGCATCTTATTTAGGTCTCCCATAATGTTTTTTTACGAGAGAACAGTTTCAGAGATTAAATACAACACTCCAAATGTGGCTTAACCAAGAACATATAGAATAAAATTATAACTTTTTAAGGTTTGTATTCAATATTTTTGTAGATACAATTTAAAATCATATTTGTCTTTTTCTTAGCAACATTAAAAGTAAGTTTTTTTTTTTTTTTTTTTTTTGTTTTTTTTAGAGTACTGCTATATTAAATCCTCTGGTGTGAATAAGTTGGAAACCTTCTCATAATTTTTTTCTATATTCTTTAATAACTTTATTGTATAAATACTTCTATTCAGAAAAAGCATCACATACCTCTGCCACTGATCAAGCATTTAACAACCTCAGTTTAGAGGCCAGGTGAGTTAAGGCGTTCGACTCGTAATGGGGGTCGCGGGTTCGAATCCTCATTGCACAAAACATATTCTCCCTTTCAGCCGTGGGGATGTTATAATGTGACGGTCAATCCCACTATTCGTTGGTAAAAGCGTAGCCCAAGAGTTTGCAGTGGAAGGTGATGACTAATTGCTTTGCCCCTAGTCTTACACTGCTAACTTAGGGACGCTAGCGTAGATAACCCTCGTGTAGCTTTGCGTGAAATTCCAAAACAAACAAACTTATCTTTAAATTTATTTTTTCTTAGAGGAACTCTTGTATATTTTGGGTTTTTCCTCCACCTGAACAGTATCTTATGTGCCACCTGAGATAATGACTAAGATGAAAAGTTATTGAGGTTTAAGCAAAGCCATCTCTAATTTCGAATTACTGATAACTAGTTATAGGCACAATCCGCTTACACGGTTTTCTTTTGCAGAAAGTGAGATTGACTGAAGTATCTACAGAGCATCTACATTAGGATTCGATGGCATGCACGGACAAAGTCTCATAAAATTTAAGCCTTGGGTTCCGAGAAAGGGCGATAGCCTCATAAACCCCACTGTGTAGTCAGTTTGCTTTTCTCTGTGGTGATCATGTCTGTTCAAACTACCACTGCTTTTAATGTTACTTTAAAGTAAACAAAAGCTGGATGACCATACTCAAGAACGACAGTTTAATGTTCTATAATCATAGAAGGGTCAGTGATTCACTGCGTATCCTGAAGGTTGTGTCCTTCCATAAAATAGAGATATCTGGATATTATTTAAGGTAAGTAATTAACTTACGATTCTACTTCGTAAAACGAATTAGGAATTCTTCAATTGCCTGGCATGTCTGGAAATGTTCCAGAGAAATGGTAAATGATTAACTTATGATTTTGATTGTCCAATTATCGCCAGTAATAATGAGACCAACCAATGTATCTGGACATATTTAAAAGGAATGTAACTGATTAATAACTCACAGTCAACTAATTATTAATATGGATGAACGCAACAAGTCTAGGTTGTTCTATGACCAGATAAGAAATTATCCATAAATTATTAAAAATAATTATTAGTGGCGTCACTCAATATGTCTGCGCCTACTAAAGACAATCGTTTTGTCGGATGTGACTGGCCCAGCATGGCCAGGTGGGTTAAGGCGTTTGACTCGTAATCCGAGGGTCGTGGGTTAGAATCCCCGTCGCACCAAACATGCTCGCCCTTTCAGCCGTGGGGACGTTATAATGTGACAGTCAATTCCACTATTCGTTGGTAAAAGAGTTGGCGGTGGGTGGTGATGACTAGCTGCCTTCCCTCTAGTCTTACACTGCTAAATTAGGGACGGCTAGCGTAGATAGCCCTCGAGTAGCTTTGCGCGAAATTCAAAAAACAAACGGATGTGACTATCAGAGAAAGAGGAAAGGTCACGTCAATAGGATGTACATTAGAAGTAAAGATTAGCCAAAAATTGATGTCAGAAGCAAAATGTCCTATTGAAGGTCAAACAGGCGTAGCCTTAGAGGGCAAAGTGCTCTTGTCAACCGAGTTAGATTAAGTTATAAATCTTTATCCACCTAATGGTTATATGTGCTTCCGTGTAGGAGAGACAGTTTGGTATGTATATATTAAATTTATTTTCATCTTTGGGCTAATGAGACCAGATACATTCAGGGTTCGAAACGGTGATTTCCTGTACGAAAAAATATATTTCATAATATGGTTTATACTAACAGAACATAAAAAAAAAAAAAAAATAAAAGCTAAGTGCTAAATCTAGCTGCAGTTGTGAATTTTGTGAAGGTATTGTATTTGTATCTTATTCTAACATGCGAGATTACAAGGTTGATTTGTAATAGTACAAATAAATGTGAAACATCTTTGATTGGTTTCATGAAGTGTATTCAACATCTTAATTGTATTTTCACAAACATTTCCTGTTTCATCGTCAAATCAAAGTCGAATTTGTGTTTAGGTTCCGATTTTATCTAACGTATTCTAGAAGATAACCCCAGCTAGTACAGCGGTATGTCTCCGGATTTACAATGCTAAAATCAGGGGTTCGATTCCCCTCGGTGGGCTGAGCAGATAGCCTGATGTGGCTTTGCTATAAGAAAAACACACAAACACTCAAGAAGATAAACAAGGGAAAAAACATACACATTAAAATGTGTACGATGTAGTAAGTTTTCAATTATATATTCTAATAGAAATGTATTAGTTCTTATTGATGATAGCTGAAATACAGTCGTTTGTTTTACCAGTTTCACGTGATTGTTCCGGAAAGAAAATTTCACGTTAAGTTTGATCGTAGCCACTCTGTGTTGTCATTTTAAAATATATTTTTTCTAAACATAAATTAGATTCACAGGTTAAACGCGAGTGTATAAAATATATATTAAATATTGTAGCTATAATAGATCAATATGAAACAACTTCAGTGAACGTCTCGCCAAATAATTAATTTACGATTTTGATTGTCCAGTAGCATCGCCAGTTAATAATGAGGCCAACCAACGTACCTGAACATATTTCAGAGGAAGGTAACTGATTAATAACTTATAAGCAACTAATTATTAATATGGATGAACGCAACGTGATCAGTCTAGTAGTTTTGGAAATATTCGTATAAAGGTAAAGTTCAAACAAATAAAGTGTTGTTTAATTGTATCTATATCAGTGATAAGAAAGTCAAAAAGTACAAGTCTAAGGTTCGTTTCTCCTACGTTTTCTCCGATATAACTCTGTTTATAGAAACTGCATCTGGTTTTGTAGATGACTCCACTTTTATATACCTCAAGTGAGGTAACTGCTGTAATAATAAGGTTCTCGATTGTAATACTCGTATTTTGTATAATTATGGTATTTATGTCGATGTCATATTTTCTCGTGAATTGTTTTCACGTTCCAGTTAGATTTTTTTCGACAGAAGTAATCATAAGGCTGATAGGTTGGAAGTTGCTTCCATTATTACGACTTGTATTGTTTGTTTGTTTGAAGATGTTTTTTTTTTTCTTAGGTGTTAATTACTTTTACGCACGTACTCGTTCTTCTGAATGAAGATTTTCTGATTTTTCTGTATTTCATCGTCTAAATTGTTTGCTTGCAGATTTCTCTCTGCCTTTAATTAATTAATACGACAGACTAGGGTGTTCACAATCCTGGAATCTTTAGTATTACACGAATGTAATAAGTTAAAAGAAATTATATTATTCGAAGTAATATCATTGTTTACTTGTATTCCTATTAATTTACCTTATAGAGTTATTATATCAACAACTTACTGGAACTCCTATAGTTCACTGATTTTAACTGCAGTAGGTAATTTGGTCAAGGAACATGTAAAACATCTCACAGATATTCTATTCTCACTTGAATGATATTGACCAACATAATGTTTTTAACTGAAAAAGAAACTTTGAAACCTCACCCTTCTTTGTAATAAAAATGTTTGTTTTCAAATGCATTTCTTTAAATACCTGTAATTTATATTGCATCATCCCCAAGGTTTCTCTAGTAAAAAAAAAACTACTGAAGAAAATGGCTTTCACGCAATAATTTTCATAAAAAAACAGACAAAGAATTAGCAGAAGTTAGAAAACGCGTATAAGCGTTTATAAACAAATAAAATGATTTTTCGTGTCAAAGTGGCTTACATGTTCCTAAGATTTATCTTACCTTATGTGAAAGGCTTTTTAAAAAGAACTCTCACTTATATTTCTATTAAAACTACTTTCCAAATCGCCCGTAGAAACATTAAGATTAAAAATATTTTGTTACCTTCAAGATAAAATTCTTAACGAATGTCAAAATAATGTTACTTCTTGTATTATTTCTACTAACAGTGAGCTCAAATATCCAAAATCTCAACACGATGAACCCCAGGGAGCGTTGAGGTCAGACCCTACTGCTCTTTCAGCTTTGGCAAATCATGTTTGTTATGATAAACTCTATGATATGTGCAGCTGGACTATCTATTTTTTGTTTGAGGCTGGGTGTAGCTTAATGTTTAGGAAGCCGGACCGTAGACGCAAGCAGTTGCAGTTCGCATCCTCTTGTCTCAACTAAAACTCTCATTATTTTGAGGTCGTGCGCCATTATGTTGTAAAAGAAATAGTCGTTGGTGGTTGTTAATAACTAGCTGCCTTCTCTTTACCTTGTTAATTTAAAATCAAGTACGGCTATGCTGATAGCTCTCATGCAACTTTGAAAAAAGTGTCCGAAAGAAATCATATCATGCTATTTAAACAGCGCCACCGTCAATAAAGCGGTCTGCGGTGCAAACAATTAGGCCAATAATTGTTGTTCATTTCTGCCAAACATATTTCACAAATATATAAATTTCACTCCGTACACTGTGTTAGTACTGACGACACACAAGAGATTATTATGTTTTTAATGCACGTGTATTTGTGGCAAAGCTATTAAGGCTATAAGTTGCCGACCCTTATTTTGAGCTGCTGACTAGAAGGAATGGGAACCAGCCAATAACACTCTATCATCCATACTAAGGAAATAGCTGCTACTTTTATAATGCACTCACAGCTTAAAGTGTGGGAATATCATGGATGTCACACGGATTCGAAACTGGCTTTCTATCTCTGAAATCTAGAATTCTACAATATGGTCATCCCACGACTTGCTTTAATGCATTTTACAAATTGTTGCTTACTACTAGAGTGTCACTTAACTCTTTATCTTCTCCTCGACATAGCCGAGTCACTTACATATGGCATCGTACGGCTTACAGTCCGTTATCATTCATATGTGTCATTAGACAGAGTTACAAAACAACTTACTACTTATGGCCTCACCAATAACTGTTCTTCCACATACATAAAACTGTTGGTTTAGAAAGTTTATGAACTTAGAAGTGTACAAAAGTGTGTCCTATCTGTATAGATGTAGTTATAGATAAGAAATTAGGTGAAACATCTGGGTTCTTTTATGTTCTCTTTTTTTTAGTTGATACAATCACGAGTAAAAAAATGTAAAGTAGTAATGTGTGCCGTGATCAGCTTCACAGTTATAATATACAAACTTGGAGACTTCTGGTCTCGTAATAAAAATGACAGTTAATCTTATTTCTTCGGTTCAAAGGGCTGGGCAAAGTCATTCTAGTAGCTGGTTTTCTGATGGGTACTTCATCTTTTATAAGTATGTCAAATTTAGGGATAACTTTGTTGTCCAGGTGCCTTTCAACTGGCTATTTAACCCATGAGTGCATATGATGCTGTTCCAATTTCCCCTCTGAAATGTTATAACTGTGCTTGTTCCACACATTTATCATATGACTGCCTTGCCTTCTAATTATAATTATTGTGTTTAATTAGCAAATAACAATTGTACAATACGCGAACTGTCAGACAATGCATGGGTAACTGCATACTAACTCATATAGGAAGTGGGCTTTGTAAAGTTCTGACCTTGTTTCTTTCGTTGAGGTATGTTCTCCCTAGATAGTTTTGGGCTTTCTCACGACAGTTACTGTTGCAGACCTAGTCTTGATGTACCTACCGTCTAGGACTATCTTCATTACATGAACATGGGACAGCCATTAATGTAGGTGGCGCCTGCACACTTGGGATAATGGTGTTATTGTTTTTTAGTATACGGTCTTATACTTTCTCAGCCTAGAAGAAAATTCAAACCAATCTCCCTGTGTGACGGATTTACTGTCATACATTTATTTCGATATCTGCATTTGTTTAATTTTGTTGCATGTGACGGAAATTGCTGGACGTGTATTGCGCAAGTGCTGCCTGTTCTCTAAATTTGTAGATGGTTCTTGAGAGTAATAATCAACAATATACGTGTATCTTCGAATATTGTTGAACATTCGAGAGTCTTATTAGTATAAAAGCTAGCCGAGACACAGAAATAGAATATTAATTGTTTGCTACAGTCAGTATACTATAAGCCTCGGAAGCTATTACTGTGGTTATCGCTTATTAATCGGAAAACTACAGTATTTTACCAGGAACGTTAATAGATTTCAAATATTACAGACATTTCAACTTCTACGAGGACATTAAATACCTTCGCCGGTAAAAGGTTTGTTCTAAATTTCGCGCAAAGCTACACGAGGGCTATCTGGGCTAGTCGTCACTAATTTAGCAGTGTAAGACTAAAGGGAAGGCAGCTAGTCATCACCACCCACCGCCAACTCTTGGGCTATTCTTTTACCAACGAATAGTGGGATTGTCCGTAACTTTATAACGACCCCACAGCTGAAAGGACGTTTTGTGTGACGGGGATTCGAATTCACGACCCTCAGATTACGAGTCGAGTGCCTTATCCACCTGGCCATGCCGGCCCACGCTAAAAAGTCAACATGTAAATGGTGTCAGGCCAGCCGAAAAAAAAAGACAACTAGCAAGCTTAAGCGATATGTAACAACATCAAGTAAGAATTAATTCAGTCGTCGTTGAACTGGATCGTCAATAAAATATTCAGTTCTAGGCCAGATAGAAGACTTAGTATAGTTTCCAAGTTTGGAAAAACTCTTTTATATAAACCAGTATTTATAACTGTTACTATAAATAGTGTTGTTGTTTGTATATTAAAATATATTTGTGTTAAGAAAGAAAATTGTGTGCATCAACCTTGTTTACAAATATCATAAATTTGAAACATATTGATATTCAGTTAACTTCGAAATAAAAATTTCCGGCTATTTGAAATCTTAATAGGCAGTATATGTAACATAATAAATCGGAGAGTCGTCCGAGATAAATTATAATACGTAACATCTGTCATCTCTAAAGCACTAGCCGTCATCCTGTGCACTCATATATTTTTGCTGAGATTAAAACTTACGTTTCACTTTACCTACGGTATGGTCAGGTGGTTAGGGTACTCGAGTCATAATCCGAGGGTCGCGGGTTCGAATCCCAGTCACATCAAACATGGGGCGTTATAATTTGACGGTCAATTCCACTATTCGTTGGTAAAAAGAGTAGCCCAAGAATTGACGGTGGGTGGTGATAACTAACTGCCTTCCATCTAGTCTTCCACTGCTAAAGTAGGAACGGCCTAGCGCAGATAACCCTTGTGTATCTTTAGACAAAACAAACCAAAATTCATCTATATTGTGTCCAGTATCTTTTCTGTTTCAGAATGAGGGAAATTCATTCTAAATCCGTAGAACATTTTCTGACGATCCTTGAGGTATTGAAGTTACTATCCTTAAGATTACCAGCACACCTAAATATACCACAACTATTGTTTCCAGTTTTTGCCAATGCTTTGTTTTTAAGAATTTCATCAGGAAAAATATAGTATAACTTAGAATAGCTTCCAACGATAATTCACTACTCAGGAAATAGAGACATTTTTTGAAAATAATAACTTCCATATTGCGGATAATATACTGACTACTGTTGTTGTTAGTATCAGAATAGCGCTTCTTTTCACCACTTCTTACATGAATTATTCAGTTGTCAGAATATACGTTACTTTATAGTAATTCAAACATACCTGGTAATACTGCTTGCATAATAAAAAACTTTATGTCTTTACTAGGCTTTCATATTTGGATTTTTTTCGAGGGTTACAGTAACAGGGTTTCTTGACGAGACGTTAGTGGCTCAGCGGTAAGTCCGAAGGCTTAAGGCGCTAAAAATCGGGTTTCGATGCTCGTGATGAGAAGGGGATGGTTGGCTTTGTGCATAGCGACTACAAACCAAACAAAAACTATTCTGTAAAATACCTTTTTGAAAGTCGTCCCTGATGAAATAGTGCTAAGTTTCAAGGCTATTAACGCTAAAATCTGGTATTCTGTACTTCTTAGTTGACACAGCAGATAGCCTAATGTGGCTTTGACCTAAAACAAACAAAGAAATATCGGAAATTAACTTTTAACAGTTTTTATTATTATATACTCTACTTGCTACTACAAACGTAAAGGATAGAATGCCACAGTTATCCCTTCAAAAATTTGAGAGGACAATTTTTTTAGATCTTTTCTTGGATTATAAAGAGTTCAATTACCCCACCGTCTGACAAATATTTCGGTTTACAGCATTTCTTTCAAGTATATAATTACGGTGTAAGAGTTTTTGGATTTCTTATAAATGGATGACCAGGCTTCCCTTTGAGAATGCTAAATAATGGTTCATTACGCTGATGACGTCATCTGTCAAAACTCATAAAACAAGTAAATGGCTCATAAATGATTAATTTCCACAACATTTTTCCCTTCCTTTCTCTCTCCTTTTGTTTTTTTTTCATAATATAACCATTGTTTTTTTTTCATAATATAACCATTGTTTTTTTTCATAATACAACCATTGTTTTTTTTCATAATATAACCATTGTTTTTTTTTTCATAATATAACCATTGTTTTTTGTTTTCATAATATAACCATTGTTTTTTTTCATAATATAACCAGTTTTTTTTCATAATACAACCATTGTTTTTTTTCATAATACAACCATTGTTTTTTCATAATATAACCATTGTTTTTTTCATAATATAACCATTGTTTTTTTTCATAATATAACCATTGTTTTTTTTCATAATACAACCATTGTTTTTTTTTCATAATACAACCATTGTTTTTTTTCATAATATAACCATTGTTTTTTTTCATAATATAACCATTGTTTTTTTTTCATAATATAACCATTGTTTTTTTTTCATAATATAACCATTGTTTTTTTTCATAATATAACCATTGTTTTTTTTTTTCATAATATAACCATTGTTTTTTTTCATAATACAACCATTGTTTTTTTTTCATAATATAACCATTGTTTTTTTTCATAATACAACCATTGTTTTTTTTTTCATAATATAACCATTGTTTTTGTTTTCATAATATAACCATTGTTTTTTTCATAATATAACCAGTTTTTTTCATAATACAACCATTGTTTTTTTTTCATAATACAACCATTGTTTTTTTTCATAATACAACCATTGTTTTTTTTCATAATATAACCATTGTTTTTTTTCATAATATAACCATTGTTTTTTTTTCATAATATAACCATTGTTTTTTTTCATAATATAACCATTGTTTTTTTTCATAATATAACCATTGTTTTTTTTCATAATATAACCATTGTTTTTTTTTCATAATACAACCATTGTTTTTTTTCATAATATAACCATTGTTTTTTTTCATAATATAACCATTGTTTTTTTTTCATAATATAACCATTGTTTTTTGTTTTCATAATATAACCATTGTTTTTTTTCATAATATAACCAGTTTTTTTTCATAATACAACCATTGTTTTTTTTCATAATACAACCATTGTTTTTTTTTCATAATACAACCATTGTTTTTTCATAATATAACCATTGTTTTTTTCATAATATAACCATTGTTTTTTTCATAATATAACCATTGTTTTTTTTCATAATATAACCATTGTTTTTTTCATAATATAACCATTGTTTTTTTTCATAATACAACCATTGTTTTTTTTCATAATATAACCATTGTTTTTTTTCATAATACAACCATTGTTTTTTTTCATAATATAACCATTGTTTTTTTTTCATAATATAACCATTGTTTTTTTTTCATAATACAACCATTGTTTTTTTTTCATAATACAACCATTGTTTTTTTTTCATAATATAACCATTGTTTTTTTTCATAATACAACCATTGTTTTTTTTCATAATACAACCATTGTTTTTTTTCATAATATAACCATTGTTTTTTTTCATAATACAACCATTGTTTTTTTTCATAATATAACCATTGTTTTTTTTCATAATATAACCATTGTTTTTTTTCATAATACAACCATTGTTTTTTTTCATAATACAACCATTGTTTTTTATATCCGAAACGGAATGTGAATTAACCGAACTTCTTTTCCCATTATTGAAATTTTCCATCTTGAAAGAAATTCCCCTGACTTTTATAGATGTCCAGGATATTGAACCTCTACTTGTTAAATACAAATGAACAACGTACACAACACATCAATAAATCTTTAAAAAATATCTTAATCCTTTTATTGAGCTTAATTAATCACGCATGTAAGATATCTATTACAGAACGTGTATTTTTGAAGGAACGGAAGATATTTAAAACGAAATGTTTAAAACAAGATACGTAATGAGTTTTTAAGTATATATGTAAAGCATGATTGTAAAGTTATACAATTTACAAATTTATATTAATTTTTAAAATAAATAAATAAATCCAATATGAGCTGTATGTATGTATATATTCTTAGTGTTATGTTGTCATGTTTTCATTTTTGAAGTATTTTAATGTTTTCGTCATTACTGTTAATGACCCATAATAACATCTGATACTGAACAAATCTGACCCTAGACTCTACAATCTTTATTCCTGAAAATTATTACAATACAGTTTCCTTAATCTAAGCCTCTAACCTTCGTTATCCAATTCTTATAGATTATTATCTTCACAGTCAGTTTTTCTCGACAATATTTAATATGTGATATGTTTCTATAGAGGTGTTTTTTTTTTCTCTCGAACATTCAATTTTACGATACGTTTTCTTACCGAAAATGATTATGTACAGTTTTTACCTTTGTGATAACTCATCTACATTATCTAGCTGCATTCGATGATTACCTATGCTTTAAAGTTTTACTAATCTTTATTTCTAAAACACGTATTATTGCAAGCTAAATATGTTCTCTTAGTTTCAAAAACGTGTAGTTCTTATACATTTCAGGTTAGGTGTTGTAATTATGGTGTTTATTACAATAATGAAGTCATAACGTGGGGGGGAGATCACATTCTTACACTTCCAACGTTAACTTCTTTCTGTACAATGATAACTCTTAGTTCATAAGTTTAAGTTGATAAAAATTTCTAGTTTCTTTATTGTTTTAGAACACATTTTTTAAGAAAGTTGTTATTAGACTTCTATACCATTTAATGTTTTAGTAATAAACGAAAACAAATTTATTATACTCTATATCCTTTCGGCAAAGGTATTAATAACATTTGCTATAAAATAGAATAAAAGGTGAAGAATTATTTTCATTTATAATTCGGTTTTAAAAGTGTTACTACGCCCAAACCAAATGACAATAAATACAATAAATAATATATTTTAAACATGAAAACAAATGAAGAAACACAACATTTAAAATCACGAAGCGCTACAAAATTAACACATTTGAGTTAGACACACGAGCACTGATATCAAATTATTAAATAGCACCACCATTTAATATTAGAAATGTCTGCCTCAAGATATCATCCTGACGTATAACTCTTTAACTAGCGAATGAACGCACTGATAATAAAAACAAATTACCACATTTGTATTTAACATTAAATATAAATGGTAATTAGACTGAATATATAATATAAAGTTATCGACACATTTTATTATACAATATATCCTGGAAACTTGTAATTTTCTATTTTTAAGGGTTTTAATATTTTAATCCATCTAGTGGAAAATTCTTGAAGTAAGCAAAGCACTATAGCTGGTGATAAGAAGAAAAGAATACTGAATAATTATAATTGGTGTTTTACCACTGGATTCGTAAATGAAGAATGTTTAGCTGTACCGAATTATTTTGGGTGGGTGGAAATATAAGTACAAACTTGACACGTTACTTGAGCAACATGGACAAGTTATTCTTACTTGTACGTGGCAGGAAATCGTAAGAATCACATGATACGTTCTACTAATTTGTTCAGCTAAAAGTAACTATTGTTTCAACTCTTCTCACACAAATTAACTGGTGATAATTTGTCAAGGACCACAACATGATGCTTTTGTTACACGTGTATAAGTCATCACTAAGGAAAAGTATTCTAGGATTTTCATAGAAAGATGAAAGCAAAAGATGATTTGAGGTCATCTGAAGATCTTTCTTGTAGCTTTATTTCACTACATATCCAATGCTTTACCTGTATGCTATTAACGACACTTGGCAGATTCTCTGAGAACAGATTCAGGTTGGATGGTGATATTCATAGCGACACCTCCCTGGACTATTCGAATACAGTTCAACCACTGCTTCTGTGACCATCTCCTGTGGAAAGGAAGGCACTTCAAAGTCCTTCACTTGCTGCGTGAGAAGAGTGACTGGTGTATTGTGCTTCGGGCACTTACTGTCAACAAAAACAAGGCAGTTTGCGGAATCGGTTTCCTCGTCTCTGTTTCTACGCAAGTGAGGGGGCAGAGGGGGCGGTGGAGGAGAAGGGAGTGGAGGACTTTCACTAACTCTGTGGTAACTGCAGAAAGGATAATGTTGGTTACCATCAGGTAAAACGGTAATCGCTACTCTGTTCACTGAAGAACCTCCATTAGGATGCTTGTCAAATACACTAAAATACATTTCTGGTACGTGGCATCCGTCTCCTTCTTCTTCGCTATGGTTGTTCTTCTCAGATTCCACCGGAATCCTGGCATTTTGGGTTGTCATAAAAATCCCTACATTTTGACTACTGACCTTTTCATCCACATCTATCTCCAGTGATACGTCTCTTGATCGGCGCAGTCGGTATTCTCTTTCCAGCTCCTTTCTCTCCTTGATCTTATTATAGCAAGAAATAGAGATTGACAGGCACATGCCAAGAACCAGAGCGAAAAAAAGAACCAATACGATAATCATGTGTTCGGAAGACAACACTACACTAGCAGAAGATCCTGGGGAAACCAGAAAGAACATTTCATTATAAATGCAAAGGAATATTATTGAAAAAAACCTATATTTTCATTTTGTTTATTATATTATTTCTATTACGTTTTACTTCCATTATAATTATAAAGAGAATTAATTATTCCCCATATGGAATTTTCTGGAAGTATCTATTGTACGCTTTCTACTTCACTTACAGAACCAACTAGTATATACATCTTACTCCACTTATAGATAAATTATACGTCTGAACTACCTAGAAGAAACTAATATAAACGTCTTTTCTTGCATAAAAAACAGTTGTTATACATATGCTAATCACAGAAGCAACTTTTAAGCAAGGTTGCTTAAATTGCAGAAGTATTATACACATCACATAACTTACAAATTAAACTTCAAAACACGTGTTATCTCATTCCACGAAAAATAAAAAAAAAACAATAATCTTACCTCACAGAAGAAACTACCATATACATCTCTCCTTTCAGAAAAAGACTACGGTAAACGTCTTACCTACTTTAGGTAAACACAGGAGAAACTACCGTTTAGTTTTATTCCACTTACTAAAACCACTACCACACCCGATTTACGTTACTTAAGAAATTAATATAAAAGTCATACCTCATTTTCAGAAGCAACTATTATATATATATACTACCTCGAATATATTACTATATATGTCTTCATTTTCAGAAGTAATTATTGTAGTATACACATAGTACCTTTCATACATTTTAAACAGAATTTTATTTCGAAAGATGGCCGCCTGAAGGGGGTAGCCTGTTTTAACCACTCGCACTAACTCGTGTTGTCTGTCAGTCAGTCAGAAGACATTAAATGTAATATAAGGGACGCTTGAAGTTGCAAGTTATACTGTCGTGATGCCAGTAAGATGTGCGTATGTCATGAAACTTGAGAACAATTATGCGTTCTGTAAGCTACAAGACAACATGACACATGAATTTCAAAAACAAGAAATAAAAGTATTTGTTACTCTTGAAACAGAACACGTTCGAGGACCCTGCGAAAGTGCATCATATATATATAGGAGTATTTACTATACACGTCTTACCTTATATAATGTATTGTTCGCAGAAACAACTACAGCTAGTATTAGATACAACTAGTGTACACATCTCACTTTACTATAATACACTGCTCAATTATCCAGAAGTAGTTACTGGACACGTTTTCCGTAGTGTTTGGAAGGTACAACCGGGGATGTTCGGAAATATTTATTTTTCTTCTTCCGGCTCTTAGTTGTTAAGATTTAGGAGCAACAGACGGAACGTTGAGTGAAGCGATATAGGAGAATGAAATAAACTTTTGGTTTCCTTTTTTATCTGACAGCTAGTGTGGTTAACAGATTATGGGGTAACTGTGAAAGAGACCGAGAAACATTAGTACTGGTGTTCAGTGGCGATACTCGGTGCATGCTAAGTTGTTAGCCTTGAGTCGACCATTTCGAATACAGCAGATAGACAGAAGGAAAGAGTGGAGAAAAGGTATAACTGAGTAAGAAAAAACAATAGTAATAATAATAATCACCAGTCTTAAGGTCTTAATTAAAAGTAGATGAGACAGGACAACAGATTTAAATAAAGGTAAGAAGAGAAAGGTAGAATAGAGTCATAGAGCGAAGGTCTATTAATCCAGGGCGCGAAAAAAAATGTAAGAGAAGGAGGGCCCAGTATGGACAGGAAGTTAAGGCATTCGACTCGTAATCTCAGGTTCGTGGGTTCGAATCCTCGTCACACGAAACATGCTCGACCTTTCAGCCGTGGGGGCGTCATAATGTGATGCTGGCAAAAGAGTAGCCCAAGAGTTGGCGGTGGGTAGTGATGACTAGCTGCTTTCCCTCTAGTCTTACACTGCTAAATTAGGGACGGCTAGCGCAGATAGCCCTCGTGTAGTTTTGCGCGAAATTCACTACTTACCAACAAAACATATGGCGCCCTTCTCGTAATGACACACCACTTACCAACAAAACATATGATGTCCTCCTCTTAATGACAGACTACTTACCAACAGAGCATATGATGTCCTCCTCTTAATGACACATTACTTACCAACAGAGCATATGGTGTCCTCCTCTTAATGACACATTACTTACCAACAGAGCATATGGTGTCCTCTTCGTCATATCGATATTTACAATTAAAGTGTCCGTTACATTTGAGAGATTTCTTAATACACGTTCCATCTCCACAACTGAATTCTTCAGATTCATCACATTGTTCTGAATAGGAAGTATAATCAAATTAACGAAGAAAGCAGGAGACTTATTCTAGCTAAATATTTCTTTGATATTTGCGCTGCTATAATTGTACATTTTTATTTCGTATTTATAACTAGACTACCAGCTTTGATATTATACAAAACCTACCGCATGGACACCTCACTCAAAATAATGTGCCAATTTAAACCTGTGAGCTTTTACACTAGAAGAAACTTACGACATCTGATATTGGCTAGAATTCCTAATAAAAACAGTAAATTAGTTTGAAACTACCAGACTTAATACCACACAGAACCTCTACTCGTAACAACGCTTTACTCTGAGTCTATAAAACTTTGGTACTAAGCATAGTAACCAATAAACTAGTATGTAGGTTTATCCGTCAGCCTTAAAATTATAGCTTATTCCATTGTAAGTGTAATATAGGTCTAAATGGTTGAAATATTATTTTTTGAACGACCATTATTTGTGGTCTTATGGTTAACGTGGCAAGTTGCGTATCGAACGTCCATGGTTCGAAATGTGATGTCACTAAATACACTCCTTAGGTGCATTATAAAAATGACAGTCAATTACGCTATTCGCTTTAAACAGTTGGTGACAAATGTTGCTATTTGGCTGCCTTTATCCCTGATCAGTAATCACAAGTTATGGTTATTGTACCTGAAGCTCAGCTTATGTACGAATAAAATACCATTCAAGTTGGAAATTTCAACTCATTGCAAGAAGTGATTGACAT
Source organism: Tachypleus tridentatus (assembly GCF_004210375.1). Lineage (NCBI taxonomy): Eukaryota > Metazoa > Arthropoda > Merostomata > Xiphosura > Limulidae > Tachypleus > Tachypleus tridentatus. The sequence continues at coordinate 40,716,426 of NC_134836.1, forward strand.
TTCATTTTCAGTAACAAAGTAAAAGTCAACTTTAAGTACCTTTTACTTAATGATTCTAGCAATCAAATCTTATACAGTTGAATGAACTGTGCTAATTCCGACATATTCAGTAAAAGATGTACGATAAGCATTACCAAAATTATTTCAATGTTAGTACTTAAGCCAAAGTTGTTGTTTTTAAATTAAACTTTAGAACTGAAAAGCTATTTATGAAGCAAAGAACTTGGTTAGACGATCCAAGTAGCACGTGATCTGTGCATAAAACATCAACGAATACCAACAATATGATAATTAATGACACTTATTGCTTCTGGCTCTCCAATATATTTTACACAGATTATGAGTGGTTTTAAGAATTTTTCTTGGTCAGTTTTCGACAGTGATGGTTGTAACTGGAAAGAAAATACAGTATTTCATATATCATGGTTATTCAGTATGTAGACCCTTAAAGTGAACTGTGTAAAAACAAATCGATAATTTAGAGACTGAAACAGTATATAAGTGTAAAGTTAAGCACAATAATTCTTTACGACGCGCATTGCAACACGCATATAAAATTTATCACGAGAATTTTGGCCGTTTATTTTTCGTTTTAAAATAAACTGGTTTGTGGATATTAATAATTGCATTTAATAAAATCCCCCGCTGGAACAGCGGTAAGTCTACGGATTTACAATCCTAAAATCAGGGGTTCGAATTCTCTCAGTGGACTCAGCAGATAGACCGAAGTGGCTTTGCAATAAGAAAACACACATTTAATAAAATTAACAAACATACTGTTATTGTAGACATTTTTAAAGAAATGTATATTAAATTTCTTTATAGTTAAGCACAAAGCTATACAATGAGCTGTTTGTTCTCTGCCAACTACAAGTATCGAAATCCGATTTCTAGCACTTAAGTTTAAAAAAAAAACTTTCAATACCAAAACATAGAGCAACGGTTGTTCTAAAACCAACTAACACGCCACCTCTTCGCCAAATCTTTAAAATAAATGTTTTTGAGGGATTTGGTTGTTTATTGTTTAGAGTAACGCCACACAACGAGCTATTTCTTGATCTATCCATCGTGGGTATCAAAACCCACTTTTTAACATTATAAGATCTCAAACGTAACACTGAGCCACAGGAGGCGTTTACGGGAAAGAGTTTTGTTTTGATATTAACGTTTAAATTGAAAAAAGTTTAATTTACTTTTGTCAAAAAAGAAAGAACTGGAGCAAAATCTAATGTAATTTATTAAACTTATTACCAGATGACACAGTGTTAGACAAAAGTTCGTTAAATTTCATGCAAAGCTACGAAAGACACGTGCACTGGCCATCCCTACACGAGAAGCAGTAGACGAGATGGAAGACAGCTAGTTAACACCACCCACTGCTAACTCTTCAACTAGTCTTTACTAATGAATTATCACTTTACAATGTCCCACGACTGAAAGGGTAAGTATCTTTGGTGATGAGATTCGAACCTACGACTCACAAATCGTGAAAGCCTTGAACACCAGGAAATACCAGGTCTGTTTCACAAAAGAAATAATTGTTTAGTCCATTATTAGATCAAGAAAAGGTTTCAACAAATTACTATTAATGTAAGATCATTTTATCATTTTTTTTACAGTGAGTGAAAGCCAATGCCAAGAAATATTAAACCCATTATAAAACACATAAGTTATGTATTCCGATCCTATAAAACCTTACCATTTCATCAAACTGTTTCATTAAAATATCTTTGGTGTGAAAAGTAAGACAAAGTACGACGTTTTCACAAATGATAACATGTTTGTCTTAATTTAAGTATTTAATACGCGTTCACATCGATAAACAAATTTTGAGCAAACTTGAGAAACGTCGACTTATTCATACTAAAATTCCCAGAACACACTCTGAGATAAAATTACTGCATTAACAGGATTTATGACTGTAATTATCCCTGGCTGCGTTTAATTTTTAAAAAAGGTTTTTTTATGATTCTCGCTTCAAAGTTATAAAAAAAGATATTTTTCATATTTGTATCTTTTAATTTATGACAACTTATTTCCACAATGAAGAATGCAAGGTTGGGCACCGTTAAATTAAAAAGATTTTGAATATGTAAATCAACAAGTTGTGTGACTATCGCAGCACATACAAATATGTGGTGAAATACCAGAACTGCATTTTGACCCTGTTTGGTATTCGTAGGTATTTCTATGTTGGCAAAAATAGATCGCTTTCGGGACGCGTACGTAACAGCCTTCTCAGATACAAAAACAAATAAAAAGGATGTGTTCAGTTCGGGGAGGCCCGACATGGCCAGGTGGTTAATCGTAATCTGAGGGTCGTAGGTTCGATTCTCTGTCACACCAAACATGCTCGCCCTTTCAGCCCTGGAGCGTTGTAAAGTGACGGTCAATTCCACTATTTGTTGGTAAAAGAGTAACCCAAGAGTTGGCGGTGGGTGGTAATGATTAGCTACCTTCCCTCTCGTCTTATACTACTAAATTAGGGACGGCTAGCACAGATAGCCCTCGTGTAGCTTTGTGCGAAATTCAAAAACAAACAAACACTTCAGGGATAAAAATTCCAATTTAGGGATAGTCTTTGGTCTTAATGACATTGGAAAGCAAAGAAATATGGACCAACTTGGGCACTAGGACTATTCAGAAAAAGATAGAAGTTGTTGTAATGCAAGGCAACATCATGAAGCAGATGAAGATTCACGAACACAATGGTTAGTAGTTAAAACTGTTCGCGTGCCCTAGGTAACCATATGCAGTATAATCAAGAAGGATGTCTGTCTCAAAACGAAGCTAAGAGGATGTGGGTTCACCAAGATCGGGCTTTTACTCATACCCCAAGGACCTGGAAAATGAAAGAGTAGTCACGTTATTCCATACAAAAACACAGCAATCAAGTCCGGACGCTATGCTAAAACAAGCACTCGAAAAACACTGCACTTGAATATCGGATGGATTACGGAAAGTTTCAGGGAGAAGTGATGTGCTTTGGACACGAATTTGTTTTTACTTGAAACTTATTGCAATAGAATCTCCATTGCACGGCGGATGTCAAAATGCATAGTTTTCAAATAGTCTATGACCTACATTCTTTTGTACTTGACCAAATTAATAAAAAAACCTGTTAAATGCATCACGTAGATAAATATTTTTGTCCGAAGAAAGTTATATTTGTTTTTATACGATATTAATTGTTATATAACCTATAGGAAAAAATTGGTTGAACATCTAATTTCAAGAACCGCCTTCATTATTGATTAAGCTTTAATCCCTGAATTTAGCGGTCTTGATGCCAGACTGGAGAAAGTTTAGTGAGTAAGCATGACTGCCTCGCTCACATAATATTGACATGACACAGAAAATTGAATATATTTTGTCTTTTATTTTTCAAACTGTGGATAATTTACTTTAGCTTGTCTGATGACTTTAGATGTAGCAATAGGTTTTCCTTTAAGTTGTTGAGTAGTATTTATTACTTATTCTTGAATATTATTAGACACTTATATTTGTAATACAACATGGATAATAACTATCACAAACTTCTTGCATGCGTTTAATAATTCTTTATTTAATTTTGCAAATTGTATTTCTGGATGTTATTAACGTGTCTATGAAAAATAACGAACAGAAAACCATAGGTATAGCTAATTCTTCATCTGTGGATTCAAATCCCCATCGCACCAAACATGCTCGCCCTTTCAGCCGTAGGGGCGTTATAATGTAACGGTCAATCCTACTATTGGTTGGTAAAAGAGTAGTCCAAGAGTTGGCAGTGGGTGGTGATGAATAGCTGCCTTCACCCTAGTCTTATACTGCTAAATTAGGGACGGCTGGCGCACATAGTCCTTGAGTAGCTTTGCGCTAAATTCAAAACAAACGGCCCGGCATGGCCAAGCGTGTTAAGGCGTGCGACTCGTAATCTGAGGGTCGCGGATTCGCATCCCCGTCGCGCCAAACATGCTCGCCCTTTCAGCCGTGGGGACGTTATAATGTGACGGTCAATCCCACTATTCGTTGGTAAAAGAGTAGCCCAAGAGTTGGCGGTGGGTGGTGATGACTAGCTGCCTTCCCTCTAGTCTTACACTGCTAAATACACTGCTACAGATAGCCCTCGAGTAGCTTTGTGCGAAATTCAAAACAAAGAAAACAAAATCAAACAATTCTGAATTTAGATTAAACAACATTTGATCGGCATTAGACTAACTAATAAAATATAAGGGCGTTTACTTAACTAAGTTGGTGAAAAAAAAAGAAGAGAAAACACAGATTCTGTTTCAGTTGTACATAGAAAAACACATCACACGAATAGTGATGAAAATGTCTTTTTTTTTTATCTGTCTTGGAATGGAATTTTCACAAAATACAGATAGGCGAATAATTAAAAAAAAAACCGTAATACACGATCCTAGTAGCATGCTATAAATTTCTAAGTTAAAATCATATACAGAGTGGGCTATTCATATCAGACACATTGTTATTTGATCATTTTAAGCCTAACCATAAATGTCGATACTTTCATTTTTTTGTCTCTCACAGGTAAGCCCGTAAAGATTTGAATAATGCATCATCATGATGTGGCAACACGAATTCAAATTGTTGAACTCTGCTTTGAATATGGCTCTGTTGTTGCAACTCGGTAAGCTTTCAGAAGGGAATTTCGTAACACCAGTTTGTGGGAAGTGTCTGCTCATCCAAGCACATGAGACATTCTACAGTGAAACAGAAAAAAAAAGTCACTTCATTGGCTTTAGCAGTTGGACAAAGTCCTTAGAAGTCGAACTTTCAGCTGGAGTCAGTAGAACAAGTATACTACTCCACGAAGATCTTCACATACAAAATACAAATTGTTCAACTCAAAGATACAGATTTTGAAAAGCCTACAACTTGTTCTTGTTGAATTCTTGATAAATATGAAGACGATCACAACATTAATTGTTCATTAATGACAGATGTGCAACATTTAATGAATATAATTTTTAATAAGTAAACCATCTGTACTAAACTCCCAAGTTTGTACTTTCCCACAGTACCATAGGAACATGTTTTCCTTATTTCAGCTTTTTGTGTTACAAAAATAAATGTCACATATAAATCGCCCATCCTGTATAAATGAATGAACAAGTAACATGAGCATTACTAACATGCCATGACATGATTTTCCAAGCTTTATCACATAAAAGAAAACAGTACTAGATTAATAACAACAGGTATCTTTTTAACACGTCGCCACCACAAAAAATCTTACAAAATGCCAAGCACTTCAAATCAAAGCCACACATAAAAATAGTTGTAGAGAAACAATAACTCAAGCTCTTAGTAGTATGTCACGAATTTCAAAGTGAAAATAGAATGAACCATAACAAAAGCCTTAGCAGAATGCTACCATTTTTCAAAGTAAATATCTTGCATAAAATAAATCAGTTCTAGAATAATCGGACTGTTTTGAATTTCGTACAAAGTCACAAGAGGGAAATCTGTGCTAACTGTCCCTCATTTTTCAGTGATAGACTAGTGGGAATACAGTTAGACATGACCACTCACCGCCAACTCTTAAGCCACTCTTTTCAAACGAATATTGGGATTATAACGACTCCCCCACTGTTGAAAGAACGAGCCGATGACGAGGATTCGAACCCGCTACATACAGATTAAGTCGATCGCCCTAACCACCTAGATTAATTGTAACACGTGTCCTCGTTTAATTTTTATGTAGATATTTAATGCTCTGTTTCGTCTTAAATTTATAGATATCAGCGAGTCCTGACGTGTTCAATTATAACTAAGGAAAACAGATTACACAAAACTCATTAACATTTCCGTTATGATACACCAAGCGGAAGAAATAGAAATAGGAATCTCTAGGAAGGTCCCTTTGTCACAAACCCTGTGACATGTCTGGTTGTATGTTTTTATTACTTCCCTCTTGATGGTTGTATGAAGCATACATATAATCACAGATTTTCGTGCTGATTTTTAATTTTGTGTTTCAACTATGAAACGAAGTAGCATAGTCATTATAATGAGTTATCTCATTTATTTAATTAATCTGTAACTATTTGTTCCTTGAAAAGGAATATCCTTATATTCCTCTCACATAAAAACCTCACATTTATATGACATCTGTGTATTTTTTATTACGTATTTTCAAATAATAAGAAAAAATACAACGAAGAAAATTTCAAATCATCAAAAGTTTAAGAATGAAGATGGGATAAAAACTTTTAATCAACAAGCTTCAGGTTGGTGTGAAATTTCAAAGGAATTGCACATGATTTTCAATCTCATCTTCAGAAATGGGATTAACTTGGATGAACGTGATCATTTCAAAGAATGAACACACGGAATAAAAGAAAAATCCAAAGCTGCCTTCCGTCGCCTCAAAATTGTTTTAATACCAAACTTTATTGATGTGTGAGATTTAAAATAATAATAAATTAACTATTTCTTCAGCTTTTGGAAACACAAAACTTTAAACAGGATTTATTATCTTCATCTTGTTTGAAACTGTTACAAAACACTCAGAAAGATATCATTAACTTAATCTAGACAACTAAACAGTATAAAAAAGAACAGCTGTGGCCACTCACTAGTAGCGGTAGTGGTATTGTTAGTGGTGGATAATTAAAATGGTGTTGTTTCCAATGGGATGTTAATGTTTTTAATAAGCGGTAGAAATTTAAAATAAGACATTATACAGTGTTTAGTGATGGGTAATTTTAATGGTGTTGTTTCCACTGAAATGTTAGTGTTTTAATAAGCAGTAGAAATTAAAAAATAGATATCATAGTGTTTAGAAAAATAAAGATAAAACAGAAAAACAAAATTAATATCAAACATTTCTCAGTTCACTCGTAAAATTATATTCGTTCTTCATATGACACGATTTCTAAGAATATTGGGTACCTATATTTTGGTTTAAAATAAAGTCAGATCTACGATAAACGTTTTCTCAACTTCAGTAAAATGTCTTCGTCGCGATCAAAAGCTATTTTAAATTCAAACTTAAAAAAAACAGAAGTTACATTATAATTGTTGAAACGTGATATATAAAGACTGCAGTGTTTTGTGTTTTTCAGTAAAGCCTGCTATTATTAACTGTCAGTTGATTAATGTTACCAAAAGAATACTATGATTTTCTACTTGTATCACGAAATACATTAAGATTTTCCCACAAACACTAAATATATAGCTTTCATGTAATAAATAATTTAGTGGAAGGCACAGGGTAACTTCGGCTTGTAATGGAATCAACTGAAAAACTGTGGGACAACATTAACACTGTTACAAAAGGAAGTGTATGCAACAAGGATATCTTGTTTATTTCTACTACAAATATTATATTCAGTAATAGATGTCCTATAAATGACTTTTTGTGTGTAATATTAACAATCTAATCACTATTATTTTAGTAAAATAACTATAGTTATTATATTTATGATTTTTCCACATAAAATGAATTGGAAAGCTTATCTACTGATGTCCTATATCAGGTTTGAATAACGAACGTTTCTGTGAGGCATACTACACTATACTATACAGCAAACATAGTTCAAAAGGTCAAACATACCCAGCACATTTAATGATTTAGCAAACCTATTATGAACAAAGTTTTAAAACTGTAAGAAATTTTAAAAACTTACCACCACTAACGGACAGAAACTGTACACGAGTAATAATTTAAAGAACATAATCTGTATGCAACCAAACCACTTTAGATTAGAATCTGTATGCAACCAAACCACTTTAGATTAGAATCTGTATGCAACCAAACCACTTTAGATTAGAATCTGTATACAACCAAACCACTTTAGATTAGAATCTGTATACAACCAAACCACTTTAGATTAGAATCTGTATGCAACCAAACCATTTTAGATTAGAATCTGTATGCAACCAAACCACTTTAGATTAGAATCTGTATGCAAAAAAACCACTTTAGATTAGAATCTGTATGCAAAAAAACCACTTTAGATTAGAGAACAAATACTGCACAACGGGGAACATCATACAAAGTATATGAAAGAATACAATGTTCATGCAGTCAAGGACTGGATACCATCAAACACAAAATGTTTACAACCAAACAACATGGATTTAATAAAAGAAACTCAAAGGAAACAACCTTGGATTAAAAGAACGAAAACAGTAGAATAAATTAAGTAATCATTGGTTAAAGAATAGAAACCTGTACATCTTACAAAGTATTATAAAGAATAGAATCTGTATACAGTTAACATAAGACCGTAGGTTAATGATAAGAAACTACATACAATCAACACAACACCGTGAGTTAATGATAAGAAACTACATACAATCAACACAACACCGTGAGTTAATGATAAGAAACTACATACAATCAACACAACACCGTGAATTAATGATAAGAAACTACATACAAACAACACAACACCGTGAGTTAATGATAAGAAACTACATACAATCAACACAACACCGTGAGTTAATGATAAGAAACTACATACAATCAACACAACACCGTGAGTTAATGATAAGAAACTATATACAATCAACACAACACCGTGAGTTAATGATAAGAAACTACATACAACCAACACAACACCGTGAGTTAATGATAAGAAACTACATACAATCAACATAACACTGTGGGTTAATATAGGAAACTATACAATCAACATGATACCGTAGGTTAATTATCTTAAACTGTATATAATCAACATAATACCGTGAGTTAATGATAAGAGACTATATACAACCAATATAACACCGTGAGTTAATGATGAGAGACTATATACAATCAACATACCACTGTGGGTTAATTATAAAAAAACTATATACAATCAGCATAATACCGTATGTTAATGATCTGAGACCGTATGCAATCAAAATAACGCCGTGAGTTAATGATAAGAAACTATATACAATCAACATACCACTGTGGGTTAATGATAAGAGACTATATACAACCAATATAACACCGTGAGTTAATGATAAGAAACTATATACAACCAATATAACACCGTGAGTTAATCATAAGAAACTATATACAACCAATATAACACCGTGAGTTAATGATAAGAAACTATATACAACCAATATAACACCGTGAGTTAATGATAAGAAACTACATACAACCAATATAACACCGTATGTTAATGATCTGAGACCGTATGCAATCAAAATAACGCCGTGAGTTAATGATAAGAAACTATATACAACCAATATAACACCGTGAGTTAATGATAAGAAACTATATACAACCAATATAACACCGTGAGTTAATGATAAGAAACTACATACAACCAATATAACACCGTGAGTTAATGATAAGAAACTATATACAACCAATATAACACCGTGAGTTAATGATAAGAAACTATATACAACCAATATAACACCGTGAGTTAATGATAAGAAACTATATACAACCAATATAACACCGTGAGTTAATGATAAGAAACTACATACAACCAATATAACACCGTGAGTTAATGATAAGAAACTATATACAACCAATATAACACCGTGAGTTAATGATAAGAAACTATATACAACCAATATAAAACCGTGAGTTAATGATAAGAAACTATATAAAATCAACACAACATCGTGGTTAATCATAATAAACTGTATATAACCAACATAATACCGTTTTTAATCATAAGAAACTATATATAACCAACATAAAACCGTGGGTTGGTGATAAGAAAATGTAAAGAATCATATAAATCACCGATGATAAAAGAATAATTATGTATAATAAACATATCACCTTAATGTAATGGGCAGACACTATCTACTACCAAAGAAACCACTTCATAATAATCACAATAAAATGCACATCATCTTACCCCACACAATCTAGAACTGATGAACAGAAAATACGTAGGTTCCAAAAACACACCTAGAATTAATAAGATATTTGAAACCCTAAAACATTCCTTTCAAAAGTAACTGATAAAAATGTTTACTAGTATGAAACGCAACCTGGAATTTAATAGAATTGCTCATTAAAAAACATTTCACTGACGCTTATTGAAAAGGACATGCTTCCCATCAACTACCTTATCTGAGATTACTGAACAAACATTTGATCACATTTAAAAAGTCCATAGAATGAAAGAGGTCACAGTTTGTGTTGCAACGTAAGTGTTGAGATGCCTTCCTCATCTCACAAACTGAAAAGAGAGATTTTGGAAGGAAAAAAATAAAAGATACTTAGTGAATAACATATGGCATTTCATTTCCTTTTCCATTCCTTTTGAGACTTAATATTAATGGAAAAGATATTATTAGTGTAGAAGTGTGAAGTTCATGGCAGTTTAATAGAAGTAAAAGTAGAAATGAGTTTGTGGTCACCAGGATTGATAAGAAATTTTAAATGTTGGGTTTCTAGGTCTATTAAATATTCGTTTATCAGGAAAAATAAATACTGATCGGAGATAGAGATAGGAGTTAAAATTACTTAGATATGCTTTGGATAATGAAGTCTTTTGTATGTATAACACAATAACGACCATTTTCAGAACCACAACTGAAATTAAAATACATGTTTAGATTTATTTGTAAACATAAACGCGTTTCTCCAAACGACTTAAGCCAATAATTTAGCATTGTTTGTTTTGAAAATTCGCGCAAGGCTACTTGAGGGTTATCTTCACTAGCCGTCCCTAATATAGAAGTGATAGACTAGCGAGAAGGCAGCCAGTAAACACCACACACCACCAACTCTTTTGGCTACTTTTTTACCAACTAATAATGGGACTGACTGTCACATTATTACACTCTCAGGGATGAAAAGGAAAGTATATTCAGTGATGGGATCCGAGCCCCCTAATCACCAGGTTATTACAAGTGAAATTGTTTCGTCTTCGATTTGAACGAGTTATAGTTATGCTGCTGGATGCATTGGTCATATTTTTCACTAAATCTATGAAGGGGTTTGTTTGTTTGTTTTTGAATTTCGCACAAAGCTACTCGAGGGTTATCTGTGTTAGCCGTCCCTAATTTAGCAGTGTAAGACTAGAGGGAAGGCAGCTAGTCATCACCACCCACCGCCAACTCTTGGGCTACTCTTTTACCAACGAATAGTGAGATTGACCGTCACATTATAACGCCCCCACGGCTGGAAGGGCGAGCATGTTTGGCGCGACGGGGATGCGAGCCCGCGACCCTCAGATTACGAGTCGTACGCCTTAACGAGCTTGGCCATGCCGGGCCTCTATGAAGGGGAAAATATGATTCTTTTCTTTCAAGATAAATCAGATTTCTAACTTGTGACAAAATATGCCTTATGAATAACACACGCACAAACAAACAATCGCGTTTTAATAACTAGGAAAACCACTTTATGAAAGGGGAAATTCACTAATTATTAGTGTTTCTCTGGAAATACTTCACTTATTTGAAACATCGTATTTTAAAGCGAGTCTTCCATGGATATTTCAGAGAAAAACAATCTGCTTCACAAAACTAGATTTTATACGTTCTTCTTTGGGTATTTGTGACGCAGTTATGGTGAGATGCTTGAGGTTTTTCTACGGTCCTCTAGTGGGACAGCAATAAGTCTATGGACTTGCTACATTAAAACCTGGGATTTGATTACCCCCGGTAAACACAGTTGACAACCCAATATGGCTTTGCTATAGCACGCACACACACAGACTAATCTTACCAGTGCAGAAGTGGTACCGATTTTTAATTACGATCACATGGATAATGGGTCATGTGCATACACGCAAACCTCTGATGGTAAAGTGGTATATCTACATAAGTACTTTCTACACAACATGATTAAAAATAATTGAAATTTGCAAATATTTTAGTTATTACAAAGTATGCGTGTGTGTGTGTGTGTGTGTGTTTGTATTATAACAAAGCCACATCAGATTGTCTGCTGTATCCAGCAAGGGGAATCGACCCCCTGATTTTATCGTGAATAAACGTTTGTTACAAGTGGTTTATCATCTTTAGAACTCAGGATATTTTACTTCAACGTAGAGTATGGTTATCACGAAAGGAAAGAACAGCTTAGTATTGATGGTGTAGGATATTAACAAGAACCTAAGGTATTTTCAATATTTTATTTGAAAGAGCTTTAGTATGTGGACTCACTTAACGGAAAGCGACACGTCTTTCCAAAGCATACCGCACATGCGCAGTGGGAATGAAATCCAGTTAATGTTCAGGCCACTCAGTTTCTTCACTCTTCTCTTAATGCAGGGAATATGACGGGATGGGAGTTATCATTCAAAGAGCCGTTGGATGTAGTCCCTAATAGGTATGGAATTAACAGAATCATTCCATGAGGAGTATAAATCACTATTCCCTGATGTTTATCCCTGCTTGAACTATACTTCTACATGTTGTTAGTCCAACAGACGTGTTTTTGACACCATTATAGACGACCATGTATGCCATTGGCCTGATAGCACTACACGTGAGTGGAATATCTGGAGACTACTTTGATGAGACCACCGAATACATATTAATATAAGTACACCCAACTAAGTTGGAACATGCGCCAAGAGAATGTGGCGTAGTTGTTTATTATAACTGGTTTAAAGTCTTAGCAATGGCCGTTGAAGAAAACAGAGTATCCGAATAAAATAGAACGTGCTTTTTCCTAATCAGATGTCTAATTGGTACAGCTGGTAACTACTTTTGGCACTATAAAAATATTAATTCATACAACATTGATTGAATGGTCAAATATTTATGTTTAAGGCCCGGCATGGCCAGATGATTTTGGCACGCGACTCGTAACTCGATGGTTTGAATCCCTGTTATATCAAACATGTTCGCCCTTTCAGCCGTGGGAGCATTATAAGGTTGAGGTTCAATCCCACTAAAAAGAGTAGCTCAAGAGTTGACTGTGGATGGTGGTGATGACAAGCTGCCTTTCCTCCAGTCTTACACTGCTAACTTAAGGGACGGCTAGCGCAGATAACCCTCGTGTAGCCTTGCGCGAAATTTAAAAACAAACAATTTATATTAGAGAACACACAGTTCATCATCAGAGTTCTGGTTTTCGTAAACAATTAACCGCAGGAGGGGGTTTGATTAACATTTTATAACAGTGGTTTTGTCTTAGCCGAAATGTTATATTATTTAACTGTTCTAAAACGTTTATTCTGGAATATTAATGTATATACATATATAATCATGTTACATCGTACAAAGGAATACAAATACGATTTTGTTTAGTGATTTACAATATGATATTTTTCTTTAAATTTATGAACGTGAATTATAGTTCCTTTTCTTGTATGTTATAACGTGCACAGACAGTCGAAGGTTTAAAATATTGAATCATTATTTTAGTTTTTAAAAGATAATACCAACTAATTAACCATCAAATTATTGACTTGGTTTTATACAGTTCACTACCAATATAATAACTCATACTGAGTAATCTTATGTTTATTGTTGCTGCAACAGTTAGTGTATAGGATCGAAAAATAGAAGGTGAAATCATTAATGTTATATGGAAGATACCTATGGAACTCCAATAGCGAGTAGTGATATGATAGTAATTTTTTGTAAAATATCTTTGAGTGACTTGTGTGACATTAAGGACCGTGCAAAATGATGGGCCTATACATTATCTTTTGCCCAAATAATTCGGAACATCTCGAAAACAACAGGTGGAGCTCATTTAGACATATTTAAATCTGGAGTTTACAAGCAAGCCACGAATGAAAACTATTGTAATGTTCATATTGTCTTATGATTATAAATAAAACTTGCCTGACTCTCTGAATCCAGTATAAAGTATAGTAAAACTGCCATCCAATGCTTCTGATTCGGCAAAATAGCGAACGTGCATAATATTCGTATCTGATCGTTGAGGTTCTGTCGCTGTTCCACAAAACCTGTCAAGCCTTGCTTCAACGCTAAGGCTTTCTCCATAAATGTCGATGTAGTTAAGATCACAGTTGTTGGGCTGAGCAAGATTATACTTCTGGAAAGTTAAATACATCTGAAAAAAGAAAGTAGCAGCTTAAGGGAGAAAAACAAAACTATTTCTGATGGTCAAAAAGTATTAGAAATACTTCATATAAAAAATCAATCAAAGGTTTCTCAGAAAAACTGTATCATTTTGGCTGTCAACACCGTACGAAAAAAAAACTATTAGGTTCAGGAATAATTCGTGAGCGTTTTTAAATAATTTCATTCAAGCATTACATGCAAGACTATACAATACTTCAATGCATGAACACATTACACCCAAAACATTTATTATGATACTTTATTTCATGTAATACCTAGGTATATAGTATGCATTGTTTTAAACAAAATTGCCAGAAATTAAATGCGAAAAGCAGATGGTGTCGAAAATGCTCGATTTTGTCCACTTGACATTCCATTTAATGAACTGAAAATGAAAGCAAAATTAAAGACATATGAAAATCAAACACACCATCTATTAGAGCAAAAAATTATCTACCAAATGACATGAAATATTTTGCGAAAGCGTTTCATTTATGAATATATTTTTTAACTTGAAAAAACTCTCACGAATTATTCCTCAACCCAATATTATTTTTTTCCGCAACTCCTGTCGTTCGCTATTACGTCATACGATATAAGAACTAATAGTTAACAGGCTGAACAAAGCTTTAAAATATTATTTACGATGTAATTTTGATTTAAAAAAAAGCAGTAAGCAACTTCTTAGTTATAACAAGTTGTAGGTAACGGCTAAGAAAGAAAGACGATATTTATGTTGAATACTTGTATAAATATTTATTGATACTTTCCTGGTTTCCTGAAACTTATATTTAATTAGAACATGAAACAATATCAACAGAGGAAACTTTTAACCGTGGTCAAAACTGAAATTTATTTTTCAACATTTTACGTATATATTTAATTAGGCCCAGCATGGCCAGGTGGGTTAAGGCGTGCGACTCGTAAACTGAGGGTCGCGAGTTCGCATATCCGTCGCACCAAACACGCTCTCTCTTTCAGCCGTGGGGGCGTTATAATGTTACGATCAATCCCACTCTTCGTTGGTAAAAGAGTAGCCCAAGAGATGACGGTGGGTGATGATGACTAGTTGCCTTCCCTCTTACACTGCTAAATTAGGGACGGCTAGAGCAGATAGCCCTCGAGTACCTTTCCACGAAATTTAAAAAATAAAAAATGTATTTCATTACTAGAAAAAAAGTTTTATGTTGTATTTTATTATTTATTTATATAAAATATAAAGGTTAAATAAAATTAAAAATTATATCATTTCAAACATCGTTTGGTGTTACAAAATTTTGTGACTTTGAAACAAAAGTTTAGACTAAAATAATAAACATCTCCTTTCCAACAGGTCAGTTGTTTAAACCACTTTAATACTGTATTGAAGTACCTAAGTTCCTATTCCTAACCGGATTGGGTTCAAATCCCAGATTGAATGAATTTTGTTACCCCCCCTCTTTACTTTTTCCATTGAAAAAAGTTAGAGTTGGTTCCTCAATCAATGGGTTGAAGTATTTATCCAATTAGCACCCACCAAAGGTTGAATACTGTTTAGACTGAAGTTATCTTTTTAAAAAAATCCTCATTTTCTAAAGTATTTTTCTAAAAACATTTACCGATAACTCACTTTGGGTGCAGTTTTCAGCTGGTCGTGATATTGGTTTATTACCTGATAGAAACGTATATCTTTTCACTTTTATATTTCGCATCACCGTAGGACAAAAAACAGAGGGCTAGCTTTAACTGCATAGTCTATTGAAGTTCACATTTCTGCCCCCAATTTGGTAGAGGTACTAATTAACACGACATCAGTAAAGTGGTAATTTACTGTGACTTTCGTGCTTTTATATGCGGCTCAAGGTGTACATACGCATAAAGTAGTGCAAAGTTCTTTAATGACCTTATTTTCCTAATTTTTTATTTTATTTTTCATCTTTTTATGTTTATCTTTTTCTTATTCTTATTTTAACTTGTGAGAGCAGTCACCTTCCCCTAACTATCTGCATGCAGTGAAGGGTGATATAGATGTGGGACGTTGTGGGCTTGAGAGCCAAGATCTCGCTCTCCTAATTTCTAAATTTATGATCTTCTCGTGTGACTAGCAAATTGGGAGTTAAGACTGATAGACGGCAATGTGAGTCCTACTTCCGCAGTCACCTCCAAAACCTTGGATAAATTTTATATTCCCACGTTGTAGCTTGCACCTTAGGATCGTTTTTTTTTAAATATGTACCGTATTTCGTTTAATTTTAATGTGTTTTGTTTATGGCTTAAAATTATGGTTATAATAAAATTCATATTATATATAGGAAGAAGTACTTTATTAATGTTACTCACAAATCATTTCTCGCTTCCGATAGTGGTGAATGTACCTCTTGTTTTGTAAAATAATCTTGAAAACCTGCAAAAAGCTCTTGTACAATAATTTATTTGCCTGTCTTAAGGAAAGATTCTTTATCTTCTGAACTGGTTGCGGATGTTTTCGATTTATTTCAGAAAGAGTTCCTCACATTCTATCTGTGCCCCGGCATAGCCAGATGGTTAAGGCACTCCACTCGTAATCTAAGGGTCTCGGGTTCGAATCCCCGTCACACCAAACATTCTCGCCCTTTCAGCTGTGGTGGAGTTATAATGTGACGGTCAATCCCATTATTCGTTGGTAAAAGAGTAGCCCAAGAGTTGGCAGTGTGTGGTGATGACTATTTGCTTTCCACTTGGTCTTACACTGCTAAAGTAAAGACGACTAGCGCAGATAGCCCTCGAATAGATTTGCGCGAAATTAAAAACAAACTAAACCATATTCTATCTTAATTATGGATATATCTAACTTCCTTCAAAAAGAACTAGTTATTTTCTGTTCCCAGATGTAGATGTACTTGATGTCTTTGAACAAAAATCCAATTTGAATAAACCAACTTAGGGTACATTATGAATATAGAAGTACCTGATTTCCTTCAGGAAGAACCTCTTACTTTCAATTCTTTGATGTGGATGTACCCGATTTTCTTCAGCAAAACACCTTACCTTCTATTAATGAATGTGCGTGTACCTGATTTCCTGAATGAAGATGAAGAACCTCATAATTTCTTCTTCTGCTTGTGGATGTACTTGATTTTTTTCTATGAGAAGCCCTTATATTCTACTAAGGATATCAATGTACCTGAGTACCTGTAGTTAAAAGCTCTTACTTTGTAGTTGAAGTTGGATGGTCTGATTTTCTTCAGAAAAAAAAAACCCTTACTTCTATCCTTGTAGTTAAAAGTCCTTACTTTGAAGTTTGTGGAGGATGCACCTGATTTCCTAAGGGAAGGGCCCTCATCTTCTAACTCAGCAAAGGAAGCCTGATTTCCTGGAAAAATTCCCTTCACATGTTAACTTGCAGGTACACATATACGGTTTTCTGAAGGAAAAAAAACCCTTACCCCAATACCCTGAAAGTAAATGTATTTGATATCCTGTAGCACATAGCTCTCAAATTATCGTGACACAATTTCGAGTCTAAAAATACAAAATTTAATTTACAGCTAAATATATCGGATTCCTTGCAAGAAAAAGCACACTTACCTTCCATCCTGTATAAATTTCTATAAACCAGGTACAATCCAATGGCTCATTCCACTTCAAGGAGTAGTTGAACATGTTTTCTGTTATATCTTTATTGCTAATAAAGCCATCAGATCCACCCTTGTAGAAAATACACTCTGATAAAAGGGACAAATATTTTGAATGTGTATATATTTCAATTTGTAGTATCACTAAAATATCTTTTAAAATGATTAAAAGGTACTTTAAAGGGTGTTATTCTATTTTATTTTTACTATTAATGAACTGAGATTTACACAGCTTTTATCTAATACTCCTCTATTTATGTTTGATTTTAAATGTTTAACACTACGGCACCTTATTATTACTGGTAGTAAAGTATTTTCTAGCATAAGTATGTCAAATAAGCCAGTTTTTACCTCAAAATGTTGTTTTGCGATGATAAATAATTATTATTATTTTGCTTTAATATTATTTAGGAACAAATTGAAAACCATTGATCTAATGTACACTACACTCGCCAAAGGAAAGTTTTACGTGAGTCACATCTCTTACTTTTTTTTACACAAAAAGGAAAGTGTTGAATATGTATTATTGCATAAGATCTTGTGAGTAACACACTGAGATGCAAAGGTTCGTTTTGTTTTTTGAATTTCGCGCAAAGCTAGCTACGGAATATCTGCGTTAGCGTCTCCAATTTAGCAGTGTAAGGCTAGAGGGAAGACAGCAAGACACAACCATCCACCGCCAACTCTTGGGCTACACTTTCACCAACGAATACTGGTATTGATCGTCACATTAAATCCCCCCCTCACGGCTGAAAGGGCGAGCATGTTTTGGTGTGACGAAGATTCGAACCCGCGACCCTAAGATTACAAGTCGAGTGCCTTAACCACCTGGCCATGCCGCGTCGTTTTAAAGGTACTTATGATTATTTGATTACAGCAGCTAATGAGTTAATGGTGGATGATGTTGATTGGCTGTCTTCCCTCTAGGCTATTATTTCAGTACTGAGGACAGATAGCGTAGAGTAGCTCAGGAAGATACTTAATAAAACAAAGAAAACAACTCATGATTATACACCAATCAAATAATTCTAGCTTTCAATAAATGGACAAAACAAAACAAAAATCGATATATGAAAAATTAAATATTAGAACAGTTTCTACAGTCAATGTAACAGTTCGATAACTACAAAATCCTTATGTAATATAAAGGCTTCCGATTTTAAGAATATATTATTGAAATACAGTTTGTTTATATATTCGTACAAACCTATACACCAAATGATATGCTATGGGGAAAGCAGCCAGCAGTATAAATCGCTCTTTGGCTACTCGGATAAGATGGTCACTCTTATAAAGCCCTAAAGTATAAATAATTTTTGGCAACGAGATCCACACTTTGATACACTAACCACGTTTGAATGTTTGTTTCTTTTTAATTTCGCGCAAAGCTACACGAGGGCTATCTACGCTAGTCATCACCACCCACCACCAATCTTGGGCTACTCTTTTACCAACGAATAGTGGGATTTACCGTAACATTATAACGCACCAACGGCGTTTGGTGCGACGGGGTTTCGAACCCGCGATCCTAAGATTAAGAGTCGAACACCTTAACCCACTGGCCACGCCGAGCCGTTTCGTTTGAATGTTTTAAATGTGTTTTAAAATTACGCACAGAGCATGAAATATGAAACATTTTGTTTATTATTGTACAAGTAACCAGCGATAACATGTTTACTCACTATGTCAGCATGATAAAATAAAGAGCATTTCCAATTATGTGGTCTCTTCATTATTTGACAAATCGGTAACTAAGTGTTCACCCCTAGATTTTGCATTGTATTAAATTAATCCTCATAAAGTACATTCTTTATAGTCCAATCTACGATTAGCTTCTACCACAATGCGAAACTGTTATAAGTGATGCTTTTATAAAACTATCCATTACAAAATCTTTTAAACTTGGACGCTTCTAGCTTTTCTTGCGCTTTCATATTATCATCCATTTAAAGGTAATCGTTATTTTGAGCAATTTGACAGAAGCATTATTATTATAATAATAACCTTGGGAGGAATATTAACCACATTTACTGAGTATGGTTATATTAGTTGAGAGTATATATATCACATAAAAATACAATTTAGAAACAGTGTAAAAATAATATATTTTATTGATCATCAACTAGTATACAAACAATACCTTTACTGATTAATCAGTTAATATTCATTTCGTGCAGTGGTAAATGTGTATTGTGACTAAACATCGATTGCATCATCATCAAGTATTTGGTACGCACGTGGCAGTGATATGCGACACAGTTATCGAACGGGGGTCGATAAAATATCTTTAAATGATTAGAGAGAAAATTGTAATGAAAGACAAAATACATTTAATGTGAAGAATGATCAAACCACTTATCACACGATTGGTATCATCCAGTTTACTTTGTCATTAAGCAAACTCGTTAAATGTTTAGTAAAAATTGATAGTTATGATCGTAATTCGTTCTCTTGACATTGGCGAAACGAAACACATGGTGCGCTAACCAATAAACAAATTGCATGTTTGCAATTCACAGATATATTTAATAATTAATTATTTCTATATGCTATTTTTTCCTCAGATGACTCACCGTTAATCAGCTAGGCTTATAGTGCTAAAATTGAACTTAAAATTTGAGTTAATTAGGCAACTCAGGCGATCTCAGTGACAAACTTTTTTAAAGAGAGTAAGAACACACATCAACACTGCTCTGATAACCGTTAGACAGTGTGTAAGCTTTACCGAGTACCTACTTCCTCGGTTTTACAACGAGTTTCATCACGCAATAACGACCAAGAGATTGGCGGAGTCAACTATGGACACACCTACAACAACAGGGTTTAATGTATTCTTCATCGCCTTACAATATCCTCGCCTACAGAAATATTCTGTGGAACTAAAAAGATATAAGCTACCAAAAATCAAGAAAAAAGGGAAAACACGAAACAATCTACGGAGACAACCCGTTAATGCAGGGCGTGTTGAGCACCTGTGCGCGACAAACTGTTTTTTTTTTTTTCAAGATTAATGAAGATAAAGCCTAAGATCTCAGCATCTTCAGCAATGGCCTCATCCTCAACTAATTAAGGCTTGTGTAGATAGATGGCCATAGTAGTAAAAATAGAAATAATGCAGAAGTAAGTCCAGGAGTTAATTCTTTAGTAATAATCGCTAGAAGACGATTATAGAAAATAAAAGGAAAACGGAAAGTGAATGGTTAAGCGTGTCCAAAGGCACACACATCTCACCAAATTTAGTAACCAGTGATAATGATGAACAAACAACCACGGTTGACGCTAGTGCTAAAAGTTTCACAAAAATAACGTAGAAAATGAACGTCTGAAAACTGCACATTGAACCTTACAGAATAAGATAATAATACAGACAAACATTCTTCCTTGAATACTGATACATTCAAAACGATGGCTTTACGTTAATCATTGCCAAAAGACAACGTAAACTATCCGCAAATGCAGATAAACAAAACCATAGCATACAAGAAATCAACAATACCAAAAGCTATTGAATCACTAAAGTGCTATATAAGAATCCACGGTTCTTATAATGAACCTCATCTGGTTGCAGAAATCCAGCGATCAAGTTCGAGGGTATAAAACGCGTCGATCTAGTAAAAGGGGCAGAGGACCCTGATCTTAACAGCCCCCATAAAATGACCTCAAGATGCCTTCAAATCAGGAAATATAACCTACAACTTTCCAGAGGCAAAACCATTTACAAAACGTTTTGTCACTAGGAGTATATAGTGTAAAGTAGGAACATGTTATGCACAACATTTTATTTACAAAAGTAGAACACTTAATCTGAAAAACCTATAAACCGAATAAAATTATATGCATGCAAAACACAGGATGTCCAGAATCTATATCTAACGGTGTTATTCTCTGGTATCAGTGATTTCAGGTTGAGGAATCAAAACACCTGCCGTAGTTGCGATGCAATGTTTCAATTGCCAACACTATAAATATGTGACGGAAGTCTGCAAATTTTCCCGTGATTTGTGGGATCACACATCACCCAGAAGAACATGAAAACCATTACTGCTGCATCTGTAAAGAGCAACACATAACGAACTGCAAAGGTTGTTAAAAAACGTAAATAAATCAAAACAAGTATGTATAGCATACGCCATAACACTGCAGAAAGAACTAAACAAAACGAAAAAAAGAACCACATGCAATAAACAATCACAAAGATATCATTCTTCCAGACATCAATCACACAACCAGTACCCACACACGCCGTACATCAAACAACCAATTTACAAACATCGCACTCACACAAACAAAAAATAATACTGAATCACAACTAAATAAGACTAACAACCAAATAAATATACAGCCATGAAAGAAACTTCACTCCAAAAATATCCATAAATTCAATCATTAATACAAAATATAACCACAAAATGGGAGCACAATATGTCAATATCCAAAGTGGTCTTGCAAGAGACATATTAGTATTTACAAAAATTATATTTAATACTCATAATACCCTCAACGTTCCCGGGCACAAATCGACCAGAAGAAAACCAATTAAATAGGCCCGGCACGGCCAAGCGTGTTAAGGCGTGCGACTAGTAATCTGAGAGTCGCGGGTTCGCATCATCGTCGCGCCAAACATGCTCGCCCTTTCAGCCGTGAAGGCGTTATAATGTAACGGTCAATCCAATCCCACTATTCGTTGGTAAAAGAGTAGCCCAAGAGTTGGCGGTGTGTGGTGATGACTAGCTGCCTTCCTTCTAGTCTTACACTGCTAAATTAGGGACGGCTAGCACAGATAGCCTTCGAGTAGCTTTGTGCAAAATTCAAAAACAAAACAAAACAAACCAATTAAATAAAAATGACCAAAGTAGAGGCATTAATATATAATTTAACTCTACCGGTCACTGAGACAGTGAATACTACAACTAATGAACGTATATCTATAGATATCCATGTAATAAGTAATGAAAGTATTACAGTGTCAAGTGTTTACCGTTCTCCTTCGGCTGGCATGGCCGAGCGCGTAAGGCGTGCGACTCGTAATCCGAGGGCCGCGGGTTCGCGCCCGCGTCGCGCTAAACATGCTCGCCCTCCCAGCCGTGGGGGCGTTATAATGTGACGGTCAATCCCACTATTCGTTGGTAAAAGAGTAGCCCAAGAGTTGGCGGTGGGTGGTGATGACTAGCTGCCTTCCCTCTAGTCTCACACTGCTAAATTAGGGACGGCTAGCACAGATAGCCCTCGAGTAGCTTTGTGCGAAATTCCAAAAACAAAAACAAACCCGTTCTCCTTCTATAGATAATTAATCCATTAAAAAAATATAATTACAAGAGGGGATTGTAAGAGAAACGTTGTATTTGGATGTTATATCACAGCTACAAATGGAGGAAAATTATTAATTTATTATAAAATAGCGACCGTCTTATTAAATGACACTACATCTACACACACATCATCATAAATATCCTTGGTTGATGCATACGTACATCTGAACTTAGTAATATATGTTTAAATTGCAATGCTTGTTGTTGTTTTTTTTAATTTCGCGCAAAGCTACACGAGGACTAACTGCGCTAGCCGTCCCTAATTTAGCAGTCTAAGACAAGAGGGAAGGCAGCTAGTCATCACCACCCACCGCCAACTCTTAGGCTACTCTTTTAGCAATGAATAGTGGAATTGACCGTACATTATAACGCCCCCACAGCGAAAAGGGTTTGCATGTTTGGTGTGATTCGGATTCGAACTCGCGACCCTCAGAGTAGAAGTCGAGTTCCTTAACCACCTAGTTATACCGGGTCAAATTTCAATGTAGGATACATTCTAGACGGTATCACTTATCTAGCTCGTACGTTTTTTAACTCGAATCCACCATAATAAGAAACATGTAAGACCAAAATTATATAATAAAAAGTAAACTGGAATAATTTTGCAAACATCCTCAATAACTTACTATTGGACTCTATAACTAACCAGAAACCGTCTGATGTAGATGACTGCTGTCTAATATTAGGTTGAGGAATAATTCGTGAGCGTTTTTAAATAATTTCATTCAAGTATTACATGCAAGACTATACAATACTTCAATGCATGAACACATTACACCCAAAACATTTATTATGATACTTTATTTCATGTAATACCTAGGTATATAGTATGCATTGTTGTAAACGAAATTGCAAGAAATTAAATGCGAAAAGCAGATGGTGTCGAATATGCTCGATTTTGTCCACTTGACATTCCATTTAATGAGCTGAAAATACAAGCAAAAATTAAAGACATATGAAAATCAAACACACCATCTATTAGAGCAAAAAATTATCTACCAAATGACATGAAATAATTTGCAAAAGCGTTTCATTTATGAATATATTTTTTAACTTGAAAAAACGCTCACGAATTATTCCTCAACCCAATAGTTACTGAATGTATTAAAAAAGCTGCAGACCAGTCAATACCAAAACAGAAACAATACACAATTTACAATAGGTAGCAATCACATATCACAAACAATAAACATGACAAAAGAAAGTAGATACTTAAGAAGAACACACTTGAACAAGAGACCCACATTTTAAAATGCTGATGAATACACTAAGAAGTAAAACAGTTAAAACAAGATAAATGCGATTCTTACAGCTCACAATTAAATGAATACACAGATACAAAGCAATTCTCAACACATTTGAAACGATCCACAAACAACCAAAATGTCCATAAAACACATCAAGCACTAAATTACACTATGTAACAAAATTTATACTTTTTCTATTGTTTCTGGGCAGAAAGTGTTATTTCCCAACTGCTTATGCCTAAAGTAAATGGAAAAGACCTATTTTTCTCTTTAAGCTTTGCTTTAGTGACTTGGGTTTGTTTGTTTGGGAATTTCGCACAAAGCTACTCGAGGGCTATCTGTGCTAGCCGTCCCTAATTTAGCAGTGTAAGACTAGAGGGAAGGCAGCTAGTCATCACCACCCACCGCCAACTCTTGGGCTACTCTTTTACCAACGAATAGTGGGATTGACCGTCACATTATACACCCCCACGGCTGGGAGGGCGAGCATGTTTAGCGCGACGCGGGCGCGAACCCGCGACCCTCGGATTACGAGTCGCACGCCTTACGCGCTAGACCATGCCGGGCCTAGGGACTTGGGTAATGAAATTTTCAAATGTGCCCGTTGACCAGAACATTCCGGGTAAATTCAGTGCTGAGTAGCTGATAGAAAATTTTCTCGAACTTACAAGAATTTTCAGGAAACTTCTAGAATGTTGTAGATCTTACAAGAACTTTCAAGAATGTTGTATAACTTACAAGAATTTTTAAGAATGAAAGTGTGCAAGTCGCAAGTCAGAGGAAGCGTCACCGACATTTTTCAAGCTTCTTTACTCGTCAAGATGGGCTCTGTTTCTGCCACAATGTATTCGGTCTGTGAGAGGCAATTAGAATTGCCTGTAACCTGAACGAGTGGCGCCTCTTCATTGATAGCTCATCCAGAAGCATCAAAGCTGTGCTGCTCCATAACGGGAATAAGTCTCTTTCCCTGGCTCATTTGGTGCATCTCAAAGAGGAATACAACAACATCAAGACCTTGTTAGAAGCCTTGAAGTATGATGAGTATGGCTGGGAGGTTATCGGAGACTTCAAAATGGTGGAATTCCTGATGAGTCTTCAAGGAGGCTTTACCAAGTTTCCCTGTTATCTTTGTCTTTGGGACAGCAGGGACACCGCGCCGCACTACAACAGCGGACCGAGTTCTTTGTGGGGAGGCACAATGTCAAGTGAGCCACCAGTGGGCCTCCAGAAGGTGTTGTTCCCACCATTGCACATAAATCTGGGTCTTATGAAACAATTTGTCACAGCTCTTGATAAGGAGTCTGCAACCTTCAAGTACTTTCGAGACTTCTTCCCTAAGCTGTCTGAGGCAAAGGTCAAAGCTGGTGTCTCTGATTTATTATGTTACGTATTACGATTTCAAATAGCTGTAAGTCTTAATTTAAATTTAGAAGTTAATTAATTGTCGAAATGTAATAAATATAAGATACTTGCCAATAAGATTGAAACATATAATTTTATTTCTCAACAAAAAGCATATTTTCATATACAAACAACACTACAATTTACAATGACGGTTGTTTTGAGTGCTTATTAAAAATATTAACTCATATACAAGAGTTTTATAAACTTACAAACTATAGTAAATATTCTATCTGGTCTATAACTGAATACTTCATCGACTGTACAGGCCCTCGACGAGCAAATTAATTCTGAGTTGATATTGTTACACCCTGCTTAAACTTGGTAACTGTCTTTTTTTGGCAGGCCTCATACTACTTACAAGCTGATTGTTTACTGACGAATTTAATTAATGTCCTCGTAGAAATACTGACGTCCTAAGTTCATTCACTGAAGTTGAACGGGTTGTAATGTTTGAAATCTATAAACATTGCTATTCAAACTCTGTAGTTTTCCAGTTAATAAATATTAACCACAATTATAGCTTTCAAGGCTTATAGTATACTGACTGAAGCTGTCGCGTTCGTTTATATAGTTTAAAGCGAGATTCTCGAGCGTTCAACAATGTTCGAAAACACGTAAACCCCATACTTTTGATTTTACTGTCGATAAGCTTCTAGACTGAGTAAACAGGTGGAATTTTCTCAATGAACATCCAACAATATGGGTCACATGAATGAAAAACTATACTTAAACATATGTAAGTACTAAAATAAACGTATAATGTTAAATCTGTTACACACATCCATAAAACTTATAAAAATGAAGCACTGTGATAAGGCGACATTCCAGCCATTCTCCTTAGCCCTTAAGCGGCTCACCACAGACGTAAAAAATTGTACAAAAATTCTTAAACAAAATCTTTAGCATTTTTATTGTGAATTTTGAACAAAATATGAACGATAATTAAAAGCATAATAAAGACTTATTTATTAAAAGTTCAAATGTTTTCTATGGTATGAAAATTACGAAAATATTCTTCAATGCACAATACTACTGTAAATACTTTACATCAGGTAGTCACCATCTTTCGCTTCTTTTCTTGTTGTATGCACACATATGGGACATTGTCTTTGTCTACTTTTTCTAGCTGCTGAGGATGGACAGCTTTCTAAAAAGTACCGAGAAAATGCTTCTTTTCCAACAAATCTGTCAGGAACAGCAAGGCTATGTCTTCTTGAAAAAGGTCTTGTAACCTTTCCAATTATTGTAACTAAACTTCCTCAATGATGGCTTCTGGCCAGGTTTTACTAGATAAATGTTATAAGAATTCAAAATTGAGATATAAATTAAGTTAAAAAAAGCTTCTTGTACCATTTCACACATTTACGAAGGCAATCAATTTGTCCAATTTGCATGCCACTTTTGTGAACTAGCCCCATTTTGATAGTATAATCTAAAAGAATATGGGGTTTGGTTATTGATTGTTTAGTCTTGTAATCATCCTTTCCACTGTATTTTATTTCACTTTTGCGAACTGTACTAAGCAAAGTGACAGGACGTTTGTCTTTCTAATGAAGTGCTAAAATATTCTCTTGTTTCTTGGTCTCAACATCTTGTTTCTTCAGAGGTACAAATTTAGGCATGTTCTTCCGATTAGTTTTAGCTGTTCCACAAAAATCATTCTTACATTGAAAGAGGAAGTTGCACAATTCTGGACTTGTATAATAACTATCAGTATATAATATATGATCTTTTCCAAGGTAGTCTTTCATCAATTGCTTGACAACTGATCCTGAAAATCCTAATCGCAATCTTTGGGAACATCTACATCATTTGCAGAATAGATAATCATATCTATTACAATTCCTATCTCACAATCACTTAACACAAAGATCTTTATTCCAAATCTATGGCGCTTGCTTGGAATGTATGACTTAAAAACAATACGACTTTTAAAAATAATCAAAGATTTATCAATAACTACTTTTTAAAATGGAGAAAAAGATTCCTTAGTTTTATTCTTCACCATTGTAAACACTTCTCGAACTTTCCATAATCGATTGTTTGCATTTGGTTTTACGTTACTTGCAAAGTGCAAATATCTTAGAATTTTCTTGAATCGATCTCGAGCAATGTATTTTGTAAAAAAACTGGAGTTCCTATAAAAGGATCATTCTTCCAATAATCAGCCAACACATGCTTTTTTACATGTGGCATAAACATCGCCACAGTAAAACAGTGTACATTTACTTAATAGTTCTATCTTCTCATTCCTTACTTTGTGAAGTAAAGGGATGATACTTTCACTTTCTTTGGAATTCAAGGATTTACAAAACTCATAACATCTGTTTGTTTTTCACACAATATGACTCATTACACTTTGATCAAATATAGCAGTAAAAAAATCTATATTCTCTGGATTCATCCGTGAACCTAAATTTATCCGTGAGTCCAACATTTCTGCTATTAAATGAATGAAGAAATGGATACAAATCGTGACTCATTACCCATTGGGAACCAATGGATTCTGATTCACTATCTAAATCACGTTCAGAGCTTGAAACAATTGAATTTGACGGTGATGAAAAATCTGACAAGTTTTCTTCTTCATTGGAATAATTATCACGTGATAATACTTCAATTTCGTCTTTTGATTAAAAACGTTTTCACTTCATTCCCGTAGCTGACATCCCCTTCCTTTTCTGGTCCATGACTTACATTGAGAGCAAAACTCAGACGCAATGCTTTGAGTGGGTACGATCACTACGGTGTAAGAAAGTTGCTAATGTTTTAGCCTGTATCATTAATTGAAAATAGCTGTACTGAGAGCAAAGCATTAAATCATCAATTGATGATGGCCGCTGTTTAAGGGTTAAAAAGGGCACTCACAAATTATTTAACCACTTAGCAGCAACGCTTAATTTATCCCTCAACTCGGGCTACATCCCAGCCTCTTAGAAGCAAATGTTCACGTGTTTCTAAATGAAGATAAACCAACGAAAAAACGGAAAGCTACAGTTCAATCAGCCTGAACAGCTGCACAGACAAAATTTTAGAAAGAACGAAATGGTTTCAGAAAATTTCAGCAAACTACAGATCATTTAGTTTGATTAACTGAAACTACTGTAGACAGATTTAATCAAAACAAATGAATTGATGCCTGTATTCTCAATATAGAGAAACATTTTGTATGACACTGTGGCCTTCGATTCCACATGAAACAAATGGAATTACTAACAGGTACTGTTTCGCTTGTTATCTAACTTTTCAGAAGATAGAAAATATAGATTGAATGTGGAGTGCACCTGCTCAGAGTATTTTACTCCTAAAGCAGGTGTTCCCCAGAGCAAAGTAGTTAGCCCTATCCTTTTCATCATGAATGTAAGCGACATGCCAATAACAGATCCAAATTTTAGTCTTACTTCCCAATTGGTAGACAATATGGAAATATGGAAAAGTTCGAGGACTCCATCGTAGCCACAAACTTATAATTAGTACTAGACCAAATAATTGAGTGCTGTCAAAAACATAAATTAAAATAAATGTTTCAAAAACCAACGTGGTACTATTCTTTATATTAATCAAAACACATTGAATTCGCTTACGTAACTACTACATCAACAGATTTCTTAGGAATAACATAAGATACTAAGCTAATCTGGATAAATCATATCACCAAATCATACTATAATAGAACTCTTGCTTATATAATACTGGGAAAATATTTTATTAGCGATGTGTAACCTCCAACTTCGCGAAATTTTCATTCTATGTGCATGTAGATTTGCAATATGGGTCACTTTCCCGTTTCGCCTCCGTTTCCCGTCACGGATAACTATTTTTTCCATTCTCAAGGTGCAGGTATGATGTCATGAACACGTTACGCGCGGATCTAATACACTAGCGCCACGGGTAATCGGGTAGTCAGAAATAAAGTATTGCAACGAACAAACTATGCTAGGAGATTGTCGGGTAAAAATACAGGAGTATCACCAGAAAATATTATTAAAACTTATAAATAATACATAGGTCCGGTAACTGAATATACCTACCCAGCGTGGATTAATGTTGCACCTTGACGTGTTTGGAAACATACAAAATTCACTATTTCACTACACCTTTTTGAGTATCAAGATCAACAAACAAAGCTTTTATGCACACATATGCAAACATACAGCCAATCCACTACAGAGTCCTAGACTGCGCAATCTGGTAAAGCTTTTACTAATATCCAGAAATTGCTATATTATACATGATGATGATAGCTCTAAATATATATATATCTCCACTAAAAAAGTACCATAAGAAAAACGCACAGCTTAAGCTAGAGCATGAAATTTCACTCACATTATGAAATCACATGTGCATTTAAGAAGGTATTTGTGTCAAATAAGCATCTGATGACGAAATCTAGTGAAATGGTGATCTGGTAACTGAAAGGTTTGTGAAGTGTAAAACTATTACACAACCAAATTAATTAAGAGGTGAGGCAAAAAAACAAAACAAAAAACAGCACCAAATGATATAAATGTTACATTCAAGGACATGGTATTGAAGAAGGATCAATGTAATTGTCAGTGAAGTGTTTGAGCCCTGATCTCGTGATATAATTCATCTAGCCCTTAACTGTAAATAAATAAGCCGTCTTTTCTAGTATGGATAATCACATGAAATATATCAGGTTTGGTTCAATATAATTATACGAAAATGAAACTTGCTATGGAATTTATAAATCATAAATGTTTCTGAACAGAAAATGTAATGATAAAGTTAAAGAAAACAAATTTATTTTTTAAATTGTTAAAGTAACGATAAAAAACGTTATGTGACATAGGCCTAAACCTTACCTTCTGCCGGTGGACGATCAAAATCTGCAAAAAGAAAAACTACTCAATGTTTACTTTTCAATCAATTACATCTATAAGTTACAATAAACTAGACGTTTCTAAAAATATGGTAAAAAGTTATAAGTATCATAATTAGCTGGAAATATTAAAAGAGTTTTGCTTTCGCCTAAAAGCTTCGTTGAACATTTCGTGTTTTTGTTGCCCGTTTTCATTTGTCGATGAAAATAGCCATAACGTAGAGGCGTAGCGCCACGAGGGCGCACCGAAACATATATCTTGCACATGAGATTTGGAGTTGAGCCAAACACTTCAAAAATTAGAAATATGTATATAATAAAAGTTATTCAATTTACACATGAAATTGTCTTTTATAATCGAACACGTATCCAAAGGTCACTTTTTTAGCAATTCGTGCTGGCAGGATAGAAGGTAAACAAGGCATTACAGAAATTATTGTTGTTAGTAATTTAGTGCAGTTAAAAAGACAGTAAATTAAGGCGAAATGCGATTTTAGAACTTCTTATAATGTTAGCGATTTTTATTTCGTACATAATTGTTTTTTGCCTAGCTACTTCATTTAAAGAAGGTTGAATTGCAAGTTTTATCTCGCTACTATATATGTATTCAATTTTTTGATTTTGTTGTAAGTAGTTTCAAATAATTAAGAATTTAACATACGTATTTTTTCACACTTAAGGTATTTTTGATTAGATATCATGACATTTTGTCAATATGTATCAACAAACAACGGCAAGTAAAAAGTGACACTCATAGTAACCCACATTAGCTTTAGGATTGCAATCATATTATTCGGAACAGACCTATATTTTACAGAACCAACCAGATAATTTAAAATATATAGTGGTAGTTTTCCTCTCTAAAAGAGTGTTGACACCTTTCTTTATACCAAAGCCATGGAAACTAGATTAACGGTTTCTAGTCTTCACCTCCCCGCAATCGGTACAGCCATATCATATATTATTTATGTTGGTTGCTTAAGCTAATACCGCGTGACGCTAACACTCTTTAGTTAGGATAACTGTATAAAATGTAGTAAATCTGTGCTTGAAAGCTGGTAATAAATAAGAAACAATATCCGTCCACCCCTATGATCCTTTTGAAAACTCGAGTTAAACACCTACTAATTGATTTTGCTTGGCCTAACCAATACTTATGTGTTTTCATGCCCTTTCACTTTATAGGCTTGTCCACAAAATCAACCGTCAATGACGAAAGAACTAAAAGCGTTCCACCTCTTGGGTGAAGCTGCATTTAAAATGTTAGACCGGTAGCTCAAGTGACGTTTCGTCTAATTTAAGCGGTTTTTGTTGAATAATTTTACACACGTGTAGAACATAAAACGAGATTTTTAACTGTAAATTGAAAACAATCTATCAGTGTACCAGTTTTGAAAAAGAGAACCCATAAAAGTTAAATAAGTTTTTCTATCAAATAAAGTTTCCGTACTTTTAATGCAAAGACAAAAAAATAGGAAGAAAGTTAAAGTTGGAAATATTATGTCTCAGGCGAGATATTTCTCAATGAATTGCCTTTAAAGCTTCGTATGTGAAGTAAAAGTCCAGTAGAACACATATTCTGAAAATATGTGTTAGTTTGGGTTTCTAAAGTCTGAGATCAGAGAAGTTGGGGAATCTATCAACTTACACCCTGTTAATAACACACAGCGTGTCCTTAGCTGCGTGATACACTAGTGTCTTAATTTTCTTTAATTAAAACAAGCTAAAAATTGAAATTAACCTTCGTCACGTCTCACAAATTTTGGAAGGGTTACGGTACCATAAAAGTTAAAATACAGCACGAACCCCAAGGAAATACGTTTCGTTTATCACTAACTAAACACTATAATTAAAGATAGCTTTGAACACATGTAACGTTATCGTTACATAGGCCTACTTTTAATCGAAAGTCAAAACAGTATGGTGTAGCAATTTCAAAGTTCGTTCACAGTGATTTTCCCGCGCCGTCAGCAGTCACAAAAGTGATAAAAAAGTTTTGTAGTAATGAATTATGTCATCTATAGGAGGTAGTTCTGTAACAATGGAATTTAAACTCAGCCTGAGCTCAGTTATTGCTAATTATTCTGAGCCTAAGCATGCAGTCCAATTTCTGGATAAAGATTTTCGCTATTATCTTTAATTAAAAAACAGCTTCTTTAAAATTAATGTTTCTTGCTAGCTATTTAATTACTAGCCATCATGGTTTTCAGTGTTAACGGTATAACTTATTTTTTTTTATAGAAGTTAGAAGTCCAAGCTTGCTTGTAATTATTTTAACAGGAAGTTTAATTTCGCCTAATTAAGAACTTACTTTTTATTGAAACAAATTTGTAAATAGCTCTAAAGCCCACATATTCTATACTATCGTCAGATGAGAATTTCAGCCATAGACGATGATCTTTTGAGCGAAGCAGTGGTGGAAAGTTAGCGCCGCAGAAACGTCCAAGCAAATCGGAATATCCTTGGGGACCGTTTCTTATTTCCAGATAGTCGTATTCACAGTTGTTGGCTTCTTCTAAATGGAAGTTGTCTCGAAAATCTAGTTCGATACGATAACCGTAGGGTGCTAACGAAAACAAAACGCAAATCCCGTGTTATTATCAACAGAAACACTGTACCTAATATCATATCATTTGATTTAACTCTATTCGTTTTGGAAGAAAGAAAAATGCTTTGATCTGATGCGATAAAAGAAAATAGTAAAGATGTTTAGAGAGTAAACAAGATACCAAACAAAGTTAAAACGTTGAAGATATAATACTATAACACATATATCTTATTTGAAATGTTTGTGATTGATAAATCAGATTTAGTAACACGTTATTCGTAGGTACCATTAGCGAGAAATTTATATTGAAGCGTAGTTTGTGCACTTAGATCTACAACTACAAGTGTAGCCTGTAGCAAACGTTAAGCAAGAAACAAATTAATTTGTCATTGTTCATGGACTGCATCTCGCTTGTTTGTTTGAAATTAAGCACAAAGCTACAAAATGGGTTATCTGTGCTTTACCCACCACAGGTATCGAAACCCGATTTCTAGCGGTATGAGTCCACAGATATACTACTGGGCCACTGGGGGGCTGTATCTCGCATTATTTACACTAAATAATATAAATGAATACGTCCATTGATAAAATACGTTATTACAACAAACTTGGAAAGTTTATTTTAAAAAAGTTTCAAACTAAGATTTTTATTACTTTACGTAAATTAGAGAAGAGAGCAGACACAAAAAGATTTGTTTTTCTTTGTGTACCTGAGAGGCAATGACAGTAGGTTGTTTTATATTTGGTTCATGTTCTACAAAGCACATCTATTAATATGTCATCTCTAATGTTATTCTAAAGCCAAGCTCTTTGTGTCTGATCTAAATTACTTTCAATGTTTTTGTACCTATTTCCATAAGTGCTTAGAAAATCTTAATTAGTAGTTTTCAAACAGTTTTTCTTGCCTAAAGGTAATCATTGGTAGAGAAAAGGTGTTTGATTTATAGACGGTATAGAAGAGACATAAGGCTAATTAATGCTGAACATACGACATTCTGTATACTTGACCATTTTTTTTAGGCCAGAGCTAACACAAAGAAACAAAATGTACGTTTACCTAATATCTATTTTTAGATTGACAAAGCAAAAGAGAGCAATTTATGCAGCTAAACTGATTTCCTATTTTAACTATTGTGTTGTTAATCATGGGTAAAATGTTATGTTACAATAAACCATGACATTCATAGCCACATCTAAAACATTTCAAACATGTTTCATTGCTACATCGTTTACTTTACATTTACAAGTTAAATGTTTCGTGTTGCTTCTCATGGTCAACTGTATGGGACAGCGACCTGGTCACATTTTACTGTCAATCAATCATTTGACAACCTTGACATTTTACTGGCGGAGTATTGATATAACCTTTGGTACATTTTACTACCGCACCAGTACATTTTTCCGTCTGCAAATAATTTTGTTCTCAAAATAAAACATTTCATAGCACAGTGCAATACTTTATTCTTACAAATTACCATGAACCAATAAATTATCACATTAAACCTGACTACAAATAAATTAAATAATAAAATAATTAAATAAGTTGCTGGTGAAAAAGTCTATTATGTACAGCATATAGTATATTATATACACTATCATTTATGTTTCCACTGGTAGAAATTTTATAAAGAAATTTTTGTGTTCAAGGTTCTATGACATGATAATAGTTGTTTTTATAATATTCCGATATAATCTAATTTATACACATGCTCCTGGTCGCACCAAACATGTTCGCCCTTTCAGCCGTGAGGGCGTTATAAGTGACGAACAATTCCACTATTCGTTGGTAAAAGAGTAGCCCAAGAGCTGGCGGTGGGTGGTGATGACTAGCTGCCTTCCCTCTTGTCTTACACTGCTAAATTAGGGACGACTAGCGCAGATAACCCTCGAGTAGCTTTGCGCGAAATTAAAAAAAAATTCTACAGATGCAGAAAACATTAAAATGAAATAACGAATTTCTGCATCCATTTACTAGCAGTAAAATGTCATAAAACCCATGGATCCAGACCTCGAAAGTAGTGCTAAGGGTTTATTTCTGTCTGATCAAAACAACCCTAACCTTTTTAGAACTGCTCAACCTTTTTGGATCTACACCGAGATGCTGAGCTGGATCGTATGATAAGTATTAAACTGCATTTGTTATGAGTTGGATGCGGCTATTTTAGCTCATATTGTGGAACAGTTTTATCCAACTTCAAAGAAAAAATAGCTCTAACCATAAAAAGTGCATTTTATTATTTTATAAAATATCTATGCCCATTCATTATTTTAATTAGATATGGAAATTGTAATATAACAGAGCTCATATTTAAACCTTTTGTGTGTGTTTTTTGTGACATTCGTCCTAACTGATGAAATTCATACTCACAATTAAAGTGGCCGTCTTATCCAACCTTCTCTCAGAAGTTATCTTGAATATCATAACAAAAACATTCACCTGTTATTTCTTTAATGCAGACGGTGTTATTTGGATACTTTCGTGGGTAATTAGGTGAATAGAACTCTTTTCTCTCTGAATTACCAACAGTGAAGTTAAAACACACCCTCGCCTGGTCAGTTTCGTTCATCTGGACAGAATGGAATCCTGAAACGTTTTTGGCTGAAAATGAAACAAAACGTTTATAACAGTTTGTGAGTAGCAACCAGTAACTACCTTGTTTTACTTTCTGGCTCTGTTTTATTATTAATATATTTTGTTTTTTTCTTAATTTAAACATTAATATTGTCTTTGACCATTCTAGATGACTCAAGACATAGCTCAAGAAAGCGCTTAGTTGTAATTATAGTTTTAAAATAACATATTATTTTGTTTAAATTTAATATATACGAGATCTTTAACCAAAGAAAGACTAAAGTAATTTATTTGGAAATTTTCTTTTAACTTTTTACAAAACAATAGCAAATTTTAATCACTAAGTGTACAACCTCACTTTATTACTTTGCAAAAAAAAGACAGAAATTGGTATTTCAGCAATATCGTTAAACACGTTTCAAACTGTAACGTGTTAATAAATGAACTTTAACAATGAAGCTTTAAATCTACGGTAAACGAATTAACTATAGATATATTAAACGTATATACAAGTCTTTTAGGTGTGTTTTTTCACATTGTTTATTCATTTACAATGATGAAGAAAGAACAAACATTTATAAGGTTATTTTGTACTTTTATGAAATTTTGTTTTCATAGAAGCACTTTATACGACAGGAAATTCTTTTTAGGTGAGTGTCTTCACATTGAAGAAGTGTGGCAGTATAATAATTTAACACTGGACGCCCTCAACATAAGTTGATTAATTTGTGCTTGGCTGCGTCTACAACAATGTCCTAATATCGCCCCCACACAAAAAAATCTCTGCTTCCAAATATTTAATAAAAGTTAACTTATAGTGAAAATAAACTAAAATATTAACTATATTACTGTTATTGCATCAACATATTAGACTAAGTTTGTCTTTCAATATAAATAATTACTTAGATATGATACTAGAATCAACCTGATTGCTACTTGATATATATATATATATATATATACGGCCCCCAGTAGCTCAGCGGTATGTCTGTGGACTTACAACGCTAAAATCCGGGTTTCGATACCCGTGGTAGACAGAACACAGATAGCCCATTGTGTAGCTTTGTGCTTAATTCAAAACAACAATATATATATATATATAAATAAACTGTTATTTTTCTGTTACCACACAATATTAGACAGTTGTGGGAAGGTGACTGCTCACTAAAGTAAAGAATTGATTGAAATAAAAATAAAAAGAAAGAAAGAAAAACAAAAAATATGAAAAGAAACTAACTGTCTACAGACAGCGGAGGGTGACATAGATATGGGACGTTGTGGGCTTCAGCACCCACATCTCGCTCTCCTAATTTATTTTATTTTCTATTTCTAATTCTATATCTATTGCTATTCTTTATTTATTACGTGAGACTGGCGAATGGAGGGTAAGATTGATAGAAGGTGTATCCCCACCGCTATGTGGGTCCTATCATGAGTCACCCGCAAAACCTAGGGTACGTTTTATAATCCAACATTATAACTTGTACCCTGGAATCTTTCCAGTTGGTGCAGCGTTTTTTGTTTAATTTATTTTTGGTTCGGTTTTTTTTTAAAGTTATAACAAATTATATAATTAGTCAGAGGTTTGGATTTGCTGTATTTACCGCAGTTCTTCCTTATGGTTTTGCTTATATTACTATTTAACTTCATTAAAATATAACTATTTTCACTGTTACCACACAATATTAATAATTATACAGGTGTGATACTGGAGTGAGCTTGATTACTACTTGATGCATATATAACGCGTTTTTTTACATTCAACAAAACATGCTGTATGTTAAGAATGTTTAATAGTGAAGTACAAAACAAGTTGTCCCGGTTGTGACTTCGTGATTAGGTTGTCTGGACTGTAAATCGGAGGGTTTATGTTCACGTTTTCTTGCTGCAAAAACAACAAAAACTCTCCTTGGAGCTGTTTGGTTCGCATAAGAGAGGCAGATAAATCTCATTTTTTGGTCAGATGAGAGTAACCTTGGTGTTAGAAGTGGGTGCTAATTAACTCTTCCCTCTAGTCTATCAGTTTATAATCAGGGACGGTGTGAAAACCTGGTTTTGCGCGAAATTCGAAAGGAAAACAAAGAAAATAAAAACGTATCGAAACGTTAACTGATAGACTCCTACGTAGTTCACTAAATTATTTCGCGAAAAATTGGCTAAAGAATGATCTACTATGTAAACTCGATCGTTTCTGCATACATGATATAAATAGTCCTAAGTACCTCTCCCCTATCAGGCCCGGCATGGCTAGGTGGTTGAGACACTCGAACTCGTAATCTGAACGTTACGGGTGTGAATGCCCGTCACGCCAAACATGTTCGCCCTTTTAGTCGTGGGGGCGTTATAATGTGACGATCAATCTCGCTATTTGTTGGTAAAATAGTATCACAAGAGTTGGCGGTGGGTGGTGACGACTAGCTGCCTTCCCTCTACTCTTACACTGCTAAATTAGGGACGACTAGCGCAGATAGCCCTCGTGTAGCTTTGCGCGATATTCAAAACAAACAAACAAACCTTGCAGTGTGAGTGCGAAAACATATCACCGTGCCATTGGGAGGCTATTTGGAACTAAAACAATCATTCTAGAATATTTCCATTCAAACAAAAAGGTCCGTATTCATTGTTTAAAATGTTGTAATTCGAGAAGCAAAATGATCATTCTTGAGCCAATATTGAAAAGTTCATATTAATTAATGCATTCCTGTGGCTGCTTGCAGGATCCGCAAGTACAGATTCTATGTTTTCTTTTGAGATATACACAAGCTAACTTGACCTGAATTCTACAGAAGCTAAGTGGAACACAAGTTGTGCACTTAGCTCTTAAAAGACCTTGGAATTACTTACCATTAGTTCCCGTCAATTCTCTTGAATATTCGAAAAATACCGGTTCATTTTTGAGAATCATCTATTTTCACACAGTTTTGCTGCTTTTCAGACCATGTCAAAATCCTATAGAATGACCTTACTGATACCATAGCCAAATTAGCTTCCATTTGAGACACTAGTGTTCTGCCTACTCTTTACATGGGTTATCAGTCTTTCATGAAGACAAAGGTTTGTGCCAGATAGTTGTTTGTGTTTGGAATTTCGTGTAAAGCTACTAGAGGGTTTGTCGTTTATAATTTACAAGCGATTAACTGAAGAGAAGGCAGCTAGTCAATATCATCTATTGACAACTCTTGAACTACACTTTTACCAATGAATAGTGGGATGGATCGTATATTATAACGTCCCAAGGGCCGAAAGGGCGAGCATGTTCGACGACGAAATTCAGACCTGCAACTCACGGAATGGGAATCGAGCCACCAGGCCAAAGGTTTTAGCTTCAGTTGAGGTTACCCATCTAAAACCGTGACCATGAATTGAGATATATACAGATCCTTAGCTTATATGTATGTTTTTGTGTCCATTTATAAGTGATGAGAGAGGATGAATTACGATAACCAGGATCCAACTGATTTTTAAACATGCGATCAAGAGATTTAAATAATTGTTCTATAAAGTACTTTCATGCTGTCACTATACTATTTTGTGGTGGCATTAGTGTAGATGTATTCTCCTTTGGAGGCTTAGCGGTGAATTTGAACTTCTGTAGATTTACGCTAAATTAAGAACAAACACTTCAGTTTTTAAATATGCCATTGTTAATGATTCAGCTTTGTTTTACTTTTCTATAGGAGTACTTGGCCTTTTTAAAAATATTTGACATTTTAACAATACACATCAAAGACACCTGTTTTATTTTTATTTTGACATTTTTATTTCACCTCTTATTTCTATACTGACTACTTTAACCCTTTCGGCGCTGAATAACAACTTTGAATGTTTGGCATGGCGCTGAATATATATGTTTCAACTAATTACGGTATCTATCAGTACTAAAGCATGATATCTCAGTAATAACTCAACAAAAGTCCCTGAAATATTCAGTGATTGTACCCAATACTATGTATGTTAAATTCAATATATAAGAATAGCAGGAAAAAAGGAAGGTCGTCTGTCGCGCTGAGACTTCAAGTGGACTGCGGTCGCCAACCGTGCCGAAAGAGTTAAAGACAAAAACAAAGATAAAAATTATAAAATAATCAATAGATAGACATAGATATCTAATATAAATTTGCGCCATACGACACAAGTACGTCACCCGCTAGTACGGCGGTATGTCTATGGATTTACAATGCTAAAATCAGGGGTTCGATTCCCCTCGGTGGGTTCAGCAGACAGCTCGATGTGGCTTTGCTATAAGAAAAACAAATGAACGAACATAAACACTTGCACTCATGTCGTTTCTTCCAAGGAACTTTTAAGCAAACCAACTCGAACAATGACCGACTACTTTTTCTCAATTACTTCTGTCGCTGTTATTCCCACGTTGATTAACGACTACAACACAGTTTCGTGTGTTGATGTAATACTTTAAAAGTTTATTTATTCACAAATCGATTACAGAATATGGCACACCTTCTCGTGCTGCTATAACACTTCACAGTTTCTTCCATTTACAGGTCGGTTAATGAATATAATATAGGTTCGAGTGTTGTTATAACACCTCACAGTTTTCATTCCAATGATTCTTTCGTAAAGCATACACTGTTCGTGTTCAATAATAAGAGTGAATATGAAAATTCAGTTTTATTAGTTTTTCTTTTTATTCAGAATAATTATTCTCTTTCTCTATATATATATATATTGTTTTATGGATATTGTATAAGCTTATTAAAATTAACTTTGAATAAATTGTGTGATCTGTATGGTTCTGATTATAGTTCGTTTACACATGAACGTATATTACAGAGCGATTCTCTGATGGTAATCTAAGTATTCTCACAGAGGTTAAACAGTTTTAAATCTAAAAATTAAATTGCATTTCTTCAACGTTTTCCTTGCGAGTGACTAGTGAAGGAAAAATTATCATTCCTGAAGTATCAGTGAACATTCTACAATATGTAAAAGTTTAAAGGGACATCCTTCAAAATGTATACGACATCAGTAAGAAATTAGTATAGTGGAACTGGTTATAATAATGTCTGAATATCAGTAAGAAATTAGTATAGTGGAACTGATTATAATAATGTCTGAATATCAGTAAGAAATTAGTACACTGGAACTGGTTATAATAATGTCTGAATATCAGTAAGAAATTAGTACAGCGGAACTGGTTATAATAATGTCTGAATATCAGTAAGAAATTAGTATTGTGGAACTGGTTATAATAATGTCTGAATATCAGTAAGAAATTAGTATAATGGAACTGATTATAATAATGTCTGAATATCAGTAAGAAATTAGTATAGTGGAACTGATTATAATAATGTCTGAATATCAGTAAGAAATTAGTATAGTGGAACTGGTTATAATAATGTCTGAATATCAGTAAGAAATTAGTATAGTGGAACAGATTTTAATAATGTCTGAATATCTAGTAAGCTTGTTTGTTTTGAGTTTCGCGCAAAGCTTTACGAGAACTATCTACGCTAGGCGTCACTGATTTAGCAGTGTAAGACTAGAGAGATAGAGACTAGTCATCACCACTCACCGCCAACTCTTGGGCTACTCTTTTATCAAAGAATAGTAGAATTTGCCGTCACATTACGCCCCTACAGCTGAAAAGGCGTTCATGCTTGATGTGACGGGGACTCAAACCCGCGACCCTCATATTACGAGTCGAGCACCTCCATTACGGGCTATCCATTACGCAGGTATGTGCGTGCTCCAGAAACAAAACTCGAATCACCATGACTGGTTTATTCCCATTAAAGATTAAAAACTCCATCACGAAGCTTATTTCATTCGAGCCCTAGATTGCGTTCAGAAAATGACAAAGAATCATGACGGAAGCTGGCGTGGTCGAAGACATTTACATTTATTTAAACATGTATTTTCTAGTTGATTTGAACAATAATTTTGCAGAATAACATTAAATTAGCTGCATTATTTACAATTATTATTTTTAATTTCGATCTATGCAAGTAGCTTACTTTGGTCAGAAATTACTGATATTTTGTTAGCCTATACATTGCTGATTTAGACTTATGTTCGATTTAGATTGACACACAATAAACATCTACTAGAAAGAAATAGTCATGCACCGTAACTTTGGTTGAGATTGCACTAATTTGTCTAAATTAGCTCTTAACAAGTGATTTTATTTTTTATTGTCAAGGAGATAGATGCACAATGTAGTATCCGTGCTCTGTCAACCGTAAATATCAAAACCCGAATTTTTAGCATTTTAAAGTCCTCAAGCTTATCGCTAAGCCATCGCGAGCTTCAACAGAAAAATTGTGCACTACAAGGTGGTGTATAAAAATGACATTCTCGTAGCTGGATACAAAAAAATATACATGACAAGGTTTGATTTCAATATTCATTGGTGGAAATTATTGCAACTGAATACTTTGTAACGAATCAGCGACACTTTCATTTTTTTGTTCTTTCATTCTTTACGTTTATTTTAAACTTTTAAGGAAAATTTTGTCTTACAATATAGAAAATATGTTTTGTTTGTTTGTTTTGGAATTTCGCACAAAGCTACTAGAGAGCTATCTGTGCTAACCGTCCCTAATATAGAAGTGTAAGACTAGAGGGAAGGCAACTAGTCATCATCACCCACCGCCAACTCTTGGGCTACTCTTTTACCAACGAATAGTGGGATTGATCGTCACCATATAACGCCCCCACGGCTGAAAGGACGAGCATATTTGGTGCTACCGGGATTTAAACCCGCGACCCTCAGATTACGAGTCGAACGCCTTAACCCACCTGGCCATGCTGGGCAGAAAATGTGCAGAGAAACAGAAGGATAATGGGAGAATGTAATTTTCAAAACACGTTCAACGAGAATTTTCTGAACTATTTCTACACCAAGTTGCTTGGGAACCCATAATTGGTTACAGAGTTTCTAATTAAGTTCAAAAACCCATCAATATTGTAATTAAACACATTAATTACTTCTAGAGTCGTATATGTATTTTACATAGAAAATAAGGTATTTCACTTAATTTCCTGGTTTATTCCCTTGCTTATACTAAGTGTTTCGACAATAAAAAAAATCAATATCATGTGGACAGTATAAAAAGTCATTGATTTGAGGGTTAATAATCGCGTAGATTCTTTGGAAAAATACCAAATAGTTTTGTTAACAATGAAAAATGCCAACCGATAACTTTACTACATGACATTTTTGTAGGTACATTGTTCGAAAAAAAATGAATAAAAGCTGCCATTAGAGCAGTGTGGAACTTCACTTCATTAACATCTCTGATATCGACATATGAAAATTCATTCATAATAAAACATTTATACCGGGTTTATAATTCTCTAATAATAATCCCCTTACTACAGATCTAAAGACTGCAGAAGAAGACGTAATTATAGTTAAGTACGTTGCAGAAGGCTTAAAAATAGAGCAGTTTGAAGCATTATGTTTCTTTCGTCTACCAAAAAAAGAACTTAATGGAACTACAACTTCTATTTACATGTAGTTTGAGTATAAACCTATACCTGGAGGGAGATATATATAACCAGTGAACTTGCTGTTAGTGTATGAAAATACATATGAAAAAAATTGTTGGAAGAAACAACACTAGGTAGCGCAGCAAAATTCAAGCATGCGTGAATTTGGTCGTTCGTATTCTTATAAAAGCATCTATATACATTTTCAGAGAAGAAAAAATATAAGCCAATCTTGAATCGCTATAGTAGATTCTTCCAATGATGTTTTCATTTCCAAGTCTAAAGTAGATGGAACTTTAAAGGTCAACTGACCAGTGACCCTAAGCTGCACGAAATACGATAAAAACGGGTGGAACAATGTTGTTAAGCCATCTTTCTAGAGATTATATTATTAACCATTTACCACGTGCACTTTCGGTTCTGACAACTGACCCTCATAGCAACTGTTAACTAGTGGTGCTGACGGTCCAAGAAACAAGTTTAATATTCTTTTGTTACCATTTAATATATATCCAAGCATTCAGACACCGATAACACTAGAAAAAAATGAAAGTCGTTACTACATGACCACTTTGCCACTTTTGTACCTTTAAAAAACTAGTAGTAGTTTAACTGAAGCTGAAACCAATATGTTGTGAACAAACACACACGAAAACATTATTTTCGTCTCTCTTCTTTTTTGTCAATAAATGACAAAAATTTACAATAAACTCAAACCTCAAATTAACTACTTGGTTTTATACCTTTCCCTACCAATTGAGTCACATACTCTAACGTGTTGAACAGTTTGATGTTTTTGTGTTTTGAAACATTCAGTGTGAAGAGCCAATCAGAAAAATAGTTTTCAAACCAAACTAAGTACCAGAGTTGACTTTATGTATTTTAGTGAGAAAGGAAAGAATACGCGTGAGCAACATAAAAAAAAATCACGTGACTTTCAGATGTCATTGTCAGCCACGTAACAGTTTTTGGTATGATTTCATATCTCTCCAACTGATAAAGGTCAGTATAGTCAGCATTAATAGGTTACTTTCCACGTTTCTTACAAAGATTTAACAGGGGACTACTAAATATAACTTCCAAAACTGGCGTACCTGACATAACATACTACAGTAAGGAACCTTGTAGTCTTTTAAGGCTGTCTTTGCACGAACACCTTCAAGAAAACTAATTTATTCACATCACTTTATTCTTTTTTAGAAAATAGTATATTTCCCCCTTAAACTCTTGTAAAGTACCTGCTCCCACTATTGCTTATGACCATTTATTCTACAAACCAATTACATTTTTGGAAAAATAAAACAGAGACTAGCCTGTCCTTTCCAAGTTTTAAATTTAGATCCTCTTCTGCTGTTATCTTCAAAACACAGTCCTCAATAAATCAGAAACCTTTATCCCATTATTTTGTGGATAATCTTGTAAGGTACAATAAGGTCTTCTATTACACTTCTTTTCTCGGTATAAGCAATTTGAAAGATCTTAAGCTAGCTCTAAAAGATAACACTTTCATTCATGAAATCATCATAGTAGCAATTCTCTGGTTTCTTTCTTAAATAAGGAGATAAATATTCTGCATTATATTTCAAATGACGACTAACCAATTATTTGTATAAAGAATTAACTGCCTCGTAATCATGATCTCTATACACCTTAAAAGTCTAATAACTTTATTTCTAACATCAGAAAACTGAATCGAGTAACTAAACCAGCATGATGCCAAGATCCAAGATCATTTTCTTCAGTTACGCTATTGAGCC
Source organism: Tachypleus tridentatus (assembly GCF_004210375.1). Classification (NCBI taxonomy): domain Eukaryota; kingdom Metazoa; phylum Arthropoda; class Merostomata; order Xiphosura; family Limulidae; genus Tachypleus; species Tachypleus tridentatus. The sequence goes on from NC_134836.1 coordinate 40,761,119, forward strand.
TATGCAGATTACACGTGTGATCCAAATTATTGCCTCGCACTTACTATGAATTACAATTAATTAATAAAATATCTGTCTAACTTACTGATGCAAGTGATTCTTTGAAACCTCAACGTTAAAAATATTCAAGAATTTAAGGTGAACAAACTTTATGTCCATTTAATGTAAACAAACTTATGTCCATTTAACGTAAACAAACTTTATGACCATTTAATGTAAACAAACTTTATGTCCATTTAATGTAAACAAACTCTATGTCCATTTAATGTAAACAAACTTCATTTTTAATGTAAACAAACTTTATGTCCATTTAATGTAAACAAACTCTATGTCCATTTAACTAAACAAACTTTATTTTCATTTAATGTAAACAAACTTTATGTCCATTTAACGTAAACAAACTTTATGTCCATTTAATGTAAACAAACTTTATGTCCATTTAATATAAACAAACTTTATGTCCATTTAATGTAAACAAACTTTATGTCCATTTAATGTAAACAAACTTTATGTCCCTGTGAATATCAACATCTCAGCAACAGAGAGAAAATCGGCGTCTTTTTGTGTTAGAGGGCACGTGATTTGACCGGTAGATAAGGCACATTTAAACAAAGCTTTTTAAAGTACTTAAAAACTAACAAAACCCTGATTAAAAATATGTAGGCAGCCAAGAATCATCTTAACTTTGTTTAGCTGACAGAGGAATTTACCGAAGTTTGACTGATTCGACTGCGCTTTTCTGTCTCTTTGTTGATTAAGCTTGATTTCATAAAATTTATTCATTTGAACGATGAAGCGTGAGATTAATTTATAGTATGGAGTGTGGATGGTAGTATATTTGTTTGTAGTTAAGTACAAAGCTACATAGTAGGTTATTTGTGCACAAAAACCTGGCTTCTAGTGTTGTAAGTCCGTAAACAAACCGCTGGGTCTATTGGGGGATAGATGGTAGTCATTGCCCAGTCTGTTTGGACGAGTTATACGCTAGTGATGAAATAGCACTACTTGACAAACTGAAAACACACTGAAATATATACAAAAGAGACTGCTCCGGGTCTGAAGTTTTGATACATATTACATTCAGATACAGTAAATATTTAACTAAATGTACTTGTGCAAGGTCCCTGAAAGTATCCTGTTTCAAGAATAAATAAAACCAAAATTAAGAGTAAGAAAATTTCATTCCATGCTTTTGAAGTTCACGTGTCATGCTATGTTGTAGACTACAGAGTGTGTAATGCTTCTCATGATTCACGGCATGCGCACATTTTGCTGACGTCACGATAGTAAAAACTGCAAGGTTAAGAGTCCTTTATGTAACGTCATTTTAGTGTCTTCTGACTTACTGACAGACAGACAATACACTTCTGTACGAGGGCTGTTCAAAAAATACGCGGACTCTTTGAATTGCGCGGCTCCAGCTGGTTCCAGGAGAATCCGCTTGCTGTCGCTAGGTTCGCACAGATCAGCTGATTACGACGCCATTTCCCTATTGCAGATATCTTCATTTGTGTATTAGCTACGCGGTTTTAAGTGAAGTGCGATTTTTTCGTTTGGCAGATTTCAGAATGAATGACCTGAAGGAGCAACGACTTGCTGTGAAATTTTGTTAAACTTGGAAAATCTGCGACTAAAACTTTTGCTATGCTTAACACGGCTTACGGTGATGTTGCTATGAAGCGTATGGCATGTTTCAAGTGGCATGAACGTCTTAAGGATAGTCGAGAGTCCATTGAAGATGATGAGCGTCCTGGACGTCCTTCCACGTCAACTGACGACCCACATGTCGACAAAATTAACACCCTGGTGCGAGCAAATCGACGTCTGACTGTCAGGGTGCTTGCTGAAGAGTGTGGAATATCAGTTGGATCTTGTTACGAGATTTTGACCGAAAAATTGAAGATGCACCGCGTTGCTGCGAAATTCAGCCCTCAGAACTCGTGAGTTTTTGGCCAAACACTCGATCACTGTTCTTCCCCACCCCCCTACTCACCTGACATTGCTCCTTGCGATTTTTTCTTGTTCCCCAAACTCAAAAGACCCTTGAAAGGAAGAAGATTTGAGACGATTCCCGAGATTAAGGCAAATGCGACGAAGTAGCTGGAGGACATTACAAAAGAATCGTACCAGGACTGTTTCAACAAGTGGAAACACCGTTGGGATAAGTGTGTGCGTTGGGGAGGAGAGTATTTTGAAGGGGTCCCAGACCTGTAACTTCTAAATAAAGTACATTTTGTTTTATGACGTCAATCCGCGTATTTTTTTAACAGACCTCGTACATTAATACGAGTGGTTAAAACAGGTGTCCTCTTCCATGTGGTGTTTTGTCCCTTTACGGTGAAATAAAATTATATTTAGATATGCGATAAAGGAAAAGGAATGGCTATGCTTGAATTCAAATGGTTATTTCCTAACTCTCCTAATATACAGTGAAAACTTCTATAAATCGTGCAGGAAATATACAGCACTCGGAACGTTCACATACAGCAAATTAACCATCACAGTATTCAATATACACATGTTTAATTAATTTTAACATATAACTCTAGTGTATTAATACTCAAGAAATGATAAGACCAAAGCAGTGTTGTCTGTAACTTGATACAGAGGTTTACATATTTATTCCTACTTCACTCTAAGGCGGTAAATGTTTAAACAATTGAATTTTATTGTGGTCCAGTGCAGTAGTTTGTGGAATTTGGAATGTTTTTCTTTTTATAAGGAAAACAACGCAGTTAAAAAAAGCAAAACTCCTCAAACAACAGTGTTCCATAATTAATTCCAAAACGAATTTCCAAGGTTCATTTGTTTTTTATATGTACTCGTGTCATTACACTAGCATATCAGATTAGGTTTTATATAACGAAATTAGTTATTTTTAGTTATTTTGAATTTCGCGTAAAGCTACTTGAGGGCTATCTGCGCTAGCCTTCCCAAATTTAGCAGTGTAAGACTAGAGGGAAGGCAGCTAGTCATCACCACCCACCGCCAGCTCTTGGGCTACTCTTTTATCAACGAATAGTGGGATTCACCATATATTATAACGCCCTCACGCCTGAAAGGGCGAGCATATTTGGTGCGACCGGGATTCGAATCCACGACCCTCGGATTACGAGTCGAACGCCTTAATACACTTGGCCATGCCGGGCCTATACCGAGATGAACAGAGCTAAGTCATGCAAGATTAAGAATTTACTTACAATGTGTGATGAATAACGTTAGTTCTAGCATGATCTGAAACAACACAGTTTTCAAAAGCCATTATACTTTATGATTTGGACTAATTCATACATCCCTCAAGATCTGTTATAATTAAATAATGTAATATAATGAATTCTGGTTGTGACACTGGAAGAACATTTAGACCAACTGAAGCGATAACTGAAGATTACTAACTGCACACAAGATTCTGTAAAACCACTACTTCACTGGTTGCATTAAAATCAGAGAAAAAAATAGTAAACGGAGTAGCAATATACTGGAACAACAGAACATGAGTCACATTGCTAAGGACCGTGTAAAACAAACTTAGGATGGAAGTCGTGGCCTGGCATGGTCAGGGGATTAAGGCGTGCGACTCGTAATCTAAGCTAGCCGTCCCTAATTTAGCAGTGTAAGACTAGAGGGAAGGCAGCTAGTCATCACCACCCACCGCCAACTCTTTGGCTACTCTTTATCAACGAATAGTGGGATTGACCGTCACATTATAATATACCACGGCTGAAAGGGCGGACATGTTTGGTGTGACGGGGATTCGAACACGCGAGCCTCGGATTACGTCACGTGCCTTAACCACCTGGCCATGCCGGGCCCCGTCTTGAAAGATATAACATAGGTCTAACTATTTGGATTATTATGGAGTAGGAACAAGATTAGACAAATTATAAATTAATTATTTTCTACTATACCTCTAGAATTAGCCGTAACCTTATAACCTCACTCCTGTATAGTTATATTATAAATCAGTACTTTGTTTCTTTCACATGTGATTTTCGTGATTTCACTGACAGCTGTAGAAGTAAACTCAATGTATCTCTGTATAAAACAGCGATGTTCTGACGAGCATAATCAATCAGATTAATGCACTTAGTAACGTTATTGTTAAAAACATTAACGTGATGAAATGTTTTAGAAGTAAAGGTATCGGCTACTTTCCAACATCTAGGTAAAGAGATGACTTTAGGAAAGTCGGAGATGTACTTGCCACCTACACGGAAGTCTGACAGAATAACCTAGATTTGCCAATGAGGAACTGGCCTTCCTAGAGTCCAATCTGATTACTTAACAGAATATGAAAAGAAATTGGATGGTTTGAGAATTAGTAGTGATTCTATTAAGAATGATCAGGAAAAACAGTTCAAGAAATGAATAGACGATCAGAGACATTAATGATATATATATCTGTTTCTTGTGAAAATGAGAAACAGGAAGTCATAGTAAAATTCAACGAAGAGAAATTATGAGACAAATGACTATGAGGAAAATTGAAATGAGACAACATATATCTTCTAGTGATTTTAACTTGTATCAGCTTAGGAGGATGTTAATACAGCTCACAGCTTTTACACAGGCACTTAACTTGATCTCCTTATAGAGTTCTATCGTTATTTCTGGCTCATTATTGGATATAAGTTCGTTTTAATTACTGGACGACGATCTTCGCATTGGGAGCCGTCCTTCCTCTTTTAGGTAGTTGTAATCAGCTAGCAGTGTAGAACATAATAGTTGTTTATTGAAGGTGCACTCAGTGGTGTTAATTATCAGATCCTTGTGAAGTATTTCAATATTCTTGTGATTAAGATGCTTTGTAGGGTTCGTAGCCTCTTCCCGAATAGTTACCGTTCCTGAACGTAATATTTTCTTTAACATTTTGCAACATAACAAAGAAAGTTTTCATGTTCGTGTCCTTTTTACTAGACCAAAAGAAAGCTTTTAAATGCGTGAGTCATTATGACTTCCTTCATAAAATGTATTAGTTGTACTTTACAGAAATATCAGACCTACTGTGAATACAAACGACCATGCTGATCAAATTTTTGAATTTGACTAGCGGGGTTATACAATGCTGTATCTGTTCATCTACGTTATATATTCTTATAATTGAATATTTTCTCTTCTCCACGAATGATAGTTTTCCTTCCACACGTTCCATTATGCATTGCGGGAGGATACCTGTCCAAAGTAAGATGAGAGGTTATGGTCAGTATAGGGCTGTCAATATTCAGTGTCATTTACGCCATCGATCCGCCTCTTCCTGAGCCGCCCTCTTACTTTGAATACAGTTATTTTCGGATTATGTGCACGTGCCGCTGGACCTTTGCATTTCTTATCTTTTCTTAAGCACATCATCTCTCAGGTGATGATTTTATGTTTACTAATAGTCTATAAATGATATCAGTAACACAGAGTTGATGCAAAGATGGTTTAATTTGCACTTCATTTCCATCGGGTTAATGATAATATTATGACTGTTGGATGTCATGTCCAGATTAACTTCGGTGTTCAGCTTGCTGATGACGTTAGTTTAACATTTACTACTGAAAATTATATTCGTCATAGTTTAAGAATGCTGCAATGTATCTGTAAAGCCAATGAAGCCAAAATAGCTATACAGAAAAACTAATTATTTTTGGATAAATAGAAATCTTAGTGACTTAAACTGGACCGAGAGCCATATCACTGTTCTAGAAACATAATTTGGTTTAACAAATACAATAAAATATAATCAGGAACTATAAGTTTAAAGAAAACCGAGAAAATACAATTCGTAAAGTGAATTGAATATTATAAATTTTTATATTTAGGACGGATCGCCTTTCCCCACTCTAAAGTAGATGTAATTACTATCCATATAATTATTTTATATGGGTTTTATGAGTAAGTAACCAAAAGGAACAAATCATCAGACTATGCTTCCTCACCACTCAAGGAAGACTCCATGATTTTAAGCCCCACAACTAGTATCCCTCCTCACAAAGCTTATATGTAAATCTTAAGTTTAGAATATACCTGCTTCCTGGTTTATATTTACACTGTGAGTTTTAATTCTAAGTACTTAATGAAGAACAGAAAACCCTGAAAAGCTAGGTGTAGATGAATAGCTTTCTTAGATTAATTGTTAACTGAATACAGCGCTATTATTATAAAACAGGTACATTTACCTATATGTCACATCAATAAATTATGTGCTGTTTTACCGCTCGAAATCATTCCTTATAACGGATTTAGAAAAAGTAACCCCAGATGAATGACAAAGTTCAATACGTACAGAAAACTGAAAATTGAAAGTGGAAAAACAACTTGAATGTGAAACAGCTCATAAAGTTATAAGCACCAAATGTACCAAAGTCTGTTCTTTTCGTTTTCAACAAAACATGTATTTATTGACTGCATACGTGTAAACGTTCATAGAAAAGATAGTTTCTAGGTTTTTGAATACTAAACCTTTCAGCTACAATACTGTGTCATTTAATATTATTTTTACTAAACATATATTTTCCTGTTCTGTTTTTCTGAGCGAAAACAGGTTCCAAAGTGATATATAAATATAAAATAGAATGTTTTCCAGGACACACGATTAGAATGATAACTAGCACTAGGATAAAGTTATTATACTGCATACACTGACTAAAGAGTCAAAATTTTAAGAAAAGATGAATCCTGAGTGGATTGTGTTTCTAAGAACATTGTGAAACGTTAAAAGATATAATGTACCGAGTGTGTTTGATTTTGTTTTGTAGACGTAACAACTAGTTAATCGAGAGAGGGAGGAGATTGGTCTGTAGAATATAAACTACTATTGGAGACAAACATCTAGTAGAATGTGTTAAAACTATAGACTTAGTTTACACAGGCGCTGGAACAAATGGTAAAAGACCCATAATAGCACAGACTTTGTGTACAACAAGCTGGTGATGTATTCGAAATGTGATCGAGAAAATTTGAATAATAATTTGTCTATTTTTCTATCTCCCTTAGAGCATAATTATGTGTTTTAGTTTTTAAGTTAATATAATACTGTGAAAGAGTGTTACAACAGTGTTTTATTCGTTCTATTCTTTTGGTAATCGTTTCTTATTTACTGTCGCATTTGGTACTGAAGTGGGACATGTATCTAACTCGCTATCAGAACATAGTTTGGGCATAGGGCAAAAGTCTGTTAGTTTCAAATCCATATGTAGTAATCCTGTTGCCGGCAAAGAGAGATCAAGTTTACTCTTGACATCTTCAGCATTCGATTCACTCGTTGTTGTTTGTCTTCTTTCACCGTCCACGTTCAGTTTATTTTTTACCTAACATATCTTAAACCAGTGTTTTGGTGATAGTTTTAGATGCCTGTTAGATATCATTATACCTTCATACCATACAAGTTCTAGTTAGCTTTAAAGTGAATCCTAAGGCTCGCAAAGCCCTTATAATATCTACATAGAGGCCCATGAAAATTAAACGTTCGTACTTGTTTCGAACATCTGTATTGTGTTCATCGAGGGGAATCGAAACCCAAATTTTAGCGTAGTATTAATTTATATTGGGACAATCGCCTCGCATAGTTTTTTCTTTAATATTATGTACATGAAAATATTTCAGAAACTATGTAAAAATAGATACACATAATTTAGAATTATTATAATGTGTAAGTGTCTTTGATAGTTGTTACGCCGAGCAGCTAACTCTTTGAAATTATGGTATGTTGATTATATATGCTTATGGATGTATATAAGTAGGCCTGGCATGGCCTAACGCGTTAAGGCGTGCGCTTCGTAATCTGAGGGTCGCGGGTTCGCGCCCGAGTGGCGCCAAACATGCTCCCCCTCCCAGCCGTGGGGGCGTTATAATGTGACGGTCAATCCCACTTTTCGTCGGTAAAAGAGTAGCCCAAGAGTTGGCGGTGGGTGGTGATGACTAGCTGCCTTCCCTCTAGTCTTACACTGCAAAATTAGGGACGGCTAGCATAGCTAGCCCTCGAGTAGCTTTGTGCAAAATTCCAAAACAAACATGTATATAAGTATAATTAATTACTAATCATATATTAGTGTATTCACAAGAAAAAGGTTAAATAAATAGATGGTATTCCAATTAAAGGAGATATAAAAATTATTAAGAAAAAATTAAAAATGCGTCATTACAGGCTTCTTTCTAATTATACAGGTTAGAAACCTTGATTTCAATAATGCAGCCTATCTAACACATGATAACAATGTATGTGTAGCGGAAAAATGTATGCACTAGGTGGTATAAGTGGACGATGCTGTGTTCTTTCGTCAAATAGAAGTTTAATTAACAAATTTAATGGGCTGGATTCGAAGTAACCTGCTTGTTTATTAAGTACTTTTCCTGTCATAAGATTTAATGAAGAAACAGTGACGTGATCAGTCTGTTACTGAAGATTAATGCACAGAAATGTTTTTGTAATCAGTGAAAAATGTTTGAAGGAAGAAAATAAATAGAGAAAAATTATCTCCTCCGAAATTTTGTTAGTAATTAAATACAAAGCTACACAATCTGTGCTCTACTCACCACGAAACGCTGTATTAATAGTGTTGTATGTCCGAAGAAGTACCACTGTGTCGCTAGGGAAAGGGGGGCTAAAATTTGGATGGAGGAAGATAGGAGCTGAAGGCAAGTAGCCTCCTTTGGTTACGTCTACGCAAGTGGTTCGCTCCTCTGGTTACGTCCATGAAAGTGGATTGCGCATATTATTGACAGTAATAAAAATGATCTTTATTATTATTATTGGAACAGCGTGATTTAAATGAAGAAATGTTATATTTACATTTGAGATATAAGGTAAATCAATACAGCTATGATGCTAAAAATATGGTTACGATACCCGTAGAGGATACAACACAGATAGCCCATAGTGTAGCTTTGTGATTTACTACAAGCAATTAAACCCTATACTTTGGCCATCACCTAAGAGAAACTACTGTACGGCTTCTGTTGTCTTCCACGAAAAGTGGGATGGAATGTAAAGGACTTCTTTTCTGTACCATGATGTATATAGACATATTTTTAAAAAAATGCACAGAAGGTGGAAGACAAAGTTTAAGAAAAAACTAACAACAACAAAATGCTAGATACAATGATGATTAAGGCCAAGTGGTTAGGGATCACAATTCGTAACCTGAGTGTCATGGGTTCGAAACCCCGTAAAATCAAATATGGTCGCTCTTACAGCTGTGGGAGCGTTATTATGTGAAGGTTAATCCTACTATTCGTTGGTAAAAGAGTATCCAAAATAGCTTGCGGTTTGTGGTAATGACTAGCTGTTTTCCCTCTAGTCTTACACTGCTAAATTCGTATATATGGAACATATTTTTTATATTACTAAGACACATTTCTTATATCACTAAGAAAAGACAACAAAAGGGGAAGGTGCGAAGCATCGTTTGAAGTGTGCCGTCATGCTGGTGAACCAATGATGTAAGTGAAAGTCAAATATTTACCGTATAAGAAGTAATAGCGGGAAAAGTAAGAAAATTTCAATCGAAAAAATTTTCCGTTTAAACCAAATGGAGAACTTGAATATGAATAAAACATCGTTCTTTGCGTTCGCATAAATAACGGTGTGTACATCTGTAATGTGACAAGCATTATTTGTCCTCTGAAAAGTGTCTTGAGGCTGGTAGGTGAAGACTTCGATTTAATATGTGTCGTCTTTGCTCATGAAATCTCTCACTGATTTTTCGACCAGTTTCAACAACTTATAACAAGTTCCAAAGGTCACAAACAATGCAATATTTAACAGATTCTGAAAAAGTATCTCAAACTAATTCTAACGTCAAAAATAAAAATTTTGTTTTTCTCCTACAATGGCCATCCTGAATTAAGACTTTAGGTGTCTCATTCCTAACATAACTTCTTTCGAGTATATTTCAAGTATAGTTACCATATATATGGTTTAGATATGAATGACGTGCAATGTGAAATGAAAAACAAATAATGTAACACGCGTTCTTTAGCGCTACACCCTTGTGCAAATTAATTGAAACAAATGGTCATTTTACAATATTTTCAGCATGGCGGCCGGTGTAGGCTCGCTGGACCCGCTGATTTCCTTTAATAGCCATTTTTTCACACAGACGGCGTCATTAGCTGTGTTTTGCAGTACGGTCAATCTATTTTTGGGATAAGTTACGAAATTTTGAGGAATATTACGTCATTCGAAATTGCGTTAGAAGAGCAAGAAGACCAGTCAAAAAACAACCTCTTACCAGCTCAATGAAGAAGAAACGGTATCAATGGGGTCTGAAATACAAGAACTGGACGCAAGAGCAATGGAGAAAGGTGTTATTCAGTGACTAGATTCATTTCTTTGTACAGGGTCAAAGAAGTCTGCATGTTCGCAGATCTCCAGGTGAGAAACTCGAGAATCTCACATCAATCAATCGTAAAACATCCCTTGAAGAAGATGTTTTGGGGCTGTTTCAGCTACTATGGCGTCAGAGGCTTACATATCATAGAAGGTGTGATAAGAGGATCATTGTAAGTCAAAGTTTTGCAGAGAAGAGTCGTTCCAGAATTGAAAAAGATATTTCCAGATGGATCTGGCATTTTTCAGCAAGATCTGACTCCGTACCACACATCGAAACTTGTGAAGAATTTTATGACTACAACGCGAATAAAGGTGCTGGACTGGCCTGGAAATTCTCCGGACTTAAATCCTATTGAATGTCTTTGGGCAATTTGTAAAGAAAGACTTCGGGGAAAAGAATGTACTACGAAAGATAAGCTAATTGAAGCCATAATTGAGGTGTGGTACCGCGATCCAAAATTTAGTAAATATTGCAGTCAACTCGTGGACTCGATACCAAAGCTGATTAATGATCTTTTGAAAAATAAAGACGGTCATGTCATGTATTAATTTGTGAGTAATTTTTGGATTCTCAAAAATAAAACGCAAAAAATTGAAAAACATCGTAATTTTCCGTCTTGTTTCAATTAATTTGCACAAGGGTGTAGGCACCATATACTAAAGATTATTGTAACATGCTTAACTTAATCTACAAAAGCTCTTTTAAGATGCTTAATAAATAATTATCATTAAGACAGAATGTTTTGTTTTTGTTTGCAACAAAAACATTCTCTAAGTTTAGGTTTCAAGGTTCTATCTATTGCTTGAATTTAGATTTATTTGGAACAAAATATTTAAGAAAGAAATTTTTTTTATATTATCGAACGTTCCAAATTTATATTGATAAATGAATGTTTTTGTGAGACACGTTGTCAAAAAATGCAATGTGCTTTGGAAGTCGTTTACGCTTGCTTAACACTTTATGTGTTTCAAAGATATGGTACGTCATCGAAAACTAAGCATTGGGGTTATCAATTGACAAAAATCTTCAAAGTTACTTCAAGAAACGACTTTACACATGTTAAAAAAGATGCATACTTGGACGGAACGATATAACGTTAGGCAGATATTAATACTGTTTTTAAGAGCCACCTCTCGACCAAACCAGTCTCTTCTTTCCTTTTCAATTTTATCTTCCATGCTGCCCCCTAGTGGCACAGTTGTATGTCTGCAGGCTTATACCACTATTTCCAGGTTTCGATACTCGTTGTAAACAGAGCACAGATAGCCCATTGTGTAGCTCTGTGCTTAATTCAAAACAATTAATAAATCAAACTTTAATGCAACGATTATTGTCGAGAAATATCTCACCATTATAACCTCGACATTGTTATTGAAATATCTAAGCGTTATATCCTCAATATTATTATAGAAATCTCTCACTGTTACACACACATTGTTACAAAAATATCTTATTGTTACACCCTCAGTATTTTTATAGATATATTCCACCGTTGTACCCTCAACATTATTATAAAAATATCTGTTATATCCTCAAGATTAATATGGAGAGTCTCGGCATGGCTAGGTGGTTAAATTCCTCGACTCGTTATCTGAGGGTCGCTGGTTCGAATCCCCGTCACACTAGTCATGCCCTTTCAACCGTTGTGGCGTTATAATGTGACAGTCAATCCCACTATTTGTTGGTAAAAGAGTAGCCCAAGAGTTGGCGATGGGTGGTGATAACTAGGTGCCTTCCCTTTAGTCTTACACCGTTAAATTAGGGATGGCTAGAGCAGATAGCCCTCGTGTATCTTTGAGCAAAATTCAACGAACAAATAAACAAATTAATATAGGAATATCTCACCGTTACACCTTTAACAAGTGCATATTGTTCACGTTTCTTGAGAATGAAGATTGCAAAGTCAAATTTGATGTATCCCGGATATATCTCAAAGTTAACGAAAATATAACAGGTATGTATAAGCTAGATATCCCTGTTCATGTCCACTTTTTAATATGTTAAAAGACAGTAGGTGAATTCATCAGTTTGCAGCATTTCATTGTTAGTCTTACTTTCTAGCCTAGTTATGTGTTCCAAGTGACCTATGTTTTGACATCTTCAACAAATTTAATAGAGATTTTACAAAATTCAGTTGGTTCTTTATATTGCTTCACCTTCTTGTGTTCTAGTTTAACCAGTTTATTTAGTGATGTCATGTGGGATTGGTTTACACATTGCTTTGTATTTAATAGTTATGTGTTTTTGCCACTGACACACTCATTGTGAAGAGCTGACCAAACTAAAACAATTGTGTGACATAGCTCCTCGTTTTCTTTGTAAAGTACACTGACGTAATTCTAACGATAAATATTATGGTTAGTTGCAACAGATATCCTATAATTCACAAGCATTATGATACATAAATGATTCCGAAATAATTTTAAAAATCGGATGAGTTTTTTGACATTGACAGAGAGTGTCTTGAAGTTTTTCCTTTCCCTCAATTTTCTTCGTTTTTAAATTTAAAAACAGAACAAAGTATCCTTATTCTTGTGTTAAGTGTTGAATCTAACAGCAGCATTCATTAGATCTAATTTAAGTGTTGGATCTAGCATCAACGTGTATTGAATTTGTTTTGCTTAAAGTAGAAAAACAGATTCAGTGAACACTGTCATGTTGTCACTATATTCTTGTCACTTAAATAAACGACAGTTTATCTTCAGACACCCACTGACGGAATAGATTTTTCGTTCTCATGCACTTCCTAGCTTTAATAATAAGTCGAGCTTTAAAATTTCTGTTGTAGTTTGTCACTTTAAATGGTGTGTGACGAATTCACCGTTATACGTTTATTTTGATACCTAAGTTTTTTTCAGTATAATTTTCCTTTTTTTTGCATATGACGTATATTGTTGACTGTGTATTGTGCAAGTCCCGCCTGTTCTCTAATTTGTAAAATATTGCTAGAGTAAAAATCTACAATATTTGTTTCACAAAGACACTAGCTCGTTTTCTAACATTGTTGAAACTTTGAGGAACTTGCACGGTTTGTATAAAAGCAACTAGCAGACAGACAGAATAGAATATTATTATTGGTAAACTATAGTCGTCCCCCAGTGGCACAATGGTATGTCTGCGGACTTACACACTAAAAATCGGGTTTCGATACCCGTGGTGGGCAGAGCACAGATAGCTCTTGTGTAGCTTTGTGCTTAATTCAAAACAAACAAACTATAGTCAGTGTGCAATAGGCCTCAGAAGCTATAATTGTGGTGAACGCCTATTAATCGAAACTCTACAGAATTTGACCAGGAACATTTATAGATTTCGAACAATGCAAACCGTTCAACTTCAGTGAATTACTTCGGACGTCATTATTTCTACGAGGATATTAAAAATATTAGCTGGGAAAAGTCAGATTATAAAGATGTGGGGCCAATGAAGAAACAAGTGGGACCTGCATCGTCGATAAAATATTCAGTTCTAAAATGTATATTAAACTCAATATTGTCTGTAAGTTTGTAAAACTGTTGTATATAAAATATTATTTGTAATAACCGTTACTATAAATTGTTTTTTTTTATTTCTATATTAAAATATATTTATGTTAAAAATGAAAATTATGTGTATCAATCGTATTAGCGAATACCATAAATCTGATTCATTCATTCACCATTAGATTCCATCAAGAAACATTGGGCCGCAATCGCTTGCGAATTCTTCAACAGGTATTTAAGTGAGTAGGTTGTTAGCCCGCTGCACCGAGCCGTCCCTAATTTAGTAGTGTAAGACTAGAGAGAAGGCAGCTAGTTATCACCACCCACCGCCAACTCTTGGGCTACTCTTTTACCAACGAATAGTGGGATTGACCGACACATTATAACGCCCCCACGGCTGGGAGGGCGAGCATCTTTGGCGCGACGCGGGCGCGAACCCACGACCCTCGGATTACGAGTCGCACGCCTTACGATAAATCTGATACATAAAAGCATTTAAATTCTAAATTAAAATCAAAATTAAAACTTCCTGTTATGTGAAATGCGTAACATAATAAATCGGATACTCCTGTAAAATAAACTATAATACGTAGCAGGCGGAATTTCTTTAATTTGGAAGTAATTGATCAACCTCATCAGTCCACAAAATCAACTCATAAACCATTGGATAACGTCTTTCTTTCAGTATCACTATTTTTCACAACACGGATGAAAAGAGTATGCTTTACTAACAGGGCTTATACTTGATGAGAGCATTGTTGCAGCTGGACTTTCAGTACAAATAGCATTACTGTAATTTGACGGTAGGTATATATTGGCATCTTTTAGGTCTAGCCACGTGGTTAGGGTGCTTTACTCGCAATCTGAGGATCGCGGGTTCGAATCCCCGTCTCATCAAACATGCTCACCCTTTAAGTCGTAGGGTGTTACAATATCACAATCAATCCCACTATTCTTTGGTGAAAGAACAGTTCAATAGTTAGAAATGGGTGGAGATGACTAACTGCTTTTCCCTCATTCTTACACTGCTAATTTAGGGACGGCTAGCACTTATCTTTGCGCGAAATTCAAGCTAAAATTTTGGGTTAATAATGGATACCGTTATTATTACTCTTGATTAACTATTTTCGCTACCTCAGAATCGCAGTTTCTTATTCAAGAATATTTGTCTGGACATGGATTTAAAAAAACACATTTAGGTTTCAATGTGTTAACAGCCTGTAGGCAAAGAAATTCGGACAATTTTTTTTTTCCATTTTGTTAAATTATAGAAACAAGTTTGTGTTGAACCTAATTTCCAAAATTATTTTAGTATTATATATATGAAAGTGATCGTATGTTCCCACAAGCTGACAACGCTTGATGTCAGACATCACAAAGTGGTAGAACCATTTCATTGCGTTGTATAATTATTTCCTTTGTTAATATTTTGTTTGATTTTCTTTTTTTGATCACTTCAAAATTTTCTTTTGTGTTGCGAAAATGCTATTCTGTGTGGCGTTTTGTCGTAGTAATAGACCTGCATCACTTTTAAGTTTGTTTTATTTTCATTTCTGACGAACAAGAATAAAAGAGAAGCTGGAATTCATAACATGTAGCCTGTACGTTAACCAAGTGTCATAGAGCAGCTGATTCAACTCTACACATTTTACAGAAAATATTTTTACTGTGATCCAATAAAAGTGACGGAAATGAGATAATTGGTTCCAGAATTGAAGTAAAATCAAATGTCATATTGATGGCATTTCCTGGGTGGATAAACGACTGATATGCAGTGCAAGAAGAGAATCTTGTAATCATTGTATATCCGTGGGGGGTTTGGCAGAATGACACTATATAGATATAAACAATTTTATGTTTCATTTCCATGTTGTTTCGGATAAGGCAGGACATATAAATATAATTTTTAAAATATTTATTATTGTAAGATTTATAACTATATTTATACGCTATGTTTGTAAGACTTGTGCATTTCTCACAATATTTATGCGCACGAAAAAGCAATGTCTACTCAGAGAACCCTCTAGTGGATTAGCGACAAACATGATGGCTTATAGCGCTAAAAACCGGATTTCGATACTTGTGGTGGACACAGCACAAACAGTCCATTGTGTAGCTTTACGCTGAAAGTTTGGTTTTGTTTTGGAATTTCGCACAAAGCAACTCGAGGGCTATCTGTGCTAGCCGTCCCTAATTTAGCACTCAAGACGTCAACTCTCTCTGCTAGCAACACGCCAAGTGTCAGCAACCTAAGAAAGAAAGAGGACAGATCATGCCAGACTCAAACCACTACCAGGATATCCATCGACGCGACAGTTCAAACTGAAAAACAAACTACCTCCACGCAGAAAACTCAAACTAAAATCACAAGAAGAAACAAAGCATCACAGACCAGCGAATCACAACTCACCGAAGAACAGCCAGTTGTTCCACCATCAAGACCACGTTTTTCACTTGCACCAATGGGCTTCAAGTGTGAAAACAAGTTAATGACGAAGATACCACCCGATCTGCCCGGCATGGCCTAGTGCGTTAAAGCGTGCGCTTCGTAATCTGAGGGTCGCGGGTTCGCGCCCGAGTCGCACCAAGCATGCTCGCCCTTTCAGCCGTGGGGGCGTTATAATGTTAGGGTCAATCCCACTATTCGTTGGTAAAAGAGTAGCCCAAGAGTTGGCGGTGGGTGGTGATGACTAGCTGCCTTCTCTCTAGTCTTACACTGCTAAATTAGGGACGGCTAGCACAGATAGCCCTCGAGTAGCTTTGTGCGAAATTCCAAAACAAACAAACAAACCACCCGATCTACAAGACCGCAGCTAACAGTTTCCACGTATACCACAGTCACAGTTCATCAGTTCTTTTTTTTTAGTTTTTTCCTTTAATTATTTTATTTTTTATTTATTTATTCTTTTTTCTTTCTTCCCAGCTACTTCAGGGCACGGCCTGGGTAGATTTTTCGACGCCCAGGCCGTGAAAGTGGGTTTTCTCGGGGTACTCCCGTTTCCCCACAGCAAAATCTCTGCCATCTGATCTGTAGGTCCCAGCCACATTCTAAAAAGGGCCGTTCACCCAGTCATAGGTTATCCAGCCATAGTAAATAGTAAATTTTAAACCAATTCGCCAGCCGCCAGTGTACTCCATTCTCGGGCCAAGGTCTGGCTCACTTCACATATGCTGCTCTCGTCCAGTTCTCCCGTCTTTTCTCTTACTCATAAATACCCACTCCACCTTAAAAACATTAAAAAGAAGTAAAAGAAAAACCCCACGGATATTTTAACAATTTCTCACGTAAGGGGACGAAGAGGAACCACAATATTCCTGAACACCCAGTTGGAGAGAGAACTCTTCTGATTTCTCTCTCTCTAAACTAAACCCCTGCCACGTTAGTTTGCGTTTGCGTATACTAAGGAAAATTCAAATAAAACGTCAAGTAACAGCTGAAAAGTCAGCTCTTCCGCAACAAAAGTAGTTGTTTGTTTTTTGTTTTTGAATTTCGCGCAAAGCTACACGAGAGCTATCTGCGATAGCTGTCCCTAATTTAGCAGTGTAGGATCACTACCTACCGCCAACTCTTGGGCTACTCTTTTACCAAAGTTATAACGCCCCCACGGCTGAAAGGGTGAGCATGTTTGGTGCTAGGGGGAATATAACCCGTGACCCTCAGATTACGTGTCGAACGCCTTAACCCACCTGGACATGCCGGGCCTACAAAAGTAATTGCTTCCAGACTCCATACAAGTTCTCCACAATACTTCAACATCTCCATCACCGTAATGAGACCACCAACTGTTTCTCATCTGAACTCTTTGTAAGTATTCTAATACCATTATTCTTAAGCATCGATTATCATATTAAGTAGTACAGAGTTAAACGAATATTTAATAATAAAAGTGCTAATAATATATTTGAAAATATGTATGTTGGATGTAACTACTAAGTATATGAAAAAGTTAATAAAAGAAACATTTTCGAAAACTTAATATCGAACTTCTTTGCTTTAACTGCAAAGTCTCGAGTTAGTACTTGTGTGTTCCATTCGCCGACTGCATCCTCACTTAACATAAATAAATCTTTTAACAGGTAGTGTTAAGTCGAAGCTCCATAGGCAAAGCCGAACCAACCACTTGGTTCTGCCTAACGTTACACAAGAACCACTTAAGTCAATGTCCAGATGATTTCTTAACGTATTTTTCTACATGATATTTTTGGCCTAATATCCAGACGTATTTAGAAGTATCAGCTGACTTCAGATCCAAGCTACCTACTTCACGAACAACTTCAAGTCAACACCAAAATTGTAAAGTACCAAAACAATTATTATTGTCTCTGTATCAAGACGACCTTGCTGGGTTAATAATATCAAGATAACCCTTTTGATGAGATAATATCCAAGATATTTTGTTAGTTTGTTAGCTAAACAACACTAAATGAATGAACATAGTAGGCGATCTGTTAATGTATATTCATGGGATTTTTCTATCCAAACCCATCAAACTAAGACATGAAACAAACTTTATAAAACACGAATTAAATCATGATCAGATCTGGCATGTTTTGTCAGCTCTTCGTTCCTTCTTCAGAAGCATTTATCTAATGTGTAATGATACTTAAACATGTAAAATCCTTTGCATTAAGACAGTACTTTAATTTAACTAATATTTAAAAACGTTTTGTTTCCATTAGTTTGATAGACAATCTATTTGCTTCTTTTGAAGATGACCGTATCTGAAAGGTGACTTAATATACAGTCAAATTTAGCTGACTCAAAATACAAACTATTACCTTTATCGATATTATTAGATGGTTTCACTTACAAATTGACTTAACTTCATCACCAACCAGTAGCCCTACCTGATATACCATCGTCTACCACTGTGTTTCGTTTAATGCTAACCTGGCTCAAATATGTTTTTACATGGATAAATACTGACAATGCATTTTACATTTATCAGTAATACCGTACGACTTTTCATGTCTCAATACCGACAACAATTTTAAATCCCACAATGAAAACACGTATTTATACATTGCTCAGTACTGGGACATAACTTTATAACGTGGATTAATACCGACTAATGATTTTAAATGTCTCAACACAGACACATGACTTAAATTTCGTAATACCGAAAGATTACGTGCCTTAATACCTGTAGACATTCTTAAATATTTTAACACAGACAGATGACGATACACGTATCTTCATTACGCCAGGTGGTGTCTTGTGCTCCGAATACCTAGAATAACTGTTATTTGTTTGTTTTGAATTTCGCACAAAGCTACTCGAGGGCTATCTGTGCTAGCCGTCCCTAATTTAGCAGTGTAAGACTAGAGGGGAGGCAGCTAGTCATCACCATTCACCGCCAACTCTTGGGCTACTCTTTTACCAACGAATAGTGGGATTGACCGTCACATTATAACGCATCCACGGCTGGGAGGGCGAGCATGTTTGGCGCGACAGCGATGCGATAATAATAGATAGTATCGAACTACATTCTCAAAATCACTGTCGAAATATTTGACACCATTTGTAATTTCAGTGATTCGAAGCAGCTAGCGTGGATTACTCTCCGAACTCAACACCGAGCTATGAAGACCTCTCCTTGAACATTCCAGAATCACTTTAGAAGTCTTCCTGACGAAGACTGTCTTCGTCGAATAATTCTTCAGTCTACCCCATCATAATTGAAGTGAATCTGGTGGACTTTTCCATTCACAAGAGCAATGCCTTCATTACAAGGTACAAGCCCAGCGTTTTGATCGACTCTTCCAAGATCAGACTACCGCACAGAGAAGAAATTCTCATTCAACCCCTCGCCCACGAAGACGTTGTCTACCTATGTTCATCTTGGAAAATTTCCCTATCATTTACCTGCAAACCTCCCCACACTAATCAACCAATCTTTTCTCTGTCTATCTTAGGGACTGTTGATTTATACATCACTCCTGCAAACACACGTTCAACGTTCGACCAATATAACATGTTTACTTATATTTCTTTTTCCATTTTAGAGCCGAACGACCGAACCGATGCCCAGCGTATCTCAGGACGGCTGGTATGGTATTAACACTTTTACTAATAAAGCAGAAAACAACGTTTCGACCTTCTTAAGTCATCTTCAGGTTACTAAGATCGAAACGTTGTTCTCTGCTTTATCATTAAAAATGTTAATATCCATACCAGCCGTCTTGAGATATGTTTTTACTTTAAGTAGGTTTCTTGTCAACACGATACCCAACGTTTTCCACAAATCACCCAGGAAATGTCACATTCAAATGACCGGCACAATTAACTCCAAGCAGCAAAACACCGATCAACCAACCTCTAGGAAAACATTAACAGGCCATGAAGATAAGTTCACATAAACCATACCAACCAAACAACCCAGACTCAAAAACTGTATGGCATGGGTCTTTTGTCGCAGCCTTGGTCATCCATCAACACACCTACATCAAGAAGCAGTGCCAGCTTCCTACGGCTTTATTCCAGTTCTATCCGGAAATCTCAGATAATTTTTAACAACTAAAATTAAGTCCTCGTATGTAAGTAGCAAGATTTTGCCAAAATCCATATTTTCTTGTTATTAGCACTACTATAACCACTTTCCACATGTGTAAAAAAAGAAAAACAAACAGCAGTTTGGGACCATCCCTAGCTTGAAATATTTAAAACCTGAATACAAGCCAAGGACAAATACTAAACGACACCGCGTTTCACACAATATCGAAACAGTTAGTAAATATTATAACTTAATACATTTCAAACAGCTATTAGACATTATTATTATGTATTATAATTTATTTTGTACGAGTTTCAGATTTATTATGCTACGTATTACTGTTTCAAGTGACCGGAAATTTAAGTTTAGAAGTTAATTAAATGTTAATATGTATTAAATTTATGGTAATTGCCAACAAGATTGATACATACATTTTTCTTTTATATCACAAATATATTCTACTATACAAATAAAAAACAATACAATGTATAATGACGTTTATTATTAATAGTTATTACAAATGATGGTTTATATACAAGACTTTTACAAAATTACTAATAATACTGGGTCTTATTTCCAGTTTAGAACTAAATATTTCATCGACAATCCAGATCCACGACAAGCAAATCATTAATTCTGAGTTGATCTTGTAACACCTCGCTTAAATTAAGCTAGCTAGCCTGACTGGCCTCACACCGGTTACAAGTTCACTTCTTACGGAGGAAGTTATTTAATGTCGTGGTAGAAATACTAACGTCCGAAGTAAATTCACTAAAGTTGAACGGTTTTTAATGTTTTAAATTTATAAACGTTTCTGGCCCAGTTATGTAGTTTTCTGATTAATAAGCATTCATCAGAATTAGAGCTTCCAAGTTTATAGTACACTAAATGTAGTTGACTAATAATATTCTTCTTCTGCCTCTCGCTTAGCTGCTTTTATATGAATCACGCGAGTTTCTTGAAGTTTCAACAATGTTCTAGCGCATTTTCTTAAAACAAATATTATTAATTCTTACTCTCAATAATATTCTACAAATTTCGAGAACAGGCAGGACTTGCGCAATGTACATTCAAAAATACACGTCACGTGCAAAAAAAAGGAAAATATACTGAAACAAGTGTAGGTATTAAAATAAACGAAAAACGGTAAATCTGTTACACTATAAATAAATTCACTATAAACGTCCTTTAGACACGTGATGTTAAAAATTTAAACATACCGATTAAACTTCACGAGTATTGGGAACTTGAAACAGTTAGTGTAATCACAACTGTCAGCGGTATGCAAGCTGACTTACAATGCTGTAAAGCAGGTTTCGATCCCCTTCTTGGGCAGAGCACAAATAGCATATTGTGTAGCTTTGTAATTAACTTCAAACAAACAAAAATAAAAAATGTCAATTAAATTTCACTGTTAAAGTGATATCTGTGAATATTTCCAACGTAGGTTTAGAAGTTTCAACATACACTGAGGAGTTGATAGCGTAAAGTAAAAACTTCTCTGCATAAAGTGCAGAATTTTAAAGACACAAGGTAGATTTGTCATCGTACAGTGTAGAGTTGTCAAAGGTCAGATTAGATTTTCCTAAGTAAGATTGATAACCCATAGACTGTAGTAACAGCTATCTCAATAAACCAAGTCAGTCTATTTATCCACAGAGTATTAATCTGTCGAATGATCCCAAGACATGCGTCGTGTTCCAATTACTATTAAAAGGTAGACGTAGATAAAAACTCCACCAGGTGGCAACACTTATACTTCCTACTTAAGGCTTTGTTTATTTGTTGTTAAGCCCAAACTTACACAATGAGCTATCTTTATTCTACCCATCGCAGCTATAGAAACCCAGTGTTTAGCATTATAAGCCCTCATACTTATAACTGACACACCGAGGGTTACTAATGTAGGATTCAACAACTTACCTATTACTTTCCTGAAATATAACACAAGAACTGCTGCACTCAGTGCTGAAAGAGAAGATAAAGGTTACTTAGGTTAATTACAAACACTTTCTGAAATGAAAAGTCATGAAGAGAACAATAAAGTTTAGATTATAATGAAGTTTGTTTTCATCCAGATTATAGCACTTTCCATATCCAATGTTACAATAAAGAAGTTACATGATTTGTTAGAACGAAATATTTATTATAATATGTAATCGTTTCAACACGTTGTTTTGTTATAAAATCGTTATTCTAAATGGATAAGAACGCAGAAATAAATTCATTTGTTTAACACAGACAAGAAGTTTTATAAACCAAATATATCATTATCACCAATTATTATTTCTAATTCATCTATTTAACACAAACAGAATGTTTTATATTGTTTTACGTCTGGTAAAGAATGAATCAAGAATTAAAACAATGTACACTAATGATATTATAACCATTCTTTCAGACACGCTATTAAGAATGTAGTATTTCAAAATGTAATAGGCCTAATACTAATATTTTATATATCAAACGTAACGTTATCAGAAATTATCTCTCATAAGATTCTATGCAAATACAAAGTAATTTTGCAAATCGAAAGGTACCCCTTCTAGGTATCGTTACATTATATATATGATATACAAAACACTGTAATGTTCATAATGTAAAATTAAAACATGTTGTTATTATTTATATATCTATATAAAATGCAAAAACAATAGACAGGACATATACAACTATAATGTATTTTTGTTACTAATAGATTCCTACAGAATATAAAATACAATATTAAACTCATAATGTGAAATGCAAATATATCGTTATCAGTTATATGTCTCTTTCAAAGAGAGAAACAATAAATAGTAAATTTAACACTATCATTTATTTTCATTACTAATATAGATCTAGAAGAAGTGCTGGATATTGTTATATATCTAATGGTGAAACTCTAAGACACTTATCACTGACGTATCTTTATATAACATAAATTTATATTCAGTGTATAAGTAGTTTCATCTTTATAAATAAACACTATCGTCTTTAGACATCGTCACCTTTGTACAAATGATTTATGAATATCAATTGCACAGCATAAAACCTGTTTGACTGTAGTAACTAGCTAACGGTAGTTTAACCTACCGGTGGACTCGGCAGATAGCTCAATGTGACTTTGCTATCAGAAACCACACACAATTTAACGTACTTTGCCTTACTACAACATTCTTAAAACAAACAAACAAACATTATTATAACTTCAATCTCTTTATAATCTTCTCAAATCGGATAGGTTAACCCTAAAATTACCAATAGGGTTCATCTGACCTCCATATGCTTTTCAAACACATTTTTCTAAAATTTTTACGCACGAAACTGCAAATGAATCCATGATCTCGTCCGTTGGAGGGCCTCTAATAATATACGAGTCCCACTAATACATATAAATAAGTATATCTTTAATACTTTGATTGATCTCAGTAATTTATTATGAGATCTTATTCTACTTTTCATAGAAAATAAGTGATCTCACCTAACTGTGTTGAGACAAGGTTTTTACACTTTGAGTGTCGTAAAAGGCAAAAGCAAACAGAATTACTCAATGTTTTTCAATATACGGATCCCACAACACCGTTAGTAAAGGGTATAAATACGTGTCAAGAGTTCTGAAATTTTAATGTTGTAATGTTGAACTGAGACTTGATATATAGAATGTTTATACGTTCATCTCTGCGCATGAACTGGAGGTTTCTATTTTAAAACGCGAATTTCCGAAAGATCGAGTCAAATCTTCAACGGGTCTTGTTCATGACTTTAAATATAGGGGTTCAGCCTTACAATATATTTTTTATTTTAATATTCTTAACGAAATGAAATTATACGCTTTCACACTTTCTATATACAAATAGCTCATTGTGTGAATCTGCGCTAAAACAAACAGCCAAAATAACTTTAAAGCAGTGTTTGCCTGAAAAGTAATTACTACTCCATATATTACACAAACAAATAAAAACATGACAGCCTTTCTGCGTTATTAGGCTTAATAATTCCACTTCCAATAAAACAATAAAAAAAAAGATTTCTCGACTGACTTCTTCTGACTCAAAAATTCCCCTCGAAGTTTACTGCGGAACAATCCAAACACATTAACTTTACTGCAGGAAAGTTCCTGTTCCGTATAGAACAGGATTAGAAAGCTAAAGAGGCTTTTCAATTCCTAATACATCGTTTTATTAATCTTACACCACTTTCATTCAGAACAAAAACTAACTCAGCGGAAATGATGGTGGAATGTCTGGTTTAATCAATAAGTTGGCGGGAGCAGCATGTTATCAGTATTCTATGAAAACAGCGGAGACACATAAATTATCTGAGAGGTTTTTAAATTGGTCATGTTGTACAAGGCAAATAAAAATCCAATCGACGGTCCTCACAAATCTATCGTTATTTCTTTCTAGATATTATAAAGTCACAATAGGAAATGCATTCAAGATCTGATTTATCGAAAACAAAACAATTCTGAACATGATTAGTCCAGCTCTGCCTGTTAACGTAAAGTATGTAAAGTAATTATAAAATACAGAATGTTATTTATGGCATACTTTTAAGTCCTCAGTTTTCATCGAAGAATATTTTCTCGCGTATTGTCTTTATTCAGCTGATGCTGTTGCCTGGGCAAAATATGGTACGACATATAAATTTAAACAAAAGAAAAATAAGGTATTTTTTAGAGTGTAGTCTTTTTATTTTTGTCAATTTAAATGAAGAAAAACAAACGATAACCTCCAACTGCTGCCCATGAAAACAAACAAACGAAAATGGAAATGTGAAAAATTTTCTTTATTCATATAAAAAACAACGAGAGGTGTGCGATTGTTTTTCAAAGACTAAAATTTTAAACTTTGTCTCTAATAATTGTTCTAATGCACTGATTTAAATCCTTCATTTTAAAACTATCAAATAAAACTGCTTGTTTCAGAACAACATTACACAATCTAACATTTGTAGTTTTATCCACCTTAGAGACTCGAACCCCAGGTTTTAGCGTTCTAAGTCCATAAGCTTACTGTATGCCCTCTAAGTTTTAAAACAGAATACAATATTGGCAAATAACTAAATTTTTCATGTGTCATCAAGTTTTAAAATTCTAAATTTCGAATAGGTACAAAAGGAAACCCTCAACAGCCGCGGCACTTGAAATTCCTTTCAGACAGGTTTAGAATAAATTAAACTATAATAATTATGTTTTCCCTTTTCTATTAGTTTTTTGTGTGTGTGCGTCAGCAATACAAAGCGGGTCCAGCATGGCCAGGTGGTTAAGGCGCTCGACTCGTAATCCGAAGGTCACGGGTTCAAATCCCAGTCACATCAAACATGCTTTCCATTTCAGCTATGAGGTCTTTATAATGATACGGTAAATCCTACTATTCGTTGGTAAAAGAGTAGTCCAATAGATGATGGTGGGTGGTGATGACTAGCTGCTTTTCCTCTAGTCTTACTCTGCTAAATTAAGGACGGCTATCACAGATAGCCCTCGTGTAGCTTTGCGCGAAACCAAACAAACAAACATGGTCAAATACATCAATCAAAAATGTTTGACCTCCTTATTCCAAAATTGTAATTAGATCTTAAATCATTCGACAAATGACGGAACTATATAGATAAAAGTTGATATTGAAAAGCAACAACGCAAAAAAAAAAAAAAAAAAAATTCAGCCGTTCTATGAGCCACCCAGTCGCGGCTAAAATGTTATTAACTACACATGTTTTACTGTTTTCTTTGGATAAATCTTTGTTTTGGCAATGTGCCTGCTTCAAACACAAGGTATTTATCAAAAGAAGCCAATAGGCTGATAACAAAAAAATTCCCGCAAGCAGAATATCTAGTTCACATATTGGCGGGAGTATACTGGCATAGCCTTTGTCAATAGAAGGCGCTTCAGTGGATAATCGTTGGGAAGTGGAAATCAAAGGATCCAGCTCAATGAGAGGATATCGTTTAGGAGAGATATATTAAATGAATTTCGTTGGTGTAGGTGTTGGTTCACATGGCGGATAGTTTAAACAGAGCCAGCCTGAAGGCTGATAGGGCAGGATGATTCCATAGATTACTGACAGATGAAGTAATCGATCTTCTGAGACTCCAAAAGCTGGAATCGACTACTACAGAAGTTCTTTTACGTTATATTATAAAGTTTATTGTCTACTCACAAGTTGATGAAATACTTGTCTTTTCAGTTGGTCACTCGTCTTGTTTAAGTCACTTTGAGGGCCTTCGTACAATTGTTGCATCTTTTCTTTTTATACGATACATCATGGAAGACGGTATAAGATAGTTACCTTTTTGAATGCTGTTTCCAACAGTTAAAATATAGATATACTAAAATAGAAAAAAAAAATGCTTTACATTGAATCTTGTTTTATTATAAATCTTATTTCTAGTTAAAACAAAGATTGGGCATGGGTCTTATTTGGACATTAAAAAGCAGACATTTTTTTTCCTGTGGTTAGGAACCATTTTACCAAGAGGATTAGATAAAAGGATTCCTAAGGTAGGCTGCGCAACGTACAAGTTGTGTATTATATTGGAAAGTTTACAAAAGAACGTTGGTACTAGAATGAGGCGAAGACGTTGATTGCATATGGAGCTTATGGCAGAAATAAACGTCATTGGTGTGACGACCAGCAGGTGTGTATAACCCTAATTCGCTCTTTGTGAAATTATTGCATGTGTGAAATTTAACTATACTGCGAAATTAAGGATGGTTATCGCAGATAGTTCTCGCCTAATTTTATGTGTAAAACTAGATAGACTAGATCTGACACCTAAAATTCAAAGTCACGTGATCTTTTGACTTCAAATATCCCCTACCGTCCACTGGGTGGCGTCCTTTGATGTCCATCCTCTGATTATTACTCTGTAAGGCAGATCCTTTTAGATAAAGTCAGATCGATATGCAATTAGCGACAATTTTTTTAAATTAGAAAATAATCACAAATAACAGCAAAAAAGATTTCTAATATTTTGAAGAACTGAAACAACTACCTATGTTATTTTACAATTGTTATTTTTATCAGTGTAATAAAGCAACAAAATGAATTATTAAGCTATTATCAGGGTAGCCAGTGCTCGGAGAAAATGTATTTTTGCACGTCAAAGAAAAGCTGAACACGTTGGTTTGCTTGGAATTTCGTGCAAAGCTACACGAGGACTATCTGCGTTAGCCATCCCTAATTTACCAATGTAAGACCAGAGGGAAGGCAGCGAGTCATCACCACCCGCCGCCAACTGTTGGGAAACTCTTTTACCAACGAATAGTGAAATTGACCATCACATTATAACGCGTCAACAGCTAAAAGGGGAAACATGTTTGATATGAAGGGGATTCGAACCCATGACCCTCGGATTACAAGTCGAACGCCTTGACCCACCTGACCATGCTGAGTTGATTAGTATGGAACCAGCCGAAACTGTCTATTTTGGTTTTTGGCTTATAAAGCTCTGATTCAACTCTGGTTCGATCCTCGCGCTTAGCGAAATTCCAGGCCAAGCTGAAGAGAAAGACAAATAAAATATAAAAGGAAAGAAACAAAAAGTGATTGGTTGTTTAAATATTCTCGTTTCATTTTCAACATTAAAAATCGTGCAAGTGGATTGCATTTGCGATTTAAAATGCGAACTTTACGCTATAAATAACAGGTGTGTTTTAAACAGTAAATTTTATTTATGAATTAGAATTGTAAATGACATCAGAAGTTTTACGTTGTGAATCAAGGTCGTATTTTAAATTCAAAACTTTACATGCGTGAATTTGAGTTGCAGTATAAACTAAGATCTTTATGTATTTGGATTAGAATTGTAGTTTAAGCTGAGAACTTTGCATATATGGATTAGAGTTGTGATTTAAATTGAGAACTTTACATACGTGGATTAGATTTGCAGTTTAAACTGAGAACTTGACATTGTCAATTGGATTTGTCATTGAAACCAAAAAAGAAATTATCTTATGGATCAGTTGCCAATAAAACATGAAATTTTGCATTTGTAGATTAGAATGATGATTTTCACCCAGAGCTTTACAATGTGGATTAAAGTTTTGATTTAAACTGAGGACTTTGTTTGTGTGGCTTAAAACTTTACTCAGAACTTAACATTTATTTTTATTACGCTAGAGTTTTTTATTAATATTTTAAAGCATTATTTAAATGATTTTGAAAAAGCTGGTGATGAAAAAATAATATTTCTTTTATTTCAGTATTCCATTTTCATGTGCAAATATGAAAAATTTGTTTTATTCAAGGTGAAGTGTAACTTATATATAATTGAAAACGAAGTTTATTTAACGAAATTTTAAATTAAAAACCCTTCATTTTTTAAATAAAATAACTGTATATTAGATGTATATAATAACATGAGGAAGGAAGTGCAGCTTTACATGAGGCTATTGTACACATTGGTTTGTTACCATACAGTTAGTACACATTGGTTTGTTACCATACAGTTAGTACACATGAAATCTTACTTACGTAGATATTTAATAGAACAGGAAACATACAGAATCTCAAAAACGGTTAACAACCGTTTTCATTGAGCATGTACGCCCTGGGTCTGAGGTTAATGAGCGGTTTCGATCAAGATTAAAATAGCGTTTCTCATATTATTGTTATTAAACAAAACCAAAACCAAACGAGAAAAGATAAGATAAAATGTCTCTTAAAGATCGATCAATAACAGCTTAGAGACATGATTCCAAATGATTTATTTAAAAGCCACTACATGAGGATACTGAGAGAACATGAAAACAACCTCTTTCGATTATTAAAATCTAAAAGTGTGTATTTCTTTAGCTTCATTGTAAACCTCATTTATTGCACTTAAGACTTATTTTTTTAAGATTCCGAATACTTTGGAATGTATTAAGAATTTTATTAAGCACGTATGTATTTAAGCCTAATGAATTAACTGTCTGGTACAATTTGTTCTGACATATTCGAAAGTTCGTACCTTGGTTTTGTAGACGTCTTCCCGGAATGAAAAATCTAATTTAGTTATCAGCTAGAGATTCACGAAATATAGATTCAAGTTTATAATGGAGTGTCATTGGCACAAGTAATTACTAGAAACCATATTAAAGTAAGTAGAAGAAGAGGCGAAGTGATCAACTTGGATGGTACCTTATGGACATATGTGCTAAATGGCTAGATTCCAGTGTTCAGGTGTAGCCGCTTTTAATTTTGAGCTACCATCTAGAGACAAGGTAGCGCCCGCCGTCTCACGCGCTCTTTCCGGATTTTATCGAATAGCGAGCTTGATTGTCACTCTTATCACAGCCCAGTAAATTACGCATCAACCAAGCCCGGTGATAAGTTTTTAACGTATATATCATGCAAATAGCATTATTATCTAACTTGCTTAAGTCTCACGAGATGGAAAGGACTTAACCATTTCTTTTTTATAATTTTAAGCCTTTATAGGCGATTTCATATTAGTTGCAGTTTCACAAATGTCAAATGGGAATTACAGATTTCTTTCGACTTTGTTTCAAATACAGAGTTTTTCATTCTGTGACTGTAGAGAACTCAGATGCTAACTAACTCGTACTTTCAATAAAAATCATGAAATAAGCTGTTGTTATTTTTTCAGAGCATTAAATAACAGCAATTCCTTAAAAAGAAACAAGAGGGGATCCTCAGTAGCCGCGGCACTTGAAATTCTTTTAAGCAGGATTAGAGTAAATTAATCTCTGAGACCTTTTTATTTTTTTTTTGGTATATTTTTGTGTTTCAGCAATACCAAGTGTGGGTCGCGGATATACCCGCTTCAGTTTTATTACTCATCAGGACATCTACCAGCTTACCCTTAAATTGAAATTATTTCAGGCAGGATTAGAAGGAATTAATCTATGTAATCTTGGGTGTGATCAGTTACATCACTCGAACCCATTGAGTTCAAAACTGTAATGAAAACTCAAATCGGTCAAAAGATGACGGAATTATGAGATAAAAGTTTGTACTTGAAAAACAACAACAACTCAAAGCCATCTAATAAACTGCTCAGTAGCGGCTAAACACGCAGTAAGTTTTTCTATTTTTTTAAATTTTCTTTAAACTTTTTGCTTCTCCTGTGAAAGGAGAGCTTTTTTGTTTTATGTACAGTGTATTAACATTTTCAACATCGGCAAACAAAGTTACAAGCAAGATACAATATAAAAGAGGAATGCTCTCTAATTGACCAAAATTTAAAAAAAATCTCGTTTGTTTGAAGTTAAGCACAAAGATGCACAATGGGCTATCTGTGCTCTGCCTACCAGGGGTATCAAAACCCTGTTTCTAGCGCTGTAAGTCCACAGGCATACCGCTTTGCCACTGGAGACGACTAAAAGGGTGAAACTTGTAATTTATATCTGTTTGGTAGTTTTATTCCACATTATAAGTCTGAGAGAATAAATCAATTTTATTTTAATTTGTTTAAAGTTAAAAACGATAATTTTGAAATTCCTTTGCTGTTGGGTTAAAAATAATGAATATTTTTTATATAATTTTTTATGTTAAATATCTATTAGAGCAGAGTGAATCTCTCTGAATTTCAGAGCTGGAGAGTTATATTCAAATCTGTGCGACGCTACAAACTATTCACCACTTTATATGCTTCTGGTACGTTAGAGGAATGACAGTTAATTCTATAACGTTGACAGTAAGTGGTAGTGTGCTGCTGACTAGCCCCTTCTCTCCCTGTTCAGTAGAACAAAAGTAAAGACGACGGCAAATGGCCTCATCAGCTTTGCCATAAATGCAAGTATTCCCTAACTGTTTTTTAAAAAAACTGAGTATCTAAATTTTTATTGAACAATTATTTGCAATAAGATTTTATCACAAACCTCGTGGTCATCATTTTACACAGTGTAGAACATGTATTCGAATCGTAATTCTGGTTACAACCTAATGTACGATTTCTTTATTTCTACTACTTATATTTTGAAAATAAAATCTGAATTGCACTTTATTTCTTGAGAACAACCAGATGGCCTCAGGAAGTTACAAATGTAACCACCTCTTGAAACTTGACCTGACGAGGTGTTGGAATTGTGAGATGGATTGCGCAATATTTCTTGAAAACAATCAGATGGCCTGAGGAAGTTACAAATGTAACCATCTCTTGAAACTTGGTTTGACAAGGTGTTGGAGTTGTGAGTTGGAGTTATTTTATATTAAATATTAAATATTTTTAAATGAATCTACATCTGATTAGTTTGGTGTAAATATCAATAACGTTACATTAAACTCCAGCTACGGTTGCAGTAATGGTTTCACATTACTGTTTAATTGAGGTAGCTCTCGCGTCCATAGAGCAGTTATGATCTCCCAGTAAGCAAATAAACATATATTTTTTTTCACTGAACTGTTGTGTTAATGGCTCTTCTAGAAACCGGGTTTTGATACCGGTGGTGAGCAGACACAGATAGCCTATTGTGTAGCTTTGTGCTTAACTTCAAACAATGAGATTAATGGGTTATTTCTGAATTTAGGAAAACCTGATTCAGCATGTTTTACACAGACAGCACTGCCTTTCGGGCAACTTCAAAACACTCAGAAGATTTAATAATTATTTTT
This sequence comes from Tachypleus tridentatus, assembly GCF_004210375.1. Lineage (NCBI taxonomy): Eukaryota > Metazoa > Arthropoda > Merostomata > Xiphosura > Limulidae > Tachypleus > Tachypleus tridentatus. The sequence continues at coordinate 40,792,949 of NC_134836.1, forward strand.
ACAATCCGTTATAACACTAAAGGCTGCCTCAAAATTAAACGTAATGATTAAATGATAATGTGTAAGTAAATGTGAGCGAGATGAGTCAGTTCTTCACATTAAGCACATTGTTTGTAATTTTCCGTGATTATAATGGATGAGAAATATGTTCTCTTTCTGTAGTCATCAGATGTATTGCTTTTTTTTTTGCTTTAGTATTTAGAAATGTAGTGTATGTTACTGAACGACACATCTAGAGGAGCATCTGACATTTGACATGATATTCCTCTTAATATGTTTATAATAATTACTAAAGAAAGTGGTAACAATGTGCTCTCTTATAAACAAAAGTCCTGTTCATCATTGGTCCTGTTAATACATACTCATCACTGGCCTTGTTAACACATGTTCATCACTGATCTTGTTAACACATATTCATCATTGGTCCTGTAAATATATGCTCATCATTGGCCTTGTTAACACATGTTCATCATTGGTCCTGTTAATATATTAAACAATGAGTGATGACAACTCCACACTTACCAATTGTGTATTTACTTTAATATATTGATAGACCTAAACTTATATTATTCCTTCACAAGTTGTCTTATTTAAAATAACAATGCTGCCAACATAAGCAGATAAACTTAGAAACAGCACTCGATGATTTCAGTGAATAATTATGATAGTTAAATAAAATAAACTGTAAAATACAGTCAGGCTTATAATACATTACAAGTAAACTTGAAGATATACTTTTGATTTTTTGTATGTTTTATTACGCTTACCAATATATTTTAAAGTTGTAACAGCAGGTATTTGAGAACTTTGTAGGTACACGTTTTACGGAAATTTTGCTTGTTAAAATTATTAACAAGAGCTCGAACAAAGAAAATGTAAAAGAAAAACATTTTCTTTTTCATGAGACATTTTTGATAATATTATGTTCTTAATAAAATAATT